>NC_133665.1:143436387-144036387 GCF_037893015.1 Macrotis lagotis
GGCTGTACCCGCTGGCGGGCGGCCCCGGGCGCTTCTCCTGGCCCTGGTGGGCCGTGCAGTTCTGGCTGCGCCTGGTGGAGCTGGCCTGGGCCGCCGCCCTGGCGCTGGTGGCGGGGGGCGCGGCCTGCCGCTGGGGGGCCGCGGGGCCCTCGGACCACACGTGCTGGGGCAAGCTGCTGCACTACGCGTGCCCGCCGCCGGGCAAGGGCGAGGCGCCCGAGCCCCCCGGCCGCGGCGGCCCGGACCTCGGCAAGAGCCCGGCCCGGCCCGCGGCCGAGGCCGCCGCGGGGGTCCGGCCCCCCAAGGGCAGCCTGGAGCCGCGGGCCGGCCGGGCCGGCTCGGCCGCCTCCCTGGCCCGGGCCGCCCGGGGCTCCCGCGGCGCCGGCCGCTCCCGCAGCAGCGTGTGCCTGGAGCAGAGCGCGGGGCCGTCGCTGAGCGAGCTGGACCTGCGGCCGCCCTCGCCCATCAACCTGAGCCGCAGCATCGACGAGGCGCTCTTCCGAGAGCACCTGGTGCGCGACAGCGTCTTCCTGCGCTGCAGCCTGCGGGGCCCGGCCGGCCTGGGCCGCCGCGACTCGGCCGCCTCGCAGCCCGGGGCCCGCGCGGGCCTGGGCCCCCAGGACCGCTGCTGCTCGCTGAGCGACCTGCGGCCCGCGCCCGAGCCCGCCGCCGCCGCCGCCGCCGCCTCCGGGAGCTCGCTGGACAGCTTCTCCAAGGGCTCCCTCAAGATCAGCTGGAACCCGTGGCGCCACGGGCTGTCGTCGGTGGAGAGCCTGCCCCTGGACGAGCTGCCCAGCACGGTGCAGCTGCTGCCCGGCCCGGCCCCGCCGGCGCCCGGCCCGCAGGAGCCCGGGGACCCGGAGCGCGAGGCCCGCCGGAGCTTCCTGGCCCTGAGCAAGCAGGTGGAGTCGCGCAGCGCCTCCAGCGAGACCATAGAGCTGTGACCCGCGGGGCCGGGCCGGGCCGGGCCGGGCCGAGCTGGGCCGGGCCGCGCCGCCCTCCCCGCCGCGACTGGTTTTGACGCTTTGGGGAACTCTGATCCTGCCCGGCGGCTGCGGGGGAAGGGGCTCCCGGCCCGGCCCGGGGCTGCCCAGAGCCAAGGAAGGCAGGATGCCCAGGGCGACCGTGGGGGCCGAGCCGCGACTAAAGCTTCCTGCTCTGTGCCAAAGGGAAGACTCAATAAACTTTTAAAACCAATCTGCCTTGCCCACCCCTTCCTGTCCCTCTGGGCAGTCTCTCTCCCGTGGGATCCCCAGCCTCCGGCTCCAGGAAGGCTCAGGCCATTGGGCCCAGGGAAACAGAGAGGATGCGCCCTAAGGCAGGGAAAGCCGGGCTCTGCTCCAAACATCCAGCATGTCTTACTTCCTCGGGGACTCAAGTCTCCTCATCTGTAAACCGAGGGGGCAGATGTAGATCACTGCTAAGCTCACCTAGGTCTAGGACCGGGAGTTAGGGTGGAACAAGAAGCTCCTGGAGAACCCACAAACTGGTGGCTAGAGGTGGCAGAGGGCACTCTTGGACCCCAGGGCTTCGCTCCGCTTTGGTAACCAGGCTACTCCTAAAGGTCCCTGCTCTAATTGAATCTCACTTACACAAACTCTGTTCCCACATCCCTGAACTCTTCCCCAAGGGGCCAATGCCAGAAGCTCTGGCACTGCATATGCAGGCAAACCTTCTCCTGCTACCACCCACCATCAGGGGCCAGTCCTTCTACTCCAAGCTCCAAAAGGGAGATGCACCTTCTTCCTTAGCAGCCTTCTAACTTAGGGAGTTGAAAAGACTATAATATAAACCAGGATGCATCTGGTTGTTTCCCAACTCAGAGGGCCTAGGATAACTCATTTAACCTTTCTTAAGACTCATTTTCCTTTTTTATAAAATGAGGATAGTAATATTTTGGTCTAACATTTTTAGGGAATTTTTACAAAAAGGGCAAAGTAGACGCACGTGGGAGTGGATAGAGTGTGGCACATAAAAATAAGGAATTCTGAAGAACTAGCATCAAGGATGTCCAGAAAATAAATGTGTGAGTTGGAAAGATGGGCCAGTCAGGAGGGGTGATGATGTTTGTCCTTCATTGTTAAAGACCATGACATCAGGAAGGTGATGCCATGACAAGCACATGAATTGGATTTGAGTGAGAAGGGAACTGTGCTAAATCACCAGCCCCACTTTTCTTCTCCAGAGCCATCCGGGTCCAAAGACCAGATATGAATTAGGATGACAGGAGATAGCTCTGGATGTGAGATGATCAGGGTTGAGTGACTTTCCCAGGGTCACACAGCAAGTAGGTGTCAAATATCTGAGGAGGGATTTGAACTCCCTCCTGACTCCAAAGACAGGGCTCTATCCATGTGCCACCTAGGGATGTACCCCATGAGGGATAACAAGGCAGGGAAAGGTATACTTGAGAAGTCAGGGGAAAGCCAAAGAAAATTTCCAGCTCATGAAGACAACCTCAAGGGAGGACAGACACAGACTGGGTGAATCAGGACCCCCCCCCCCCCCTCACTCAAGGTAATCAAAGACAACAGAAGCCCTGTGGGATGCCCTTTTCCTTGTCCAAAGTGTGAAACTGAAGGCCAGGGCTGGGCTGGATGGCAGGGTGCTAAGAGAGGCTGGAGTCACTGCTAGATTTATGAAGAACTTTATTTTCCTGAGATGAATAAATAGTTGAGTCAGTGTGGGCAAAAGCAAGGGCAGGGACCATGCGGGAGGATTCCATCCCTCTGCTCCACTCCCCTTGCATGGCCCACCTCCCTCTGCCTCCCAGTTCCCAGGACTAAAGAGGGGAGAAGGAAGATGGTAGGGCACAGCTGTGTGGCCAAGGGCATAGGCACTATCCAAAAGGGGAAATGATTCTTTAAAAAAATCACTTGACTAGGCCCTGTTTTCCCCTTTGGGATCTCCTCACCCCCTCCCCAACTCCCCCATAGAGTTTTCGGCCCTGCCTCCAGGGGCATTTTTTTCAAAACTCTTCCATGGCCAATTCCTAAGACAGCTAGGCCTCAGCATCACTGGGGGACCTGAAAGCCCAGTGCCAAGGGGAGGGGAGGGCCACAGGACATGTGTCTAGTAGAGAAGAGGAGTGCAGTGAAGAAGTCAGAGGAAAGGGAGAACCCTGGCTCCATCCCCACACATAAAAACAAAACCATGGCAGCCCTAGCCTCTGGCTGGGAGGGAGACATCTGCCCTGTCTGTCTCCAGCTCTGCCCAGGTGGACCACATCTGCAAAGATGGAAGCCAAGGGACAGAGAGAGGCACTGATCTCAGCCAAGGACTGACATGGCGCCTGGAGGCCGCCCGCCCGGATTCAGTCGGACTTGGGAGCGCAGGGGTTAGAGGTAAGGGTGGCTGACCCACTTCACCCCAACTCTGGCTTCTTCCCATCTTAGCACAAACTTCACTTGCCCAAGCTGCCTCCCCATCAGGATCCAGTCTCCCCCCCACCATCAGTCTCCAGGATTTCCGGTGTCAGCCCTCTGGACTGGGCCTGAGCCAAGCACCCTTGGCCCTGTACTGCCAAGGGGAGGGGACCCTCCCACCCACCTCTATCTGCCTTTGATGAAGCCGTCCAGCACCCGGTCACTACGCTCGGACAGCCAGTATCCAGCCATGGCGGCCACGGCCCCAATGAAGATGGCAGTGAAGACCATGTCACCTTTGGCTGCCAGCGTCGCCAGGGCACAAATGATGACCCCAAAAAACATTTGCTGCAAGACCACCACCTCATCATCCGTCACCTCTGAGAAGAAGCCCCCGGGCTTTGGTTCTGGAGAGGGTAAGGAAAGGAAATTAGCCTCCTGTGTAAGCCTCCTGCAGAGGCAACTGCTCACATCTGACTATCCTCATTCTGGAGACCAGGAACTATCTTTAGAGGAGGTTAAGGGCTTTGCCCAGAGATCCAGAGAGAGAGAATGGACTCAGATAGCTTGACTCCGAGCCAAAGGTTCTAGCTGCTAGGCCATGTTGGTCAGACGCCAGCTCAGGCCAGGTGTGCAAGTCACAGAAGAAAGTGAGACCTTGGGAGAGGAGTCATTTGGGGGTAGGGCAGACAAGAATAGAGCCCACCACAGAAAATAAGAGGCTGGAGAAGGGCTACAGACATTAAAGAGCAAAGGTGACAAGTGTCTAATAGAAGGCCTCCATGTAATCTCACTGGTGACTGAGAGGAAGGGCGGGAGCTAACCACCAGACCGACCCGAGAGTCTTGGTCTGGAGTCAAAGGTCTCCCCACACCCCATGTCTCACCTTCTGGTTGCTGAAGTACGCAGCCCTCCTGGCTTCTCTCGTAGCCCTCCTCACAGGCACATCGGTAGCTTCCATCCGTGTTCTCACAGAGCTCATGAGCCCCTGTGCACACCTCTACCTCACCCTCACACTCGTCCACATCTGGGGGGAGGGAAGGGAAGTTGGGCCTTACCCTGGGGCACTCAGGACTCTAGCAGACCCAACAGCCCAAACAGGGAAGCTCCCTCACCTAAGCATTTGGCCCCGTCTCGTCGGTAGCCCACGTTGCACCTCTTGCAGCGGGCGGGCCCTGCCCCCATGCATCCGGCACATGCTTTGGCACAATCTGGGGAGAAGAGGGAGAGGAAGGGCTGTCAGCAAAGGCCAAGAATCCAGGAGGATGGGGGCAGGGGAGAGATGGAAGCAGGGGCTGTCTTTCCCAAGGGTCTCCTGTCCCTCCCCCTCCCAAGTTGGGCCTGACCTCGGCACTCGTAGGAACCGTCTGTGTTCACGCAGAATTGGTTGGCTCGGCAGGTGGCCATCTCTGTCCCACACTCATCGATGTCTGTGGAGGAGGAGGGGCCTCAGATATTGGTTACACATGTACAACTGTGTAAAACATTTTCCTATTGGTCATTTTATATAAGACAACTCAAAGAAAAGGAAAAAATAAAAAAAAATTGTAAAAAAAATATCAGTTCTTTCTTTGGAGGTGGACAGTCTGCTTCGGCATTACTCCTTCGTGATTGTCTTGGATCACTGTATTGCTAAGGATACTAAATCATTCACAGTTCTTCATCCAACAATATTTGAGCCCCATTTTTACAAACGAGCAGACTGAGGCCTGTTGGGTTTGAGTGACTCACCCAAAGGCATGGTGCTACCTGGAAGTCCGGGTATGAGAATCCAATTGTCCTGACCCCAAGCTTTTCTCACTTCTCTGGGGCAGGCCCAGAAGGTGTGGGAGGTCTGTGCTTGGTCCTGCCCCCTAGACTATACTCACCCACACACTTCTGCTGGTGCAGAGCCCAACCCTGTTTGCAGCGTAGGCAGTTACCCTCCTTGGGGCCAGTGCAGCGGGAGCAGGGACCAAAGCAGGCTGATGAAAGGTGGGAAAAGGGAGGAAAGGTGTGAGATTCAACTGAGTGGACCTGACTATCCGCCCCCCCCCCCAAGCCCCAGGCCTCCCTCTCCCTGGCCCACTACCTACCCTCACATACCAGGTGGCTGGAGTTGCGAGTGGCTTCATAGTAACCGTCCCCACACTGGGCACAGGTGGGGCCCCCGTAGCTGGGCTGGCAGTCACAGTGCCCACTGCCCTGCCGGGTGCCCTCCCCGTCACAATGCCCATTACCACTGCATGGCTTCTCTGGGCCCCCAGGACAGGCTGTAAGGAGACATCACCCATCCTCAGAATGGCACAGCCTCAGAACTGGGCTGATAGGAGCTATTCCCGAACAGCCCAGGTCCATGGAGCCCCCCAGAGCATCCTGGTCACTCATCTCCACCCTGGAGACTGCAGAGCCTGAGTCAAAGATCCCAGGGCCTTGCCATCATACAACCATACCAGCCTGTGGTATCAGACTCATCTTTTTCAAAACCCTTCATTTTTTTTTTCCCAAGGCAATTGGGTCACGTGGCTTGCCCAAGGCCACACAGCTAGGTAATTATTAAGTGTCTAAGGCTGGATTTGAAATCAGGTTCTCCTGACTCCAGGACTGGTGCTCTGTTCACTGAGCCACCTAGCTACCCCAACCTTTCACTTTTTTAGCTGGACAAGCATCACTATCCCCACTTTGCAGATAGAGGAATTCAGACTAGGTCATATTAGAAGACGAGTAGAAGTGAAGAGAAGGAGAGAACTCAACTATATACAAGGGTTAGAAGAGATTGTAGAAGAGAAAATGGGCAATTTTTACTACATAAAATTGAAAAGCTTTAGCACAAGCAAATTCAACGTAGTCAGAATCAGAAAATGGAAAGAAGCTGAGACTGAGAGAAGTTAAACAACTTCTCCAAGAGCACAAGCCCCACCCATCCCCACCATCCCCAGACCCAGAGGCATCTGGAACAACTCACCCAGGCAGGAGGGCCCGTAGGTTCCAGGAGGGCAGCAAACCTTGAGGGAGTCCATGCAAAGCCACTGGAAGAGATCTGGAGCCTGATGCTGCCTAGGGGTAGAGAATGGGTCAAAGAATGGGCTCAAGATTCTAAGAAGGAAGAGTCCTAAAGCACCCAATCTAGGTCCTCCCTCCCCCAGAGCTCACCAACCATGGAGCCTCAGAGTCAAATTGTAAGGCTGGTATGGAAATGAGACAGATAAAGAAGCAATGAACCCCAGAGGCTAATGGCTCTGTCCTCCACAGCTTCTCATCAGACTATCCCGTTTCCTGATTCCAGATCCAATGATCTTTCTACCATACATCGTGTTTCCCAAAATAGAGTTCAGTTCAGTTTGGTTCAATTAAACAACGTTTATTAAGCACATTAACATGGAGAACCTTTGCTAGGTGTGGAGGCTACAAAATCTGCCTTCAAAGAGCTTACAATCTAACGGGCAGAAGGGAGAATCTGAAGCTCAAAACAAGGATGGATTGGGATCTGGGCAATGGCTGGTGTTTGGACGGATGGGCCATGCTCCCTATAACAACCCCTCCAGGGAGCCCACTCACTTGTGGAACCACCACGTCTCTACCAGCTCCTCACTCTGCTCCAGAAGTCGGTGACACTCAAAGTCAGACTTGCTGCACACGCCCTCCAGCACCTCCACCAGCCGAGTCTCGCTGGCCACACAGAGATGAACAAGCTGAGGCCCTGCCCTGCTCTTCGCCCAGCCTTCCCTCTCCACTCTGGCCGAGTTGAGCCAGGAAACCCCACCCCTGAGGGGCACTAGATCTTCACAGCTGGCAGGTGAAATGTTTCTGGCCCCCAATGTGTCACAGATTGGAAATAGAGAACTATCCCCATTTCCTTGAGAAAAGAGGTCCCACCCCAGCCTGGCACCCCTGAAACCCCAAAGTCCCCAACCCTTGAAACTACCTGTCCTTATACTTGGACAGCTTCTCCTCCTCCCAGGCGGTGTTCCCTCCTCCAAAGTTGTCCCGAACTGTCCGTTCCAAGCCCTGGGCCAAAGAAACTCTAGGATTCCTTCCACCCCAGAAGAAGTAGCCCAGCTTCAAAGATTTAAAAGGTCCCTGGGGGTGGAAGGGAGCTGGAGGTACTGGGCAAAACACCCACCTTGCTAAAGCTGCTGACCAGGTCCCGGCAGGTGTGACAGGGCTGTGACTGGAGCCACCCGGGGACTGGAAAGCTCAAAAAGAGGCACAGGCCCCACTGTAAGGTGGGAGCCAGGCCCCTCCAGATGACTGGAGCCATTTTCCTTCCAGAAGGCTGGGGGTTATCGGGAGATGAAAGAATGGGGCTCTGGGGCCACTTTGGCCCTGCTCAGGAAACTAAGGGGAAAAATAAGGGTAGTGATGAGACCATGCAGTGGAAAAAGAATAAGAATATATAACAGACAGGAGAGTGTTGGGAGGGAGGGAAAAGATGGGACAGTCTTCCTGGAAATCAGGGAAGAAGGAAGGGCAGTAGATAAAGAGTAAAAAGGTAATCACTATTTCCAGAGAAGTGGCTGATAGTATGAAAAGAAATTAATTAGGAATTGGAAATTAGAAACCAGTGAGGAGGAAACTCTAAATGGGGACAGAAATAACCACCTTGGGCTTTCTAGTTAAGGGGACAGTATTGGGGTAGGGAAGATTGATGAAGACGCACTGCTCATGATAATGGGGGGTGGGAAGGGGGTTAAGATTATAGTATTTGGGGGGTGGCTAGGTGGTGCAGTGGATAGAGCACTGGCTCTGGAGTCAGGAGTACTTGAGTTCAAATCCAGCCTCAGACACTTAATAAGTACCTAGCTGTGTGGCCTTGGGCAAGTCACTTAAACCCATTGCTTAGCAAAAACCTTAAAAAAAAAAGATTATAGTATTGGAAGAAAGAAAGGGGGACAAATAACCAGGCCAGCAAAGGGATAGTGTCTAT
Organism: Macrotis lagotis; assembly: GCF_037893015.1. Taxonomy (NCBI): domain Eukaryota; kingdom Metazoa; phylum Chordata; class Mammalia; order Peramelemorphia; family Peramelidae; genus Macrotis; species Macrotis lagotis. The sequence continues at coordinate 143,444,659 of NC_133665.1, forward strand.
TGAGGGCCATGTGGAGGAAGTTGTGGGAAGAGGATGAAATTTGGGTATTTCCAGAGAAGGGAAGGAGTCAATGGAGAAAGGAAGGTGGAGGCTTAGAGACGTTGAAAACAGAGGAGAATATGAGGAAAAGACTGAGAGAAAAAGGGCAATATGGGGGGGGGGGGATTATAGGAACAGGACAGCAGAAAAGAAAGGGACAATATTGGGGGTGTTGATATTAAGCAAGATATGGAAAAGAAGGGGAAATATTAAATGAACTGATCTAAAGCCAAGTGTGGAGAAGAGCGGGTGAGTTGGGAGCTTGGAGAAGCTGCCATATAAAATCTATATAAAGAAGAGAGCACCATTACAGGTGGTGGCACGAGCCTGGGTAATCCGGAAGGGGGGCACTATCGGGGTCAGGTGCTAAGGTACTGAGGAGGAAAGGGAATTTGGGGAACTAATAGTAACAGGCTATTCAGAGGGAGAGAGGGAAATCTGAGTGGACTGATGCTATTAATTAGGTATTTAGGGGAAAGGGGAAATAATTGGGGACTGATATCACCAGGGTGTTGAGGGGGCAGGGGAAACATTGGGGGGTTTATGTTGCCCGGGTGCTTGAGGGAAGGGGGCAGTATTCCAGGGGAGACGGTAATATTGAGGGATGGCATTACTCAGGTATTCAGAAGGGGGGTGGACTGGGGGGGCACTATGTTGACTAGGTATTTAGGGAAAGGGAGAATGTTGGGGGGCTGATGTTGATTAGGCACTTGGAGGGGTGCAGGGGCTGATGGGGAAGGGGCAGCACAGGAGGGGCTGATGTTGACTAGGCACTCGGGGGGTACAGCTTGGGGGGCTGATGGGGAAGGGGCGGCACAGGAGGGGGTGATGTTGACTAGGCACTGGGGGGTACAGCTTGGGGGGCTGATGGGGAAGGGGCAGCACAGGAGGGGCTGATGTTGACTAGGCACTCGGGGGTACAGCTTGGGGGGCTGATGGGGAAGGGGTGGCACAGAAGGGGGTGATGTTGACTGGGCACTCAGGGAGTACAGCTTGGGGGGCTGATGGGGAAGGGGTGGCACAGGAGGGGGTGATGTTGACTGGGCACTCGGGGGGTACAGCTTGGGGGGCTGATGAGGAAGGGGTGGCACAGGAGGGGGTGATGTTGACTGGAACTTGGGGGGTCCAGCTTGGGAGGCTGATCGGGAAGGGGCGGCACAGGAGGGGGTGATGTTGACTGGGCACTCGGGGGGTGCAGGGGCTGGTGGGGAAGGGGCGGCACAGGAGGGGGTGATGTTGACTGGGCACTCAGGGGTGCAGGGGCTGACGGGGAAGGGGTGGCACAGGAGGGGGTGATGTTGACTGGGCACTGGGGGGTGCAGGGGCTGGTGGGGAAGGGGCGGTACAGGAGGGGGTGATGTTGATTGGGCACTGGGGGGTACAGCTTGGGGGGCTGATGGGGAAGGGGTGGCACAGGAGGGGGTGATGTTGACTGGGCACTGGGGGGGTACAGCTTGGGGGGCTGATGGGGAAGGGGCGGCACAGGAGGGGGTGATGTTGACTGGGCACTGGGGGTGCAGGGGCTGGTGGAGAAGGGGTGGCACAGGAGGGGGTGATGTTGACTGGGCACTGGGGGGTGCAGGGGCAGCACAGGAGGGGCTGATGTTGACTGGGCACTCAGGGGGGGGGTGCAGGGATGGCACAGGAGGGGGTGATGTTGACTGGGCACTGGGGGGTGCAGGGGCTGGTGGGGAAGGGGTGGTACAGGAGGGGGTGATGTTGACTGGGCACTGGGGGTGCAGGGGCTGGTGGAGAAGGGGTGGCACAGGAGGGGGTGATGTTGACTGGGCACTGGGGGGTGCAGGGGCAGCAGAGGAGGGGCTGATGTTGACTGGGCACTGGGGGGGTGCAGGGTCTGGTGGGGAAGGGGCGGCACAGGAGGGGGTGATGTTGACTGGGCACTGGGGAGGTGCAGGGTCTGGTGGGGAAGGGGCGGCACAGGAGGGGGTGATGTTGACTGGGCACTGGGGGTACAGCTTGGGGGGCTGATGGGGAATGGGTGGCACAGGAGGGGGTGATGTTGACTAGGCACTGGGGGTGCAGGGGCTGGTGGAGAAGGGGTGGCACAGGAGGGGGTGATGTTGACTGGGCACTGGGGGGTGCAGGGACTGGTGGGGAAGGGGCGGTACAGGAGAGGGTGATGTTGATTGGGCACTGGGGGGTACAGCTTGGGGGGCTGATGGGGAAGGGGTGGCACAGGAGGGGGTGATGTTGACTGGGCACTGGGGGGTGCAGGGGCTGGTGGGGAAGGGGCAGTACAGGAGAGGGTGATGTTGATTGGGCATTGGGGGGGGTACAGCTTGGGGGGCTGATGGGGAAGGGGTGGCACAGGAGGGGGTGATGTTGACTGGGCACTGGGGGGGTGCAGGGACGGCACAGGAGGGAGTGATGTTGACTGGGCACTGGGGGGGTGCAGGGGCTGGTGGGGAAGGGGCGGTACAGGAGGAGGTGATGTTGACTGGGCACTGGGGGGGTGCAGGGGCTGGTGGGGAAGGGGTGGTACAGGAGGGGGTGATGTTGACTGGGCACTGGGGGTACAGCTTGGGGGGCTGATGGGGAAGGGGTGGCACAGGAGGGGGTGATGTTGACTGGGCACTGGGGGGGTGCAGGGGCTGGTGGGGAAGGGGCGGTACAGGAGGGGCTGATGTTGACTGGGCACTGGGGGTGCACAGCTTGGGGGGCTGATGGGGAAGGGGTGGCACAGGAGGGGGTGATGTTGACTGGGCACGGGGGGGTGCAGGGGCGGCACAGGAGGGGCCCGCGTACACTCGGCACTGGGGGGGCGATAGCGGGAGGGCTGCGGGAGGGGCGCGTACTAACCGGGGGGGAGGGGCGGAGGGGAGCGGTGGGGGAGGGGAGGGCACATGTTCCGGGCTGGGGCGGGGCGGGGCGGGGGAGGGGAGGGGGCGGGACCCGCGGAGGGGGCGCCCGTCCGTACCCGCCGTCTTCCGGAGCCCGGATGCCGGGGGGCTCCGGGGCCGCGCCCAGCCCAGCCGCCCTCGCGCCGCCGCCGCCGCCGCCGCCGCCGCCTCCCGAGCCGCCGCCGCCGCCGCCGCAGCCTCGGCGCGGCCCGGAGCCTGCCCAGCTCCGCAGTGCGGGGGGCGGGCCCCGCGCCGCGGCCAATGGCGGCGGGCCATGTGCGCCTGCGTCACGGCCGGGCGGCCAACGGCGGGGCCCGGGCGCACCTGTGCTTGCTTTCGAAGCGCCGCCGCGCGGCCGGGCGCAGAGACGGAGGCGCGGGTACAAAAATAAGGCTCGTGTTTATTCCGCGCGTGCCCGCGCCCCCCCCCCCCCCCCGCGGCTCAGAGCCGGGACGTGGCGCCCCGCCGCAGGCACTCGTCCAGGGCCGGCCGCAGGCTCTGCGCCACCCGCGGCGCCTGGGCCCCGAAGGCCTCCCGGCGCCTCGTGCCGGGCCCCGCCAGCGCCCTCAGGAAGGCGGGCATCTGGGAGGGCAAGGAGAAGACGGGCACGGCGCGGAAGAGCTCGGGCACGTCCCGGGCGGGCAGCAGCTCCTCGAAGCAGGCCACCAGGTAGCGGCCCGGCGCGCGGCCCTCCAGGAAGTCGGGCAGCACGCAGCTGAGCGAGGCGGCGAAGGGCCCGGTGCCCGCCGGAGCCTCCGCCCGCAGCCACTGGGCGCACAGCGCCGCGGCGCCCGGGGAGAAGAGCAGCACCAGCAGCCCGCCCTCCTGCAGCGCCCGGCGCCGCTGCGCGTGGAACCAGGCCAGGGGGCCCAGGGCGCTCAGCTCGCGCCGGTGCCACAGGTCCAGGGCCACCGGGAGCCGCAGCTGCGCCAGGGCCGTGGCCAGCGTGCCCACCAGGCGCTCGAAGCCCGCGTGGTCCGGACAGTAGAGCAGCAGCGCCCTGCGGCCCCGGGCCGCCCCTGCAACAGAGCCGGGGCGTCGGGGGCGGCCGGGCCGGGCCGACCCAGCCCCGCGGCCGCCCCCCTGCGAAGGGGCCCGGGCCGGGCCCGCCCCGCTCCGCCCCGCTCCGCCCCGCTCCGGCTCCTCCGCCCCTCTGGGGCCCCCGCTCCGCCCCGCTCCGGCTCCCCCGCCCCTCTGGGGCCCGGCCCTGACCCGCTCCGGCTCCCCCGCCCGGCCCCGCTCCGGCTCCCCCGCCCCTCTGGGGCCCCCGCTCCGTCTCCTCCGCCCCTCTGGGGCCCGGCCCCCGGCCCGGCTCCGGCTCCCCCGCCCCTCTGGGGCCCCGCTCCGGCTCCCCCGCCCCTCTGGGCCCCCGCTCCGTCTCCTCCGCCCCTCTGGGGCCTGGCCCGGGCCCCGGGCCCCGGGGGCCGCAGCGCCTCACCTTTCACGCCGCCCCGGTTGGCCAGGAGGAGCAGCAAGATGCAGGCGGCCAGGACCAGGAAGCCCAGCCACGCCAGGACCCAGCGCTTATGGACGTCTGGGGGACGGGATGGGGACAAGTCAGCACCGGGGCCAGCGACCTGGGCCCCTTGTTGGGGTGCGGAGGGGAGGCAGACCCCAGGGCCGCCCCGGCCCCCCACTCTCCCTCACGCCGGGAGGTCCTGGAGCTCCCCAGGGGTCATACTCACACTTTTGAAGAGAGCAGACCCACAGGACGCCTGTGTCATTCCACAACTGCAAAGCACAAGGAACCGTTAACCTTCAGGAGACCCTCCCACCCTTTTGCATCGCTGCTTCCTCTTTTCCCTTCCAAGACACTGCCCTGCCTTGCCTCCTCTCCCTCTCTCAGACCACATGTCTCAAACCCTTCCAGAGTCACCCTTAGCATCTTGACTGAGACTTTGAGAAATTCCTTTTCTACCTTCAAGACAGAGACAGGGGTGAATAGAGGGAAACAGATGGCGCTCATCGTCAGAGGACTGACTCCCTTAGTACCCAGGTCACCTAGGACAAGTCTCTAGATCCCCGGCCCTCAGTTTGGTGAGTCAGACTAGCAGGAGAGGCAGTGTGTTCATGGATAGAGTTAGCCCTGGAACCAGAAAGAACCCAGTCCTGCCGTTGACATCCAAGTTGTGTGAAACTGGGCAAGCATTCTCAGCAGCTCTCTCTAAAATGTTAACCTGCGTTCTGATAGGAGTTTTCTCATCTGGTAATGCTATCAAAGAAATTCCAGATCCGGGGTCCCCATATCTATTTTAGACTAGGAGATCTCTAAAGGGCCAACTCTGAATCCAGGGATCTTGAATAGTGTTCTCAACTTCACAAAGTATTTCCTGATCAATGTTATTTGATCCCATCTGACAAGAGATGATGAAATGGAGCCTCAGAATAGCTCAGTTGATTGGCTCATGTGCACATAGACAGTAAGGAGAAGCTAGGTGGCCCAGTAGATAGAATGCAGGACTGAAATCAGGAAGATTCCTCTTCTGAGTTCAAATCCAGCTACACACTCTTCCTAGCCATGTGATTCTGGGCAAATTGCTTTGCCCTGCTTGCTTCAGTTTCCTTATCTTTAAAATGAATCAAATGGCAAATCACTCCAACAGCTTTGCTAAGAAAACCCCAAATGGGGTCACAAAGAGTCAGACAGAGCAATATCACACAGAATAAGTATCAAGATTGTAATTTGAACCTAGATCTCCCAGCTTTAGATCCCATACTCCCTCTACTCTGCCATGCTGCCCAACCCCCAAATCCTAGATATCCTTCCAGATCTGTTTAAGAACTACCTTAGGTCTCTTTTCTTCAGGAAAACCTTTCCTGGCTGTTCCATCCCCTTGGATCTGCTCCTTAAAGTCATCTCATTGCCAAGCTGGTCAAATAAATATTATACTTTCTCACCATATCTGACTCATATAAAACCTGTGCCCAGTAATTTTTAAGGACACATTTACATTTCCTTTCAAAGAGATATTATTGGGGCAGCTAGGTGGAGCAGTGAATAGAGCACCAGCCCTGCAGTCAGGAGTACCTGAGTTCAAATCCAGCCTCAGACACTTAATAATTACCTAGCTGTGTGGCCTTGGGCAAGCCACTTAACCCCATTGCCTTGCAAAAACCTAAAAAGCAAACAATCAAAAAAAAACCCCAAAGAGATATTATTATGCAGACTATAGTTGGACTAATACAATAATGATGTTCTATCTATATTATCATAATTGTTTCATTTTTTATTCTGTTTTGGTTTATTTTTGCAAGGCAATGCGGCTAAGCAGCTTGCCCAAGGCCACACAGCTAGCTAATTAGTAAGTATCTGAGGTCAAATTGGAACTCAGGTCCTCCTGACTCCAGGGCTGGTGCTCTATTCACTGTACCACCTAGCTACCCCATCATAATTGTTTTAAGTGTGATATCCTGTTCTCTACAATTAAACTTTAACTTCCATCAGAGCAGAACCCTAAAAGTGTTATTCCCTTGTATTTCCCACAGCATGCAACATATCCAGAATTTTCCAAAATTAAATTTGGTTACATTTGGAGAAATAGTAATAAAATCAATTGTAAATTTATGAAATTAATTATAAAATATAATTAATTCATATGTATTGATAAGGAGGATCAGAAAATTCCTAGTCTTCATAGAATCATAGAATTTTAGAACTTATCAACCTTTCTTATGTTTTTAAATTTATTTTTTATTGAAATATCCTTTGTTTTTTACATTATCTTCATTTCTGAGCACATTTTCCCACCACCCCCTACCCATCCATCCATCCCTTGTAATAGTGAATTAAAAAGGAAAGGGGGGGGAAATCAATATGATAAAAGTAACCAAAGCAGGTTATGTATGTAATGTTCTAGACTCATAGTCGATCACCTCTACAAGGAAAGGATGGAAGGGTATTTTCTTTTCAGCCAAGTTTAGTGATTACAATTATACTGTATTGTGGGGGTGGGGGGCGTTGTTGCTGTTGTTCTTTCCTTTTACATTCTAACTTTGAAGGAAATTGAAGATCTTGAATGCTAAGACAATTCTCTATGATTCCATAATAGGTTAGAGGCAGAGTTAGTGGTGTTGCTTGTGTATATTCTTCCTTTTTAATAAGATAGTAAATCATCAAGAAAATTAATGGGAAACCCTTCCTGGGAGGTTCCAAGAACAGAGGTTTTAAATACAAAGAGGGATTTATTCCTAGCAGAAAAATTATCACATAATCCACAGTTATACAGCAGAAAAAGCAATCTAATAATGCCATCTAAACATGAGTATTGCCTTAGCTCCCAGGCTGTGTGGGGGAGGGAGAGAGAGAGCAGGGCTTACTACAAATAGCAAGAGATTGGGTTTCCTGCAGCAATCATCCATATGACAGGCACCTTGCTGTAGGAGATTGAAAAGCAGTGGAAGACATGACTTTCTATTTGCTTCCTGTGTTCATTAGTCTCCCCATTAGTCAACTGGATCCTAAAGAGATAGATGAGGGCCCTTGCTTCTTCCACATCTTCCTAAAAAAGTATAGCCCAGACTGCTATACAGAACAGATCCTTGTTGATAGTGTTTATTATAGGTCGACAGAATACTCAAACTCTAGGGGACTTTATACCCAAGTCTTTAAATTTAAACTCATTAATAATGTTGTCCTATGGAAGTCACAGCAGTCATGGACCTTAAACAAGGGCAGAAACCATGAAACTATAGAATGTAAGAACACAGAATATGAGAGGTGAAAGTGAAGTACAATATCAACATTTGTGAAATTCCTGTCTAGAAAGGGGTCCCTGACATCCTTCTGGGCCCTGAGAAATTCCTTAGAAATATAACTTTGGCTAGGCACCTTTGGGTCTGAAAATATTCTGAATAGGACCCAAGGGGTCACGGATATACCATAAATTTGGCTAAGATTCAGAAAGCCCCCTTGTTAGCCTAATTATCTTGCTGTATCTGTAAAATTCCTGCTTCCTCCCAGGACTGCCTCCCCTTCCCCAGATTTGGCTGGAACCATAAGATAGTAAATTCCACTCCCTCAAACTTGTGGGAAGCCTGTGAATATGTGACTCCCTCTGTCTCAGGAAATATGTTCAGACATAACACAGAGACCCTGACCCTTTTCTTACTTTGTCTAGCCCCCTATCTATACTGAGCCATATGTTTACTTATGTTTGTAGCAGTATGACAAGACAATATATCTAACTGCTGTCTTTGCTTCTGTAGCCTGCTTGCTCTCAGTACCCCTCCCCCTCAAAACACTATAAAAACCTTATCCCCTGAACACTCAGGTACTGTCTGATTTGGGTACTCATCATCCCCAGGCAGTCCCTGGGAATATTAAACATCTCCAAACATCAAATTCTGGTCTCCATCTCGTTTTTTGGGTTCAACAAAAGGAACCTTATACTATTGTGTATTAGTCCAGGAGAAAAATCACAAGAAGGTAAAGGAAACAATATTGAAAGATTTCAGTTCTTTGATCAATGCAAATCTGATCTCAGAATTGATTGATGGTGAGGAAGTGGACCACATAGTGAGGAATGAGAGATTCATTTTCAGACATGGCCGGTGTATTGATTTTTTATTGACTGCCTGTATTTGTTCCAAGGAGAAATTCTATTTTAGGTAGTGAGACATCTTTAGGAAATGGCAGTGACATGTATAAGACATTTTAAAAATGAAAACATCTTAGGGACTGTGAAACAGAATGTTAGAATGGTGGTAGATCCAGAAGAGACAGAATATTCGAAGAGGGAATAGCTTGGGAGGGACCTGAAGGTTTGGAGTGTTTGGACATAGAATGTCACAACTGAAAGGGGCCTCAAAACAGAGAACAACTAATCCAGTATCACCTCCCCTCCCTCCTCCTCTTAATTTTACAAAGAAAGAAACTGAAAAGTAAAGAGAGAGAAAAAAGAAAATGAATCACTTATAACTCAATCTCACAAGCCTGTGAGGCAGGAAGGGCAAGTTTAGGTCCAGACCTATGATTTCATTGACGTCAGTGACTTCCAAATCAGGAAACTCCCTCTTCCCATCTGTAGTGATTCTTACTCTTTTAGTGAGTGGCCTGGGGCCCTGGGGGTGGGGGGTAGGGGTGAGGGGATGGAGGGGAACTTAAGTGACTTGCCCAGTCATACCACCATTACAAGGCAGAGGTGGGGTTTGAATCTAGCTAACTCTGAGGTCAGTTCTAACTGCAAACCACAGTGCCTCCAGATCATAGGATCACAGATGTCAGAGGTCATCTAGATCATTTCCTGAATTTTACAAATGAGAAAACTGAGGCCCAGCAAAGTGAAATAACTATTGCAAATGTCAAATCTGGAAGTCACTCAGGTAAGTGAGAATCAAAGATGAGATTCCCACTGTATCAGACAGTTCTTTAAAATCATTCCCAAATTCTAGCTGAAGTTTCTAGCAAAGGGATAGAATAGTGAAGTGACTACCACAGTGAAAGCATCAGATCTAGAACTAAAATCCAAGTCTGTCTCTGTTCAGTGGTTGGTCCTTTCATTCTCCCAGGTCAGGATGCTTGACTAGGATACCCTTCCCCCAGCTGTTCGTTTTTGTGGACCTCTCCCTTTCACTAACCTGCATGCACTGACCGGACTGTAGGTCTTGAAGAAGCTGTTTTCCAAGGAGGGCTGCTCTCTGCCAAACCAAATAGGAGCTGTCATGTGGCCCCACCAGAGTGGGGGTGGGAGGAGGGTGGGAGCTGGGGGAAAGAGGAGCTGCAGGAAAGGGGGGGAAGTGCACTGAGGCAAGACCCCTCAAATCTCAAGGTTACCTTAGGAACCTGAAAGTGACCCCAGGTTTTATGGCCACAGGATTTAGGAGGAAAAAAACTAGGGATTAACACAGATCAAGAATGAAGAACCTAAAAAGATTTTGGATGCCATCAAGTCCAACCCTCTCATTTTACAAATGAGGAAAATAAAGCACCAAAAACTTAAGTGATTTGCCCCAAATCACAAAGTTAGTAAGTAACTGAGTTGGGATGTGAATATATGTTTTCCTGACTCTAAGTCCAATGCCAGAGGATGGGCAGGGAGGACTCACTGGAAGATTAGGGGGTGACATTGTGGAATACAGTTGGGGATGGGAGAGCATGGTATATGGAATAGGAAATGGGCTGTAGGATGTGGAATTGGTGCTCACCGTATGGGCCATGCTTGGCAGGAGGGTGCAACCACTGGTCTCCATGGCACAGAAGGATTGTGTCTCCTGAGGTCCCCAAGTCTCCAGCACTAGTATGTCATCCCTTAGAGGGTCCAGAATATCTGGGAGGAGTTAAAAGTCAGAAAATTCAGAATGAGAACCATTTTTCTTCAAATCTTTCCCAGTCTAGGTCTTCCCCTTTCTTCCTCCCAGGGTCTTACCCTCCAGTGGGCACTCCTGAATGTGGAGCTTTCCCCTACTCCACACCTAAAGGGAAGAAGGACAGAATCAGGTAATCTGATGAAGCGAAGCCTCCAGATGCAAAGGAGGAAGGAGAAGGAAAGGTTAAGATAAAGATAGGAGGAGGGCACATATCCTAAAAAATAATAATATTTAGGTAGCTAGGTGGCACAGTGAATAGAATACCAGCTCTGGTCTCAGGAGAACTTGAGTTCAAATCCAATCTCACTTACTGTGTGACCTTGGGCAAATTATTTAATCTCTAGTCTATAAAATGGGGAATCTAATAATACCCTCCTCCCAGGATTATTATGAGAATCAAATGAGGCTTTGCAAACCTAAAAGTGATATATAAAGTGATTCCTATTGTTATTTTTAAAAAGATAAGTTTAAAATGTAAAAATAAGTTATAATGATGAAGAAGAATTTTGGGGTTTGTATATAATGAATCAGGAAGCCCTGGATTTTAGTTCCTACTTCTGACCAATATTAGCTGTGTGACCCTAGATAACTCATTTCACTATTCAATACTTCCAGACAGCTGCAGGACCCTGGAGTTGCAAAGCAGTTGCCTCACCACATGGAGTTTATTTACTATGCCAATGGAGTCAAAGGTTGGGGAATAATGATGATAATCCCTCACATTCGTATAGCAATTTATGTAGTTTTAAAAAGCTCTTTCATATGTGTGTTATCTTAACTTCAATATAAAGAAACTAAGTATTTGCCAGCAAAATACCACTTCTGGGGACAAGAATCTCTATGTCTCTATCTATCAGTCCAGTCAGAGTCAGAAGAACACTTAGCCCAGGGGTTCTGGATCTTATTTATGTTATGGATCCTGCTCACAGTCTGGTGAATCCTATTCTCAGAAGAATGGTTTGTTACTTACATTCATAATTAAAGAAAATCTTCAATTTCAGTTAAAGGTTAATAAAAGAAAGAAGGAATTTCCCCCCCTTCCATGTTTTCAGATCCCCCTGAAATGTAGCCACCAACCCTTTGAGTCTGAGGGAAGTAAGATGAGAACTCCTGATCTAATACACCCCACAATTTTACAGATGTGAAAACTGAGTCTCAGATGGGAAGGGACCTGCCCAGCATCAAATGGAGTTTATTTGTGGCAAAGCTAGAAATAAAACCCAGAGTCCAGTTCTCCTGGGCCCAGCATGCTTTCTTCTCCTTTGGGACTCTCACCTGAACACAGACATTAGGATGGAGAGTTTTCAGAGGGAGGTCCTGGAATTTCTGTAGAGAAGAGGAGGGAAGGAGAAAAGAAGGAGATTCTCAGAGTTAATAGATACAAGGGATGAGTGAGTGTATGTTTTAATCTCTCTACCATCTCTCCCCACCCCAACCTCTTGGATTACTTGACCTACTTTCCTTGAATTCTGGTATCCCTTCTTCAGCTATTCCCTAGCCTCTTCCTTGATTACCTATCACACCCTTACCCTTAACACCCTCCCTCCTGTCTCACCCTCTCTCCTCCCTTCCCTTACATTCACAGTGACATTCTGCAGAAGTTTGGGCACAGGCAAGGGATGGCAGGTTTCACTATCCATCAGCTTCCAACAGAGAACAGTCTCTGCAGACAATGGGCAGGGTGCCTCCACTTGCCAGCTCAGGCTTGTGGTCCTCAAGAACTTCAACTTGCTATGGCTCCACAGATTCTGCTGGGCCCTGGAGTCTGGAGAGGAACAAGTGTGGAAGATCCAGGGATTTTTCCTCTGGCCTACCCACCAAAGGAACCTTCCATTTCACCCTGTCCCCTTCATTTTCCCTCTCTATCCTCTCTCCACCCCACTAAAACTCCAGGATCAAAGACTGCCTCCCCCCACACACACACTTCAACCTCAGGACCCCAAATTTCTCACCTTCTCGGAAGGGGCAATAGGTGTTTCTGAGAGAATCACTCACATTTGAATGAACCTGGAAAATAAATCAGTTTAGGTGATGGAACAGAAGACAAAATTTAATCTTTCGTTGACTTTGGAATGGACCCTTTCTTCCTCTTTCCCTTTTTTTCTCCCATTCCCCCCCCCACCCACATATACCCTACACATACTTTGGGCTCAGGGAGAGATTTCTGGATCTCCCACCATTTTCACCATCACCAAGTTTTAGGCCTTGAATAGACTCAGTTCCTACCTGGATACAGAGGCAAGGGACAAGATCCGTTTGGTTCAGGGTGATATTCTGTGGCCCTGTCTAAGGGACAAGGCAAGGATGAAATCTGAGATACCACTACTACAGGGAGTTGGGGTGGAGAGGGAGGGCAGAGAGGGAGGGAAGACAGGCTTCGGGAAAGGAGATGAGAGGCTATGACCAAAGAAAAGAAGTCAACCAGGCCTGAGGGTAGGAGGAGGTATGATTTCAGAAAGCTTGAAGCAGCTCTGTTCCTCAGTGATCTTCCCTTCTTCCAATCACCAGGGCATGAAATTCTAACATTTTAGATTCTAACATTTAGATTCAATTTGGGCCCTGGAGACTTTTTTGTTTTTGAGTGTCCTTTTAAAATAAAAATACTAATAGAATAGGGATGAGGATGGAGGGGAGGCCCTTGTCAGAGGCTACCACATCCAGGATTTGTTGGCTGGCTCTGGAGAACAAGTTTGAGAGAGGGAATAGGATCCAAGTCAAGGGACAGAGAGAGGGGCCAGGAAGAAGGAAAGACGGGAAAGGTAGGAGACACCCAAAGAGGGACTGCAGAGATTGAAACAAAGGAGAGAGAACCATAAGCTTAGACTGGGTTAGTTTGTTTGTGGGAGAGGAGGGGAGGGGAGAGGAGAGGAAGAGGTGTTGACAAAGAGATCTTAGGCAAGGAAGAGCCAGGTTGGAGACCCCAATGCAATGCAGGGAAGAGAGTTAGGAGATTGAAGCAGAAATGGGATATTGAAGAGAGCAGTATTCCTTCTCACCAAGACTCCATGAAACCTGTCTATCCGACTATCCCTGGTCTGATCCCAATAAACAGAGAGGACATAGTTCTGCTTGATGGAGGCATCCAGCACCATCTGTATAGTATCCCCTTCAGTTGAGATATTGAAGGAGGGCAGCACTGGAAGGGAATTGGGGAGGGGGAGATGAAGTTCCATCCTGATCTTTCATCCCTAGCAGCACCCCTTCCTCCTATCTGATCCCCAGTTCAGACTCTCTCTCTATCTCCTCCTGCCCCCAACCTTGTCCCACCTCCCAACTTTCCCCTCTTCTCACCCCCACTCCATTCAATACCCCAGCAGCTCTGGACACTGTCCTGCATTTCAGGTCTGAAGCAATCTGAGGAGAGAACAGAATGAAGGCCTCAGTAGTGTCCAGGAAAAAAACAGAAGAGATAATAATGTCTCTTCTCAAGTCCTTATTCACTGACTGAATAGGTAACCAGTCAATAAGTATTTCTCTCTCTCTCTCTCTCTCTCTCTCTCTCTCTCTCTCTCTCTCTCTCTCTTCTTTTTGCGAGGCAATGGGTTTAAGTGACTTCCCCAAGGTCACACAGCTAAGTTATTATTAAGTGTCTGATGTCGGATTTGAACTCAGGGCAGGTGCTGTATCCACTGTACCACCTGGTTGCTCCCAGTCAATAAGCATTTCTTAAAGGCCTACTATGTGTCAATGGTATGGGTGATAATAAGGTCTCTCAAGAACTTTGGAACTGATTGTGTAGCATGGGAGACATTGGCACAGAACTGCCCTGCATGGTATGCCCATCAAAGAAAGCTCTATGAGCAAAGCAGAATTGTCGTAGCTCAAAAAAACAAAACAAAACAAAACAAAACCCCAAAATCCTGAGATGCACAAATTTAAGAGTCTTCTCCACTCCAAATGTTCATATGGATTATTTGTGCTAAACCTGGGGTAGAACATCTCAAGCTTATATTAGTATGATCAGTGGGACATGACTTGACTCCAACAGTGATGTCATATTGACCCTCTTTGAGAACAAAAGACTAAACAATTATGTGTCATAAGACAAGACTTAGGTAAAACTTGTACCAGCTTCCCCACCCCCTCCCCACCCAAATACCAAGGATGGTTGCATTTCATCCAAATATGGAGGATCACTGGATTTGGCTGGTCACCTAATCTGACTCCCTTAATTAAAGATTAAAAAATGGAAGTCCAGTAAGGTCAAGTGATTTACAAAAGTCAAGTCAGTATTTACAAGTCTGTCAGTATTCAAAACCAGCAATCATGACTCTGAAATCCAGTGACTTTTTCCTATTTTTCCTCCAATGCTTGAAATGAATCCATTTTTAGTAAACATTTATTAAGCACCTACTATGTACCACATACTTGGCCAGATATTGGGAATACAAAACCAAAGATGGAAAAATCCTTGTTCTCAAGGACTATTAGCCCATCATCATCATCATCACTATTACTATACCTCATTAAACCTTATTATTTTATCCCCTTATTAAGAGAAATAGTATGCACATATGTAAATACATACAAAGTAAATGGGGATTCAAACTGGAACTGTGATTTCTTTGGTAGAGGCAATTCTCAAGTGAGGGAAATCCCTCTCCCAATGGAGAAAGGCCAAGCCAGCTCTCTGTAGACAATGACATACTGTCTCTCATAAAAAAAAAATTAATAAAATATAATAGCAATTAAGTGGGGGGGATTAGAAAATACTCACATGAAAGGCATTACTTACATTTTGCCTTTAAGGAAACTTGAGTTTCTAAGAGGTGGAGCTCAGGGGAGATTCCAGATATGAAGAATAATTGGTACAAAAGGACAGAAATAGGAGAAGGAATGGAGTGGTAAGAAGGCTCAGCACACTTGGAGGGTAGTGTAGAATAAGCCTAGAAGAATTATGCTTCAAATGCAGAACCTTTCATCCTACAATAAGAGCAAGGCTAGGGATAATCTGACATAACCTAGACAGAGATTCCTGAGCTGTAGGGAACCTTAGAGGTTCCCTGATTTTATAGATCAAATTCCCTGATTTTATAGATTATGCAGCTAAAACTTATTAGGGGCAGTGACTTGCCCATAGTCTTGGGGAGTGATAAGGGACAAAATCTAGATTCAAATCCAGTCTTCTTCAGTTTAACAAATGCCAATGCCCCCAGAGAAGGAACTTGGGAATTTAAACTCAAGTGCAGGGGCAGCTAGGTGACTCAGTGGGTTGAGCACCAACTCCAAAATCACGAGGACCTTACACACAACTAGCTGTGTGACCCTGGGCAAGTTACTTAACCCTGATTGCCTAAAACAAAAAAACACCCAAAATCTCAAATTCAGTTGAACATTCTAAAATTACAAAGACCAAACTTGGTCTCAAAGAAAAGAAATGAGAATACATCCCACCTTTTTTGAGTGGGGCAGAGGTTATAGAATAGAATAGTATATTTATGTCAGATTTTTTACAATGTGTGCATTACTTTTGCTCCACTATTTTTCTTTTAATTCTTGGATATACTGGATGGCACAGTTGGAGGGGAAAGACTCTATTAGAAAATGAAGGGGATAGAAAAACCAATAAAAATTTACACTATTAAAAAAACCTCTCAATTTCAGGTAAAAATGATTAGTCTTAGAGGCTTTCCTATTAGTAGGTTGTGATGGGGGGGGAAAGAGAAAGCAGACTTGAGAGGAAAGGATTCAAAAAGATGAGACTAAAGATCAATTTTCTCCCTTTTAGATGTTGCCAAAGTCTTACCTTGTTTCCCTCCTCTCCCTGCCTGACACCCCAATGATCTCCCACTCACCTGGTAGTTGTAGTGTATGATTGAGTTTCTTCTGGTTGGGGGACTGGGTATAGGACAAGATCTGTACTTCCCCCCCTACTGGGGCCTCAAAGCAGTCAAATACCACTGAGCCCTGAGAAGTCAAAAAAGTCCACAATCATTGACTGGATCCTTAGCTCTCTCCAATAAACAATCCTGCCTTTCTCTACCCTACCAGGCCTTCCCAGAACCTCCTTCCATGATTACCTAGAGGCAAAATAAAAATCATTTACCTTGATCATTTTTACCCTGTGATTTCCTCATAACAGCTTTGGGAAGTCATGAGGAAGATTTTAGAGATAAGGAAACTGAGGTCCAAAGAGGGAAAGTGATTTGTCCACAGTGAACCAACTGATAAATGTGGAGGTCAAGATTCAAACCCAGATCTTTTGACTCCAAGACTAGTACCCTCTAAAATGTCTAAATGACAAAGTGGAAAAAGTTTTAGGCTTGTGGTCAAGAAGACCCAAGTTCAAATCTAGCCTCAGATGCTTACTAGAATGACCGTGGGCAAGTCACTTAATTTTAATCTGCCCCAGTTTCCTCAACTGTAACATAGGGACAATACCAACAACTAAGTTCCAGGGTTGTTGTGAGAATCAAATCAGATAATTTTTGCGAAGCATCGAAAAGCACAGTAACTAGCACATAGTAAATTCTTCATCGTTTCCTCTAGAAAGTTCTACCCAAGGTCAGTTCTTTCCCTCAAATACTCTGTTTTTATCCTTTTCAAAGCATTATTATAACTATCACCTTATTTGTTCTTTTTTTAAAGTTTTTTTTTGTTTGTTTTTAGTTTTTTTGCAAGGCAATGGGGTTAAGTGGCTTGCCCAAGGCCACACAGCTAGGTAACTATTAAGTGTCTGAGGTCGGATTTGAACTCAGGTACTCCTGACTCCAAGGCCAGTGCTCTATCCACTGAGCCGCCTAGCCACCCCTTTGACCTTATTTGTTCTTGAAAACAACCTTATGAGGGAGTCAGAGCAGTAATTAGCCCCATTTTAAAAATTAGGGAAACTGAGGCATGGGGCAACCTGAAACTTGCCCAAGGCCACACAACAATATATTGCCAGAGCCCAATGTTTTCCTGATTTCTTTTGGTATATTTATGTCCCAGTAGAATTTCAGGGAAGAGATTTAGGATAAAGGCTTAAACAATTGACCAGCATCCCCAAAGCTTCCCTTCCCTTTCATCTCTCAACCTACCACATTTTGGCCTGGCTGTACCATGGCAGCAGGCACCTCTACCATCACCCAGATACATCTGTCAGTGAGGTAGGCCTGGAAGGAGAGGATGACTTTTGCCTGGAGAGATTCTATGAGAGATACAATACAATTCAACTCAGTCAACATTTATGAATCACCACTGAGTAAAGAGGGCTGTGGTGAGACATTGTGCTAAAATAGCAGCCTGGGTTGAGATCAGGGACTAAGGGAAGCATGTGCAAGGAATCATCCTTCCTCCTGGAGGGAGGAGAGCAGAGACCTGGAGCAGGGGGGTGGGGGTTGTCTTACCATTTCGAGGCCAAGGATGAGATGTTAGTTCAGTATCTTCTTGGAGCCCAGTCTCATCACGATCTTCCTTCCTAGGTTCTAAAATGTCAAAGCAGAGTCCTGAGCCCTAGCACCCCACCCACCCCCATCTCAGAGACAGTGAGTAAGTTTTCTGGCCCCTTTCCCAGGGTTTTCTGGAATTCCCTGTACTGGGAAATAAAGCCTCTAGGCTGTGTACTGGGGGGTCCTTCCTATCTAAGCTGCTATGACCTGAGATGGAGGAGCCCAGGTAGGAGGAACCCTGAGCCAACAGCTGAATTCCTGCCCCGTCTAGAGAATTTAAGGGGACATCCTTCTCCGCCAAACCTTCTCCACTCCTAATCATGAACCTGAGACCTCCTCAGATGACCACACTATGTTGTTTTATCCTCTGAATTTATCACTCCCTACCCCCTTTCCAAATGCTTTCCTACCAGGACTTTTCTCTCCCCTATCTTGGAGGATCTCTTTCCCCTCAAATCTAGTGACATACATGAATGGCAAGAGCAGAATAAACTATCCTCTACCCTAACCTTAGCCCTCTTTCTTCCACCAACATCTCTCTTCCTGTCTCCTCTTCTTTTTCCCATAAAGATTTTTTTCCTCCCTTCTTCCATTTTTTGTATCAGTTCCCCCTTTCAAGTGTCCTATTGTCCCCAACTTTGACTGCCCCCCCATCACACACATTCATATACCCATTAGAGCTAGAAAAGACTTTGAAGTAGCATCCTTATGTTAAAGAAGGCTGAGATTAATAGCCAGTCACCCAAGAGACATGGTGTAATTCAGGACAAAAAAAACCTAAAAAACCCCCCTAAAAAACTATTTGCTCTGGTTCAAATTTCAGCACTGGGCACCTTATTTAATCTCCCTGAGTCTCAGCTTCTTCATCTATAAAATTGGGGGGGGTGGATTCAATTAGATAGCCCCTAAAGTCCCTTTCAGCTCTAACCCTATGAGCTTATAAGCCTAGATAGGAGAATGAAAGATTTGAACCCAAATCTTCGGATCTCAATCATTCCCCTTTGCCAAACTGTGTCCCTATCAGCTTTCTCTTCTCTCCCCACCCCCTCTTACCCACATCCCACTTGCTCTTCTCTCTACCTTCTTGCCCCAGAGTCTCCCATCTGGGCAGGAGGTGCCTCCTGCACTGCTGCCCCACACACACACACACACGCATACACACATAGAGTCTCTCACCCTGCACTGTTAGATTGAGGGTTGTCACTCGAACACAAGGGACGCAGTCACTCTCTTCCCTGCATCGAAGAACCACTTCTGTCTGTAGCTTTGTGGGCACCAGCACTGGCTCTTTGGTGGGTTCAGCACTCTCCAGCAGGCAGAGCACTTCTGCAGGAGGAGGCAAGGGGCAATATCTACCCTATCCAAGCCAGAATGGGGGGGGGGGGGACAAGGGAGGAAGACTGTGCTTGCCCTCATTGCTAATACAAGGGTGGGTGCTGGGAGAAAGAATTCCCTAGGAAGCCCCAGGGAACCAGTTTGGCCAGACCTAAAGGATTATGGAGGTCTCCGAGAAGCCAGTGGCAGAAAAGTCAATTTCATCTCCAGTCTTTTCTTGATACTCACCCATAAACTGACATGAAAGACCCTAGGGAAAGAAAAGGAGTTCAGAGGTTCCATGGCTCCCCTTAGCCAATTTTCCCACATGCATCTCTAAGTAGGATTCACACTGTGTACTATCCTTGAGGATACAGAGAGATGAGTTCAGGTTCTAAGTACAAAGATTGGAATCCTACTGAAGCCTCAAAATACCCAAGCCAGTAGCCCAGAGGGAAAGGGTAAGCGGAACTAGTTGTTTGGCTACCTCCCCCCCACCCCCTGCCCTTCCCCCTAGCCCAATACCAGCCTTACCTAGCCAGACCTGAAAGGGCAGTTACACCAGAGCTGGGCTGGTGGTAGCTGGTACTGCCAGAGCCCCAAGCCAGAATATGTGTACTCATCCCCCCAAACATTCTCGAAATCCCTCTAAGACCCCAGGAACTTACCTGAGAGCATCGGGCTTCATCTTTGGACTCTACCTTCTTCTCCAGAGAGAAGACCCAGGGCCTGCTCCCAAGAACTAAAGAGAAGAGGAGGAGCCATGGCATGGGCATCTTCTAGTTGTCAATCAGTGTTGTCAGCCAGGGCTCAGTCCTGAAGCTGCTCCCCTTTGGGGGGGAGAAGTGATTTTTGCCCTCCTCACCCAGGGCAACTGTTACTCTTTCCCTCTTGAAGACCCAGTTATGTCACAGTGGGGACTGGGACCCCTACCCTCCCACTCCTATCCTGGCTCTGGGGCCTCCTAGGGTGGGAGGGTTGGGAAGAGATTCCAGTCTCTCAGCTCCCTTGACCTCTCTTTCCAATATGATCTCCGAATCCAAAGTGCTTTCGATTCAGCTCAGAGCATTGCTGTCTCCGCCTCCTGTTCCAACCCCTGTCCTGTCCTGTCCCTCCCACAAAACCCTGGGCTTGGTGCCCTGACTCTGGATGACTGGGAAGTAGGCAAGACACACACACACACACACACACACACACACACACACACAAACAGACCCTGGCTATCTACCTGTGTAGGGAGTGGCAATATTGAGCAAGGTGTTCTGTGGAAAGATGGGAAAGGGGAGGGCGGTCCCAGAGGCCCTTTTCCAGGGACTTAATGGTATGAAATTATTCCATGTTATAAAATATGACATTCATCTTCCTGCTACTGATGTAGGTAATGCCCAACCCATTTCTCCTGGATCTTATAGCCCTGCCCTCTTCAAAACTTCCCATTTTGGTACCAATATAGATTCTAGGCTGCTGATGGCATCAAGAGGCCATGGCACTGTTAAACCTTCTGGGTATTGCCCCTTCAGGTCCTTGACTCATCACACAAAAGGGAGAGTTGGAGTTACAACTTAAGAGGACATGTGTCTCCACCAAGCCCAGGACATTGAATTTTGCTTGGTAAAGATGTGTGATCTCATAAAATGACAGACTGTGAAAGCTGAAAAGCTATATTTCCTAGCTATCCAAACCACTCCTTAAATAGAATTAATAATCACCCAACCTTGAAGCCCACCAAGAAGAGAGAAACATTACAGTCATTTCAGTGGAGATTTTTGTATTAGGTTAATGAATCCATAGTAATTCCTCTTCTCAGGTCAAGCTTATTGCTAGAATTCTCCTTGCATCTGACTCCCACAGTCCCATTTTGGTGACCACTGGGGTCCTTCATGCTGATCTTTTAAGAAAGTTTAATACCTCAACCCCTCACTTTATTGCCTACCATACCTTTTAAAAACATTAAACATCTTTTTTTGTATTGGGAACTAAAAAAGTATCAATGAGCACCAACATTTCCAAATACAAAAGAAATAGGATAATAATATATAAATGCTAATAATGTATAAAACTATGAACCTATAGATTGTTATTTGAAATATATAGCATTAATTTTAAAATATGTTACTATCATATATTACTTATTATATATTATATATATACTATCATATTTGGTATACATTTTAAAATGATTTTGTTTCAAGTTTTCTCCTTCCTCAATGACATTTTAAAACACTGTTATATTCCAACATACCCCAAACACTAATTGAACTATCGCTTTAAAAAAATAAGGCAAGTAAAGGAAACAGCTATAGTAGTAACTCTTCCCACCATCTTTCTAAAAGGAGAGTGTGTCATTATTTTCCCCCCAGAATATGGTCTTTATAATTAACTAATCAAAGTTCACAAGCCCATATTGTCAGTGATCTTTATTCATCATACTTGCTTTGGGTAGCCCATTGGATCCCATCCCAAACCATGAAAAGTAGTCTGGAATAACTTCTACTACTCAGCCTAGTCAAGTTCATTTCTCAATCACTTCCTCTGGTGTCCTCTTTAGATCTTGGGGATAATTGGGGGAGGGGAGCAGAGGCAGAAGGCTTGCTGAACCACAGGCAAAGAACATACCTAGACATAGGTAAGAGATAGGGGCAGGAACTCTGGGCTAACACGCTTGCTCTTGTATTGACTTCAGGTCAATGGGGCACAAACTGTTTTTATCATTCCCTCCTTTGCTTTCTAGCCCAGGCCCCTCCTCCATCTTCTGCTTTAGTACTCGCCTCACTAATAGCCTACCAGGAGACTAGGGTGGGGAGGGGAGGGTGAGGAATAGAGCAGGGAATCCTAAAGACTCCAAATCACTGTGATAGTCGGGTACAGAAATCTATCTTGGGGGCGGCTAGGTGGTTCAGTGGATAGAGCACCGGCCCTGGAGTCAGAAGGACCTGAGTTCAAATTCGACCTCAGACACTTAATAATGACCTAGCTGTGTGGCCCCCATTGCCTTGCAAAAACCTAAAAAAACCCCAAAAAACAAAAAAACAAAAAAGAAATGTATCTTACCCTAGAAGAAAGAAAGAAAATGGCAAGGGGACAGGGAGAGAGGAGGGTGGGGTGTAGGAGACAGAAGAGAGGAAGGATCCTGGGGGTCAGCTGCAACACTATGAGAGGGACAGGGTGAAAGGAGAGAGTAGAATAACCGGAGGTGGGGGACAGGGTGGAGGGAAAGGCAGCTCGCAATAAGCAAGATTGGGAGAAAAAAAAAACCCCAGACCGAGCTGCCGGTGTATGAATTCAGCCTGAAGCATACTTTTTCCCAGTTTAACCTTTATTTATGTTTCATTGTGTGTGTGTGTGGGGGCATGTTTACATTCGGAACGTGACCGGCAGTAACACATGTTGAAACCGCACCAGGCAACTTGCTTTCTCAATGGGGCGGGAAGAAGGTTCGGGAAGAATAATAAATATTGAAGCTCGCTTCTGTATGTAACGGGGGTGGGGTAAAAATCAAATGCACGTTAAAAAGTGCAGACTGAAAAGTAACAAAGTGAAACTCAAACAAGGCGCCGGGGCAGGCGTGAGTTGTCGCGCGGGCCGGAGCCCGCGGGGCCTAGAGCCGGGCCGGGGCCGGGGCCCAGAGCCGGGGCCGGGGCCCCCGCCGCCTCCCGCTGCAGCCTCCGGCACAGCTCCAGGCGGCTCCGCAGGGGCCCGGCCGGGGCGCCCAGGGCGCGGAGCAGCTGCGGCAGGTCGCCCAGCAGACGGAAGCGGCGCAGCGCGCGCAGCGGGCCCGGGATGTCGGCCTCCGGGCACAGCCGCGTGAAGACGGCCAGCATGGGGGGCGCCGCTGCCCCCGCGGGGCCCGGGCCCGGCTGCAGGCAGCAGCTCAGCGCCGCCCGGAAGAGGTCCTGGGGGTCCTGGGCGCCCCCGGCCCCGGCCCCGGCCCCGGCCCGCCAGCGGCGGTACAGGCGGCCGCTGCCCCGGCTCCAGAGGAGCAGCACGCGGCCCCGCTCCCGCGCCACGCGGGCCCGGGCCCCGCACAGCCACGGGAGGGGCCCCAGGCGGGCCACGCGCTCGCCCTCCCACAGGTCCAGGATCACGTCGTCGCCGCCCCCCAGGGCCGCCCGCAGCAGCTCGGCCAGGGCGCCCACCAGGCGGCGGTGCGCCTCCGAGTCCGCAGAGTGCAGCAGCAGCACCGGCCGGGGCCGCCGAGGGCCTGCGGGGAGAAGGGGGCGCCTGAGCCCGGCCCGGGGCCGACCCCAGAGGGAGCCCCGCAGAGGGAAGGGCCAGACCCCCGGATCCCCCTCAGCCACCTCCAGAAGGAGCCCCTGCAGGAAGGGCCAGACCCCCGGATCCCCCCCTCAGCCACCTCCAGAGGGAGCCCCTGCAGGAAGGGCCAGACCCCCGGATACCCCCCCCAGCCACCTCCAGAGGGAGCCCCTGCAGGAAGGACCAGACCCCCGGATCCCCCCCAGCCACCTCCAGAGGAGCCCCTGCAGGAAGGGCCAGACCCCCGGATCCCCCCCAGCCACCTCCAGAGGGAGCCCCTGCAGGAAGGGCCAGACCCCCGGATCCCCACCCCCCCCAGCCACCTCCAGAGGGAGCCCCTGCAGGAAGGGCCAGACCCCCGGATCCCCCCCTCAGCCACCTCCAGAGGGAGCCCCTGCAGGAAGGGCCAGACCCCCGGATACCCCCCCTCAGCCACCTCCAGAGGGAGCCCCTGCAGGAAGGGCCAGACCCCCGGATCCCCCCCAGCCACCTCCAGAGGGAGCCCCTGCAGGAAGGGCCAGACCCCCGGATCCCCCCCCCCCAGCTACCTCCAGAGGGAGCCCCTGCAGGAAGGACCAGACCCCCGGATCCCCCCCTCAGCCACCTCCAGAGGGAGCCCCTGCAGGAAGGACCAGACCCCCGGATCCCCACCTCAGCCACCTCCAGAGGGAGCCCCTGCAGGAAGGACCAGACCCCCGGATCCCCCCCTCAGCCACCTCCAGAGGGAGCCCCTGCAGGAAGGACCAGACCCCCGGATCCCCCCCAGCCACCTCCAGAGGGAGCCCCTGCAGGAAGGGCCAGACCCCCGGATCCCCACCCCCCCCAGCTACCTCCAGAGGGAGTCCCTGCAGGAAGGGCCAGACCCCCGGATCCCCCCCTCAGCCACCTCCAGAGGGAGCCCCTGCAGGAAGGACCAGACCCCCGGATCCCCCCCCTCAGCCACCTCCAGAGGGAGCCCCTGCAGGAAGGACCAGACCCCCGGATCCCCCCCCCTCAGCCACCTCCAGAGGGAGCCCCTGCAGGAGGGAGCCCCTGCAGGAAGGACCAGACCCCCGGATCCCCCCCTCAGCCACCTCCAGAGGGAGCCCCTGCAGGAAGGACCAGACCCCTGGATCCCCCCCAGCCACCTCCAGAGGGAGCCCCTGCAGGAAGGGCCAGACCCCCGGATCCCCACCCCCCCAGCTACCTCCAGAGGGAGCCCCTGCAGGAAGGGCCAGACCTCCCAGGTGCCTCCCCATCCACCTCCTGCACCACCTCACCTGCCAGCAGCCTCTTGAAGCCCTGGCAGTTCACAGCCAGGACAGTCAGCAGCACGACAGTCCCCATCAAAAGCCCCAGAACCAGAAGCCCTAAGTGCCTGTGGGAAACTGAAGCAGGCAGAAGGCAGAGGTGAGGCCGAGCCTGGCTGCCCTTCCCAGCCTCAGCCCCTCTACCACCTCTGGCCTGGACACTTACCCTCGGGACACAAAAGGCGCTTCTGGCCATACTGGACATCTGATCTCCACACCTGTCCCATAAAGGGGTCACAATGAGAAGGAAGATAGGGGAGGCAGGGAGGGAGGAGGAGGGTGGAGGTGAGAAAGGCTTATTACCAGAACACAGCTCCTGAAGCTCTGTAAGGGGATGATGAGATCTGACTTCACTGGACTGGCACCCACAGGCTGTGAGAACAAAGGATACAGGGGTTATTTCTATACAGGCAAAGGTGAAAAGGGTTCTATAATTTCTGCCATGTTCCTCTGGAGCATACTTGTGATCAGAAAGAACTGACTTCACATCCTGCCTTGGACACTTACTAGCTCTGGGACACCAGGCAAGTCACTTCACTTCTGTTTGCCTCCATTTTCCTCATCTATGAAAAGAGGAATATCTAAGGATCCTTCCAGGTCTAAACCTATGATTCATTGCTTTTATGAGCAGGAAATCTTGCTGCCTATCCTCCTCCTTCTTGGGAGGATGAAGTCCAGTCAAACCTCCATGAGGTCATTCCTAATAGTTTCAGCTTGCATTCTCTGACTTTCCATAGCATTAGAGGGACAGTGCAGGAGAAAGTAGCGAGTTTGAAGTAAAAGCATCTGTATTTTCTAGGTTTTTTTTTATTTGCAAGGCAAATGGGGTTAAGTGGCTTGCCCAAGGCCACACAGCTAGGTAATTATTATTAAGTGTCTGAGACCGGATTTGAACCCAGGTACTCCTGACTCCAAGGCTGGTGCTTTATCCACTACACCACCTAGCCGCTCCAGCATCTGTATTTTCAAATCCTTTGGGTGCTACTTACTATGTGACCCTTTTGAGTTTTCTCAGCTACAAAATGAGGAGGTCAGACATGAAAAAAAAAAGAAAAGAAAAACAAGGGCAGGCTGGTGTTTATGTATATGGGGGTAATTGCAACAAATAACATCAGGAAAATTCTTTTTGACTGATTCATCTATCTAAAATGTATATTATATATATGTAATATATTGATTATATATTTGACTATATACAGTATATTGATTCAGGGTATATATATATATATATATAATATATATAGTATATTAAGTCTAAAATATATATCTATAGAGAGAGGAATATATAGTAATATATAGTAAAAATACAGAATGCCAAAAGCCATCCCTCAACATATAACTGACCAAAGAGTGACTAAAGAGTTTCCAAATGGATTGACAATTGCAAATGACCATAAGAAAACATACCTCTGAATTGCCAATAGGAAGAGAAATGCAAATTAAAACTCATCACCCAGGTAGCAGGGAGCACAAGACTTGAAGTCAGGAAAACCAGACTATGAGTAGTTTCTTAAGCATCAGGAAGACATTTGCTCAATTACCCTGGACAAGATATTTAACCTGTCTGTTCTTTGGTTTCTTCATCTGTAAAACGGGAATAATAATAAAATCTACCTCCCAGGGTTATTGTGAGGTCAGATGAGATAGCATCTGTAAAGTACTCTGCAAACCTCAAGGTGCTATTATTATTACCTCAAACCTTAAAAATGGCAAAGAAGATAAAAGAAACAGTCAATATTCTGTAGGGAATGGGCCAAGGAAACCTCTGAACTCCTTTCTCAGAACAATGTTTTTAGATATATAAAATACATAGGTATATAAAGGTAATAAATTAGATTGAAATGCAGTTATCAAAATAATAAATCTAAAAAACCAAGTCCTTAGCCCCCAGGTTAGGAACCTCTGCTCTAAAATTTAGGCAAGAAAACTCAAAGGCATCTGATAGTTCAATCCCAATGTTCTATAGGAAGACTAGCACACTGCTGGAGGACCTCAGTAGTTCAACTATTTTTTATTTGATATTTTAATAAATGATAAAATTTAAGAAGTCAAATAAAAAGAAACAAATAGATATTTAAATAAAGTACTAGTTTCTGTCTTTGTTCCACCACTGGGTAACTGAGACTTGGCTTACAAAGGATTATAGGACCAGAGGGAAAAAAAACAACACATTTAGATTGCTGGAATAATAAACCAAACGTATTTGTTGGTTCAACTATTCTTAACAATTTGGAATTATGCAAGAAAATGACTATTCTGTCCATACCTTTGACCCAGCAATCCTGTCCCTGGACATATGTCCAAAAGAAGTCAATATATATAAAAATATTTATAGCAGCACTCTTTGTGCTAGAGACAAGAAATGGAGACAAAGCTATTCCACAGGGGAATAACTATTAAAAAAAAAAATCCAAAGCATACCATATAAATATAACAATGTATTATCATTATACAATAAGAAATGATGAACATGAGAGAATCCAGAGAAACAAGCAAAGATTTGGATGAACTAGGCCAAAAGAAATAGTCATCATGACTACAGTGTAAAATAAAACGAATACTAAAAGAAAGCCAAATCTGAGTAACAGAAGAAATCAAAGGTGGTTCTGGAGGACAGATAACAAAATATACCTCCCTTGACTCCACGGAGAAATGGAATACTACTAAAACAGAACACAGCATCCAAGATGGTCTAAGTCATATCTTTGCTTAATGGTTTCCCTTTGTTACATGAGAAAGTTCACTCTAGAGGGGTAATGAAATGAAATAACTGTGATGTAATATAATTAAAAAAAAGATCTGCTTATATATAAGGTTCAGATTCTGTTCTTTGCTGAGGACTGAGTGAGTGAACTCGGGCTTTAGTGGACAAAGATGAGACTTCTAAGACACTGTTCTCCAGTCTGATACTGTCCCTCTGTATTTCAACATCTGGGTTATGTTGGAGGGATCTGGATGAAAAATGGATACATCTGTGGCCATAGGATAGAGCAAAGAGGATGTGTATGTAGGTATGTGTTTACCAAATGGGACCTGAACGAACAGTTGGCTAGACCAATGGCTAACCAAATGAGGTGGTGGTAGGGTATTAGGAGACTGAATAACTGGTCACTTCCCACAGTCTACTAATTCACAGATGTGTCAGAAATTAAAAAGTTAGGAATTCCTGTTCTAGATAAACTACCAGAAGTCAGAATTTAAGACAGAGGTTCTTGTCTCTTGGTGTCGCCAACCTCTTGGGCATCTGGTGAAGCCCAGGGACATCCTTTTCAGAGTAATGTTCTTAGATGTATAATACAAAATACATCGCTTTGCAAAGGTAATAAATTATATTGAAATACAGCTATCAAAATTAAATTTTTTTTAAAAGTTCATGAATCCTGGATTAAGAACCTCTGCTCTAAGACTTAGATAAGAAACTTCAAAAGACAGTTGGTCTGGCCTGGCACCAATCAAACTTCTCTGGCATCCCTAACAAATGGTCATTCGGTCTTTGCTTGGGAATCTTAAAGGGCAGAGAAGTTACTGCCACCTTCCACTTTGAAATTGTTCTGCTTATTTGGGAAGTTTTTCCTTCTATTGAGAGAAAAACAGCCTTTCTGCAACTTTCCCTCATGGCTCTTGGTTAGGTCCTTTGAGGTCAAACAGAAAAAGACTCTTTCCTCTTCCACATAATAGCCCCTCAAATACTTGACAACCATGTCTCTTTCTTAGTCTTCTCTTGAGAAAGGACAGAAAGATAACAGAACAAGCTATAGAGATAAATGAAGGATACTTGTTTTCTCCCTAATATTAATGCCCTCCCTCCCTCCCTCCTTCTCCCTCCCACCCCCACATACACTTCTGGCTACTGGAGGCAATGGCAAAGACTGGTCTAGGCTTCAGGGACTGTACCTGGCTGATAGAGAAAATAGGCAACTGTGGATCATAATGTTCCATTCCTGGGAGACACCAAGCAGCAGTGAAAGCAGCTGGGATCCTTGAGGAGAAGCTTAGGACCAGTTGTTGGTACTGGATAGCCATGCTCACACTCCAGGAGGAGGAGGCTGTAGGGGGTGAGTTACAGAGATAGAGGGTAACTTTTACACAAGGATTTAGAATGGGGTTGGGGATGGAAATTACCTTTCTCTAGAGGATTGGTAGGAAGGAAGATTAAATGGAGGTGGGGTGGAGAGGAGGGAAAATGGCATGCTCACCATTGCTGTTGGGGCATTCAACATGGGTACTATTCCCAAGAGAGAACTAGGGAAGAGAGGAAAAGAAAGTCACCAGGATGGAGTTAGAAGGGGAGAGACACATATTTCCTCTTTCATATGATCTTCCCATCCCCTATTTAAACAAAGCACCGACTCTCCTTCTTCTCAGACGCTGCTAGTATCATACCTTAAAGCAAAGATGTGGGTGCAAATCCACCTTCTCCATAACATACAACTGTTGGGAGAGAAGGGAGTCAAATGGAAGAAGATCTGAGCCCCAATTCACCCCAGGATCATCTCATGCTGTGGGGCTACAATATAATATAGTAAATCCATCTGCTCTTCCCTTCTCTCCTTTCCCTTCTACCTCCCTCTCTTCTTTCACACACCCCCATCTCTTTTTATCCCTCTCTTCCCTATCCTCCCTTTCTCCTCCACTTCCCCCTCCTTACCCCCTCTGACTCAGACACTGTGGCATTGGGCAGGTCTTCACAGGGACTGTGCCAGCTTTGTTTCTGGCACAAGGAGGCCTTGGGCTTCACTGGGCAGCGTAGAGTTAGGGCCATGGCCATCTGGTCCTGGGAGCTGTGGTCAGTGAACGTCACTGACCTCCAGAAGTCCATGCTGTCTGTGGGCAAGAGGTCTCCTGGTGAGGCATTGGCTCACCCTCAGGCCTGTCTCTGTTTATCTTACCAACCCCCTGATCTCTTTGTCCCCACCTCAGGTCCAAGATAATTTCCTGATTGTGGTATCCTTATATCTGATCCAACCCCAGAGCTAATGGGTCCCCAACATGTATCCTCTGTTCCATACAGGCCAGCCTGCCCCTTGTTTCCTCCCCCTCTCCCCCCATTCAAATCATGTTCCCAGTTCTATGATTTTATCAATGTTGTCCTCTCCCTATAATTATTCAATACCATCTGCACTTCAAAGCCCAGCTCAAATCTCTCTGCTCTCACAAAACAGTCCTGGATGACTCTAGTCCCCCTGGTTTTCTTACTTCTTCAAAATCTTAGCACATTTACGATTTGTACCATACAATTTGGTCTCTTCCTTATTCACTTTCTTGTACTATGGGCCATTTTATACCATTAATTGAACAAGTACTTATTGAATGGATGGCACTGGATAACCTGTCTCCCATCTAGGAAAAAAGGAGGGAGAAAGAAGCTTGCCCACCTAGGACCCAATGTTTACTGAGTGATTGATTGGAGTGTCTAGACATTGGTACTACTGCCATCTTGACTCCTGTTCCCAAGATGCAAAAATGGGAGGGGAAGTTCCCCCCTCCCCACCCTGACTCCCAGGTCCCAGTGAGAATGTCATTTAGAGTTCATCCTTGGAATGAGGGGCTGGGCTGAGGTTTGTAGGGATCACTCACAGGTTTCGGGCTGGTCCTTCAAGGGGCACTGCTTCCTCCGCATACTGTCATAATGTAGGTATGCTGCCTGATGGAATGAAGTGGGGTGGGATTGGATGATCAGAAGAGCAGACTTCTTTATACCACTGACCCCAAACCCACTTTGATCTAGCCCTATTAGAATCTAATTCTCTGAGGCCATAGAAAAAGAACTAGAGTATGCACTGAGCATCAAGAGAACTCAACTCCTTGAAGGAAAGGATAAATGAATAGACAAAATAAAATATGAATAATGATAGTAGCTGACATTTAATTTCCTCTTTTTTCACCAAGAACCATGTAACTCTGGGTTGGCTGCCACCTTCACACTTGGGTTTTATCTCTCATCCACAGCTTCCTTGCAGCTGTACCCCCAGAGGCATTTGTTGCCCTCATGTCACCCCCTCCCCTCCCCCTCCCCTCACCCCTGACCTAGGCTACCCAGAGCCCCGTAATCTGGCGCTCTCTTCAGCTTACCTGAACCTCCAGCCTCCAGGTCTGGTACTCCCAGCTTTTCATTCAGTGTATTTACCCATCTGCCATCTGTTATACCACACCCTGCCCCACCCTGCCAAGTTCCATAGCTTCAGGATCTTGTTCTCTTCCATCTCATTTATTAACTAATTCATGAGAAGGCATTGGGAGGAGGGGAATGGTCCCTTGGAGTCAGGACCATCTTTTCAAATGACCTCATAGGAGACTAGCTCCATTTTAGTTCTGAACTCCTAGAACAACTTAATAAATGAGCCCCCAGATCATTCCTAGACTAGGTCAAGAGACAGAGGAATGGTGAATAAAATCCTGGAATCAGAAATATTGGAGTGAAGACCCCTCCCTTAGATACTTAGTTATGTGACCCTAGTTAAGTAACAATCTCTCAAAGCCTCCATTTCTTTATCTGTAAATTAGGGACAATAATAGAATCTAACACACAGGATTATGAGGATCAGAGGAGAAAGCAAACATAGAGCACTTTGGAAACCTTATAATACAATTGAGCTGTAGTGTCTCTTCCTAGACTGGCCATGCCAGGTCCTCCCTCAACATTCCATGAATGAGTGAGAACGGAGTCTCCACATACGGGAAGGTGAGAGCCAGGAAGAATTCACTATGGAGAGCTAAAAATACACAGATGACCCTAACAAAGTCTCAGCAATAGCACCTCTCACCTCTATGCACAGACAGGGCAGCAGGAATTCATAGGGCAACTGGACTGTGTGGCCTCCAGACACTGTCTCCTGTAGGAGAAGCAGAAAGGTGAGTGAAGGAAGATGCCTAAGAAAGGGCAGGTGCATTCTGGATGAGGATCCCCTAGCTAGAAAAGTGGAACTGAGATTGAGGCAGAGGAAAGGAGGACCTAGACTTGAAAATTCCCCACAATGGTCAAATATATTGAATTTGTTGTACTGCAAAATACTCTTTCTTTTTCTTCTGGAAAAAAAAAAAACAGCTTTTCTTGGGTAGAGTCTGTATTCTGTGTTTACTAGTTGGTTTCATCAGTCCCATTCTCTACATTTTGCTGTCTAGTCACCTGACAAAGTTCCAGGAAGATTAGAGGTATGTACCAGGGGACTTGGAATGGAACGTCTCAACCCCAGGCCACTCACAAGATCAGACTGACTTCCCTGATGGAAACAGCCAGAACCAAGAGGTTGGAGGACAGGATGACTAGACTATGACACATATGATACGGTTGTAACCCCGTGATGTCCTCAAAGCCACTACCTGGTTTCAGAGGTGACAATTGCGAGCTACTGGGGGATGCTCCATGGGCCAAATCTGGAAGAATTCCCCTTGAGAGAGTGGGGACGATGGGAGTGACAGACAGGGCAGTTTGGAAGAAAACTGGATAAGGAAGTCAGAAGGTCTGAGTTCTAGGACCAACTAGTGATACCAACTCTTTGAGTGAACATGAAGAACTTGATTAACCTCTGGCCTCAATTATGCTTATCTAAAAAACAAGATTAGTTATTCCTGTTTTACTGATAATGAAGAATGATGCCCATTTCCTAACGGAGAAGTGATGGATTCAATATTTAGCATGAGACCCACATTTCTGGACATGGACAACCAAAGAATTTGTTTTGTTTGACAATGCATATTTATTGTGTGGGTTTGGTTTTCTTTTTTTTTTTGGTGGGGAGGGGAAATGGGAAGGAGAAATAATAGATGTTTGATCATTGAAAAAAATTTAATTAAAAAACAAAAATAAAATAATCCCTTTCTACTAATTTTATTAGGGCCCTAATAAGATGCATGAAAGGGCTTTGAAAAACATAAAGCACTATACAACTATAGTTGTTATAAAAAATTTCTCTAACCTCAAAACCCTGGTGGAATTTTAGCACCATTGCTTGTCACATTTCCAGACTCAGCAACCTTTTCAAGACAATGTCAACCCTTGCTTGGCCAGAGTCACAGAGACACCAGAATTGATCCCTCTTAAGGAAATATTCCCTTCATCAATTTCATAAAGCAATAGAAGGCATTATTGGGGCCAACACTGATGGCTTTGATTATAGAGAAAAATTTTAAACAATGGAAGCAAAAAGTCCAAGATAAAAAGAAACAACATAAAACAAAAACATTTATGAATGTTATGTTGGGCACATCTTGACTTCCAGAACATACAGAGAACTAATATGAGGGCAGTAAAGCATAGGAGAGGGGATTAAATTAGGGTCAGGAAGAGCTGGGTTCAGGTTTTGCCTCAATATCATGATGGTGATCACAAAGAAATCACGTAAACTCACAGCATCTTACACAAGTGTTTAGATAAGCAATAAATGAGATAAAACTCTCCATTCAAGATTCCCCCACACACACCAATGAAATCACAGATCTGGATCTCCAACTCCCTCACAAAAAAAGAAGATAAAAGGTAAAGAGGTGCCAAGTTATTATTAGATAAAAGGATGAAGAGACAATTCATAAAAACTGGAAATGGAACTGGAGAATGAGGAATGACTCCTCCTTATGGCAGAGCACAGGAGGTTTACTAGGACAGAAGGGTGTACACATTATCAGATATGGTCGCTTCATCTACGGTAGAAGGGTGTGTGTGTGTGTGTGTGTGTGTGTGTGTGTGTGTGTGTGTGTGTGTGTGTCGGATATGTTCAATGAAATCATGCTGTAGAGATAAAAGGCATCATCATCATCACCAAATGCTTTTTTAAATAAAAGTCTTAAAAGGAAAAAGTAGACAATTCATGGAAAAAAGAAAGCAAAAAATAAATAAACATGGGGAGACTTTTAACCTAACTGATAATTTTTTTTGGAAGTAATCAACATTAAGTGACTTGCCCAGTAAGTGTCTGAGGCCAGATTTGAACTCAGGTCCTCCCGACACTGCAGGACCTAGCTGAGAATGAAAACTACAAAGTGCCTATTAAACTATCACAAATGAATAAAAAAAGGTGGAGGTATAACTCTTCAGTGCTCAGCAGAGTAATATTTCTGGAAAGCAAACTGGCACAATGGGACAAAATTGGCCATGCCCTTTGACCTAGTGATTTGTCCCACAGTTGGGATTGCAAACCAAGAAAAAAAAAACATTAAAGTGACGAAAGGTTTTCTATGTGCAAAGATTTTTACAACAGCACTAAGATTTGTGAGAGTCAGGAGGGAAAGAGATGTGAAGTATTGAAAAGTTGCCGGCAGGATTTGGAATCAGGGAACTTGGGTCTACGTTCTATCCTGGCAACAAAGACACCTGTGTGACTGACTGAGGCCAAGGGAAAATGAGATGGATGGACTGGATGGCCTCTGAAGCCATGCTAAGCTCAAAATCCTGTGTGTGTGTGTGTGTGTATCTGTATATATGTGCACATATATATACATCTATAGGATAAATTACAGATGAAATGGAGATCTACATTTACATATTTTTAAAAATTGAATGTTTCAGCAATTCCAATTTTTTTAAAGCTGAGATTCACTTGAGTTGATAAACATCTTTTTCCCATCTTTTTAAAATTCTGAACTTAACATAAAGATCATTTTTCCATTAAAAAGTAAAAAACAAAGTATATGAAACCATAAATATGTATTCTATACAACTTTTTCTCAAAAATACCCATCACTTTCAAAATTATTCTGCTTGTCTGTTTCCTTCCATTCATTCTCTGGTGCATTAAAAATAAGTTTCAATATTTTTTTTTTCAACGTCACCAATGCTACCTCCTCTTCCTACTTCCCCATACTCTTTCTATTAAAAACAGAAGGAAAAAAAAATCCACCTTGTAATAAATGAGCATGATTAAGTATAACAAATCCTTAGAGTGGCCAAGTCCAAAAAGGTCTGTTTCCTCCTGAACCCTTAGTTCATCCTTTCTCTGTCAAGAAGGGGCTCATGTGAGAAGTTTCTCCTTGAAATGCATCTACACACATTCTAAGCAGGTTTAACCTATTGTGTTTTATGTAATGACTTTCATGATGTAAGAGCACAGAGAGAGACTATCTAGGGCACAGCAGGAGAGGGTGAACATAATAAATATAAATAGCTTGGAGGATGGAGGTAAGAAAATGAAGAAAGACTGAGTGGTCAGACAGACTTCCCCTAGTGAGTAGGGAATTTTGCTTAAGGCCTTGTGGGACCCTGTCATACAGACATTATTTTCTCCCTGAAGGCACCGGCATAGTGGAAAGAGTATTTTGCCTTTGAGTCAGAAAACTGAGTTCAAACCCCAGCTCCTTCACACAATGAGCAATCAGTATAATTCAAATCACCTAGGCTCTCTACGTCTCAGTTTCCTCAGTTTCTGTAAAATGAACATAATCTATACCTGCATTATCCATCATGGGGTTGTTGGGAAGTGTAAAATGTTAAGTAAAAATGAGCTCTTTGCAGGGTGATTTTCTTCTCCCTTCCAAGAGAATGCCCATCAGGGACCCTTGGACAGTATGGTCCCTCTGCCCAAGGGATTGCATTTTGTGTACCTGTTTGTGGAAGGGACTGCTCAGTTCCTCACACTCGAGAACCCACTGGTGGCACAACCTCACACTGATGTCAGGGCCTGGTGGGGCTGTGACCCGAACTGCCCTCTCCTCCAACTGCAGCTCAAAAGAGAACTCAGGCCCTGGAGGAAACAGATGACATAGCCCTGACTCTCAGACCCAGAAAGGATACACCACTGATGAATGGTCATCCTCTTGGCTGGGGGGTGTCTCTCCCTAGCCCAGTCCACCCCTCCAGCAAATATTCCCTCATGCTCACCTCTACGACCTTGGGAACCACGCTGTTTTGGAGTCCCATCAGCTATCTCTGGAGGGTTGAACTGGGTCCTTTTTAGGCGTATTCCAGAGCTGGTTCCAACTGGGAAGGAGACAGCAACATGGTGGCCCTGTCTTGCCAGGCAGCAGTCACAAAGCCACTTCCACTGAGGATAGAGGACAAGACAATCTTGTATGTGCTGATCTGTTGGAGTGTTGTCTCTGCCGGTAGAAGGTGAATTTGAAGGCACTGATTTTTTTCTTCCTTGGTATCTCCATAAGCATTTTAAATATATATATATATATATATATTGTGATGATCATTATGAGTCAATGTTAACAATCACTATGAACCTTCACCTAGAGGTCAGAAAACTGACCCCATACTCCTCTTGGCCTCCTGTGTGATCACAGGTTAAGTCACTCAAAGTCTCAGTTTTTCTATCTATAAAATGAGAAAAAGAATTCATCTCATCCTTCCTTTCCTTTATCTTTCAATAAGACAATGAGAGAATGGGATGAGGTGATCAATAGATGGTAAGAAAAATGTTTAGAGATCAGGGCACATTCAAACTGTAGAATGAAGAGGGGTGAACGAATGCAGGAAAAGGCAAGTTACCTGGGCAGCAGTTGGCATCCTGAGCCTCCTGCAGAGCTGGAACTTATGGGACTTGTTAGATTTCCGCACTAGAAAGTGAAGCCAATGCTTTCGAAGACCTGAGGATGGGATAGGAGAAAAGCAACATTAGGAATATAAAGTCTCTTCAGAGGTCATAGCATCATAGAATTAGTGCTTCAGAGATCAGGTAGTCCAGCCCCCTCATTGAACAGATGCAGAAACTGAGTCCAGGATAAATTTTTGATTTGTCCAAGATAATAAAGTTAATAAAAATATTAGAGGCAGGATTTTGGACCCAAGTCTTCCTGACTCCAAATGTGAAATTCTAGTCTCCACCCCGACTCTGCCTCCAGTATGAAGTATACTGGATATAAGAGATCCAGTATAGATATAAGAAATTGCCATTTGATGACACAACATGGTGAAATGGATATAATCCTGGTCTTGTGACCAGGAAGAACTGGTTTAGAATCCCAACACATAGACATGACCTTGGGCAAAGTCATTTATCTTTCTCTCTCAGCCTCAGTTTCTTCCTCAGTAAAATGGAGTTAACCATAGCCTCTGCTTCAGGGAGAACTAATACCTTAAAAGTGCTCAAGAAAAATTATAAATTTTAAAAATCCAGGAAAAAGATAGGGGTGCAGACTGAAAAGACTGAACCTCTTTGTAGATCATTTTAGCATTTTACATTTCAGACCAATACAAGTTGATACTATAGTCTGACCCAGAATGGGCAGGAAGGAGCGTTATGTGGGTAGAAATAGCCAGAATGACAAATAAGTTCAGTAAGTACCACTCCCAACTTCAAAGGGTTCCACTAACCCACATGGTTACTCTTTCCTGGCCTACTCACTAGAGATACATCAATTAAAAGACTCCAGCTCTTTAGATCTACCTTGACAAAGTATCCCATGGACCTAACCTTCCTTGGGCCATTCAGAGACAGCCTGAAATGATCTCTGCTAGACTGGGTTTCTGAGATTAAGCTTTTTTTTTTTTCATCCTTCACAACTGAAACCAATATCAAAATGGTAGATAGAATGGGATGATGGCCAAATGGTCAGGTCATATGGATCCTCAAAACCTTGGTCCATTAAATCAGGGTGACCATTATTGGCTGCCTCCTGACCCCAAGCCTGGAATTCTCTCGTCCCTCTGCCTCCCCTGCCCCTTGATTTCCTGCTAAAATTCCACCATCTTCAAAAAAGCCTGTCTTGATTTCCCCCAAATGCTTGTGCCTTTCCTCTGTGGTTTATTTCAGCTTATCTTGGATGTACCTTGTTTGTATTTAACTATTTGCACGTTGTCTCCCTCATTAGAGTGTGGGCTCCTTGAGAGCAGGAACTGTCTTTGCACATAGTAGGGGCTTAATAAATGTTTCTTGACCAATCTGGGTTCCGTCTCTATACCCTCTGATCCTAGACCTGCCTAATATAGGCCATAAAACTTCAAAGAATATGGAAAGCCCAGTACACAAAAAACTAAGTTGGGGAGTACGACTTAAAGACTGCAAGAGGTAAGCAGAGACAAAATAAAAGGAGGTCCTGCATTACTCAGAGAACTAAGGAAAGGTAGATTCATGGCTCAAAGAATTACTAAAGATTGAAAATATGAAAAAATGAATATGAATATGAAAATATGAAAATATGAAAAACTAAAATTTGAAAGACATAAATGCATAGCCATGAGCAAAGTAGAATCATTTTGGCACATTCTTAATCTGTTTAGATTCATAAAGGAGAAAGTGAGCATGCCCTTCCACAAGTAACATTGTAGAAAGAGCCATAAACTGAAAGTTTAGGTAATATAAGTTCTAGCTCAGTCATTAATTAGCCATGTGATCTTGTTTTATGAACTTTCCCTCTCTCGGCTAAGCTTTGTCATCTATAAAATGAAGGTATAAGGAGTAGTTAGGTGAAATAATGGGTAGAGCACTGGCCCTGGAGACAGGAGGACCTGAGTTCAAATGTGATCTCAGATACATGATGCTGTGTGACTTTGAACAAGTCATTTAACCTCATTGCCTTGCAACACCCTCCAAAAAATAATAAAATGAAGTCATTGAATTAGATGATTTCCAAGGTTCCTCCCAGCTCTAAAATCCTATGATTTTATGATGCCGTGTCCTTTGTACCCCAATAAGAGACCACCCAGAAATCAATGGGCCCTAGATCTGAATTAAAATTCCAGATATTAATCCCTCTTTTTCTCACATTATTTCTCAAGATGTCTCTTTTCCCTTCCCCAAGGACCCACTCACTGAAAGTGAATGGATTAGCTAATCTCTTAGTGTCACCCCAAAGGGTGATCCTTCTGTCCTAAGAGTACATTCTCCATACCTGGAATGTTTAGAGTAAGTTGGACGTGGAAACAGAGTGGGCATCTCCACACCAGAGAGCACTGTGGTCTTGTGGACAAAACCCCACGCTGATGCAGATCAAGAGCAGGACTTTCTGGAAGGATTGGGGGGGGGACAAACATTGGGGACTCAGGAACATTTACTTCTAGGTACTGACAGGAGAAACTAGTTAGGGCTCAAGAATGCAGAGGAAAAGAATTTCTGAGATCTTAAAATAAGTCTTTGCTGTGTTTTGTTTGGTTTACAAAAGAGAAAACAGACTCACCAATAAACTTGTCATCCTGCCAGGTTTGGGGGTTCCAAAGGCCAGGGTGAAAAGGAAGAAAAAGAGGCATTAATATAAAGACTGTGAGGCAAACATTTGACTAGCACCTTTGTCCTATACTACCCACCACTGGCACCTTGAAGTCCTGTTGCAATAGGTGGTCCTCAGAGCACAGAGGACAGGAGCAGGAGAAAACGAAGGGAAACAGGGAGTGAAGTTAAGGGGAATCTTTGCTGGAGCAGGGGTAGGTGGGGAGTGGGGGGGGGAGGGCAAGGGCTGTCCCCAGTGCTTCATGTCCTTACCATGTGGGAAGACTGAAAACAGCAGGGCCCCCACCAATTCAGATGTGATGTCCTGCTCCCGGCAGAGCCAGATTGGCTGATGAGAAGAAGCAAGGTGGGAAGGAGGAGGGGAGCCCCTGGCATCAGGCTCCCCATGGACCTCAAAGAGATCAGTGCACTGGAAACATGGCTGCATTGCGGGTGATGGCCTGCCAGGTGTCCCTTTTCGCTATGGGACGCTCCAGGCCAAGCCTGCCCCGTGTCTGCTCTGAAGCTCCTCCTCTGCTGCTCACCAGCCGGCCGGACCACATTCCTTTTCAGCCGAGCTAGGGCTTGTTCTGTTCTCAGTTCCTGAAGAACCAAAGGCCTTCAGAGGCTGACTTGCTCCAGGGGGTGGAGCAGGTAGGTGGAGGAAAGGGTCTAAGTTGAAGGCAAAGGTTGGGCTGCACCCACAGATAGGGAGGAGTGTCTGCCAAGGCTGGCTCCCTCACCCCTCACCTTCACCACCCTGGAGCTCTGCTCTTTTGTTGGGCTATCTCTGAAGAGAGACAGAGAGAGAGAGAGAGAGAGAGCGACATGCATAGCACTAAGAGCTCTTCACCCTAACACCCTAATTCTGGGGAGCTACTTGCTGTCTTGTCTCTCAGTCCAGCCTGGCAAGAACTAATTTTCTTTCTCCTGTTAACCCATATATCTCTTTTTGGTCTGAATACTCTGAAGAAAAGGATTTAAGTTGGAGGGACCCAGGAACCTCAAGGCCCCATTTCTCCTGGCAGCTGAATCAGGTAGTTCCAAAATTTGCCCCTGAGCCTTGAAGGTAGGGGAGGGGCCTATGTACAATATTGACCTGGTTTCCTGTGGTTTCCTGTGCTGGAAAAAAAAAGTGGGGTGGTGGTGGTAGGTTGAATAGGTTCCATTATTTGTGGGGACCTTACCATCCCACAGTTTCCTCCTTCTCATGCCCTATTCAAACAGCCTCAACTCCTCCAAATGCCTTCATTTTATAGATGGCAAAGCTTAGCTGGGAGAGGGCAAGTTCATAATTCAAGCAGCTGTGAGAACAGAGAAACCTGGGGGACAGAATGGTGCAAGAACATTTGATTTGAACTCAGGACACAGGTTTGAATTTTATTTCTGCTTCTATCTAGTAAATGACCTTGGACATAAATCATTTTCCTGCTCCCAGACTCAACCTTCACCTATAAAATCAAGCGCTTTCTGGGTTCTAAAGTCTAGCATCTCTTGTCTTGTGGCTTCACACCACAGCCTGGTAACCCTCAGAACCAGGCAGTGATTGACACATAAACAATGGTGGTATGACTGAATGAAGGGGGGCTATTCTGAACCAGGAAGATTCCCTACCTCCTGAAGTTGGGGAAATGGTGTTGGAGGTCTCAGAGCTATAATGAGCGACTAGATTTAACTGTTTACCATAAATGGAAGGAGTAAAGACAGAGAGAGGGTGGATAGCTAGGTGGAGCACAGGAAAGTCTGACTTATAAAATGGCAGGATTCTGTAAGGGGAGGGAATAAGCATTTGTATTTCACCTATGATGTGCCAGACAATGTGCATATGTGCTTATAAATATGACTTCACTGGAATCTCATAACAACCCTGGGAGGTAGTTGTGGCTATTATCCCCATTTCACAGTTGAGGAAACTGAGGCAAAGAAGGGTTAATTGACTTGTCCAGGGACCCACAGCTAGTAAACGTCTGAGGCTAGATTAGAACTCAAGTCTTCCTGATTCTAGCCATGAGGCTCTCTTCGTTGCATCAAGCTACCAATTACTCTTTACTGTTAGAATGCTAATGAGGGGA
This sequence comes from Macrotis lagotis, assembly GCF_037893015.1. Taxonomy (NCBI): domain Eukaryota; kingdom Metazoa; phylum Chordata; class Mammalia; order Peramelemorphia; family Peramelidae; genus Macrotis; species Macrotis lagotis. The sequence continues at coordinate 143,485,244 of NC_133665.1, forward strand.
AAATAAGGAATGCTGAAAGGAACCAACTTTTCCACAGGAACTAACCTATCGGGGAGCCACTTAACCTTTCAAAGATGGTGCCTCTCCTCTGTTAGCTTATGTCATAATCAAATGGCTAGATTTCATACTCTAACTTTTACTTAGTTACCCAAACCAGTTTCCTGACCTGTGCTATGTATGCTCTGGCCCAGAAACAATTAGCACAGTCCTGTGACTTCTCTCTTCAGTCATCCCAGGTCCCAAAGTACCAACTCTATGACCATCAGCTGCATTAATGAGCTCCAACACAACAGCACTGAGGGTGAAGGGGTAGGTTTGCCAGCACCTACTGTTCAACACTGATCCAGTGCATCCAACTGGTGCCTTTCCCTTTGTTCTGGAAGACAACCAAATTCTAGTTAACTTGAGGAAAGAAATCTAAATAGAGACCCAGATTTATCTTCTAGCTATCCCCATGAGATGGGCCTTTGATCCTTTTGCTGAGAGGATGAAGCTACTAGTTTCCTTGGTTAAGGTGACAGAAACAATCCCTTTCTCTGCCATTTTGCTAATGAATATAGTCAATGATGTCTTATCACTGACTTGGATAATAGAAAGTACTCCTATTATAAAGGAAGCTTCTATTCAGGGAAGGTACTTAGAAAATAATTGAAGTAGAAAAAATTCAGCTATAATGTATTTTTTAAGTGATGTCTTTGAGGTAGATGACAATTCACTTAATTCCTATTTATTTATTCCCAAACCACAGGAATGCTCAAATGTTTCTTTTCCTTAAGGTATTGTACAATGATTGATATAAATGCAAAAAAAAATGCTTGTCAGGTCAAACTTTTAAAAATTTGGCAGGCTATGTATGATTATATATTCTACTATTTATAGAAAACAGCCACATGAATTCCCTCTTTCATATGGATAACAACCCTCCAAGGCAAGTTTCCCTGGCTGGGACTTCCAGATGATTTCCCACTGACTTCTCCCTTCTCTAGTTCTTAATTAATGTTGTGACCTAATTGTTTTGCTTGTTAATCTGCTTCACTCTCCTGTAAATTCAATGTGAGAAAAGACTATACCAATTATATTGTGTCCCATTAAATAGCACAGTAGGGTTAAACACAAAGCAGATGTTCCCCAAAATTGACTGATTAATCAAAATCTTCAATTACAATATTCCAAACCTCAGATGAGAGTGAATGAAACATTTTGCAAAACTTCTAGCACTAAAGTAAATGTGAGCTATTATTTCTTCAATATTCTGAATGGAAATGTTTATTTCAAATGTCAAGAAATGAAAACACTTGTATACGGGGGACACAGCGGTGAAGTCCAAGGCATGGCTGGAGACTGGGAAGCAGGTTTCCCCACTTTCAGTTTTCTACTACATACCACACTGACATTTTTTAAGATCTCACACAGTTCTTTTTTTTTTCCTTTTTATTCAGAACTTAAAACTCCAAATAAAATAGACATTTCCACATATAGGGTAGGGCAGAAAAGAGGATTGTACACACAAATGCAGATCTCTATTATGTACAGGTTCTTTGTTTCACCCATTGATCAAAACTATGTGTACTTCATGTTATTCCAAATCTCAACAAATACAAAGCACAGGTGGTCACAAAGCACAGTAGAATTTATTGAATTCCTTTTTTGAGTCATGATTTTTGGCATCAGAGACCACAATCTATACATATTTCCTTCCTAGAAAGTATGGAACTAGATTCATTACCTCTGCTGGGCCTCTGCCTGTCTTCATGGCTGCAGGAAGGAGTGGAAGGGATGGAAGGGAGGAGTAAATGAGATGGTAAATAGGAGATGAAGGGGATAATGCATCCCTAAGGGGAATCCTGAAGGGCCAAAAGCTCAGTAGCTCAAGCTAGATTAGATCATCCAATCCCAGACAAAGGGAACCCCATCCAACTCCAAGAGCCCTACAGTGACACAGCCTTTCAAACACATAAATGAGGGAGGTAGGAAGTGTTTTCCAGAATCACAGCCTAGTGTGCATCTGGTGCCAGGCCAGGCCAGCGGCTTGGAGAATATTTCAGGACAAGTCTCTCTACCCTCCCACTCCTCTCAATTTAAGGCCCACCTCCCCTCCCCAACCCCATACCCATCCCCAGTTACAGCCTGTATGTAGTCCATGTGGTAAGCTTCATTTACGCTTCTTCTCCTGTGTACTGGTGAACCAAGAGTCCAGTAGTTTCTTACTGTAGTAGAGCTGCCAGGCATGGACCTGGACGGCTACTACCAGCACCAGGTACATGATGGCGACAGCAGAGATGCCAAAGATGACACGGTAGGCCTTGCCATGGAGGTACAGCTGCTGAGCAGCAGGAAACATCTCCATGGTGCCATAGATGAGAGGGGCAATGGAGAAAAGCCCTGTGCTGATCATAGAGAGCACCAAGTAGCTTATGTTGTTCCGGGGGAAGGAGAGCAGGCCAAAACCAGAGGGCACGATGCTCAGCAGATAGGGATATTCCCACTGGTAGGGCATGGCGACCTGATCATAGGACAAGAGCTTCAGATGCCCCACACATATCTGGGCTGCTAATAGGAGCCAAAGACCTATATGAATGTAGATCAGCCTCTTAATCTCAGTCTTGAAGGTAACACTGTGAGACAGAACAAAAGAAGAGTGCAGTTAGTTAGTGTCTAGGGGATCCTGGGGTGCCAATTTGGGGAAGGTCCTTCTTCTAAGGCAGGGGCAGATTGCTGAAGAAATCATTTGGTCTGGCACTGCCAATAACAACTCTAGGTGGGACTCAAACTTCAATAACTCTAGGAGCTTTTTAGGCGTGAATTATATATGGCAGGCTAATCTTTAAGTCGATAATTTTGGATGGCTCATGAATGATGCAAATATTCAAATGACTCTCCACAGAAAAAAGGTTCCCCATCCCTGGTCTAATGCATCAGTCTTCACTTTTTCTCCTTTTTCTGTTTGCTTCCTGCTTGGGTGGGAATGAAGCTGGGGAAGAGATACCTAAGCAAGATGGGGAGATCTGTGGTGAAAAGCTTAGGGACAATTTCAGAAGCAATTTGGGCAGCAAAGGGATGGTATTTCACCCACACGTGACCTATGAGAATGGGCAGGTTTGAATGGGCCCTGGGGCAGAACTTCAGAGAGGGAAGGTTGAATGAAATTGGGAACAAAAATCCACTATGCAATTCCCAGTTCCCTTGGAGAAGGTAAACTCCTCAAGGGCGGATTTGCTTGGCGCTATATCTTTATCCCCAGTGATTAATCCATGGTTGATGATTAATTAGAGGATCAAAGGATTTAAATAAAAAGCACCAAACCCAGCTCACATCGACAGAACTGGAAGATGCCCAACTGGGAAGGAATTGAGTGGGCTTTGGATGGATGAAGAGGCAGGCTGGAGGAGGGGGTGGAGAGACCCCAAGTAGAGGTCATAGGTCAAGTGCAAACCAGTCACTCCAATCCCTCCCATTATAGGTCAAGCAAACCCGTAACCCCAATCCCTCCCAGCCCCTCCCTAAATACGGATCATATTTCTTCCGCCTGATCACGACTATATGAAACAGGTTTTGTATTCTTTTGGAGGGTGAAGGGTGAAGTGGGAGGAAAAAAATAAATGCTTTGATAACTGAAAAAAATAGACAATCCGAGTAAATTTTTTTTAAGCAAACATTCCGTTAAAGGTGGGTGCCGGTCAGAGGTCAAGCTTTGCGTGACCGGGGAGGGTGGGCTGGGAGATGTTTAATGGGCGCGGGATGAATGGACCGGGCTGGGGGCTGGGCCGCAGCCCCCCCACCCCCGGGAGGGGAGGCGCTCCAGGCGGGTTCCCGGATGCAGCAGGCCTTTCCCCTCCCCCACCCCTCCCCGTGGCAGCCTCAGCCCCTCACCCCGGCCCGGGGGGCCCCACGAGGCGCCCCTCCCCTACCTCATCTGGTAGTGCGAGGCCACGCGCTCCCGGTGTCGGTAGTCGCTGCCGTCGGTACCCGCCGCCCGGGGCCCCGCGCGAGACGCCATCGCCCCAAACTCGAGCTGCGGCCCACAGCGCGAGCGCGAGCGCGGGGGGTGAGCGCGAGGCTGCCGCCGGCTCCCCCTGCCTCACGGGCCACAGAGCCGGCCCGCCGAGCGCGGCCGGAAGCGGCCGGAAGCAGCCGAGCGCGAGCCGAGCCCCGCCGAGCGCGGCCGGAAGCGGCCGGAAGCAGCCGAGCCCCCCCGAGCACGGCCGAGCGCGTCCGGAAGCAGCCGAGCCCGGCCGAGCCCGGCCGAGCCCCGCCAAGCGCGAGCCGAGCCACCCCACCCCCACCCCGAGCGCGGCCGGAAGCAGCCGAGCCCTCCCTACGGGGGGACTTCCGGCCGCTCTAGGCCTCTGGAAGCCCGACTCGCCGGCGGCGGCGGCTTGGCGTGAGTCACCCTTCCCGGGCCGGGGTTCGCGCGTGGGGCCGGCGACGAGGCCCGTGCTGCCCGCCCGGGGGCTTTGCCGTTCCTCCGGGGCGGCCTTGGGAATCGCCCATTTTGGGGGTGAAGCGGGGTGGAGGAGAGGGAAAGAGCGGGAGAAGGGGCGGAGGCCCCGAGACGCCCCCAGACCCCACCGAGCCCCGAGCGGACCCCGGGCCTCCGCCGCCTTGACCTTTGGCGGTTCGTCTGTTCCCTTTTTAATGAAAAAAGAGCAACATGTTGACTTGACTGCTTCTCTAGTCACTAGAAAATCAAATATTGTGTATGTGATTTTACATATATATATATATATATATATATATATATATATTTACTATTCAACATACTTTTCTTAGGCTAAAAATGAAGTAACGAAGTTAGTTGTATTCTCTAGGATCTTACCAAAGTGGGTGGCTGGCATCCTTCCAAACGTCAACCCCGATACGAAATTTGGGGGACATTTTTATCCAGAAAGGACAAAGAATCATAAAACTGTGTCAGGTAACCAATGAGACTTCACATGGGTGACATGGTTTTACAATAGGCTTCTCTCATAGCTTATAATATTTACTTCAAACACCTATCGACAAAAATCCCATTTGGGCCAGAGAGTACATGTTTATAAGTGACAATAGGATTTCTCTCTCCTCATACTAGACATCTCTTATCTCGGGTTTGTTGATCTTATTGGTGCTATCACTGAACTGACCAGGTAGTATTGACAAAGGCCAAGTCAACATTTTAGATGGAGGACACAGGCCTTCTCTAGCTGAATGACATTTTTAAACACAAAGATTTATAACCATTAGAGGCTGAGACCAATTTTTGATCAGAAATATTAATTCCAAATTAAAAAATCTCAGAGTGGCTTATCCAAGACCACACAGCTAGGTCATTATTAAGTGTCTGAGGCTGGATTTGAACCCAGGTACTCCTGACTCCAGGGCTAGGGCTCTATCCACTGGGCAACCTGCCCCCGAATTTGCCATTTTCTTAACTGGATTAAGTCTAATAGAGATGAAATGATCTGTCCAAGGTGGCAGAGATAGTAAGTGTTTGAGGCTGAATCCAAATTCATGTTTACTTGGCTCCAGTTCCATATTTATATCCACTGCGCCTATCTAGTTGCTCCTTGGGGGTATGTTGTTTGAATACACATTTCCACAGGTAATCACAAATTCCCAAAATAAATATGGAAAACTGGCTTATTACAAGTATGAGATTACCTTTAAGAAGGGAAGAGATGGGGTGGCTAGGTGGTACAGTGGATAGAACACAGGCCCTGGAGTCAGGAGTACCTGAGTTCAAATCCAGCCTCAGACACTTAATAATGACCTAGCTGTGTGGCCTTGGGCAAGCCACTTAACCCCATTTGCCTTGCAAAAAACCTAAAAAAAAAAGAAAATAAAATAAATAAGAAGGGAAGAGTCAGTACTCCCCTTCTAAATGGGAGTGGCAGCAGGAGGAAATGAGCAACTGTTGAGTGAGAAAAGAACAATTCTCTCACAAAGGGGAAATGAATAAATAAGATGGTAAAAGCAACATTCTGTGGGAACTGCTAGACTATGAAGATATGATGGTCTGTTTATAAGGGTCTCAGCTGCACAGTTTCTCAGTCTGGTACTGAGTTCATTTTGGGGTGCAAAGAACAAATTATGTCAGCTGTGGGAGGAATTGAGGATGCTTCATTCTTGACATGTTCAGCATCTCTTGGAAACTGTGGGTCCAGTGTTTCCGGAAAATACGACAAATCAAAAAGATAGGTTTAGGGGAACCCTTATACACACACACATATATATATATATATATATATATATATATATATATATATATATATATACATATGCATGCATACATATATATATATGTGCCTGTATATTACCCTTAGTATACACTGTGCTGGCCAGAATCTAAGAAGCCACTGAATGAGATTGGGATTTTCAGATTTGAGGTTGATCAGACCTACTGGACTTAAGTATGGGAGCCTCAGGTTCTGTCTATGCCTTTGGGGTTACTCATTTTACCTAAAAGTAGATGACTGATGTGCCAGAGAGCCACCTATGAGACTATCAGGATTTCTACTCAGTTGTGTCTCAGTAGTTGCCAACTTTTTCAGTTCTATCTCCATAATGTTTCAGGTGTGTCCTCTCCCTTCCCATTCACATACCCACACACTAGTTCAAGAACTCTTTCCTGGACTTTCAGTAGTCTCTCAATTGGTCTCTCTCCTGTTCAACCCATCTTCCACATTGCTGCCAAATTGATAGTACTGAAGCACAGAAATGAAAATGACTGTATCACTCAAGAAACCATTTTCCTAGTCATAGGAATCAGTGGTTCCCTACTGCTAGGATGAAATGTTTGTCATTCAATGCCCTTATAGTTTAGATCTAATTTATCTTTCCTGTAATTATCTTTTCCCCTAATTTATCTGCCTCCTCCTCATCGTTTAGGTTTCAGTTAAATCCTTGATATTTCTCTAACATGACCTGTTTTTCCTCTTTGCATCGGCTTTCCTCCATGCCTGGAATCCCATCCCTCCTGACCTCCACCTCTTGGAATCACTAGCTGAGTTCAGTTGCCACTCTTTATACATAGTTTTCCCTGATTCCTCCCAGTTATTGGGGTTTCACACTATCCCTCTCCCAATTACTTTTTCATTGACTTATCTGTATAATTAGAATTTGAGCTTCTAAAAAAATAGCTCCCTAAGGAGAGAGACAATCTCTTTTTTTTTAGTTGTTTTTTTTTTTTTTTTGCAAGGCAATGGGGTTAAGTGGCTTGCCCAAGACCACACAGCTAGGTAATTATTGAGTGTCTGAGGCCGGATTTAAACTCAGATACTCCTGACTCCAGGGCCGGTGCTCTATCCACTGTGCCAATCTCTTATCTAATTATTCCCAATCTAGTACATGACTTGCAAATAACAATTGCTTAATAAATACTTGCCTTCCATCAATTGGGGAATGGCTGAACAATCTGTGGTAATGTATGTGAGGGAAAAATTTTGTTTTACAAGAAATCATGAGGGATGGGATTTCAGAAAAGCCTGGAAAGACTTGCATGAATTAATGCTGAGTGAGATGAACAGAACTAGAAGAGCCTTATACACCTTAACAATATGGGACAATGATCAACCTTGATGGACTTGATCATTCCATTAATGCAACAATCAGGGACAATTTTAGGGAATCTGTGATGGAAAATACCATCTGTATCCAGAGAAAGAACTGTGGAGTTTAAATGAAGACCAACTTTTAAAAGTTGTCATATATTATGTAATTTTGCTATCTCCAATGTTTTCTTTCTTCCTTTTGGATCTGATTCTCTCTCACCAAACACTGGATTTCAGTCTAGGTTTATCATTAATGCAAATGTAAAGCCTATATCAGATTACCTTCTATTGGGGGAGGGGAGGGGAGAGGGAAGAAAAAAAATTGAAAAACTTGCAAAAAAGATTGGTAGAAACTACCATTGTATGTAATTGGGAAACAAAATATTTATGTATTAAAAAATAAAATACTGAATTAAAATGAGACAGGTATTAATGCTGAATCCTCATTCTTCATCCCTGTGGTATCAGTAATGTGATAGGTAGATTCAAACAAACAAAAGGGCAGCTTTGCTAAGGAAATCCATTATAAGGCCTCCTGTTTTTCAGAAACCCCAAATATAACATCTGTTGAGTCTACTGGATTGTATTCACTGCTGGGTACATCCCTTGGTGTCAGGTTTTGAAGGAACATGGTATACTTTCCTGTATTGGGGAAAGGGGAGGAGAGGAAATGGTCCAAATCAATGCCTTAAGGTCTGGCATAAGATTGAGATTTAGAAATCACAGGCAAAGAGAGCATGCTGATGCTCGTGAGACTATTTAACTGAAGGTATCACCAGAGAGCCCTTCATTGTTGCTGGTGCAGGAAAAGATTGTTTTCAAAGGAATATGGCATTCTGGCATAATTTGCGGGGACTGCAAACTTTTAAACTATGAGATAATGCAATGAGGGTGTTCAGGTATGTCTCTCAAATGAGTTGGGTTAGCTCATCTTTCTGTTATTGTCTTTTTAAAAAAAATTTGTTTAAGGCTATGGGGTTAAGTGACTTGCCCAAGGTCACATAGCTAGGCAATTATTAAGCATCTGAGGCTGGATTTGAAGTCAGGTCCTCCAGGGCCATCTACTGCACCACCTTGCTGCCCCCTGTTACTGTCTCCTAAGCAAGATGTGAAATTCCTTGGACTAGTTGAAGTCTTGATAAGATACAGGTTTTTTTTTTTTTGCAAGGCAAATGGGGTTAAGTGGCTTGCCCAAGTCCACACAGCTAGGTAATTATTAACATCTGAGACCAGATTTGAACCCAGGTATTCCTGACTCCAAGGCTGGTGCCTTATCCACTACGCCACCTAGCTGCCCCCTTGATAAGATATAAATTTGCCATATTTTTTGCCCTGAAGATGTAGCCCTTTATTCTGGTATTTATGATGACATTTTGGTAGTAATATAAATCTGCAATTGACATCACATTGATGACAATCTTGAAGTTAATTAATCTTGAGCTGTACTTTTAAAGGAAAAGTAGGAATGATTTAATGGTGAAGTTTGCAAAGAATTAGACATACATTTTCATCACTAATGTGTTGATTTTTCTTTTTTTTTGACTTCGTATTTGTTACAATAAAGGAATCCTATGGGGATATGGAGGGAAGTCTTTTGGAAGCAATTGTGATGTTTTTAAAAAAGAAAAGAGCATCAATAATTTTTAAAAGGAGACTAAGAGCACTCATCCTTACAAAGGGAGAAGAGAGACATCATCTTCTTCAAAGCAAGCAACAAAAATGCCAGAGCTGTGTACACAAATTGCTGCCAAAATGTCATAATAAATGCTAGAACAGGATAAAAAGTACCCAGATAAGGCAATTTTATATCCTATCAATAGGCAGGAAACACAGATCAAGGATTGAAAAAGAGAGGCAGAATGAGAATTCATTCTCTGGAGAGAAGCCTACCTATGCACATATTCAATATATGAATTCAATAAGAAGAGCAACTAGGATCTACTTCTCTCTCCCATCACACACATTGCCCTTTCACAGGTACCGTGAATTATGGTGTAAAAAGTTCCTTAGTGAAGGGATCAAAAAATGATTTTGAATGTTACAGGCTTGGATTTGAATCCTTGGGTTTTTCTGTTGAGGTGAATAAAACCTGGCTTAGAGGTTGCTTATTTGTCTAAATCCATGGGAAGGGAGAGAAGTATTTATCTGGGACCTGCTCTATGCCAGACTCCAAAGACATTTTATTTCATTTGATTTTCATAACAAACCTATGAAGTAGGTGCTGTTACCCCCATTTTATAGTTAAGGAAACTGTAGTTAAGTGACTTACCCAGAGTCACAGCTAGTATTTGCCTGAGGCTGGATTTGTACCACTTAGCTAACTTATGAGAGCGAAGGATCTGCATTTTGATTTATTTTATTTTTTCCCTTTTTGAGGGAAGCCTAGACATGAGTCAGATCCTGAAGTCCTCTGTTTAACTGTGATTGTGGGTAAGAACTAAAGAAGCTATTGAGATGGGAGCTTAGGGTATCAAATTCAAATCAAATTTTAGGTTTTTTCAAGGCAATGGGGTTAAGTGGCTTGCTCAAGGCCATACAGCTAGGTAATTATTAAGTGTCTTGACTCCAGCTCCAGTGCTCTATCCACTGCACCACATAGCCACCCCAGGGTATCAAATTCTGAATCATGTCTCCATTTCCTCATAGGGGAGAATTGGGGTAGAGTTCTGTTGTCTCTGCCCATGTCAAATTCCTTCCCCCTTTCTAACTAAGTTAACTTAGCTGGTTTGGTGGCAAGAACTCCAACATGGGAATTAAGGAGGCCTGAGTTCAAATAATTGCCTCTGCCATTACTAGCAATGTAGTACTGTAGAAATTACTTAATCCTTTTCAGTCTACATTTCTTTATCTGTAGAATAAAGGAGCACTTGATGGTCATCCTTCAACTTAAATTTATGATCTTATGAATTTCTATGCTAGAATCATAGACTTTCAGGGTTGAAAGAGACCTCAGAGACTATCAATTACAATTTTTATCTAACAAGTTCTACAAGGAATTATTCAAACTCAGCTTTAAGACCTCTAGAGAGGAGGAAAGCTACAACTTCCTGGGGCAATTTAGAGAGCTTTAATTGTTAGGGAGTGCTTCTTTTCTCAAGACAAATCTGCCCCTTTGCAACCTCCACCCACTGCTCCCTGTTCTACCCTTCTAGTCCAAGCAAAACAAGACCAAATTCCTTCTTCTTAAGAGAGTCACCTTATCCTTACCTTGACTTCTCTTCTTTGGAACAAAGTCCTCCACGAGTTCTTAGTTCTTGTAAGCCAGCAGACAGTCCAGGTCATCTTCCTTGCTATGTTCTTTGTTTGTCAGTTTGGCATTCAAACCCCCTCACTATGGGGGCTGTTAGGTGGCGCAGTGCATAAAGCACCGGCTCTGGAGTCAGGAGTACCTGAGTTCAAATCTGGCCTCAGACACTTAATAATTACCTAGCTGTGTGGCCTTGGGCAAGCCACTTAACCCCATTTGCCTTGCAAAAAAAAACCTCCCCCCAAAAAAAACCCCCTATCTGCTGTCCATCTTCCTTTCAGCCTCCCTCCCATGTACTCTTCTACCAAAGAAATACTGCCCTCCTTGAGCAAAGCATTCCTCCTGCCAATTCCATTTTCACTTGTAATGTCTCCCTTATTGGAATTCTTTCTGTCCTCATCTCTCTGCTTTCTGACTTCCCTGCATCCTTCAGCTAAAATCTTACTTACAGGAACCCTTTGCTGATCTCTGGTCCTTGTTTCTTTCCAAGTACTTATTGTACTAGATACCTTTGGGTTATTTGGAAGTCTGTTTTACCCCTTCAAAAATACTGAAAGTACAAAGGACCCATAGGAACCCAGAAAGAATACAGAAAACATGAATCACTCAAATAGCATATCACTATCCAACTGGAAAGGAATTGAATTTGGGGTTGTTTTTAGGGGCAATACTATAACATTTTAGTGAGTCCCTCTTTCCCACAGTCTTTCAACCACATCCTGTGGTTTAGACTCTCCTCAGAAAGCAACATACATTTAAGCTTACTGAGGAAACAATCCCCTTCCCATTAGACCTGCAAAGTCCAAATAATTCACCTACTTTCCCTGCCAAGTAGAATTCAGTATATGAACTGACATATCTGTGTTAGTATTCCAGAAACTATTTTAAATTTATCATTATCCAATCTATTTCTAGCTTAGAGAGATATCCCAATTGGCATCATCTTCCAAGACCTCCAATATAACTTTCTATCCCAAAATAACATTTATAGAAGATGGCAGATCAGTGGTGGTCACAAAGATGAATTCTCAACATACCCTTTCAGAGAATTTTAAAATTACACCTCAAATCAAATACTGGAGTGACAAACGGTCAGGGTGAAACAATTTTCCAGCCTAAGAAAAATTTTCCAGCTTTAAGAGTTCTGGGGCACTGGGGTAGAGGTCTAGAACTCAAACCTGCTCTGGCAGTAACCACAGCAGCCACAGTCATAGCAGCTTTAGGTATTATTAGCCTAGAGTCACTAATGGGGTCTGATAACTGGTCAGAAAGAGATTACAGGGTACAAAAGGGGCACTGGGTACAGCTGGCATTAACAATTCTATTGCCGGGGCGGCTAGGTTGCTCAGTGGATAGAGTACTGGCCTTGTAGTCAGGAGTACCTGAGTTCAAATCCGGCCTCAGACACTTAATAATTACCTAGCCATGTGGCCTTGGTCAAGCCACTTAACCCCATTGCAAAATCTAAAAAAAAAAACAAAACAATTCTATTGCTTTTTCATAGTTCTGCATCAAAGTTCCAGAGTAAAGAGGAACATGGTCACAAGGGAACAGGAGCCCTGGTTATAGTTCTAAGACAAAGAAAAGCACTAGTGACAGCAAAGGACCAAGGGATCAGTGCCTATAGCTCTTCTAGGATCACACCACCTTAGAAGCACCAAAAACTTGCAGACCTTCAGAACCAGCTCTAAAAACAGCAGCATAGTGCCTCCTTAGTCCTTGGATGAGCAGAGTCCAGTATTATAAAGTTCAAAGTTTAAAATATAAACCGGAAAAATAAGCACACAACAATAACAAAAAGATAATTTGATCACAAAAAGTTACTATGGTGGCAGGGAAAACTATGATATAAATTTAAGAGAAAACAAAGTGTAAAGCCTCAAAGAATAATGATGATTAGACCTAAACCCAACAAGAATTCCTGATAGAATTAAAGAGGAGTGTTGGAAGAAAAATTGGGAAAAGCAATGAGACTGAGAAGAAAATTATGAAAAGAGAAATAAAAACTTGTAATTAAAAGAGGAACAAAATTCATTTGAAGAAAATTCCTTAAAAAGCAGCTAAGTGGCCTAGTGGATAAAGCACCGGCCCTGGAGTCAGGAGTACCTGGGTTCAAATCCTATCTCAAACACTTAATAATTACCTAGCTGTGTGGCCTTGGGCAAGCCACTTAACCTGCTTTGCCTTGCAAAACTAAAAAAAATAATTCCTTAAGTAGAATTGGGGGAGCCAAGATGGCAGCATGAAGGCTGCATTTCCCTGGAACTCCTTCCCCCCAACCTGCAAAAAAACAAAGATGGCTCTAGCCAAAATTTAGAGGGGCAGAACCCACAGAAAGACTGAGTGATACATTTTCCTAGTCCAAGATAACTTAGAAGTTCCATGGGAAAAGTGTGTTTCACCAGGATCAGGGGTTGGAAAAAAAAAAGCTGTGGCAGCAGCACAGCCCAGCCCAGCCCAGTCCAGCTCAGAGATCACTGGGAACAGCTTGAAGGGGCAGTGAGGGAACTCTGCTCCACCAGAATGAGTGTGGAGTGAGGAGCACAGGTCACAGAATCTGCAGTGAGAATCTGGAGAAAGCCCCCTGCACCCCCAGAGACAGTAAGGGAAGCCTGCAGAAATTTCCCTGCTCTCCCTGGGGAAGGACTCTGTTGTTTGCCTATACACAGACCCAGGTTGTAGTTTGGGCTTCCATACTAAGATAGCTGGATCCCTCTCTATAGCCCCAGGGCTGAGGGAAGTGGGGGAGGGCTATCTACATATCAAAGCATAAGCTAGAGAGCATAAGACCTTGGAGGAATAAAGGTCCCAGTAGGGTGTTCCTTCCCAAAAAAACCCCAAAGCCTTGGAAGTGCTGTCTTGGGCTGAGGAAATGAGTAAACAACAGAAAAAGAAGAATGTGACCATAGAGAATTACTTTAGTCCCATGGAAGATCAAAACACATCCTCAGATGATGACAAAATCGAAGCTTCCATATCAAAAACTTCCAAGAGAAATAGAAAATGGGCTCAGACTATGGATGACCTCAGAAAAGACTATGAAAATCAATTAAGGGAGATAGAGGAAAAATTGGGAGGAGAAATGAGAGAGTGATGCAGAAAAATCATAAAAACCAAATCAAAAGCTTGGTGAAAGATATACAGAAAAATACTGAAGTAAATAATATGTTAAAAACGAGTTTAGGCCTAATGGAAAAAGTAAAACAAAAGGCAAATGAGAAGAATGCCTTAAAAAGCAGAACTGATCAGCTGGAAAAGGAGATAAAAAAGCTCTCTGAAGAAAATAACTCCTTCAAATGCAGAAAGGAACTAAAGGAAGCTGATGACTTTGCAAGAAATCAGGAAGAAAAAGCCAAAAATTAGAAGAAAATGTGAAATATTTCATTGGAAAAACAAGTGACCTCGAAAACAGATCCAGAAGAAATAATTTGAAAATTATTGGGCTATCCGAAAGCCATGACCAGGAGAAGAGCCTAGACTTCATTTTTCAAGAAATAATACAGCAAAATTACCTTGAGATCCTAGAAGCAGAGGGTAAAATAGAAAGCGAGAGAATTTACCAGTCACCTCCTGAAAGAGATCCCAAAAGAAAAACTTCCAGGAATATTATAGCCAAATTCCCAAACTCCCAAATCAGAGAAAATTCTAAAAGCTGCCAGAAATGAACAATTCAACTACTGAGGCTCTATAGTTAGGACTACACAGGATCTGGCAGCATCTACATTAAGGGCTCATAAGGATTAGAATATGATATTCTAGAAGGCAAAGATCTTGGTTTACAACTGGGAATCAACTACCTAGCAAAACTGAACATCCTCTTTCAGGGGAAAAAAATGGACTTTCAATGAAACAGGGGACTTTCAACCTTTCCTATTGAAACAACTAGAGCTGAATAGATTGTTTGATCTCTTAAGTACAGGACTGAATCATAGAGGAGGTGGATGAGAAGGACTAACTATGAGGAACTTAATGATATTGAACCATTTGTATTCCTGCATGGAAAGAAGATATTGATAACTCATATAAACTTTCTCATTTATAAGTGCTGTTAGAAGAAGAATATATAGACAGGTCATAGGAAAGAGTAAAACATAACGGAATAATATAGTAAAAAGATGGAGTCAATGGGTGATAAAGGAAAGTACTGGGAGGAAGGGAAATGAGAGGAAGAAGAAACTAAGAAATTTCACATAAGAGTTAAGAAAAAGCTTTTTCAATGAAGTGGAAAGGGGGTAGGTAAGGGGGAATGAGTGAGCCTTCATTCTCATCAGAAATGGCTCAGAGAGGAAATAACATACATACTTAATAGGGTGAGGAAATCTGTCTTACCCTGGAGAAAAATAAAAAGAAAGGGACAGGGTAAGGGGGAATGGGGAGAGAAGGGGAAATAGGTGATAGAAGAGAGGGAAGATTGTGGGAGAGGGTACACAGATTCAACATACTTTTGGACCAGGCCAGGATGAAGGAGAGTGAGAAAGAGAATAGAATAAATGAAGCAGGGAGAAATAGAGTGGAGGTATAGCTAGTAATAGCAATTGTGGGGAAAATATTGAAACAACTTCTCTGGTGGACTTAAGACCTGAGAGACAAATCCATTGAAATCTGAATACAGACTGAAGTACAATTTTTTTTCTCTCTCTCTATTCTTGAGGTTTCTCATCTTCTTGGGGGGGGGGGGATTTATGTTTACTCTTATAACACATTCTATCTATATCAATGTATGGCATAGAAACAATTTAGAGACTGTCAGACAGTCTTTTGTGGAGGGGGAGGGGAGAATTGTAGAATTCAGAGCCTTGCAAAAAATGATGAGTAGATAGTACTATTATATATAATTGGAAAACAAGTAAAATGTTAAAAATGAAAAAAAAATTAGAATTGGGCCAGAAAAGCTAATGACACCATGAGATAGCAAGAGAGAATAGACCAAAGTAAAAAACAATGAAAAAAAAAGAAGAAAATGTGAAATAATTCATTGGAAAAACAACTAATCTGGAAAATAGATTGAGGAGATGTAATTTGAGCTACCTAAAAGTCATGATCAAAGAAAGAATCTAGACATCATAATCAAGAAGTTATCAAGCAAAGACTTCCCTGATCTTATATTCAGAGGGCAAAATAGAAATTGAAAAAAAATCCACTAATCGCCTCCTGAAAGAGATCCCAAAATGAAAACTCCTAGGAATACTGTAGCCAAATTTCAGAGCTTTAAGTCAAAGAGAAAATATTGCAAGCAGCCAGAAAGAAACAATTCAAATATTGTTGAAGCACAGATAACAGAATGGATTAGAAATCAGAATCAGACAATATTATTATTTACAAGAGACACACTTAAAACAGAAAGACGGGCAGCTAGGTGGTGCAGTGGATAAAGAACTGGCCCTGGAGTCAGGAGTACCTGGGTTCAAATCCAGTCTCAGACACTTAATAATTACCTAGCTGTGTGGCCTTGGGCAAGCCACTTAACTCCATTGCCTTGCAAAAACCTAAAACAACAACAACAAACTAAAAAACAAACAGAAAGACAAACACAAAATTAAAATAAAGGCTTATAGCAGAGTTTAATATGTTGTAATCAAAGTTAAAAAGACAGGGGTAGCAATCATGATCTCGGACAAAGCAAAAGGAGAAATCTAATGTAAAAAGTGAATAAAGGAAACCAATATTATGCTAAAAGTACCATAGACAATGAAGTAATATACAAAATATTTATGATGTTTCTCTGATAAAGGTCTCATTTTCCAAATATATACTGAGCATAGCTGAGTTAAATTTATAAAAATAAGAACCATTCCCTAAATGAGAAATGGTTTAAGGATATAAATAGGCAGTTTTTAGAAGAAGAAATCAAAACTATCATCATATAAAAAAAATTGCTCTAAAGCACTATTGATCATTGATTAAATTAAAACAACTCTGAGATACCACCTCATGCCTATCAGAAATGACAAATGTTGGAGGACATGAGGGGAAAATAGGTAGACTTATGAACATGAGTGGAATAGTGAATAGATCCAACCTTTCTAGAAGACAATTTAGAACTATAAAGTTGGACATATCTTTTGATCCACTCATCTTTTTATAGGTCTGTAAGCCAAAGAGATTAAAGAAAAAGGAAAAGGACCTATATGTAAAAAAAAAAAAAATTATAGCAGCTCTTTTTGTAGTGACAAAGAATTGAAAATCAAGGAAATGCTCAGCAACGAAGGAATAATTAAACAAGCTATGGCTTAAGATTATTATGGTATTGCCAGAAACTGTCTAGCTAAAATTTCAGGGGTTCAAGTAAACATCAATGTATTCACTTAAAAAATCTATTATGATGGTGAAAGGATATTGAATCCTTTAAGTTTAAATAAGTTCACTCTGTCCCTTTTGGTGAACTATCAAGGGATGTAACGTGTGTGTGTGTTGACCATTAGCCTATGTTCCAGGACCTAGCCCCTCCTGGAAATCTCAGTACAGGCCTTGGGAAACTTGGCTACTCACCCAAGACTGTTATCACTATAACAAACCTTGTGGTTCCACATGGTATGTCCTTGATAACCACCTTAATTCAGACCAGATGTTCTAAACTAAAACTTTCCTATGGGACTGAAGCTATTTTGTTGGCCCAGAGTATTCTTTGTTTAATTGATTATAAAAATCCCTAATTCCCCCTCACTTGTTGGAGTTCGCCTATGGAGAGATGGAGCTCTCTGCCTAGGATTTCCCCTTTCGGGTTCCGGACTCATGACACTGATTTGGGACTCCCCAGCTGCCTTTTCTGAGCCATGGTGTTTTCTCCTGAATCAGTGATGTTTTCACTTTCTTTCTCTTCTATTTTAGTTATATTACTCATAATTGTTATTGGACTAATACTGCTGGTACTATTTTATTACTGTTGCTGTAAATCTGCATCCCTTCCTTGTTGTTGTATCTAAATAAATGTAATCTTTCTTCTTTCATGACTGTTTTATTTTGGTGGGAGCAAGACTAAGACTAGTTAAATCTCAATTATACAGATGGGGCAGCAAGGTGGCACAGTGGATAGAGTACTGGCCCTGGAGTCAGGAGGACCTAAGTTCAAATCCAGCCTCAGACACTTAATAATTGCCTAGCTGTGTGATCTTGGGCAAGTCGCGTTACCCCATTGCATTAAATAAATTAAAAAATTGTACGAAAAACAATTATGACCCAGAAAAATTTAGGGACAAAAGAAATGTATTTACTTACTATGGATATTAAAAGTAACAAAGAAATTGAGCAGTAACATGGGCTATGTTTCATAGGGAAATTGTTTCCCTACAAAATTAGCAAAACTAAGAGATTAAGAACAGTTGCTAAGGCATTGCAACCAGATTGATAATGGCAGCCACCAGCAGGGGATAAGGCTAAGGTCATATAGGGTATGTGCTGGGAAAAGGAGGAGGAATTAAGGTGATATAAGGGAGGAATTAAGGAATGGGTAAATCAAACTGCACATGTCACATAGACTATGAATTTCCTGAAGGTCCGTTTAGTATCTTCAGGTGGTACCTATAAAGTAGACAATGGGATGAGACTCAAACACTTGATCTTTTAAGGTTAGGGTAGGGATTTGCCTAGTCCTTACCAAAGGGCAAGGTATTTCACTGAAGTTCATTTACTTATCATTTCTCCCATCGAGAAGTAGGAACACAAATTCAATTGGGGAACAGGGATGAAGTTGATTATTTAATTATTTCTGTGATTCCAAAAGCTAAGGGAAAGAAAGGCTAAAGGCAGGAAACCACTGATCCCTAAGCAACCTAAGCTGTCATGAGAGGATGAGCAGCAAGGAAAGGTATAGAAGCAAAAGAAGTTACATGGGCAATCACCCTCCACAAAGAAGGCTACTCTCCTAAAGGAAGATGAGAAATCAGGGAATAAGTAGTAAAGAGGGCACAAAGGGACTCAGGAGGTTATTTTGGAAATCATGCTCCTTCAGAGTAGGCTGCCCTGACAAAGGAAGACAAGAAACTCAACTGAGGAGTGAGTGAGCTTTTATTTTTCCTTTTCATTACAAATTTTTGATAATGATTGCTTCAAGGGCAGAACATCCACTTTTTTTTTCTTAAAGAATAAATTTTAATTATTAGTACTTTGAGAGACCGACATCATAATGAAATTTAACAGAAAACGTTTTTAAGCATTATTTGAGCATGATGGATTAATATAAATCAGTTTTATGGTTTTCAGATAAATTCATTTTTTTGCTGCAGTTTTTGAATTTAGCATTTATCTTTCAACATATAATACTTCAAAAGGAGTTCTAGAGAATCTACTGAAATTATTTCTGCATTTAGTAAATGAGTAATTTTCTTTTCTTTATAACATAAGAAAGATAGCTGGTAGGCTTCTAAAAGCCCATTTCATTTGAAGAGTCTCAAAATCCTTTCAGATTGTATTTCCCTGAGTTACATAAGTTCACTGGAACCTCAAGAGCAATCAATTTGTAGTACAAATATTTGTTGAATGGTTACTATTCATTGCAAGACAGAATTCAGGGTAAGGCAGATCTATAATAGGACCTGATCTTTTGATGTTTATAAGGTTTCAGTCTTTCTTTCCCTTAATGATGATTTAGACAACTAGTAATAAAGCATTTTTTCAAATGAATCAATAACACAGCTATGAAGGGAACCTAAGAAATACTGTGTCAATATTGCTACTGTTTACATATACCTTCAAATGAATTGTCAGAAAATGACAGAGATTTAGAAAGTAATATTTTAGTCTGTGATATTTAGGACAAAATAAAAAGAAATAACTAATTGAATACAATTCAACTAGGGTAATATGAACTGGACCTCTGATTTCATTGTTTTAGGGAACTTCCAGACAAGGAAATTTCTTCTACCAGTTCTACCAGATTGGCACGTTCTCTGCAGCTTACAGTTGTATGAGAGTTGCCTAATTGAAAAATAAAATTACTCATGTCCAAGGTCCTATAGACAGTATGTCCATCTCAGGGGTGAGCTCTGAAGCCAACTCTTCCTGGCCTCTGCACCATATTATCCCTCATACCGTTCAAGATAATAGATCTTCAGGTTTTTCAAAAATATTCAGATTTATTTTTATAATCATTATAAATGTTTCCCATTACATTTTATTTGAGGAAAAAAATTTCCTTTTCTTTATCTACTCACTCTTCCCTTCTTATAGCTTCTTTTAACAGAGTTTGAAAAGACCAACTAAAGAAGCCTAAATGACCCTGTTTGCTAAAAGTAAGAAAGGATATAAATCACAGTTAAAGGACATTGTAGAATGGGTAAAATCATGTCTGATACAGCATCTGAAAACATGGACTAATCTCAATAAGGATCTCAATATTTACCCACAAATTTCCTCACCTTCCATTTAATAGATAAAACATCTATTTTTTTAAGGGGGGGGAAGGAAACTTAAGGAAGAAATAAAATGGGTAAAATCAAACAGGAAAAATTTCATGTCTACTTGATTCTATATTATTGTCACAACTGCTTTGTTCCTGCAACTCTCCCCACCCCCCAATCACCATAATAAACTGATTAGCTGTATGAAGCTCCATTTGAGTTTAAATAGTTTTTCTCTTTGAAAAGATTCAGGCACCTTTGGCATATGAGCAAATTAAACTCTTTTCAGCCTGTTCAGAGGCTTCAGTTAAGTAGTGAATAGTTGAGCAATAGTGAGCAAAGAGATTTCCAGGAACAAACGATATAAGCTAAAACAGTTTTCAATCTCAAAGGCCGATTCAATGTGCAACTTTTGTTCCTGGGAAAACTAAAGGAAGACTTAAATGAATACTCAGAGGAACCAAGATTCCTTAATGATATATTTCTTTATAAAAAATTTTGAAATGTCAAAAAATTCTTAAATCTAAATTTCTCACAGCAAATATTTGATTTAAATATTAAGCATATGCAAATAAGCTTTTTTTAAACCAAAACTATTCAGAGAAAAACTTTAAGCAGTGTTTCTATGTATCCCAAACAAAGTGAGTCAAGTATCTTGATGGAATTACAGAACTGACCATATTCATAGTTACTAAGGTTTAGCTTTATAATATTCTTCAGGTGTAACTATTTTGGCTCCACCAAAGTAGTGTATGACCCAGATGTTGGATATAGCCAATTTAGCAAAGAACCAGTTATGATCTGAAGGCCATGATTCCATTTCAGGGTGACAACTGAATAATGACTTTTTTGCAAAGGTCATTTCTTCTGTATCATTCACCTTAGTGACTGATCCTGACAGCATTACATGAGCACAAAGGGGACTCTGAGGATCAAATCCTTGTGTCTTGCAATAATCAGTCTGAGCTAAAGTCACTGTCAAAGTGGCATTTGGATTCACCTGCAGGTCCCCCACTGACATCTGGAGTGGGCTGAGGTAGTAGGGCACGCCGCTGCTCTCGCCCTCCAACCCGTCGCTGAGGGAGAAGACATTGGCGAAGGGCTGCCCGCGCATGGCGGGCACCGAGGAGATGGTGCCCAGCGTGCCCCAGGTGACCGCATGGACTGTGAAGCGTGCCACGCGCGCTGGCTCCTCGTGGAGGGGCAGCCAGGGCGCGGGCGGGTTGGCAGGCCAGGCCGGCGAGGCCAGGAGCAGCAGCGGCAGCGGCGTCCGGAGCCCCATGGTCCAGGTCCAGCGGGCCGAACATCCACTTTTAAATAACTATATTTGAGCTTAGAGACCCAAGTCAGGCCATTGTTGTTATTGCTGCTGTTTAGTATAATCCTATGGAAGACTTTCCACATCATTTTGTGAAATCATGGTTCATACATTTATAGCTGTTCAAATGATATTTCTTCATTATGATGTGTGTAAAAGGTAAGGGTTTCAAATTTTTTCCCCTTCATTGTTTTGTTTTGTTCTAATTGATATTTCATTTAGTTTTCCAGTTATATGTTATGAATGTTTTTCTTTTTCTTTTCTTTTTTTGCAAGGCAAATGGGATGAAATGGCTTGCCCAAGGCCACACAGCTAGGTAATTATTAAGTGTCTGAATCGGATTTGAACTCAGGGACTCCTGACTCCAGGGCTAGTGCTCTATCCACTGTGCCACCCAGCCGCCCCATGAATGTTTTTCAACTTTCATCCACATGTATATGCATGTTTTAAAGTTACATAATTTCCTTCCACCCTTCCTTCCCATCCCTCTTCCTCAGGTGAATATTGAACATACACATTTGTGTTTAACAGGTTTACAGATTAGTTATTTTCATTGTGAGGAAATAGGATTAAAGGAAGAGAAAGAAAATCATGAGAGGAAAAAAAAATACATAAAATAAAATTTTTTAAAAAGTGAATGTAGTCTTCATTCAGATTTTGTAGGGATTTTTGGGTTTTGTTTTTCTTCCTCTGGATGGGGATAGCATAATTCATAGCCAGTCTCCTAGGATTGTCCTAACTCTGAGAGGAGCTGCATCTATCAAGATTTATCAACTCACAATGTTATTGTTAATGTGTACAATACTCTTTTGGATCAGTTCCCTTTGAACAGCATCAGTTCCTGTAATTCATTCCTGCAATTCATTCCTGTAATTCATAACTTGTTCAACCATTCTCCAATGGATGAACATCCCCTTAATTTCCACTTCTGTGCTAGTGAGTGAATTTTTAAAGGGGCAGGAAGAAGAGCTAATTTAGGTTTGTGTTGATGCAATAGTTTAGATAGCAGAGATGAAGTAATTTGGGATACATAGCTGAGGGGTGGTAGTTTAAGACTTAATCCTTTCAGGCTAAGGCAGGGAATCCATTGTTTTGTTGATAGGAGCTTGTCATATGCCTTGGGGCAGGAATTTATAGGGAGTTCTTGCCAGTGAAGGACAAGGTACTTTATTTTTTTATTTTTTTATTATTTTTTTTGCAAGGCAAATGGGGTTAAGTGGCTTGCCCAAGGCCGCACAGCTAGGTAATTATTAAGTGTCTGAGACTGGATTTGAACCCAGGTACTCCTGACTCCAGGGCAGGTGCTTTATTCACTGCACCACCTAGCCACCCCTGACAAAATACTTTATTAAAAGTTCATTAAGGGGGGCACGGAGCCAAGAGGGTGACATGAAGGGATCAAGTTTTAGGAGCTCTCTGATAAAAGCTCATAAACTAAGGACTCTAACTAAACTTTCCAGAGACAGAACCCACAAAGGGACCCAGTGAGGCAGTTCTCCTACTTAAGGTAACCTGGAAAAGAGCAGAAAGGCTCTGCTCCCTGGGGCCGGAGAGGCGGCCTGCCAGAGGGGTGGCCCGCCAGAGCAAAAGAACTTCAGCCTCCTGGAGGCAGCCCCAGGGCGCTGGGAGCCGCAGCAGTGGGGGAGTCTCCTGAGCTGCACTCTGGGGAGCACTGGCACAAAGTGGGGGAACAGTGGGGGGACCTTTGCCAGAAGGAGCACGTGGAGCCCAGCCCTCAGGGCACACAGCCAGCAGCCTGGTCTTTCCGCAGCCTAGACCCGGAAACAGAAGCAGGTGGAGCCAGTAAGCAGGAGCCCCCAGGGCATGAGCCCATTGAGCTGAGGGAGGTGAGTGAAGAGAGACTGCAGAGTTCTGTCCTCTGCCCCTGGAACAGGACTCTGGAGCTCTGACCACATTCAGACCCTGATCAAAGTCTAGCCCCCCCCATAGAACAGCAGGGCCCCCCCCACCTCAGCCCTGTGGCAGAGGGGGGCGCTTATGGTCATTCACAGACCAGGAGGGAGGACAGAGCCTCACACACTGAGACCCTTGTGGGAGTGTCCCAAAAGCTCAGGAAGCACCCTAAAAAAACAGGCTTAGGCTGGGAAAATGAACAAAGAAACAAGAGGAAGACCATTGAGCAATATTTTGCAAATGAGCCCAAGAAGGATCAAAATACTCAGTCTGAAGATGAGGAAGCACAAGCTCCTGCATCTTAAAGACTCCAAGAAAAACAGAAATTGGGCTCAGGCTATGATAGAGCTCAAAAAAGACTTTGAAAATCAAATGAGGGAGAAGAAAAACGGGAAAAGAAAGGCAAGAGATGCAGGAAAAACATGAAAATGAAGTCAGCAGCTTAGTCAAGGAAATCCCAAAAAATGCTGAAGAAAATAGCATGCTAAAAAACAGCTTAGGTCAAATGGATAAAACAGTTCAAAAAGTTATTGAGGAGAAGAACGCTTTAAAAAGCAAAATTGGCCAGATGGAAAAAGAGATAAGAAAACTCTCTGAGGAGAATAAATCCTTCAGACAAAGAATAGAATTCAGGGAGATTGATGAATTTACCAGAAATCAAGAATCAATACTTCAAAACCAAAAAAATGAAAAATTAGAAGAAAATGTGAAATATCTCATTGAAAAAACAACTGATATGGAAAACAGACTTAGGAAAGATAATTTGAAAATTATTGGAATACCTGAAAGTCATGATCAGGAAAAGAGCCTTGATATCATTTTCAAAGAATTACTACAGGAAAATTGCCCTGATATTCTAGAAGCAGAGGGCAAAATAGAAATGGAGAGAATCCACCGATCACCCCGAGAAAGAGATCCCAAAAAACTAACCCCCAGGAATATTATAGCCAAGTTCCAAAACTCCCAAGTCAAAGAGAAAATATTACAAGCAGCCAGAAGGACACAGTTCAAATATCGTGGAGCTGCAGTCAGGATCACACAGGACTTAGCAGCAGCTACATTGGAAGCTCATAGGGCTTGGAATACAATATACTGGAAGGCAAAAGAGCTTAGAATGCAGCCAAGAATGAACTACCCAGCAAGGCTGAATGTCCTCTTCCAGGGAAAAAGATGGACTTTCAATGAACCAGGGGAATTTCAAAGGTTCCTTTTGGAATGGCCAGAGCTGAACAGAAGGTTTGATCTCCAGATACAGGACTCAGGTGAAGCATGGAGATTGGAGGAGAGGGGGGAAATATGAGGGACTTAATGAGGATGAACTGCATGTATAGAAAAATGATACTGATAATATTCATATGAACCATCTCAGTTAATAGAGCAGGTAGAGGGAGCTTTTATAGTTGAAGCACAGGAGAAAGCTGAATTCGAAGATAAAATATGGTATAAAAATGGAGTCAATAAGAGAAAAAGGGAAATGGAATGGGAGAAAGAAAAAGGAGAGGGGGAATAGGCCAAGATATTTCACATAATAAGATTTTTTTTTATTACAATGAGCTATTGCAATGATATGGAAGGGGGGGAGGCAAAGGGGGAATGAGGGAACCTTTGCTCTCATCAGAGATGGCTAGGAGAGGAAACAGCAAATATACTCAATGGGGTATAGACAACTGGAGTAAGAAGGAGGGGGGAGCAGGGGGAAGGGGTGGGGATGTGAATAAAGGAGGAGAGGATGGACCATGGCGGGGACAGTGGTCAGATATAACACATTTTCTTTTTTTACTTCTTGCAAGGGGCTGGGATTGGATGGCCTGCCCAGGACCATAGGGCCAGGTGGATTCTGGGCCTAAGGGGTGGTATGGGGGCTCAGGGCTTCTTGACCCCAGGACCAGGGATCTGTCTGCTGCTCCACTCAGCGACCCTACAGCAGAGTCATAGTGAAAGGAGAGAGAAAATATAGTACATGGTAGTGGAGAAATAAGAAAGGAGGGAGTTGCAATCAGCAATGGCAATGTTGGAAAAATATGGATGTAACTTTTGTGATGGACTTATCATAAAGAATGTGATCCACTCACAACAGGACAGAGTTGATGGTGTTGGAACAAAGACTGAAACACATTTTTGTTATTATTATTTGGGGGAGGGTGCAGGGCAAGTGGGGCTGGGTGGCCTGCCTGGGGCCACATAGCAGGGTGATCATTGGGTGTCTGGGGCCAGATTCGGACCCAGGTGCTCCTGGCTCAAGGGCCAATTCTCTGTTTGCCACCCAGCCACCCCTACTATTATTACTATTTTATTTTATTTTGGGTCTTTTTTTTTTCTTCTTTTTGGTTTTTGCAGGGCAGTGGGGATCGGGTGGCTTGCATGTCACATGGCTGGGTGATTATTGAGTTTACAAGGCTGGATATGGACTCGGGTGCTCATGGCTCCAGGGCTGGTGCTTCTTCCATTGCACCACCTGGCCATACCTACAATTATTACTATTATTTTTTTTTAATTTTAATTTTTTTCCTCCCCCCTTTACTTTTTTGCCCAAGCAAGTCTATCTATATTCATGGGGGGAGGGGTATTTTGTTTACTTGTAAACAAGTATATTTTATTAATGTAAAGAAAAACATTTGTACAAAATGAGAATAAAAAATAAATTAAAAAAAAAGTTCATTGAGGACTTATCCCTACTGCTCTGCACCTTGCGCTAGTCTGCCTGCCCCACAGAAACGCTCTGGTTGTCTACAGCCCTTCGCCAGATGAGGCTAGTGTCTAGGGCACTGGCTCCACACCTGACCTGTGCTTATGCTAAAGATGACAAATTTGGAGCAGATGCCTAAGCCTTAATGATTCAAGGTGTTTATCTTTTAGCTGATGCTGTTGCCGTAACTATGGGCCCAAAGGGGAGAACTGTGATCATTGAACAGAGTTGGGGAAGTTCAAAATCAATTGACTTGAAGGACAAATATAAAAATATTGGTGCCAGACTAGTTCAGGATGTTGCCAGTAACACCAATGAAGAGGCTGCCACAGTTCTTGCAAGATCCATTGCTAAGGAAGATTTTGAGAAGGTTGGCAAAGGAGCAAAACCAGTGGAGATCAGGAGAGGTGTGGTGCTGACTGTTGATGCTGTCATTTCTGAGCTTAAGAAACAGTCGAAACCTGTCACAACTCCTGAAGAAATTGCTCAGGTTGCTACAATTTCTGCAAATGGAGATAGAGAAATTGGCAACATAATATCTGATGCAATGAAAAAGGTTGGACGAAAGGGTGTCATCACAGTAAAGGATGGAAAAACATTGAATGATAAATTGGAAATTATTGAAGGCATGAAGTTTGACAGATTTCTCCATATTTTATTAATACAGCTAAAGGTCAGAAATGTGAATTTCAGGATGCCTATGTTCTCTTAAGTGAGAAAAAGATCTCTAGTGTCCAGTCTATTGTACCTGCACTTGAAATTGCAAATGCCCATTGGAAGCCTTTACTCATAATTCCTGAAGGTGTTGATGGAGAAGCCCTAAGTACATTGCTTTTGAACAGGCTAAAAGTTGGGCTACAGGTTGTTGCTGTAAAAGCTCCAGGTTTTGGTGACAACAGGAGGAAGCAGCTTAATGATAAGGCTATTGCTACTGGTGGTACAGTGTTTGGAGAAGGATTGTCTCTGAATCTGGAAGATATTCAACCTCAAGACTTTGGAAAGGTTGGAGAGGTCATTGTGACAAAAGATGCAATGCTTTTGAAAGGAAAGGGTGAAAAATCCCAAGTTGAAAAATGTGTTCAGGAAATCATTGAACAATTAGATATTACTTGTAGTGACTATGAAAAAGAAAAGTTAAATGAACGTTTGGCCAAACTTTCTGATGGAGTAGCTGTAATAAAGGTTGGTAGAACAAGTGATGTAGAAGTAAATGAAAAGAAAGACCGGGTTACTGATGCACTAAATGCTACATGTGCTGCTGTTGAAGAAGGCATAGTTCTGGGAGGTGGATGTGCATTGCTTCGCTGCATTCCTGCCTTAGAAGCATTAACTCCCAGTAATGAAGATCAAAAAATTGGAATAGAAATAATTAAGAAGACATTGAAAATCCCTGCAGCGACCATTGCTAAGAATGCGGTGTTGAAGGCTCATTGATAGTAGAGAAAATTTTACAAAGCTCCTCAGAGATAGGTTATGATGCCATGCTTGGAGATTTTGTGAATATGGTTGAAAAAGGAATAATTGACCCAACTAAGGTTGTAAGAACTGCTTTGCTGGATGCTGCTGGTGTAGCTTCTCTGTTAACTACAGCAGAAGTTGTTGCTACTGAAATTCCTAAAGAAGAGAAAGAACCTGCAATGGGAGGAATGGGTGGCATGGGTGGAGGTATGGGAGGTGGCATGTTCTAATTTCTAGAATAATGCTCTTATCATTATGATCTGTGATGCAAGCAAGATTCAAGGCAGTGTTCTTCGCTAACTTCACAGAAGTCAGTTGGAGAGTGGACTGAATTAAAAGGCTGATGCTATAACCATCAGTTACTGGTTTCAATTGACAAAACATGTAATGGTTTACTGCTGTCATTATCCATGCCTACAGATAATTTATTTTGTATTTTTTGAATAAAGACATTTGTACATTCCTAATACTGGGTGCAAGATCCATGTACTGATGTTCTGCTTTTCAACTTAAACCAGTTGAGGCATTTTTACTATTCTGTTAAATCAGAATTTTAGTATTGCCATCACTAGAAGGAAAGTTCAGAAGCAGCCTTTCTGTGCAGACGGAGACTAATTAAAATTGTGTACAAAGTAGAGAAATATCCAATTATGTGATGACCTTTGTGTAATAAAATTGTTTAAAGTTAATAATTGTATTATCTTACTTCTGTGTAGTGATGCAACTAAAACCATAAGAAAATAAAAACCCATTGACCAGGAAAAAAAAAACTTCATTGAGGGGGTGGCTAGGTGGGGCAGTGGATAGAGCACAGGCCCTGGAGTCAGGAGTACCTGAGTTCAAATCTGGCCTCAGACACTTAATAATTACCTAGCTGTGTGGCCTTGGGCAAACCACTTAACCCCATTTACCTTGCAAAATCCTAAAAAAAAAAAAAAAAAAAAAAGTTCATTGAATACAAAAGTTCAGTAGCTAAGGGGAGAGGGGTGGGAAGGCAGGGTAGAAGGAAATTATGTAATTTAAAAAATATACATAGGCATATGGATAAATGTTGAAAAACTTTTATAACATGTATTTGGAAAAATAAAATACAGTTAAAAAAAGTTCATTGTCCTTATCTCATAGCTTGGACAATGTGATTGGGGGGTATGGAATTAGTGAATGTAATGTACATGGTTAATGCAGAAGGAATAGATTAATTATAAAACATTTTTTTGTCCATTATTTCCATACTTCAATGGAGTATGCTTGTGATATAACATGGCAAGAGGGTGGTTTCAGAAAAAACATGGCAAGACATATATGAACTGATACAAAGTGAAATGAGAACAACAGAGAGATTATTGTCCTTGGTACTAGTGATGTTATAAACATGATCAACTGTGAAAGACTTGGCTACTCTGATCAAGATAATTCTAAGACTCATGATGAAAAATGCTATACAACTCCAGAGAGAGAACTGATAACCTGAGTGCAAATTGAAGAATAATTTTCTTCCTCTTTTTTCTTGCTTTAAAAAAAATGTGACTCATGCCAGCAATACCAATACTGGGTCTATACCCTGAAAAGATCCAGTAAAAATCTCACTTATATAAAAATATTAATAGCAGCCCTATTTGTGGTGGCAAAGAATTGGAAACTGAGTGAATATCCATCATTTGGGGAAATGGCTAAACAAACTGTGCTATATGTATGTTATGGAACATTATTGTTCTGTTAGAAACCAGGAGGGATGAGAATTCAGAGAAGCTTGGAAGGATTTGCATGAACTGATGCTGAGTGAGATGAGCAGAACCAGAAGAACATTGTGCACCCTAACAGCAACATGGGGGTAATGATCAACCTTAATGGACTTGCTCATTTTATCAGTGCAACAATCAGGGACAATTTTAGGGTATCTGCATTGGAGAATACCATCTGTATCCAAAGAAAGAATTATGGAGTTTAAATAAAGAACAAAGAGGATTACCTCTTATTTATTTATTTATTTGCTTGTTTGTTTGTTTATTATCTGTCTGTTTGTTTATTTATATATTCATTCATTCATTCTTTTTGTTTGTTTATTTATTTTGAGGTTTTTGCAAAGCAGTGGAGTTATGTGGCTTGCCCAAGGCCACACAGCTAAGTAATTATTAAGTGTCTGAGGCAGGATTTGAACACAGGTACTCCTGATTCCAGGATGGTGCTCTATCCACTGTGCCACCTATGTACCCCGATTATCTCTAACTGAAAAAAAAAATGCCTGGGAGTCTATTTACCAAGACGGACTCAGAAACTTTTTGAAAACAATTACAAAATACTTCTCACACAAATAAAATCAAGTTTAAATAACTGGGCAAATACCAACTGCTCCTGGATAGGTTGAGCTAATATAATAAAAATGACAATTCTACCAAAACTAAACTGCCTGTTTAGTGCCCTACCAATCAAAATTGCAAAAAAATTACTTTAATGAGTTAGAAAAAAGTTGTAAGTAAATTCATATGGAGAAATAAAAAGTCAAGAATTTCTAAGAATTCAGTGAAAAAAAGTGCAAAATAAGGTGGCTTAGCCCTACCAGATCTAAAATTATATTATAAAGCATTAGTCATCAAAACTGTCTGGTATTGGATACAAAATAGAGTGGTGGACCAGTGGAATAGATTAGGTGCAATAGCAGGAAATGATTATAATAATCTGCTGTTTGATAAACCCAAAGAGTCTAGCTATATTCCCTTTGATCACGCAATACCACTACTGGGTCTATACCCTGAAGAGATGATGAAAAAGGGTAAAAACATCACTTGTACAAAAATATTCATAGCACCCCTGTTTGTGGTGGCAAAGAATTGGAAATCAAATGAATGCCCTTCATTGGGGTATGGCTTAGCAAACTGGTATATGTATGTCATGGAACACTATTGTTCTATTAGAAACCAGGAGGGCGGGCAGCTAGGTGGTGGAGTGGATAAAGCACCAGCCTTGGAGTCAGGAGTACCTGGGTTCAAATTCGGTCTCAGACATTTAATAATTACCTAGCTGTGTGGCCTTGGGCAAGCCACTTAACCCCATTTGCCTTGCAAAAAAACACACAAAAAAACCCAGGATGGACAGGAATTCAGGGAAGCCTGGAGGGTTTGCATGAATTGATGGTGAATTGATGGTGCAGAACCAGAAAAACATTGTACATGCTAACAGCAACATGGGGGCAATGATCAACCTTGATGGACTTATACATTCCATCAGTGCAACAATCAGTGGATTTGAGTTGAATTTGTAGACTCCTTTGAGACATCCCATATAGGTAATTTGTCACTACTTTCTTATTCTGCGATGGCATCTCTATCTGCATAGTAGCTTTCTATGGTTAGTATTCTTTTAGATTTTTTGTTCATTTTTATTATTGCACTCTCCTCCTGGGGTTAGGGAGTATAGTCCTGATCATTTTGTACAGGGGATGGG
Source organism: Macrotis lagotis (assembly GCF_037893015.1). Taxonomy (NCBI): domain Eukaryota; kingdom Metazoa; phylum Chordata; class Mammalia; order Peramelemorphia; family Peramelidae; genus Macrotis; species Macrotis lagotis. The sequence goes on from NC_133665.1 coordinate 143,516,172, forward strand.
ATCTGATCCCTGGCTTATCACTGACCAAGATGCTGCCTGTGTAGCTCACGTGTTGGCTAAACAGAAGGTTGTTTTCTTCTTTATGGCCAGGCTCTGCCTATGCAGTAGTTTGTTCCCAATCCAGTCCTGTTTTTTGCCCTAGTATTCCTATGGTTCAGACTTTGTTTGGAAATGGGATCCTCCCTGCTGTCTTGTGGTCTAGCTGCTGGTCCCTGGGTTACACTGTGGTTAAAAGCCACCCAATGGTTTTCCTGCTCTTCTGCCTAGCTGTTTTTCCCCCTTTCTCTCCAGCCCCAAGAGACAGACTGTTTTCTGAAGATCCTCCACAATGTCGACAGTAAAAACTTTGTTTCAATTTTTTTTTTTTTTTGGTGGGATCTGTAGTTTTAATGTCTGTGTAGGGAAAAGCTCCAGGAGCACGCTAGCTTCACATCATCACCTTGGCTCCACCCTGGAAGTCCTCTATAGAACTCTTGAACAAGGAAAAGATTGCAATATATAAAAATGCTGTTTGGGTTAGTAGTCAAGAATAGTTGACCAAGCCACTACTATCTCATTTCCTTATAGAAGATAATAGATACTGAGGTTCTTTCTCCAGCTAAACTGCCAAACATTCAAATATTACTACAGAGAGTACAGTTGTGTTAGGCTGGACACATTATTAGAATGCCAAACATACACTTGCCAAAAAAGACTATTTTATGCAGAACTCACAGAGAAGACAAATGCTCACAAGAAGTCTGAAGGTCTCTTTCAGGAACTCTGGAATTGATTGTACAGCATGGGAGATCCTGGCACAGGACCATTCAGCATGGTGTGCCCTCATCAGAGAGGGTGCTGTGTTCTATGAGAAAGGCAGAAATGAAGCAGTTCAAAGGAAATGTGACATATGTAAGTTTAGAGTAAATACCCCAGGTGTTCACATGGATTATGTGTGGTAGAGCATTTCAATCTCATATTGGTTTGATCAGTCAGAATTGTCTCTAATATAGTGATATCATTGTGGTCTTTTCTAAGGAAGGATAAGAATCAATCAAATTAACATGTACTTTAAAATGCTAAATATATGATGATGATGACATGACAGAATGTTAGTAAGGATCCCCATCAGGGACTCAGAATTTACCTGCCTCTGGCACAAGATAATCCCCCTATCAATAAGACAATAAATTCCTGCCCCAGGTACAAGACAAGCCTGCACATCCCTCTCATCTTTACTCTTTAAAAAGCTAACTCCCTGGGGAGGGGTAGCTAGGTGGCACAGTGGATAGAACACCTGCCCTGGAATCAGGAGTACCTGTGTTCAAATCTGGAATCAGATGCTTAATAATTACCTAGTTTTGTGGCCTTGGGCAAGCCACTTAATCCCATTGCCTCGTGAAAACTTAAAAAAAGTTAACCCCCTTCTCAGTTGAGTGGAGTACTCTTCTGAAGAGAAACCTGTTTGGGAGTGTCACTCTCATTAGGAAAATAAATACCTTTGCTTGGTTTGGAGACAGTCTTGAGTCTGAATTCTTTTTGAGACAACTTTTGACACATTTTCCTGTACCTCATCAATAAGACAAGAAAAAGAAATTGAGGGAATAAGTTAAAAAAAAGAGTAAGTAAAATTATCACATTTTACAGATGATATTGTACCTGGAAAATCCTAGTCAAATTAACTGAAATTAATCACTTCAGCAAAGTTATAGAATATAAGACAAATCCCCCAAATAATAAACATTCTTATATATAACTAAGAAACTCAAAAGATGAGAAGTTCTATTCAAAATAACTATAGGAGTTATAAAATACTTTGAAATATATCTGTCATGATTCCTCCTGGGACTATATGAATTTAATTATTAAATACTTTTTGCAAAAATAAAACAGACCTAAATAATTAGAGAAACATTCATTGTTCATAGGTGGGTCAAATAAATATAATTATAATGACAATAATATTGAGTGGAATATTCCATGTTAAGAATTAATATTCCTAGTGAAGTCCTCTCAGGGTTAAAAATCATTAAAACAGAGACTATTACCCTTAGACGATTCTTAGAAGAGGGAGAGAGGCTTTGTTAGGGAGGGAAATAGTGGAATATTTCCAAAAAGACCTTGCATTGATTCTGTTAGGGAGGGAAATAGTGGAATACTTCCAGAGAAGAGAACTTGTAGTCTTAGCCACTTATTTGATAATGGATTGTGAGAACAGTAGCCTGCCTTTTCTTGTTTGATAAGTGCTAAACTAAGAAGACCTTGCATACTCAGACATTAATTCATTTAACAGAAGGTCATTAGAAATCTTCTGATACCCTTGCCATCTGGATGGTGAGGTAATATTTTATGAAAACCTTTTATTCTTCTCTTTGTTGCTGGGTAGATTGTTTGCATAAAGATTGTAAATCTGAAAACCTTAACCAATCAGGTTGGAAGAGAGGGGAGCTAGGGAAGGGGGGGATAGGCCATGTAATCTTTGTTTGACTGTCACCTCGGGCAGCTCCTTGATCTTCACTACCTTTGTGAGACTTGGAGGTGCCCTTTTCTCAAGAAAAGTCAAAATAAACTTTCCTTTTTGCTCAGAGGAGTTTCTGTATTTTTTAAGTGGATTTTTATCCCACACAATATCTATTATTTCCTTAATCAGTGCTGTATCAAATTCTCAAAAGAATATTTTTTTAATTAGAAAAAATAAAATTCATATAGAAGAAGAAAAAGTAAAAAATCTCAAAGGTAATAAAAAAAAACGAGAAGTAAGGAAGTCTATCAGTGTCAGGTCTCAAAGTCTACAACAAAGCAATAATAGTTAAAATGATTTGGTATGAATCAAAAAAGAAAAGTCTATCAGTGGAACAGTTTATATATACAGTATACAGAAGGAAACAATCACAGTAGCATTGTGTGATAAACTCAAATATCCTAGTTACGGGAGGGGGCGGGGATTTGTTATTTAACAGCAACAACAAAAAAAACTGCTGGGAAGCTAGACAGCAGTCTAGCAGCAATTAGGTTCAGATCAATAGTTCACACAATAAGCCAAGATAAGCTTCAAATGAGTACAAGACCTAGCTAGATATAAAATGGCATGTCATAAACAAGATAAAGGGGCAAAGAAGAAACTACCATTTGAATTTATGGATAAGGAAAGAGTTTATAATTCAACAAGTGATAGAGAAGATCATAATTTTGATTGTGTAAAATTAAAATGATTTTGCATGAACGTAGTAAAAATTAAAAGGAAACAACTTACCTGGGGAAAAAATCTTTCAATGTTTCTTTGATAAAGGTCTTATTTCTAAGCTATAAAAGGAACTGGTTCAAATTGATAAGATTAAGGGCCATTCTCTAATAGATAAATTGTAATGGGATACGGACATCAGTTTTAAAGGAAGAAATTCAAGCTATTAACAATCATAGGAGAAAACAAATTCACTAATAATTAAAGAAATGCAAATTAAAATAACTTTGACTGATATAGTCAAACTTCCAGATATTATTTTTAAAAAAAGTAGAAAGGGGCAGCTAGGTGGTGCAGTGGATAGAGCACCAGCCCTAGAGTCAGGAGGATCTGAGTTTAAAATTTGACCTCAGACACTTAATAATTACCTAGCTGTGTGATCTTGGTTAAATCACTTAACCCCATTGCCTTGCAAAAAAAACTAAAAAACAAAAGGAAAAAGTAGAAAATGATAGATGTTAGAGAGGTTGTGGGTAAAAGGCACCCTAGTGCAGTATAGGTGGAGCTGTGAAATTGATCCAGATATTCTGGAAAACAGTTTGAAACTATGTCATCAATGTCTTGTAAATACTTAATCCAGAGTGTTTAAAATGGCTTTTATTGAAATATCTCAATAAAAGGACTACTCTCTCAAAGAAAGAAGAGCTCCATATCACAACAAGGCTGGGTCTTATATGCAGTTTGAAAGGCTTGTTCCTTCCTTTCATTCCAAAAATTGGCCAGGGTCATAATCTAATTGATACAATCACCCCCCATAGGTTTTTCCAGCCCTGCTCATTACACTAATAAGTTCAGGAAGTGAACAGTAACCTTCTTAAGCAAGTGCAAAGGACAATAAAACAGATCCTCATTCAAATCCTGACTAGTTGAAAAATAATTCCTTTAATTATCTTTCCTTTTGTCTAACTCTCTCCTTCCTGTAAACAGGCTGATATCCTTTGGTTTCTACAAAGACCAGACATCCTGAATTTTGTAATGTATTTTGTAATGACATCTGTGAGATTCTGGCAATGCCCTCTCTCATTCTTGTGGAAACAAAACCTTTGATTCTTTCCCATGCCTAGAAGGTAACTGAACTATATATCCTTTAATCCCTCCTTACTCTCCACTCTCCTACCCCATATTGAGAAGACAAGCAAGAGTATTTATGTATAGTCTAAATATAGACCAAAAAAAAAAACCTCAAAAAAAAAAGAAAGTAAAAAAAGAAAGCATACTTCAATCTTGTTTTCAGACACTGCTCTGGGAATGGATAGCATATTTCATCTTAAGTCCTTGAGAGTTGCCTTGCTTTCACAATTTTTTAATAAGGAAGGAAAACCACAAGCTTTATATCCAAGCCTTTACTCCCTTTTCACCAAATACAAGTTCCACAATGAATCCACATAGAAATTAACAATGAAACCCATTTATTCAGTCAACAGGGTGAAAAAAATCAGAGAAAGTGCTTATAGAAGAATATCTACAAACAATACAAGACTCTTTTACTGAGTGAGGTTATGCATCTCAACCAAGGGAAAATCCTACGTCTCACAAAAGAGAAAGATTCTCCCAAAGTCTTTATTGTAATAAAGAGACATGATGGAGATTGCTGGCTCCTCTCCAAGGATCTTTTTCTTTGGACTAGGATTTACATCATTCAAAAGCTGGAATTTAGAAGCCCTGGAAGTCTAGAGCTGGAAGAGCCTGAAGAAACCCACAAGACTCAAGAGACTTGTAGAGAGCAAACATTCCCTCTTGTCAACTCTGCTCAGTCCCTCATACAGGTAAAGGGCAATGCATTCTACCAATAAAGAGATAATATCATCTCAATAGATATTGGGATCAAATTACATGTATAAAATATTTATATTAGCTCTTTTAATTATTTTAAGGCAGACTTTTATCATTGATATTTGATGCAAAGTTCCTCCCCATCCCCTGCACTTGATGTTTTTCCTTCTTATTTTACCTGCATTGATTTTTTTTTTTATGCTGAAGCTTTTTCATTTGGGGTATTAAAAGGATATCAACTTATATTTTGTTTGTTGAAGAAATCCTGTCCCTCATTTAAAATAGCTAAAAGCTGCATAAAATAAATATTTTTGTGATGGTTTTTCTTTCCATTTATATTTTTATCAATCTATCAAAGCATACAAGATGCTTGTTTAGATTGAAATACAAAATAAAGGAAAAATTAAATAGCTGGAAACTCATAACAGGGCTGTGTAAATATAATAAAAATGATAATATTGCCTAAATTGTTCAAATTTACTGGTATATCGATTATCAATGGCATATCTTATAGAACTCAGAAACAAAAAGATAAATAACAAATTACTTGGAGAACAAAAGATCAAGAATATTAAGAGAAATAATAAAAAGGGAAGAAGTGTGGGGCAGTTAGGTAGCACAGTGGATACAGTACCAGCTATGGAGTCAAGAGGACTTGAGTTCAAATGTGACCTCAGACACTTAATTACTTATCTGTGTGACCATGGGCAAATCACTTAACCCCATTGCTTTCCAAAAATAAGCAAAAAAAGAAAATATAAAAAGGAAGGGAATATATACATACATACATATATATATATATATATGGAAAATAGCACTTCTAGATCTCAAACTATATTATAAAACTGTTAGCCATTGACAGCATTTACAATAGGTTAAAAAAGTAGAGAGGTAAATCAATGTAGAAACAATGAAACTCATAACCCAATAACCATAAATGCAAAAACATAAATTACTTAAGAAAGGATTACCTTTTTGATTAAAAACTCCTGGGAAACAATACCATTACTATATCTGTACCTATCTGTACCTCAAAGAGATCATAAAAATGGGTAAAAAACACACCTGTACAAAGATATTTATAGCAGCTCTTTTTGTAGCTCAAAGAATTGAAAATTGAGGGGTTGCTCATCAACTGGGGAATGACTGAACAAATTCAGTTTATGAATGTGATGGAGTACTACTATTCTGAAAGAACTCATAAGCAGATGAATTTCAGAAAAGCCTGGAAAGACTTATATGAACTGCTACTGAGTGAAGTGAGTAGAAGCAGAAGAACATTGTACCCACTAACAGCAACATTGCTCGATGATCAACTATGATGATCAACTTGCTTATCTCAGTAGTATAATAATCAAAGATTTGTGATGGAAGATAACCATCTACATCCAGAGAAGGAACTATGGAGTCTGAATGCAGATCAAAGCTTACTATATTCAATTTTAAAATTTTGTTTTATGTATTATGGTTTTTCCCCTCCTCTCATGGGTTTTTCCTAATTTTGATCTTATTTTTATTTTACAATATGATTAATATATATATGTTCAATATAGTTATACATATATAATCTATTTCAGATTGCTTTCTATCAGGGGAAGGATAGAGGGAGAAAAATGTAAAACTCAAGCTATCTTTGCATGTAGTTGGAAAAATAAATAAAATTTTTTTTAATTGCTGAGAAAACTGGAAAATAGTCTGGCAGAAATCAGACTTAGACTATCACTTTACAACTAATTCCACAAAATTCAAAATGGATTCATGTGAGGAATGGAGGGTGTTGGTCTTCACAGGGTGTGGAGGGGAGCCCTTAGGGAATCCATTACAAAGTGGGAATGGCCCAGCCAAACACAAAACTGGGAGAGTTTTCCTAATCCCATTCCAGGGATAGCAAACCCCAAACCCTTCCAACAATGATCATTATCCTTTCTCCTCATATTGGCCAATCTGAGAGGTGTGAAGTGGCACCTCAGAGAAGCTTTAATTTGCATTTCTCTAATAATTAATGATTTAGAGCAATTTTTCATATGGCTATGGATTGCTTTGATCTCCTCATCTGTAGATTGCCTTTGCATATCCTTTGACCATTTGTCAATTGGGGAATGGCTTTTTGTTTTAAAAAATATGACTCAGTTCTCTATATATTTTAGAAATGAGTCCTTTGTCAGAATCATTAGTTGTAAAGATTGTTTCCCCAATTTACTACATTTCTTTTGATCTTGAAGAAATTTTAAAAAGTATTTCTTCAAACAGAATTAGTGCAACTAGAAAAAAAGAAAGGAACTGGTCAGATGGGGATAACCTTTGTATCAAATTTCTCTGATAAAAGTTTGCTATCTAAGATGCATAGACAGCTAACATATATGAATGAGCAAATATCTACATATCTGTATGTATACTGACATACACACACACATATAAATCATTCTCTAATAGATAAGTAGTCAAAGGATACAAGCAAAGTTCTCAAGAGGAATTAGAAACTATTTGCAATCAAATGAAAGAATGATACAAATAACTGCTAATGAATGAAATACAAAATAAGACAACCCTAAGATTTAAGGCACTGTCAGTAAATTGATACAAGTCATAAAAGTCGAAAATAATAAATATTGGAGGGGTTTGGGAAAATAGGCACACTAGTGCATTGTTGGTAGAGCTAAATCAGAATAAGTACTTTTCAAAACAATTTTAATTATTTGAATAAAGTGCCTATATTATTCAAACCCTTAGACCATAGACCACTACCTAGAATATGATCCAAGGAGATTACTGATGAGAAGAAAATTCCCATACACACCAAATATTTATAAAAGCACTTTTTATATTATAATATAAATATTGTATTTGTTTTCCAATTATATACAATAGTAGTTTCTAGTAATCAATCATTGTTTTTGCATGGTTTTGAATTTTACAATTTTTCTCCCTCCCTACCTCCCCTCTCCCATCCCCCCAAAAGAAGAAAATCTGATACTCTTTATATTTGTTTCCATGATAGCACTTTTTGTATTAGCAAAGAATTGAAAGCAAAATAGATAATAAAATAGATAATAGACAATAAAATGGCTAAATAAATTGTGGTACATTAGTGTAATGGAATAGGACTGTGGTATAACAAAATGATGACTATAATGACTACAAAGAAGTATAGATAGACTTATGTGAGCTGAAAATAAGTATATAGAACAAAGTAAAAAATATACCTAATAGACTACAATAAAAATATAAATGGGAGATTGAAGAATATGGAACATCACATGTATTTTCAGACTTCATCTTTTTGCTGCTTTTTCCTTTTCTTCCTCTTTTTCTTTAAAAATATTCCTTGTTGGGGGTGGCTAGGTGGCGCAGTGGATAAAGCACCGGCCCTGTAGTACCTGGGTTCAAATCCGGTCTCAGACACTTAATAATTACCTAGCTGTGTGGCCTTGGACAAGCCACTTAACCCCGTTGCCTTGAAAAATCTAAAAAAGAAAAAACATATATATTCCTTGTTAAATGATATGGCTCCCTGGTAAAAGGGAGGAGAAGGAGTACAGGGAGAAATTTTTTTGATCTAAAACCAAAATATTTTAACAAAAATGTATTTTAAAAAAACAAAAATTCTCCTCCAGATAGAATTATGACAGTTATCTCATTCTTTAATTTTTTTCTATTGTCATGTTTGATATTTTGGTTGTGTCTATTTAGAGTTTATTATATAAATTTAATTTCCACCGAATAGCTTTTCAATTTTACCAGCAGTTCCTATCAAATAGGAAATCCTCCCCCCAAGTAATTTATGTTCATGGTTTTATCAAATCCTGAGATAACATTTTCAATTGTTTCTTGTTCTTATTTGTCTCATCAGTCTGATTTTTAAATTTTCAGATTTTTTTCAGAAAAACTTATCCATCTATTCCTCTCTTATTTTTTATTTGTGAAATTAAGTTTTTAAGACTTTTATATTTTCCCCTATTAAATTTCATCTTATTGTATTTTGTCCAATATTTTAGGTTGTTGAAATATTTTTTAGATCCTACCACCAAGAGTGTTAGCTTTGAGTCATCTGCAGTTTTGATAAGCATGTCATCTATGACTTAAGCCCAGTCATTGATAAAAAGATTAAAACAATACAGATCCAAGGACCAACCCCTGGAATATTTCACTAAAAACCTCCCTCCAAGTTGACACAGAACTAGTGACTACTCTTTGGGTGAGGTCATCCAACCTGATTCACCCTAACTGTTCTGTGTTATTTAGCTCATGAAACCCTCCATTTTGTCTGAGAGATGGCATAAGAAATTTTATCAAAAATCTAACAAACTCTCTGATCTACCAGTCAATTATTCCTATCAGAAAAAAATTAATTTGATAAGATTTTTTTAAACAATTAAACTTTTAATTTCTTGATATTTATATCCTGTCAGTAATTCATTTGAGAATTTTGCCAGGAATCTCTGGTTTGTGGTTTGCAGACTCTGTCCTTTTCTGAAAATTGGGACAATTCTCTTTCTCTAATCTTACAACAATCCCCACCCCTTACTCACCAACACACATTCTCAGTTGCTTAGAAATTATCTTCCAGATAATAGAAAGGTTTTTGTTTTGTTTTGTTTTTTTCCTGAATCTGGGATCTAGTTCATTCAGGTCTAATGTTTTGAATTATTTGAGGACAGCGAGATACACTCTTATTACTTCCCTATTTATCATGGGTTTGAATTCCTTATTAGTCATTTTGTTTCCCTCCTTTTAACCTCCAAATAATTCTTCTTGCCAGAGAAAACAGAAGTAAAATGTGAATTGCAGCTGAATTTTTTTTTAATAGCATCCATATGGCACTTATCAGCTACTTCCTTATAATGCTGTCATTTGTGTACATGTGGGATTTATCTTTATATCCCCTATACTGTCTAACCCTTTGGTGTTCCCATAGCAGATACACAATAAATACCTATTGAATAAAATGGTCAACCTGATGCCCTGGAGTTAGTTCCTGCACAAGTCTAGCAGATTTCCCAGATCTTTGGAGGAAAGGTTAAGAAGCTATGATCTCGAACTTGACCTGAACTCCTCTCTTCTCTCTAACTATCCACCCTTTCCAAATTTTCCTTTCACAAAGGGGATCTGTTTCTCAGAGCAAGAACTAAACGTCACAAGGTATGAGGGACAATTCAAGCTATGACTCCTTGCCTACCTTTTATCTGTCTGGAGTTGATAATCCTGGAGGAAGGTTCTAATCTGAGCCAGAAATAAATTGGAGAGATGGGGAGAAAGGGGAATAAACTTAAAATTGTTTCTGGTCAACTGCTGGGTCAGGAGAACTATCCGGCAAGGGATGCTCTAGGGCAGCTTTTAGTGAGACATGAGAATAGAAGCGGCTACTCATCATTGGAGAGGGATGGTCAAAGATTTTTTTGTGTGTGGGGGGCTGTTGTAAGGGTGGAAAATTGGTGAGACTCTTGATGATGTCATGGCTTAGAGGGACCCTGACTATTGGGGCTGATTGTCTGAAGGGTGTCTTATTGAGGGGGGAAATAATTCCTAAGTAGGATCGTGTGTGCTGTTAGTGAGGGTAAGAGAAAGGGTAAAGCTCCTAGGCTGATCTAGTGTCATTTCAAAAGATACATTTCCTAAATATTAGTAGAAGCCTAGCATTGACTAGAGGAAAGTTTGGGGTGGAGATAAATTCCCTTAGTGGGAAATCAAAAGAAATGTGAGTGCAGTGAGTTTCTTGAATTCAGTGTTGTCTGATAGCCAGATAGGTGAAAGGTCTCTGGGGGAGTGGAGTGTTCCTCACCTCAAGGAAGGACTCCCTAACTCTTACGTAAGAGTTTAGTTGGCTGTGGACTCTGCCTTCTGGAACAGAGTTCAGTTATCTTGGGGTTCTTTAGCTCTAATCCTAGATTTCCTGGGCAGTTTGAACACAGAAGGGGACAGGAAGACATGGAGTAAGTATCTGGAGGAGTGATTGGCAGAAATAGACTAGACTTAAGGTCTCAGACTGAACTTTATTGAACCAATCATTGACTTGGGACTTGGGAGGGAGACTAGAGAAACAGATTTCTTGATTAGAAAAATTATTTCCTCACTTGAAGTAGTCGTTGCTAGTAAAAGCAGCTAAGCAACAAACCTAGTTGTAAGGGATGTCAGGCTTGGGGAGGGGGCTAGAAGAGAGGTCTAGATGGTAGTAACTTGTTTGTTATTGGTTTTCTTGCTGTGATGATATGAGGAAAACAAGTCCTAGAGCTTCCTCTACTGGGGGAGGTTAGAAAGAGAAGTGTGAACCAGTTGGAATGAGTGATCCTTGTTTCCTTTATAGGTCTCTAACAGGTCAGCTGACCAGGATGGAATATGCAATGAAGTCCCTCAGCCTTCTTTCTCCCAGATCTCTTTCCAGGTAAGGCTTGCCCTATTTAAGGTTACCAAATCAATTTCCCGAGTTATATGCCTAAACAAGAAGGCACACAATAGATAGATCTTGCTTTCTGGAAGCTTATTTATGTCCTGATCCAAGCAAGATGAAGTTCACCATGAAAGTCTTCCCAAAATAAATCTGGAATAGACTTCAGAAGAAAGGGAGGGGTCATTTGACTGGAAGGAAGGGGGGGAGGTGGCTAGAAGATAGGAGAAGGTAAATGAAGAAATTGAGAGTTATAGAGAGAACTTATCCTTACTATTCTATCTTTATTTCCAGTTGGGTAGCAGTAAATACATCTGTAGTGGCACAGCAACTGTTGGCTGAAACCAGTTCTATGTCCAAAGCCCGTCCCTACCGAGTGAGCGATGTCAGTCGGAGTATTCGGAAGGGGATCATGGCTGATAGTCTCTCAGACCTCAGCCACAAGGTGAGAGACTATTGTAGATAGGAATATCTTGGTAACTAATTAGCTTCAGTATTTAGAATATTGTCTTAGTAAAACCAAGATTCCAGGTTCTAGTCATAAATACAACTCTAATACACAAGGCAAGAGTAACTCATGCCTACTTGAAACCCAACCAATCTTAAGTTAAAGGTGGATTAAAATCTGTTTCAGAATGTAAAGGAACCTTAGGTGGATCCATTTAAATTAATCCCTGTATTTCTCAGATTAAAAACAAACTGAATCCCAGAGAAGGTAAGAGATATTTGTAAATTAATGACTACTTTGCCAGACCCTTTCATCTCATACTTCTAGGGTACTTTCCCCTTCTTAATTTTCCTTATACTTATTTGTCAATGTATTATAACAACTTAAAAAAATCTTATTTTTATTGATAGCTCTGTTTTTATAACTTTCACTTTCATATTTAAAAATAATCTCTATTTGGATCTTTTCCTTTGAAAGAAAGATTAGAAAGGGAAGGAGAAGCAGCAATTCAGCAAAATCAGCCAACATATTATATATTTCACAATATGTATATTATTCTATATACATACTACCCCTTCTTCCCTCTAACCTCCAAAGAAGAGAGAGATGGATTTTTCAACTCCTCTCTAGAACTAGGTTTAATCATTATCATTTCAGTGCTGATTTTTTCTTTTCTTTTTTCTCCATTGTTATCATGTGCATAATTTTCTTGTATCAATTGATGTATTAGAGAGACTGTCTTTGTCTTTATTAGACCTGCTGCTTTAAATATAGAAGATTCTTAAATGTTTGAATTGAATTGGTGATGAGGCTCAAATCCAGTCTCTTGACTTTTAGTTCTGTTTATAGTAGGTGGTTTTTTTTATTATTTATTTATTTTTTTATTTTTTAGCTTTTGCAAGGCAATGGGGTAAAGTGGCTTGCCTAAGGCCACATAGGTATTTATTAAGTGTCTGAGGCTGGATTTGAACTCAGGCACTCCTGACTCCAGGGCCGGTGCTCTATCCACTATGCCATCTAGCCACCCCCATAGTAGTTTTTAAAGTCCCTTCTACAACCACAAAAAGTAAGCCCTATAATTAAAATTTAGACAACCAAATTTAGTGAAGTCATTCAATAATTAAGCTCCTTTTCTCATAAGAGCTTCTTCTAGACTTCAAAGGAATCATGACAACATCTCAGCAATTTGATCTTTCTTTCAGTTGTCAAACACTATTTGATCAGTTATCTTAAGGGGAGTTTACCCCCCCCTTCTCTTTTTCTTCTCCCCTCTGGCTGCTCTTAGAATCTGAATGCTTCCATCTTATTTTGTTCTTTGACAAACCCTGTTTTGGCTTGGGCCAATCCCAAAGATTCATACCAAAGCATACTTAGAGTTACCCAAAATTCTGAGAAACTGGCAAGGGTTAGAAGTAGTTCTTGAACCCATATCTTCTAGATTCCAAGGAGATAATTAATCTATCTCAAACTGATACATATGGCATAAGAAGAGATGACTGTCTGATTTTCTTTATCCATATCTGATAAGAATGCTTTAAAAAAGGTCAGATTTGAACCTTGTGGTATTGGGACAAAGAGCCCTACCCATTAAATTCCTAATTCTGACAGGATCAATGACTATTACATAATAAGACCTGCTCAAATTCTATTTAATATATTCTGCTTGAAAAGATTGAAGTTTAGGGGGGGCTAGGTGGCACAGTGGATAGAGCACCGGCCTTGGAGTCAGGAGTGCCTGGGTTCAAATCCTGTCTCAGACACTTAATAATTACCTAGCCGTGTGGCCTTGGGCAAGCCACTTAACCCCATTGCCTAGCAAAAAAAAACCCCTAAAAAAATAATAATCAAAAAAAAGAAAAGATTGAAGTTTGTGATACAGCATAGATCACAAGTAACAGCAATAATAATTTTCACAGCATATTAAGGTTTGTAAAGTACTTTATGTAGTCTTACTTTATTCTTACAAGAACCTTGAAAATATTATCCCCTTTTTACAGATAACAAAACTGAGGCAGACGACAGTTAAATTCCCCGGGGTCGCACAGTTCCTATGCATCTGAGGATAGATTGTGAATTCAGGGTCTTCTACACTGAAGGCTGAGCCCCCTTTCCACTTCACCATTGAGCTGCCTCTAGAAAAGTTACGAACTATTCCATTGGTGAACTCCAGTTGGGGTGTAGCTTTTGATAAATGTATCATGGTTTTTGGCCATAATAAAAAATAAAAGTACATATATTAACCTCCAGAGTTTCCTAATAAAGAACAAATAGTATTAGGCCACTTTGTGTTAGCCCTCAGAGTTAGATCTGAAGGAAGAACAACAGAGATTTGGTTAACATACACGTTTTAATAGTTTACTAAGTTCTGGGGCCACAATGCATAGGCAATGCGGAGGGGGAAGGAAGTGTCCTGCTAACCAATCCCCAACTCTTCCCAAATGAGACCTTAGGACACATATTTACAGAGAGAAGATAAAGGCCCATAAAATGATTAGCAACAGCCAATGAAATCACAGTTAGCTTTTTGTTTTTCATGGTGTCATCACATAACCACCCGCTAGGTGGGGCAAGAATGCTTTTATCTTTTTTTTTTTTTTTTTAGGTTTTTGCAAGGCAGTGGGGTTAAGTGGCTTGCCCAAGGCCACACGGCTAGGTAATTAGTAAGTGTCTGAGGCCGGATTTGAACCCAGGTACTCCTGACTCCAAGGCCGTGCTCTATCCACTATGCCACCTAGCTGCCCCAAGAATGCCAATGGCCACCACAGATTTCCAATAACCATGAGATTCTCCTCTCTAGGATATCTGTGCCATTCTATCACATTAGTTATTTACACTTACTATCAGAAAGATTATTCAGCCAAGCCTCTTGTTTTCCAAAGTGACATCTTCATACTCACAAATTCGAGGGAAAAAAGCAGATTTTGGCAAAATATATATATATCTTTAAGACTCACTTTTGCTACATCTAAATTTTATTTTTCTATGAATTCTGGAAATGGAAGCAGAGGTGGCTTTGTTTCTAAATATGCTACTTTCTATCCTGTCTCTCAAAATTGCCATCATGGTTCATTCCAGAGTGGTCTCTGATGACTTCTTCAAAGAATACCAAACATATTCTCCTCACCTCCTACCCCCACTCACATCTAAAGGAAATACTGGCAATATTATAAAGGTGCAGAAATAGAATTCAACAATGATCCACTTCTAAGGAAAGAAACATTGTCAACACCATTGGATCTGGTAACTTTGTTGGTCAGACTTGATACTGTAAAAGCATTGGACTTAAGGGTTGGGAGATTCATCTTAGTTTCATCCCATTTCAACCATTAACTTGCTTTGTGATCTTGGGAAAAATCTATTCTTCCCTTTAAGGAGTTGGTCTAGCTCATCTCTCTCTAGTTCCAGTATGTAGCAGTCAGAGCTATGTAAGACCTTAATTGTGTGAAATGGCTGCCATATCAATTTAACTTCTGTCTGCAGATGTGTCAAATATTTCCTTTAGATTAGAGTTAAAATAATACAAGAATCAGGGGCAGCTAGGTAGCACAGTGGATGGAGCACCGGCCCTGGAGTCAGGAGTACCTGAGTTCAAATCCGACCTCAGACACTTAATAATTATCTAGCCGTGTGGCCTTGGGCAAGCCACTTAACCCCATTGCCTTGAAAAAACCTTAAAAAAAAAAAGAAAGGAAATAATGCAAGAACCTACCATAAGGTAGAGTTGTGAGAGAATCCCTAGTAGACTAAAAGGCACTGTTCCTCATCCCCAGCCCCATCCCTTTTTGGTAGCAACTAAACATATATTACTTCATTTAGCAAAATACTAACAAGCAACATTTTTATAAGCTTAATTCAGATTTATTCATATATATATATATATATATATATATATATATATGTATACATATAGTTTTTGCAAGGCAATGGGGTTAAGAGGCTTGCCCAAGGCCACACGGCTAGGTAATTATTAAGTGTCTGAGGTCGGATTTGAACTCAGGTACTCCTGACCCCAGGGCCGGTGTTCCACCTAGCCACCCGCATCTCTGTATTTTTTCAAAGTATAAGTAGACATAGAAAGTATATTCTAGTTAGTACTTTAAAGATTAAGAAGTCTTCTTGCCTTGTTACAAAATTATCTAAAGTCCTAGGTGGGATTTCAAACATTCACAACATTGCCTTGAGTGGAGAAAGGGCTTACCTATGATTCTTTGAAACCTTAGCCAGTAAACAGCATTAAGGGTAACATTGTTTCCTATGATGTATTCATTTCAATACTTTTTTCTTTGACGTGGCTTTTCATGTCTCATACCAGCCCATGGCCAACTATTTATTTTACTTTTTCTGGACATTTAACTATATAGTTAATAGATGATAGTAATAGCCAACTAATTTATATAGTGCTTACTCTTGGCCAAACTAAATACTTTTTACAAATATTTCATTTGATCCTAACAAAAACCTTGAGACATAGGTGCTCTTATTTTCTACACTTTACAAAAGAGGAAATTGAGGCAAACTGTAGTAATTGACTTGCCCATAGTCACATAGTAGTAAGTGTCTGAGGCTGGATATGCATTCAAGTCTCCAGGCCCAATGCTCTATCCTCTGGGCCACCTAGCTGATAGAAAACTTTAGAACTGAGATAGAGCTCAGAGACCAATTGGGACTGCCACTTTTCATCTTTATAACCCAGAACTTAACACTTATTTTGAACTGAATTGACATCTTGACTTCTGTTGAGGATGGGTAAGAAAGCAGGGGAAAAGGAGCAAGGTCTGGTCCTAGATATGCCTCTCTTTCTCTAGGTCCAAGAAGCTCTGTCAGTGCAGAACACTTTCTCCTTGGTGCTGGAAGAAGATGGTACCTTCATAGAAACAGAGGAGTATTTTCAGACACTAGATGAAGGCACAGTTTTCATGGTCCTAGAGAAGGGGCAGAAATGGCAACCAGCACCCAACCAGGTAAGCCAAGCCAGGGGGACACGAAGGGAAAGAGAAGATAAAACTCTAGTGTTGGCAGAAGCTATCTGCTAACTACTCCCATCCACATCCCAACTAACCAGTCTACCTCCCTTGACCTGTAATGCTCATTTTAGGGCTCTGGATATCAGCTCTCACTCTCTCAAAAGCCCTCGAAGAGGATGGATGTGGCCTCCGTGACTTTCGACTTATACAAAGCAAGGCCTGATGACTTCATTGGCTCTCTGAATGTGAAAGCAACATTGTATGGCAACTATACACTGACCTATGATCTGCACTGTGATGGGGCCAAGCGCCTCATGAAGTGAGTAGCTTTGGGGAAGGCAGCTCAGCTTCCCAGACACATTCATCTGCTTCAAAACTCTATTCTAATTTAGCTAGACAAGTATTTGCACAGCTAACATGAACAGAGTACTATCCTAGATGCTGAGATAAAAAGTATAAGATAGTCTCTGACATAGCTGCCTAATTGTTCCTCAAACAGGAAATCTTATCTGCAGTCTTGGCATATGCCTTCCTCACCATCTCTTTAGAATACTTTGCTTCCTTTAGCTCAGGGGATAACTTCTATATGAGGTTCTTCTTGATTTCTTTCCAGTTCAATTATATTAATGTTGTTTTTGTTCAATCATTTCATGATCCCATTTGGCAAAGAATCTGGGGTAGTTGACCGTTTCCTTTTCCAGCTCATTTTACAGATGAGGAAACTGAAGCAAATGGGGTTAAGTGACTTGCCCGGGGTCACACAGCTACTGTCTGAGACCAGATTTGATGAGTCTTCCTGATTCCAGACTTGGTACTTTATCTACTGTACCACCTAGCTGCTCCTTCCTGCTACTCCTTTGCATGTTCTTCTCTATATACTTGTGGACAGCAAATGATGCAGTGACATGAGTGCCAGACTAGTAGTCAGAAAGAGCAGAGTTCAAGTCCTTCCTAAGATTCTGGAGATGTGATTCTAGGAAAGCCGCTTCTTAGCTTCAGTTTTTACATCTGGAAAATGGGATAATAATAATAATATCTGCCTCAGAGGCAGTTAGGATCACACATATGTAAAGTACTTTGCAAATCTTTTTTTTTCAATTGATATTTTATTTTTCCAATTACATGTTATGAAAGTTTTTCAACAATCATCCACATCATTTGCTTATTTTTAAGTTATATAATTTCCTGCCACCCTACCTTCCCACCCCCCCTTCTCAGTGGCAAACAGTTTGATGAATATTATACTTACACATTTGTGTTTAACATGTTTACACATTAGTTGTTTTCTGTGAGAAGAATTATGATTAAGGGAAAAGGAAAGAAAAACATAAGAGAAATGTTTAAAAAGTGGGGGCGGCTAGACACTGGCCTTGGAGTCAGGAGTACCTGGGTTCAAATCCGGTCTCAGACACTTAATAATTACCTAGCTGTGTGGCCTTGGGCGAGCCACTTAACCCCATTTGCCTTGTAAAAATCTAAAAAAAAAAAAGTGAATGAAGTGTTCATTCAGATTCTGTGGGTTTTTTTGGTTTTCTTTTTCTTCCTCTGGATGTGGATAGAACATTATCCATGGCAGATCTTATAGGGTTGCTCTAACTTTCTGAACTGTTGGTAGGAGCTGCTTCCATCAAGTTTATAAATCTTATATTTAGACTAACTATGATGATGATGACAATGATGATGGTGTTATGTTATAGACACCTAGTAAAATTAATCAATTTAATTTGTCTCTGTATCCCTAATTTCTTCCACTCTGGAGATATTTATTAAATATTTGAAAGAATTTTACATTCTAGTTGAAGAAACAAGATGTTAACTCTCTTGCTTGGATATAACTACAGGCCATATGGGTGATTAAGGAAGCAGGTGACTTGGAGTAGTGGTGTCCAAATCAAATAGATATGGGAATCACTAATCCATAAATAAGGATCCTTGCAGGAAGTATATTGATTTAGTTTTAAAAGTAATGTCAACTGTTTTATTGTGTTTTATTTGGCTAAATACTTCTCAAACATTTTAATCTGGTTCTGTAACCTGAATTGTTGGCCTGCTGACCACAGGTTTGACACTTCTGCTTTAGATCATAGAGGGAGAACTTCCTATGAGCTGAGGAGATGGAAGAAGTTTCCCTTAGATGAGGCAGCATTTAAACTAAATCTTAAATAGAAGGAGAGGGGGATGGTAAGAAATCTTCTCAGACTTAAGAGATCTTTATCCCTATAGATTTATGAGTTGCCTGAGGAATGGGAATAAGCCAAGGTGCATGAATGAATGAAAAACTGTCCAGGAAGTTGTCTTAATACTGTGTATTTATTTGGCACAAATGCTCTAGTACCAGTATAGGGATTATGAAAGAGTGGGTTCACTTCCACTCATTGAATTTAGAATAAGGTTACGTGTTAGTGGTTCTAGTTTAGTTGAATGATTATTCCTTATTTCCTTTCACCCATAGAGAATATATAGAACTGAACCATCAAATTTGAGGAGACATTGGGTTCCCTCCTCCACTGGTCAGTCTTCTGTTTCCAGGGGGACTGTTAAATACATCACTAGTACAAAGTCTTATGCCTGAAACAAAATTCAGTGGCTTTTACTTCTTTCTACTCCACAACCTGAGAACTTCCTCCTTGAAAGCCTGGATTCTCCCTCAGCCCTACTTCCTCCCTCTGATATAGACCTAGGCAGAGCTTATTTCAAAGGCTGTGGGTTTTCTAATTTCCTTCTTTCCACAATAACCCAGATAACTCCCCTTGACTGCTAAAAGCTTTGCCAAAGTCACTTATCTATATCATTATTCCAAAATGTGAAGGATGTTGTTTGAAACATTTCCTTTGTGCCCAGGCCAAGGGTGTATTATATATTACCTGATTGAAAGGACAGCAGTAAGAAGGAGCTGGAAGTTTGGGGTGCCAAAGACTGGGCTCAAATTTGTTATGATGAAAATACCTGAAGATTTCCCTCTTTCCAGGGCAGCCATTCTTTTTTTTTTTTTTAGGTTTTTTTGCAAGGCAAATGGGGTTTAAGTGACTTGCCCAAGGTCACACAGCTAGGTAATTATTAAGTGTCTGAGACCGGATTTGAACCCAGGTACTCCTGACTCCAGGGCCAGTGCTTTATCCACTATGCCACCTAGCCTCCCACAAGGGCAACCATTTTTTAAAAATTTTTATTAAAGATATTATTTGAGTTTTACAGTTTTCCCCCAATCTTGCTTCCCTCCCCCACCCCCACCCCCCATGGAAAGCACTCCGTCAGTCTTTACTTTGTTTCCATGTTGTACCTCGACCTAAATTGGGTGTGATGAGAGAGAAATCATATCCTTAAAGAGAACAGAATTCTCAGAGGTAACCAGATCAAACCATAAGACATCTGGGTTTTTTTTTTCCAAATTAAAGGGAATAGTCCTTGTAATTTGTTCAAACTCCACAGCTCCTTATCTGGATACAGATGGCACTCTCCTTTGCAGACAGCCAAAAATTGTTCCCAATTGTTGCGCTGATGGAATGAGCAAGTCCTTCAAGGTTGAACATCACTCCCATGTTGCTGTTAGGGTGTACAGTGTTTTTCTGCTCATCTCACTCAGCATCAGTTCATGCAAATCCCTCCAGGTTTCCCTGAAATCCCGTCCCTCCTGATTTCTGATAGAACAATAGTATTCCATGACATACATATACCACAGTTTGCTAAACCATTCCCCAATTGAAGGACATTTACTGGATTTCCAATTCTTGGGCAACCATTCTTAATCTCTCTTTCTCTGTCTTTCTATCTCTGTCTCTGTCTCTCTCTGTCTCTGTCTCTCTGTCTCTCTCTCTCTCTTATACACACACACACACACACACACACACACACGAGAGAGAGAGAGAGAGAGAGAGAGAGAGAGAGATGAAGCCTATGGTCCGTTTCTTAGAATGATATAAGGGAGTTTTAAGTGAATAAAATAAATATAAGATAACAAAGAAAACCAATCATATTGAAATAGTTTATTAAAATATTAACAGCAAGTTCATGGATCCCATGTTAAAAACCTTGACTTAGGGAGGAAAAGATTTAATACAACTCAGGTGAAGATTGGAAACAGTCAGTCAGCAAGCCTTTATTAAGTATTCACTATGTGTTAGGCAATGTGCAAAGTTCCAGAGATGCAAAGAAAGGCAAAAAGAATTCCTGTCCTCATGGAGCTTGCATGCTAATGGCAAAGACAGCATGTAAACCATGTGTACATAAAAAATAAATTGGAGGTTATCTCAAGGGGAAGGCACTGGTGTCAAGGGGAACAGGCAAAGTTTGCCTGCAAAAGATGAAATTTCAGCTGAAACTTGAAGGAATAAGGAGGTAAAGATGGGGAAGTAGAAAATGGCATGGGAGACAGCCAAAATGCAGGGAATTGAGAGATGAAGCATCTTATGCAAGACACAGCAAGGAAGCCAATGTCACTGGATCTCAGAGTATGTGGAGGATGGTAAGACTGGAAAGATAGGGCAAGATCACGTTAGGAAAGGAGTTGAAAGTCAGAACATTTTGTATTGGATTCTGGATGTAATAGGTCATCTTTGCAATGAATTGATTGTGGGATGTGGGCTGGGTCAGAACAGGGTATGTGGGAAATAGACTTGGATTTTAAGATCATTTTTGCCAGCTGAATAGAGGATGGGAAGATGCCTGTGGAAAATTGACCAACCAGCACGCTGTTGTAATAGTCGAAGCATGAGGTTATACAGAGTAGCTGTCATGTCTGAGGAAAGAAGAGGACATAGAGCAGAGACACTGTGAAAGAAGAATCAACAGGATGTGGCATTGCACTAGATGTGGGCTGGGGGGTGGGGGAGGGTGGGGGTGAAAGTAAGGAATTGAGTCTAGGTTTTGATCCTGGATCACTGGGAGGATGGTGATATCTTTGACAGAAATATAGATGTGTGGCAAACAGAAGGGTTTGGGGGCAAAAATGAGGTCCTGGGGGAGGCTAGGTGGTGCAGTGGATAAAGCACTGGCCTTGGAGTCAGGAGTACCTGGGTTCAAATCCAACCTCAGACACTTAATAATTACCTAGCTGTGTGGCCTTGGGCAAGCTACTTAACCCCATTTGCCTTGCAAAAACCTAAAAAAAAAAAAAAAGATGATGTTTTGGACATGTTGATTTTAATATTCTGCCTAGGACATCCAGTTCAAGATGTTCAATCTTGGGGATGCAATTCTGGAGGTCAGAAGGGAGGTTAGGACTAAATCAATAGCTCTTTGGCATGTTCTGAAATGTTTTTCCTTCTTCCAGCATTGCCCTTAAATGACTAAATGAATTTTTTTATAAAAGAAACAATTTAATAATAAATTGCCTGCAGGAAATACATGTTCTATCAAAAGAGATTAAACAGACTTAACATTAAAGGATGAGATTACATTGATCACATTGAATATATAATTAAGATGTGGCATAGTACGAAAAACTGTGAAATTGAATTTAGAGGACCTCTATTTAAATCCCAAGTTTGATACTGGCTGCATACATGATCTTGGACAAGTATTTTACTTTTGCTAGATCTCAGCTTCTTATCTCTAACAAGAAGGGATTGACTAAATGACCTTTCTCCCCTTCTTCCTCTCTGCCCTTACTTAGGGAAGCTCTCCGCTGTGCAGTCTTCAGCATGCAGACCACTGGTCATGTCCTCCTGGGGACATCCTGCTTCATGCAACACCTCCTTGCAGACACAGAGAAGCAGCCGTCCCTGAAGGAGCAGTCCCTACCTCTTTCAACAAAGTTCCTAGTCCCTTCTCTTATGAAGATGTTACAGTGAAGCCTTGAGCCAAACACTGAAGAGCAGAGAGACCAGAGTACTCATGGGAGTGTTTTCACCAGTATTTCAGCCATTCTTCTATCCAATCTTTCCATCCTCCTGCCATTATACTCAAAGTCACTGGAAGAGTGGAAGCAATGGGTGTGGACTAAAGGGGAAGCTTCTCCCCCTTATTTCTGCTGCCAAAGAGCCTGGTCAACTCCTTACCTGGTTGGAGTGGCCTAAACTGGGATCCCCATAGCCCTCTGGGATGTGTGATCACTGTAACACGGGTCTTAAATATGCATTTCCCTGTTCTTGCCTCACTTCAGTGTTGCCTAACTTAAACCCAAAATGATAGGATACATTTGTAATATGTATCCTGCTTCCTTGTCTCTTTTCTTGCCAACTTGGTGCCTCTGTGTGTGTGTGTGTGTGTGTGTGTGTGTGTGTGTGTGTGTATCTACAGGGCTGGGTGACTTTGTGGGCAGAGACCCATAGGGTGTGAATTGAACAACTGCAATAAATTGGAACCACTCCCTCCAGCTATTGGAATGAGGGCTTGTGGAATGTGAGGAGCTTGAAAATGAGGAGACTGAAGCGGCTTCGATTTCTTCACATGGTGCGCAAATGTGTTCAAGGTGTTAAACTAAGCAACCTCTTTACACATGGTGGGGTGGTGTAAAGAGGAACAAATGTGTCTTTTTTTCCCCCTTTTGTTGTTGTTTCCTTTTTTATTATTAATATTTTATTTGTTTTCCAATTTTATGCCAGTTTTTGTAAGGTTTTTTGTAAGGTTTTGAATTTTACAATTTTTCCCTTACCTTTCCTTCCCTCCCCCATCCCCCCACAGAAGACAGATTGATAATCTTTACATAAAACAAATGCTTCAAAGCAGGTGTACAAAATATTTTTCTTTGTGGCTAAATGGAGATAGGATTTGGATGCTATGGGACTCATCATCTTTGTCGAGATTGGGGTGACAGGGTAACCATTCACCAGGTTGAGGTGGGCATGAGCGTATCAAAAATGGCACCTCAGACTTGTATGATCTGATGCAGCGTGAATTGTGTAGAATCAGGAGAACAATTTATATAATAACCACAATATTGAAAAACAATTTTGAAAGATTTGGGAACTCTGATCAACATTATGTCTAATCACAATTCCAGAAGACTCAAGGGGAATCATGCTTATTCACCTCCTGATGGAAAGCAATAGACTCAGAACATAGGCTGAGACATATAAATGTATGTATAAATGTTTTTATGTATGCATGTATGTATATATATATATATATACACAATAATTTGTTTTGTTTCATTCACATGTTTGTAGCAGATATGTTTTTCTTGCTTTCTTATTTAGAATGGAGGTGGGAGAGAGACAATGCAGATCTGAAAATAAAATAAAATTGGGTGAGAGTTTTGTTTAAATGCTTGGTTAAAAAATTTCCTTCCCAGTTTTCTTTTTTTTTTATCAGGAAAAATTCTATCTTAGATGTGTTAGGATATACTTGGAGAAGGAACAAAAATTTCTAGGAAGGATAATGGATAGAGAGTAAGGTAAAATGCTATCTGCTAAACTTTCCAAAACTATACTTTGGGATCTTTGAATGATACTGGAAATGGCCCTTGAGTTAATCAGGATGATCTAAGGTGGTACAATGGATAAAGCACTAACTAGCCTAGGAATCAGAAGGACCTGAGTTCAATACATGCCTCAGACATTTGACACTTACTATGTGACCTTGAGTAAGTCACTTAACCCTGATTGCCTTGCATCTAGGGCCATCTCCACTCATCCTGATTCATATCTGGCCACTGGACCCAGATGACTTCAGAGTAGAAAGTGAGACTGGTGACTTAGTACAACACCCCCCACTCTCAAATCCAATTCAAATGTATATCATGGCATTACCTCCCTGCTGTACTGGTCTTCTTTGAGAACTAAGGACAAAGTAAAACCCCTCAATCTAAGAAGGGAGGTGTGGCTGCTCTCATCGGTGCTCTCAGGGGCTTGGATCCCTCTAGCCTCAAGTGTATACTTTCCAGTTATTCTTGGGCAAAAAAGTAGAAGATTTAATTGACTGATTTTTAGGGAGAAATCAAAAGGCAAGAGATACTTTTTGTAAGAGATATGCCACATAGCTGGCAAGGAGAAAGACATTGATTGGTTTGCCTTTCATACAGTAATCAAAGGCCTTACAAGAAGTGCTTGTGAGGTTTTTTCCCATGCACATTTTAGGAAATGCTAATGCAGATACACACAAGTGCTAAGAGGGAGAAAAGCCTCATTTATAGGTCAGTGGATAAATGTGTGCATGTATGTATATATTCTATAGGGAAAGGATTGGGATTGGTTCTGTGACTCATTAGCTTAGAAAACTCCACCGATCCAAATTGGGATTATCTATGCAATTTATAGTTTTAGTTGCCTAGCGCCAGCAAGCAGAGCCAATATGTGTCAGCTGGAGGTCTGAACCCAGGTTATCCTGGCTTTGAGGCTGATTTCCTGTTATGGTTTGTTGCCTCTATTCGGTAACAAATACTACTGATTTGATTCATTTATATTCCTCAGGAACAGGAAGGATAACTCTTATAGTTACAAAATTCCAAGAAGGAAAGCATATCTTTGTATACATAATAAACAGTACAGAACCTGATGTATTGGGCTGGTAGCAGCAATTAAAGTTTGACCCTGCCACACCTCACCTGTGATTGGAATGAGGAAGGCTATCTAAAACAGTTCAAATCTTGCCTCAGACACTTACTAGTTGTATGACCCTGGGCAAGTCACTTAACCCTGTATGCCTTAGTTGTTCATCTATAAAATGAGGTAGAGAAGGAAATGGCAAAAACAATCCAGTACCTTTGCTATGAAAACCTGCAATGTTATTAATGATTAAAACCAATTTTTTCTCCTCCTATTGGTGTTATTTTAATACCTAATTGGTAGAAAAAAAGTCAAAATTCCATTTTTAAAAAAAATACATGTTTCTGGACAATTTTAAGTAAAATTAATGTTACTATCCAACCCATCCTAACAAAATAAAATTATTATTCTTTTATTTTTCATTCCAGAAAACTCAAATAATCATTTAAGGTAGTTACCTATAAATAGAACAATTTTAAAAAATTATCTTTGTGTTTTTCAGCATTAACAAATTTTAAAATGAAAATAGTGAGTTTTAGGAATAAAGTAAAAATCCAATAACAACTTGAGGGGTGAAAGGTGTTTATAAAAGCCTGTACATTTGCTTTTTTGAAAATATTGCCTCTCTGTAGTTGTGCCATTCAATCTTTTTTTTTTTTAGATTTTTGCAAGGCAAATAGGGTTAAGTGCACACAGCTAGGTAATTATTAGGTGTCTCAGACTGGATTTGAACCCAGGTACTCCTGACTCCAAGGCCAGTTCTTTATCCACTGCGTCACCTAGCCGCCCCTTGTGCCATTCAATCTTAACAGTGTGTTGTTTTTTTATCTTGATATAGTTACTGAACACCTTACCTTGATTAGAATTCTGTACATATATGAAATAATCTGAACCCAGCAACTGTTATTTATTATGCTAATGACGTAAAAATTCTTCCCATTTTTGAATATACAAAAATGTTACCTTTTTTTATTGACATTAAAGTCAATTAAAGTCAGCTTTGTTTTAAAGGAAATGCTAAAACTTTCCTTAAAGCTTTCAGTAGCAGACTTAAATTACTATAATTTTTCCCCCCAAGGCAATAGGGGTAAGTGACTTGCCTGAGGTCACACAGCTATTGCGTGTCTGAGGCTGGATTTGAACTCAGGTCTTCCTGACTCCAGAATCAGTGCTCTATCTGCTGTGCCACCTTGCTGCCCCCTCAGATTTATATTATTATTATTTTTTTTAGGTTTTTGCAAGGCAAATGGGGTTAAGTGGCTTGCCCAAGGCCACACAGCTAGGTAATTATTAAGTGTCTGAGATCTGATTTGAACTCAGGTCCTCCTGACTCCAGGGCCGGTGCTTTATCCACTTCACCACCTAGCTGCCCCCTCAGATTTATATTATTAAAAAAAAAATACAACCCTGCAATGGGCTCACCAAATGATGGACACAGCTGAAAAATGACTGAATAAAATAAATAAATATAAAGGTAAATCATCACAAGGTAATTGAGAGAAACAGGCACACTAACAGCTGGGGTGTAGGAACCTGAACTATGTGTGCAAAGGCATAAAGAGAGAATGGTATGTATGAGAAAGAGTGCATTGGTATTAGTAATACCAAGTCACCTGGGAAAATATGGAGTGATCAGAGAAAATCTCTGCCCGGAATTTGTGACAAGAATTTGGATAGAGATGAGGAGGGAGCAGGGATGGGAAGATTGGTTTGTTAAGAGCAGGGAGAAATGGCTCAGGTTAACTCTCTGTACAATGGAGACGATTTCCTGTTTCACTTTGATGCTTTAGAGTAACTGAATGACATAAGTGCTTTGAGCTCCAGGAAGTTTGCCAGTAGCTTCATGCTCTTAATATGAATCTATTCCCTAAACTGAAGCACAAACTCAGACATCTTTCCACTACAAAATAAAGTTTTATTTGCCTACCACTTGGAAGGGAAAAGCATAGTTAAACCAAACAGTCAACAAACACATTGTGCTGACCTGTTCTGCACTAGTAGAGTGCCCCATCTCCCTAACAAGAGATGGCATTTCCTCAACAATTCTCTAGGGCTGCATTGGTCACCACATGGATCAAGTTTCTGATCTTTCCATACTTTCCTTTATGTTATTGTGATCATTGTGCACATTCTCTTGTTTTTTCTCACTTCTGTTTGCATCAGTTCATATAAGTCTTGTCAAAGTTTTCTGAATTCTTCATATTCATTATTTATAGCAACACAATATCACGCCACTCCTGTAATATACCAAAATTTGTTTAGCCATTTCCCAAAATGTGTCTTAAGGCACATGTCTTAAGGGCAACTTTTTTCTGCTCCCTTCAATTACTTGTTATCTTCCCAAAGTTCCAGTTTTGGCATTTATTGCTTTTCATGTAATAGATAAAAAACATTGGGGGCAGCTAGGTGGTGCAGTTGATAGAGCACTGTCCCTGGAGTCAGTTCAAATCTGATCTCAGAGATTTAATACTTACTTTGCTATGTGACTTTGGGCAAGTCACTCAACCGCATTGCCTTGCAAAAACCAAATACACACACACACACTCTCACACACACACAAAATAGTGTTAGAATGTAAAGGACACTGGACTTTGGAATCAAAACTCAGGTTCTCTCATTTACTAGCCCTGTGACTTTGGGCAAGTCACAACCCATTCATCAATGCCACACAAATTTGTCATGAATGAATTAAGAATGTATGTGAAAAATAAAGAATGTATGTAAATGATTATGATATTAAAAAATGTCAAGCAGGATTATTTCAGAAAAACCTGAAAAGACATGGTAACAAATATTATATGATAAAGAATTGTGAATGATGTAGCTACTCTCAGTAATAAAATGATCCAAGACAGTCTTAAAGGACTAATAATGAAGCATGTTATCCATCTCCAGACAAAGAACTGATAGTTTGAATATAGACTGAACTATGCTTTATTTTCATTTTCATTCTTTTTTTTGAGTTTTCTTGTACGAAATGATTAATCTGAAAATGTTTTATATGATAGCAAATGTATAATTTATATTGATTGATTACTGTCTCATGGAGGGGTGAGGGATTAGAATTTAGAACTCAAAATTTTAAAAAATGTTTAAATTTTTAAAAAGTGTTAATTTTAAAAAATATATAACTGGAGGAAATAAATCTCAATTAAAATCTCAAAACAAAGAATTCATATAAAATACCATATAAAGGTAAACAGTTATGTTCCTTTAGTATAGGTAAATAATCAAAAATAGTATTGAGATGCATAGCATCCTAGCAAGGAAGATATAGGCTAACTAAAGTAGACATGATAAATGTCCCCCTAAATCAGCAGTATCAACTCAAATAAATCCTTGCAGATAGCATATTGACTTAGAAAACTGCACATTAACATTATTTATGTTGCATTTGTATTTATTTTTAAAAACATTTCCCAATTACATTTTTTAAGATAGAGTTTATTTAGAGTTTTACAATTTTTCCCTCATTCTTGCTTCCCTCCCCCCCACCCCCCACAAAAAGCATTCTGTTAGTATTTAAATTGCTTCCATTGTTATACATTGATCTCAGTTGACTGTAATGAGAGAGAAATCATATCCTTAAGGAAGAAACATAAAGTATGAGATAGTAAAATTACATAATAAGATAACTTTTCGGGGCAGCTAGGTGGCATAGTGGATAAAGCACCAGCCTACCTGGGTTCAAATCCGGTCTCAGACACTTAATAATTACCTAGCTATGTGGCCTTGGGCAAGCCACTTAACCCCATTTGCAAAAACCTAAAAAAAAAAATAAGATAACTTTTTCCCCCTAATTTGATGGTAATAGTCCTTGGTCTTTGCTCAAAGTCTGTAATTCTTTCTCTGGATACAGATGGTATTCTCCATTGCAGACAGCCCAAAATTGTCCCTGATTGTTGCACTGATGGAATGAGCGAGTCCAATAAAGGTTGATCATCACCCCCATATTGCTGTTAGGGTGTACAATGTTTTTCTGGTTCAGCTCATCTTGCTTGGTATCAGTTCATGTAAATCCTTCCAGGCTTCCCTGAAATCCCATCCCTCGTGGTTTCTAATAGAACAATAGTGTTCCATGACATACATAAACCACAGTTTGTTAAACCATTTCCCCAATTGAAGGACATTCACTTAATTTCCCATTTTTTTGTCACCACAAACAGGGCTGCTATAAATATTTTTGTACAATTGACGTTTTTAGCCATTTTTTTTATCATCTCTTCAGGGTATAGACCCAGTAGTGATATTGCTGGATCAAAGGGTAGGCACATTTTTGTGCCCTTTGGGCATAATCCCAAATTGCTCTCCAGAAAGGTTGGATGAGTTCACAGATCCACTAACAATGTATTAGTGTCCCAGATTTCCCACATCCCTTCCAACATTGATCATTGTCCTTTCTGGTCATCCCAAGTACATTTTTGTTTTAGGTTTTTGCAAGGCAAACAGGGTTAAGTGGCTTGCCCAAGGCCACACAGCTAGGTAATTATTAAGTGTCTGAGGTCAGATTTGAACTCAGGTACTCCTAACTCCAAGGCCAGTGCTCTATCTACTGTGCCACCTAGCCGCCCCTCCCAATTACATTTTAATCTGGTTTTGGCTACACTTGGGAGTTTGTGGCTTGTTGTGGGTAATGAGTTTGATATCTCTGCTCTAATTCATCTGTTTTGCCAATTTGGAAATCTACAGATTTCTAGCCCCTTTTAATGAAGGGACAAAATTCTTTTTTTTTTTTTTTTTTGGTTTTTCACACTATTTTGCCCTGTGGTTTTGGAGTTGTTAATGTTATTATTCCCTCATATATACATATGTAGTGGTAGGGGTTCAGGTCTTGCATTCAGTAAGCTAGGAAAGAGCCCTGGATTTGGAAGTCAGAAGACTTGGATTCTAGACTTTTCTCTTCCCAGGTTTGCTTCTCTAAACTGTATTGTAATACTTTTTATTTTTTGCAAGGCAGATGGGGTTAAGTGGCTTGCCCAAGGCCACACAGCTAGGTAATTATTAAGTGTCTGAGACCGGATTTGAACTCAGGTACTCCAGAGTCAGTGCTCTAGAGGTTCACTGCACCACCTAGATGCTCATAATGGTCATTTCTGTCTGAATCTAGCAAGCAAATTCATCAGCATTTGCTCAGTTTTTTTGCCTAACCTTTTAGTGACTATGACTTGTAAGAGGTTGGGGGAACCTCTTATATGCAATATCTACCTAGAGAACCATGTGACAAACTAGACTGAATAGGTAACAAAGATCTAAATAAAAAGGAACCATCTTAATTAAAACTCATTAAAGCCTTCATCCAAATCTAGTATTTCCAGCTGGCTTAACAAACCTATGGTCATTTAGAAGGATCTTTGCTGGGATTTCCTCTTACTGTTAGAAATGTGAGCCTTCCTATTTTTTCTGTGATCATTATCATCTTTAATAGACATTATTTCTTTTGAAGTAATTGGGATTAAGTGACTTGACCAGGGTCACACAGCTCCTAAGTATTAAGTGTCTGAGACTGGATCCTAACTCTAGGATTGCTGCTCCCCAATTAAAAAGATTTCTGTGACCACATTGTATTTCTGGTTATTCTGGTACTCTTTCAAACCCAATTTCTTTATAGGCTATACTGTGTGGTTGTTTGGATGCATGTTAGAAATATCCCAAGTATCAATCAAGAAGTTTGTTGGGACCATGGAAACAATATAAATCTAACAGACTGTCTTTTGTGGGGGGTGGGGGGAGGGAAGCAAGATTAGGGGAAAAAATTGTAAAATTCAAAATAAATGAAATCTTTCTTTTAAAAAAAAGTTTGTTGGCATTAAAAAAAAAGAAAGAAAATTGTGGGGCCAGCTAGGTGGTACAGTGGCTAGAGCACCAGCCCTAGAATCAGGAGGACCTGAGTACAAATCCAGCCTCAGACACTTAAAAACTACTTAGCTGTGTGAACTTGGGCAAGTCACTTAGCTCCAATACCTTGTAAAAACAAAACAACAACAAAAACAAAAACAAAAAAGATAAAAGAAAACTGAGAACAAAACCCTAAGCTGAAATAATTTGGAAAAAAAGGTTATTGAGTTGTCCAGCAGGGCAGAGTTGCTCACCTCAAGTTTCTGTAAGTTACACATTAAAGATTTAAACAAAAACACAAGGAAGCAGTAGTTCATTGGTTAGCATGGAGGCAATTTCCAGGTAGTATGAGATGTATAGTGGAAGAAAACTCACACTTCTTGCATCAGTCTTCAGATCTGATTGGATTTCTACTCAGCAACATCTAGGACCTAAGTTACACATTAAACAAATCTGGTTTCTGAGCAACAGGTCTGGTTTCTCAGCTATGTGGGGCTAGGTTCAAACAATGCCATAAAGTTTTCCCATACACAAAATATTTTACAGCTATTTTATTATTTTTTAAAATTCATCTTTTTTTCCCCAATGAGCAACTTATTAAAGTGATATTGAGGTGAAGTGGACCTAGACTTGGTTTAAAAGCCAGGAAGAACAGAGTCTAAACCTCACCTCCTGACTCACAGAGGTTCCATGACCTTGGGCAAATAAGTCATTTCAAGGTCCTAGGCAACTCTCTAAGGCTATATATACACAGAGAAAATGCCAACTTTCATTGGTAGAAGGAATTTCTTTACTCAGAATTCCCTCTATCAAATAAAATCACATGTGCAATTCCCTACCTAATACTTTATTTATTCCCTCCTCCCTTTTTTTGATAACACAATGGTTTCCCATTATGCTCCTCACCATTGGACACCTTCCTTGTAACAAAAGAAAAATTCAAGCAAAACCCAAGTGACAAAGCAGGTCTGAAATGAGAGAATATAGAACATTCTGCATCCACTGTCCCTATATCTCTGCTGAGAGAAAAGGAAGTCTGTTTCCAATTTTCTTTTCCCCTGGGACCCAGTCTACCATTTTAACCCAAATATTTTGCTATGGTGGCATACAATTGGTAGTCTCCTAAAATAGAGATTCATAGTATTCCACTGTAATTGAAATATCTAATGAAGCAATAGCCTGATGATTTCCCCATCTAGAGGGCTCCCCTTTCCTATTTTGATATCTTCCCAATGTCAAGTAACTAGTTAATATTATTAACTCTTTTTTTAGGTTTTTGCAAGGCAAATAGGGTTAAGTGACTTGCCCAAGACCACACAGCTAGGTAATTATTAAATGTCTGAGGCCGGATTTGAACCCAGGTACTCCTGCCTTCAGGGCCGGTGCTCTATCTGCTGTGCCGCCTAACCGCCCCTGTGTTATTAGGTTTTTGAAGAAATAGCAAAGACCCATGAGGATGGGCTAATTTCCCCTAAAATATAGAAAAGCTGTGACTGAGCCTTGATTGCTTTATGGGTTAGGTCTGGATTTACCAGTTACCTCTGAGAAGTCAGTGTCCCTTGGACTTGAAGGATGCTCCATTTCCAATTCATATCAACATACCCTTCTGGCCAGATACACTTAATAGAAAAATGCAGGAGGGTTATAAGCTTAATGCCAAGGTAAATTTACTTACAAGAAATGCAATAATAAACACTATAAAGGATAGGTATATCTGAAAATTGACTGTGTCAGGAATGAAAGATAATACACGGGCAGTCTAAATCTTCTCTTGTCATCTATCCAAACACCTGATGTTATTATTCCCTTATATACATAGAAACTTGTTATGTAATGGTAAGGGTTCAGGTCTTAGAACATGTACAATGTATACTTCTTTATTTCAACCCATAAAGAGTAAGTCTGCTTCCAGGTATCCACAATAGAGAGATCCTCCCGGTCCCATTTCATCTCATTGTTTCCTGTTGGTTTACTGCATAGTGACAAAAAACTTTTTAATAGGCTACTGAACCAGAACTGAGGATACATACAAAAGATTTGAATGGACAATCTCTCATTCTCTTCTGTGGTAGCTTTTTTTTTTTTAGTTTTTGCAAGGCAATGGAGTTAAATGATTTGCCCAAGGCCACACAGCTAGGTAATTATTAAGTATCTGAAGCCAGAGTTGAACTCGGGTCCTCCTGATGCCAGGGCTGGTGCTCTATCCACTGTGTCACCTAGCTGCCCCTGTGGGAGCTTTTAAGTGATGAGGAAGTACTATTTTGTAGACCTCTGGGAGAGAAAAGCATGGCAAGCCCTATCTCACATCTGACTGCCATGTGTTTATGAATGCATAGTGCCTCTGTTTCTTTTCTGATCATAGAAATGGGGGTAGAGGGCAAGTGTAATTATGGAGGGAAAGGTGTGCTAGATGTTTTTGTACTTTGATTCTTGCTATATTGAACAATTAAGTGGCACAATAAAGGCCTGGAGTTAGGAAGATTCGAGTTAAAATCCAGGCTCTGCACTTAACCCCATTTGCCTTGCAAAAAAAAAAAATCCAGGCTCTGAAACTTATTAGCTGTGTGAGCCTAGGCAAGTCACTTAAACCTGTTTGCCTCAGTTTCCTCATATGTAAAATAACCTGGAGGAGGAAATGGCAAATCACTCTAATATTATTTCCAAGAAGATCACAAATGGGACAAAGAGTCAGACATGCTTAAGCAACTAAACAACCCTTGCTATATCATTTCAGTAAATATCATTTAAAAACTAATTGATATTAACTGGTTACTTGGTATTGAGAAGATATCAAATGATTAATCAATATGAAGGAAGGAGCAAGCTGGATGAGGGGCTTATAAAAAATAGAATTAGAACTAGATAACCCCTAAAGAGTTCTCTAGGGACCCAACTTGTCAGTATAAGTGAAAGCTGGGAAAGTGAGCAAAAAGGGGAGTGTTACACATATGAAATATTAAAATAACCAGAGAAAGGCCTTCAGTGCTTTGGGCAAATCCTTAATGGACAATTTGTGGGAAAGTATGGACAGGAATTACCCAGGACCAGAAAGCACTATACTTGTGTTTAGAAGTTGTGAATTCATAATGGCTCTTTTATTATTGCCTGGGTGATCATGGCAAGTCATTTACCTTCTCTAGATCACTTTACCTGTAATATAGGGAAAGGAATGGAACAGAATATCGCTTAGGTCTCTTCCAAATGTAGATTCTATGCTCTGAGATTGGGTACAAAGTAATGTTATTTCAAATGTTATAAAATCCTTGTGTTAGTAAAGTTCTGTACTAAAAAAAAATTTATAGTCTTTTTGGGGAAAGAAGGTGAAAGCATGGGGAATTGTCTAAAGGATTACCAGAGAAAAAAATTCATTGTCAGTAAGAATGCTACAGAAGATGAGTTCAGGTAAGCAGCAGAAGAGAGACAGAGCTTTCAGTTTTGAAATGACTTGGCAACTTCACTGTCACCGGGACTGCCATGGGACTAACTCAACTAGAAAAATAAGAAGGGTCCATATTCCTGCCACATCACCCCAAGCCTGTCCCACCTCAGTGACGCCCCTGTCTGGGGCCATGCCATCCTGACTGGTAAAAGGCAATTCTCTAGTCACCCTAAGACCCCCTACAGTCTTTTACCTCACCCATCTCTTGGCCATGCGGCTCCTCTGATCCATTTCCTATTTTCTTCTCTTTCATGCGGTATTTCTGACTTGTAAAGGTTTCAGATTGGGATAACCTGATAAATGGATAATAGTAAGGGTGCTATATAACAGTGTAGTAAGTGGTGCAGATTATTGGTCTCTATGCAGATCTTCATGAAGGAAACGAGTTTAACCAAGTCCCTTCATGCCAATGTGAAGCTCCTGAAAGATGAATAATACTTGAGCACATCCTCTTGCCATCTGCATCCCAGAACAAAGAGGAGAATGCTATTGGCAACTCAGTTTTCAGATCCAGTGATGCTCTTTGGAGAAGTCTAAAAAGCCAAAGCCTGGAGATAAATTATAAAAGGTTAGAAGAATTTTAAGTCATTTGTCAGTTTTACTATAGCTTAGGCCAATGCCTCTCTTTTAAGAAGAGGAAAAGTAGGAGGAGGAGAAGGAGGAAGACTGTAGAACAGAATGGTCAGAAGAGAAATGGACAGATACACACACAAACACAAACACACACACACACACACTTATATATATACATACATACATATCTATCTATATAATAAGTAATTCCCCCCAAAATGGGAAAAAGTGGGCTATTGTTATTCCTGGAGAAGACCATAATATCAGGGAGGTGTTGTCATGGCACACAAGTGACACACAAGCCTCACTTTGTCCTCCAGAGCCATCTGGGTCCAGTGGTCAGATATGAATCAGGACCATTGGAGATGGCCCTGGATGCAGGGAGCCTTTTTGAACTAAGGTCTTTAACAAGTCTCAGTTAGACTGAGCCTCTGGACTAGGAGCTTCAGGGAAGGTTTAAGGTCTGATGGAGGAATAATTTGGGAAATGATGATTCTGTCTAGAATCTACATCCCATCTAAGCCTGAAGGACCCTGAGGCTTAGCATTTGACCTGGACCAAACTGACAGGAGAGTTCCAAGCTGGAAGGAACCTCAAAAGCTTATCTAAGTCCCTCTTCATTTTTTAATTATTATTA
Source organism: Macrotis lagotis (assembly GCF_037893015.1). Taxonomy (NCBI): domain Eukaryota; kingdom Metazoa; phylum Chordata; class Mammalia; order Peramelemorphia; family Peramelidae; genus Macrotis; species Macrotis lagotis. The sequence continues at coordinate 143,551,866 of NC_133665.1, forward strand.
AATATTTTATTTATCTTTTATTTTCCAACTGCATCCAACTCCTTCCAGCCCCTTCCCTCATATTTTTATTATTATTATTAAATATTTCATTTTCCAACTGCATCCAACTCCTCTCCACTCTCTCCCTTTTCTCCCCTCCCTTGACAGAGGCAATCTAGTATCAGCTATATATATGTATAAATGTAATGCTTGTTTTATATATGTGTGTGTGTGTTTATTTTTATCTATATAACTACATCTAGATGCATCTATGCCACCCTGCTTACCAGAATCGCTCCCTCCATGGGCGGCTGTCAGTCCCGGCATCCGCCCCGCCCCTTACTCTTAGGCCCCGCCCCTCCCCTTAGCACGCTTTCCAGCTTCAGGCCCGCCTCTCCCCTGCTCTGATTGACAGTCGTGTTGTCCGATAGCCGCACACGCAGGGCATTAGCCCCTCCCCTCTCCACTCCGGCCCGCCTCCCGCCTCCTCCCGGCGCATGCGCTGACTCCGCTTTGGCCGCGCGTTGCGGTTAGGATGTGGGCCCGGGTCCTGTGCCGGTGGTTGAGCGGGGGGCCGAGGCCGGGCCCGGAGGGCCAGGCGCAGGCCCCGGCCCCCAAGAGTCAGACCTGGTGACTGATCCCCGGGTGGAAGTGGGGTGTCAGCCTGAGGGAGCGGAGGGCCCGTGGGGGAGGAGGGGGGAGGAGGGGACGGCGAGGGGCTGCGGAGGCCTTGTACCTTTGGATTTTTTACGTTTTGCAAGGCAATGGGGTGAGGTGACTCGCCCAAGGCCACACAGCCGGGTCATTATTAAGTGTCTGAGGCTGGATTTGAACCCAGGCCCTCCTGACTCCAGGGCCGGGGCTCTAGCCGCCCCAGGAATCTTCCTACTCTTAAAGACGGACCAGGGAGTCCTACTAATAAGGGAGTGGGGCTAGGGAGTCCTCTTACTCTTAAAGAAAGGGAGCTAGGCAGTCCTTTTACTGGTAAGGAGGGTCCGGGTGGGGTTAGGGACTTACTCTTACAGTGGTGGCTAGGGAGCCCTCTTCCTTTTTTTTTTTGCTTTTTTTTTGTTTTTTGTAAGGCAATGGGGTTCAGTGACTTGCCCAAGGCCACACAGCTAGGTAATTATGAAGTGTCTGCGGCTGGATTTGAACTCAGGTCCTCCTGACTCCAGGGCCCCGTGCTCTTGGGTCAGTTCACCCTCCCTGGACTTCCTTGGGTCACTTCCCCCTGCAGCTCAGACTACTGAGCAGCCTCAGTCTCCCTCAGCGGCTTCCAGCCCCTACTAGACTCTGTCTAGAATCTAGGCTCTAGATAATGTTTACATTCCTTTCTGGTGCCCGGTCCTGTGATGGTTTTGTCCTGTCTGTAGTGTTTTCCACTGACTCAGTTGCCTCAGTGTGACATGAATTCTCAAGGATTAGATTACTGACCTCAAACACTTGATACTGCCTGTGTGACTTTGGGCGAGTCACTTAACCCCATTCCTCATTTAAAAAAAAGATTATATTAGTATAATATGTTTTTCACTGGCATCTTCAGTTGCCTCTGTGGCTTGAATTCTCAAGCATTAGATTACTGTAATATAAGCTTTATTATGCCCTATAGAGTGGGAAAGATTTTGTGCATGATTCTGGTGATGTGTTTGTTATCTGCTATCTTAAGACAGGCCTAGCTAAATGAAGGCAGGCTCATCACATATGAGGGTTGACCAACAGGAAATGAATTTTTGGGCCATAAATACTGAAACCATCCACTAAAGTTCAGAAAGCTTAGGTTACTCATTGGTAGAGAGAGCTCCCACACTTACAAAATCATACAGATCCTTGAGTATGACACAATAATTTGACACTTTAAAGTTTACAACAGTGTCCTTTAGGTAAATATTATTTCCCCTTTTTTTACAGATAAGAAAACTGAGACCCAGAGCATTAAATAATTTACTCAGGCTAAAAAAGTAATTTACTCAAGTCTCCTGACTCAAACACCAATGCTTTTTCACTACATGTGACACCAAATTCACAAATACCTTTTTTCTGTTCATTTCTTTTTCTTCCATTAAAGGTACCAGATGTATCTTAAGAAGTTCCATGAGAGGAATGGAATGCTACAACCAGAAATGCTAAACCACAAGGAGTTGGCTGAGATGATGAAGACAGCTGTGCTGTACCATAATGGTGAGGCAGGGGAAGAACAAAAGATTTGGGGATCAATAAACCTAATTCTTGGATACTGCTTTCACCATGCCCCATTATTGAACAGGAAGGGGACTTAGAGCCAACTCCATATTAATTTTTGTTTAAATATTTTATTAAATACTAAATATTGTGTCAGTTCAACCAACTAAACTTGTTTGGTAAATATTTACATTTAAGTAAATTATCTGCAACAATTAAAGTGTTATTAGTAGGATTTCAGGTTTCAAAGTCCTCATCACAGTTCTTTCTCCATGCATTTTCTTGACTTTTTCTTATATAGTCCTAATTATGTGCTTCTTTCTGTTTTCATTTTGCATTATTTCACAAAGCTCTCTTTCCAGATTTCTTTGCATTTCTCTTATTTATACCTCTTTATTATAATATTCCACTATATAACTACAAAATAGTTTAGTTAATCCTTTTATTCAGGAGGTTTTACAACCCATCTTCATTTCTAGGATATCTTTCTTAATGTGATGACTTTGTGTTTTAGAATCTCTGCTGGCTCTGAACAAACCACAGGGACTTGCAGTGACAGGTATGGCAAAGGGAGGGAGTGGTACTGGTCAGACAGTGGAAGGGAATGAAATTAGGATTAAGGGAGTAATAGAAATGGGAAGAAGATAAAGAATTTGATATTTAGGAAGCCTCATCTTTCTCCTTGTGTCTCCAGGAAAACCAGGAGATCTTACATTGCTCTCAGTACTTCCAGAAGTAGTCCAGCAACTTGGGCTCAGTCAAGAGTTTCATGTTGTCCGAGCTCCAGGAAAGTAAGTTACTGTTAATGCTAAAGCAGAAATCAAAGGCAGAGGTCTGCCTGATTAAGAGTAGAGCTGAGAACTGTTTTGAACAAATCAGCATGTCTAGGGGCAGCTAGGTGGCCAGTGGATAGAGCACTGACCCTGGAGTCAGGAGGCCCTGAGTTCAAATCTGGCCTCAGACAATAACTGTGTGACCTTGAGCAAGTCACTTAATTCCATTGCCTTGCAAAAAAAATACCCCAGCATGTCTGGAGGGTTTTTTCCTGCGAGATTTAGGACTATAGATTTCCCTACCAGGGATGGAGATTAATTTAGGATAGTAGGAAAAAGTCCTACAATGGGAAATGTAGTAAGTTCTAATCCATGTTCTGCCACTTAACTATTTGTGTGACCTTGGGCAGCTGACTTAACTTCTGGCTTCACTTCCCTTATTTGTAAAACGAACTCTAAGATCCTATTTGAGTTCTGTAGTATAGAAAAATCACTGAACTTTCTTTCAAGAGACTGGGTTCAGATCTTGGCTTTGGCATACACTGTGTGACCCTGTTGTCAACTTCATCATTGTACAATGGTAATGATAATGCTACCTACTTAAGTTGTGAGAAAGGGGTATTCTAAATCTGGAAGTACTATAAATACATGAATTATGACAATTATACATGACTTCTCTTCTCCCTCTCCCCCCCCCCCCCCATCAGGGAGAGCTCAGGGCTTGTTCTCCTCTCCAGCTGTCCCCGGATGACAAAAACCTTCCAGAATTTCTTCATCCACTCTCGAAGAACTCAGAAACCCACAGTGACCTATTGGTGAGAAGCAACTGTTGGTTTCTAACTTTATTCCATGGGTCCTCCTCTCAATGATGACTGCCCCAGAGTGGCTGCTCTATGACCTCTCCTTCCTTGGCTTTCCTCTTAGGGCTGTAACCACTGGGGTCCCAGCTACTCCCAAAGGTGAAATTCGAGTTGCCCTGAAGTTGGAACAAATTAGGGGAATAGACCTGGTAAGTGAAGTATGAACACTAACTTTTTTACTCCATAGGAAAAAGGAAAAAAAAATGAATCCACATAGTTTTGGTGAAGCTCTATATGCTGATGAACAACTGTGAGCTTGATCACTAATCAGGAATGGTGATTTACGTTAGGAATCAGCTAAAAGCATCTGCCGTGTCTGTGGCCTTAACTTTGTGGTTCTTAAAACATTGGGATGTGGTTGGGGGATGTTAGAGCACAGAGTGTGAAGTGTTTTTCTTTTCTGGGGGACTGGTCACAGGTAGTCCCCGTGAAGGCCCCATCTCGACAGACCCTAAAGGAGGGTGTCAAGAAAACCCTGACCCACTTTTTTGTTGAGGACTCTGCATCTGGCTGTGCTCTGGTAAAGCTCCAGCCACTTACAGGTAGGAGTCAGGGCCATCCACCAGGGGCTCTGAAACTTTATTTCAAAGGGGAAGGAGTTGGAGTGGATTTATTGCTTGATAGCTAGTGCTTTGGATCTTCCGAGCAACTTGGGTTAGGAGATAGAATAGGACATCAGGGCCAAATCCTGGCTCAGGAAGGCAGCTGGGGAGTTCTTGGTGTGACTCTTTTCGTTCCTAGCATTTCCCAGTCAGCTCCTGGTACACATGGTGCTTCAGATGTGTCCTGTGCTTGGGGATCATGTCTACTCTGCTCGAGTTGGCAGTGTCCTAGGTGAAAACTTTCTGTTGCCAGTGGAGACATCGGTGCCTCAGATACAGGTACTTGGATTTGCTTTGCCTGCCCAACAAGGTTACTTTCTTTTTTTGTTCATCTGTTAGTGATGATACAATGTGATGCAATTACACCTGACTTTGTTAGTTGGCTTGGAATATGTGAAAAAAGTTCTTTGACATATCTAAAATGATTTAGGCTAGATCAGTTCTAATATTCTGATTAGGTTTCAATAAAAGGTCTTTGGACCTGGAGTGAAGATAGCTTAATTTCAAATTATTCCCATTCGGAGCCTTCCCTTTAGAGGAGAGCAACAATTTGAGTTTTTTTAATTGTTAGATCCATGTCCTCAATTTCAATTCTTTTCTACTCTATAGGTCCTGAATGAGCAGCTCCTCCATCGCCTCCAGATAACTTCCAAAGAGGTGGCCCTTCTTCCCCTCCACCTCCACCTGCATCAAATCCTTCTTCCTCAAACCTCATTAGCCCCCACAGTACTTATAGCTCCCTTGCCTCCTTTCTTCTCACAAACCCTATGTAACTTAGGGCTTCAGATGTCAGAGCAGCCCAGGAAGTAGCACCAATGACATTCAAGATGACAGTCTATAAAGTAGGAAAAATGGGACAGATATCTTTAGGGAAGGTCCCCATTGTGAGGGTTGGGGAAGACAGCCTGCTTTCTTGTGTCCCTTCTCCATCTGGAGGCATAAAAAAGCTGGGGACTCTGAAGCTAAATGCCTACTGGGGAGTAATTAGCTTTTAGAACTTTACAAGATCGATGGTTCCATTTGGTGACTTCTCTTATTCTAGAGGAAGGTGACTTACAGTTTCCCGAGTTAGGGCCCAGCTCAGGAAATTTTCCTGATTTTCAGCTTGAATTTCTCCTTACCATCCATTATGAGCTATCCTCCATTTCCACCTTCTTCCTGGGCTTCACATCTCCCACTGAAGTGTTCCTTTATCATGATTCCTGACTAGCTTTTCCCTCACCCCTCTATTCATATACTTTTCAGTTAGCCAGGTCTGGCCCAGTGTGTCCAACCTTGGCTCTAATTGCCTTAATAGTAAACATGACTAAAACAGGATCTATCTCAATCCCATTTATTTTTGGCCCAGGAAAATTTCTTTGACCACAACTTAAGTTTGGGGGAAGGGGATGAGAAACATGGCTAAGAATGTCTCCATTTCATGGTCTCTAGTTCTTGGATATCTATCTCTCCAGGTCCTTCCAGATTGGCAAAGGTTGGAAGCTGAGTGCCGGGGGCGGGGGGGGGGGGACCATGGATTTGGGCATTCTTTATAATAGCCTTCAGCAATCTGTTATCAAGCCTGAGCTTCGAGTTGCTAAAGGTGGCTTCATCTTCAAGTAACTGGGGCTCAGAGGCATTTATTTTTTCCGTGATTTGGGTGGATGGAATTCTAAGGGATCTAAAACTGCTATTTTAGGCTATGGGGAAAAGCTGATGGGAATTTCTCAGGGGAAGGGATGAGGGGCTAATAAGGGGGTGAAAGATTTGGGGGTGAAACCAAAAAATACATATAACTTGCCTCTTGTTCTCCTCTGGGCTTGATCACAGCCAAGGCTCTAAACTGGGGACACCTTGCTGGGGTCAAGGGGCAGGGGTCAGCTCCTATTGATTCAGCTTAAACCATGTGAAATACTCTTCCCCATTTCTTCCCTCCCAACTCTCCCAGTTCTCAGCACAAATCAGCCCTCTCCCAGGCCCCTAAGTGTTTGGGGCCCACCTTGGCCTGCTTCCTACAATTGGGAACAGGCTTTTTATGAGCCGGGAACATAAACAAGGCCCTTCCCGAGGCACTGAAGCTCTTGCTGCGAATGGGTGTTTTTTGGAGCTGCAGCCTGAGAAGGAAAGTCTGAGGTTTGACCGCACGTGAATCTGGCAGTACAGGCTTCACAAGAAGGCAGGGTAATCCCTCTGGCTCTATGGAAAGGGAAGGAGAGGAAGCAAGAGAATTAGAAATATGGGTTTTTATTTGTTTTAGCAGACTCATGTCTGGACTCCCTAGTTTGGACATGGTAAGTGCAGAGAAAGGGCAGAGGAAGTCTTCCCATAGATTTCCCAAGCATGCATACTTTAGTAGGATTTGCTCAGAAACGTACTGTTTGTAAGGGCTGATTGATTCTAATAGATGCCAACCCCACCCATGGTTCTGACACCCACTCTGGAGCCCAGGGAGTAACCTAAACATGAGATACAATGTGACTTAGGCAAGTCACAAATTTATTCTGGGCCTTAAGTCTCCTCATTTGTAAAATGAAGGGATTGGACTAGGTGACATGAGTTTTAAGGTCCCTTCTAAGCATCCACTAAGTCTATAAATAGGCCAGCCTATGTTCCCTGCAAAAACCCTGAGGGGAAGATGCCTGTTCTTTTGTCTGTACTACTCATTTGCTATCTGTAATATATACTAACTTGATATCTTTCCAAACTATCTTGTGTGTTTGTTCTCCCTCTGGAGGGCAGGGACTGCAAACATACCAGAACTCATGCATCCAAATGAATGTTGTTCCCTTCAAAGTAGTCACTTAGGAGGCTACACACTTATTCCAATGAGACGCCATTACTCAAGACACTGTGGGCTCTCCTCTTTGGAAATTGCATTCAGAGCCTTTGGTCGATTCTTTGGATTATCTTAAAAGTTGTAAATCTTCATCCTTTGAGGACAGGTTTGATTTCTGGAAACAGCCAAGAGCCTTTTGGAACCAAGTCTGGTGAAGAAGGTGGGTGGATCAAGCTAGGTAGTACCATTTGTAATCAAAAATAGGTGTGACTATAAAGTAAAGAGACTGATTTTTTTTTTTGTGGCTCATAACCTGGCTTGGAAGGCAATTCTCAAAGAAGAGTTACCAAAATGATTTGAATAATGGCAGCCTTGATGGCATAGCATGCATAACCTCCCAAAGCAATTTCGATGAAGTAAGGATTAGGAAACTACTCTTTTGAATGTCTATGTCCTGGTATGTTTTATCAATAATTCACATAGGTCTTATAGGCATGATCTTAGTGGATCTTCACTACAGTCCTCTGAGATGGGCAAGATAACATTCTATTACCATTTTTTAGGTAAGGAAATAGGTTCAAAGAGGCTCTGAGATTTGCCCAGAGTGTTACTGCATCTCAGTTCCAGAGCCAGGACTTGAACCTATACTCTTTACATTCTCCTGCCCTTGTTTACAAACCAGTCTCATTACAGTACAGTCACACATTATACCCAAAGGATTTCTCCTCACACAGCCAAGTGTCTGCCATGAAGATCCCAACCTCTAGCCATAGTGGTCATACACCACAAGGAATAGGGAGATGCCAGAGAGCAAAAGTAAGTCAGCGAGGGGCCCAAAGCATAGATGTTGTCCTACCTAGAGTCATGGGATTCTTCTGAAGCAGCCGAGATTTGATCCTGGAGTGAAGTTGCCTTCCCCGATTGGCAATGGATGCTGCTGGTGCATTGAAGAGATGGTTTATCTTGGGATTATGGACATTCCATTTCTGGAAGCCAGACTGGCCGATTCCTGTGACTGGTTTGGTGTTGACTCTCTTCTTTCCCATGCTCATGGAATCTGGTTTTTTAATGGGTCCCAGGTTCTTTCTGCCTCCTAAAGCTTTCCCATGATGGTAGGAAAGCCTTGATGTCTTAGGAGCAACAGACATGGGATCCTTAACCACCTTAACCTCTTCAGGCCCAGAATCCTTAGCCTCCTCAGGCCCAGAATCCTTAGCCTCCTCAGGCCCAGACTCATTAACCTCCCCAGATATGGCCATTTTAGTCTCCCTAGGCACAGACTCTTTAACCTTCTCAGGCACAGGCACAGGCACAGGCACGGGCCCTTTAGTTTCCTTAGGTTCTCTAAGGTGTTGATGTGCTGATGAACGGGGTGGTACTCTTCGACTACGGACATTCAGAGGCTTCTTCACAGGGGAACCTTTAACCATTAGTCGGATACCCACATAATGGGGTACCTCCACAGCTGCCTAGAGGCAAAAGTGTTAGTGGGATAGATAGTTTAAGCACCATGAAACTTCCTGCACCTCTCTCCCTGTAATGTCATGAAGCAGCTAGTGAGTGAAGTTCTTTTCTGGGGAGATTGGGCAATTTGTGGGACTCTGGGTCTCCTCAGGATAGAAAATGGGAGAGAAAAAATAGGTGTATCTCCATTAGAGGAAGGGGATCCTATTCCCTGGAGTGCTCTATCTAAAGGGGTCAGGAGTTGTGCAGGAAAATCAACTGGAGTTAGAGACTAAATGATTTACAAACAGAAGACAGGCTTCAGGTCATCCTTGCTGGTCCTCAATCAGAGCTTAGGCTTTTAGAGCCTTGGTACCATATTCTTCACCCAGAGTGCTCTCCTTCCTCCTCTGCCCCCTAACATATCCCTCCTCTGAAACCTTGTTCACACCCTTTTCATCTGTGAAGACTTTTGGGCTCCACCTAGCCAAAAGGGATCTTTCCTTCCTTTGCTCAAATATCTAGAAGGCCTGAGCTGTATTAGTGCATTTTTTCCCCATATGGCAAAGAAAACGTGAAGTAATATCTACCTATAATTCTATTTTAAATGCTTTTGCACAGATAAGTTATAGTAAAATTTAAAATTTTTTTTTGCATCAATTGACACTCCTGATCCTCCTAGTATTAATGTCCTTGCTCATCTTTCAGCAGGTGTCAGATACACCCTTTTAATTTTTTTGAGTATGTGTCCATAACTCATTTCCTCAACTACTCATTAGAGGGCAGGAACAATCATGCCTTCCCATATCTGGCACTCCACATTCTCCCTCCTTGTGTCTAGAACCATGTCTTGCACACAAGAGGTTGACAGGCATCAGGGATTTGAAAGGCTTCTTTTAAAGAAAGGGACCATGGGTCAGGTAACATTTCTTTTTCCCTCAGAAGACCCAAGGAAAGTAAGGTTAGATGGCGTCTCACCTGTTTGTAAATAAGCTCAAAAGCACCAGTGTCACAGTTTCGGTCTTGTCGACGATCTATGACTACACGCAATGTATCAGCCAGCACCCCAGCACAGAGACGGGTAGTGACAGCGGTGGAAGGCGCCATGGTTGGGCTGGCATTGATCTCAATCAGCCAGGGACGGAAATCTTCCCCAAACACGAAGTCAGCCCCATACAGTTCAAAGCTGCCCTTGCGGGATTGCACAGTGTCCTGAGAAGTCTGAAGTACATGGATGACTGCAGCCTTCATGCCTGGAACCATGATTTCTGCCCAAACCTCAGGTGCCCCTACCTCCTGCAGATGAGCCTGGAACTTCTGGCTGCACCACATATTGTCGGGGGGCAGCATGGGGTGACGTGTGTGAGAATTCTCAAAGTGCTTCTGGATTGAGTTGTTGCAAAGATGCACAGAACTAAATGAGAAGGAGGCGAAACTAAGGTCCTTTCCCACCTCCCTTCCTCTACCATCCCGGGGTTCTGGCTGCTTTTGCTCTAACTAGAGCCTTGGGTCATCATTCCTACTGAGAAATCCCAATTCACCTCTGGAAAGACCTCAGGCTATTCTGATGTTTTGATACTTTAGGACTAAAATGTCAGTGTCTCAAACCCTTTACAATTCTCAGAACCAATACAGGTTCCACTCTCTAGGTGCCAGTCCAGAGCAAGTTGTTGCTTACAGAGACAATCATCTTGGAAGAATGTTCCTAAAGACCTGGTGCCATCCTAAACTGAAGGATTTGGTGCAAACCCTGAACAATTTCCTAAAAAGAATGAAGACAGGTGACACCTGTGTAAGACATCCCACTAACTAGCCATGCAAATTTAGGCAAATTACTTCAGTCTCCTGAAAAATGAGGCCTTTGCACTAGTTGGTCTTCAGATTCTTCAAGGTTCTAATATTCTGTAGTTTTAAGTTATTAACTACATTAGACTCTAGGTCATTTATTCCTGCCATAGCCCTCAGTAATAGTTCAGATTTACATTCAAGGTTTACAAAGGGGTTCTTCTCAACATCCCTGAGGTAGGGAGTACAATAATATCTTCAATTTATGGATAAGGAAGGTTACATGACTTGCCCAGAGTCACACAAACTAGTAAATAAATGATTGAGTCAAGATTGAGGGACCAAAGTTCCTTCTGAAACCCAAGTTGTGAATTCTGCCTGCTGTATCCTATCACCTATCCTCTCAATCTAACCCTGGAAAGAAGTCCCTTCACTGATTCTCACAGCTCTAACTTGTTCAGCCACTCCCTACCCTTTCCCTCTTTCATACCAAATCTAGGAGGTGAAACCTGATCAAAGAGAGGCAAGGAACATTATGAGATCCACTTTCCTTGGGCCTAAGCTTCTCCCCTATCACTCAGTTTTACCTGTCCAGGTTCCTCAGGGAGAAGGGCTGGGTAGAAAAGCGAATATAACTGTCCCGGTAGAACCAGACAGTGAGTGGGTTCCAGTCAGTCACTAGGAACCACTGCCTCAAGTCGAACTTGGTGCCAAAGATGAGCAAGGGTCGCTCAATATACTTCTGTACCACCCACTTGCCATCTTTCACAATCATGGGGTCACAATCCACGAGCTTTAACATCTCTTCCAGGTGGTCCATGCACATAATTCCTGGGTACGGGAGGACACAGGAAGGAACAGAACTCAGCTCCTGGGAACCTTGCCTGAAGGGCACTAACTCTATGAGGCATAACAAAAGTTCTGTTGTTCAGTTGTTTCTGGGATTTTTTTTGGGGGGGGGGAAGATATGGAAGGGATTTTTGCCATTTCCTTCTCCAGCTCATTTTATAGATGAAAAACTGAAGCAAACAGGTTTAAGTGACTTGCCCAGGGGCATATGGGTAGTAAGTAATTGAAGCCAGGTCTAACTGACTCCAGGTCCAGTGCTCAATCTATTGTGCCACAGAACTTCCCTTGTTATAAGGTAATGAGCCTAATTTTTTTCCAATTAATAACTTTTGTGATTTTTTTTCCTAATATAACTTTCTAGAATATACCCTAGCACCATTAAATTTTACCTTGAAATAAAAATAGGAACAAAATCAATCTACAAAGTGACCACATATGATAATATATGCAACGTTTTGTATCTGTGATTCCACACCTTTTAAGAGAGGATGTTCTTTGTAATTAAACTTTGTGTAAGAGCATTTTAGTGGTTTTTTTTTACATTTTTGTAGCCATGGGGTTTGTTTTCTTGCTTCTACTGTCTTTGCCCTTTATTAGTTTTTACACATTTCTCATGGTTCTCTGAATTCTTCTTACTTGTAATACCTTACAAGAGCAATAAGATTTTACACTTTGTTCAGTCAGTTCCAATTTAGGGGGCACTAGCTTTCAGTTTTTTGCTTCCATAAAATATAAGCCTAATTTTTATTGATTGGGGGTGGGGGTTCTATCACTTAATTTTCCAATCTATCCCTTCTCCTTTCTCCATTCAGAACGCTGTCCATTTTTAAAAGGCAAAAAAATAAAAGGGAGAAAGCACTTCTCCAAAACCAATCCATATATCAAATTTGACACTATACAGTGTTTTGCACACCTCCCCTCCCCTCAGAAAAGAAGGTCAGCTGAGCCTAATGTTTGGATAGAATCCATCTGAATGGATATAATCTCCAGTACCATTTCATCACCTCAAACAGTGGATTAAGTCTCGTTGCCAAGCGATTAACTAATCTTGAAGGTGATAAAGGGTTTTTTTGAAAGGCTTCTGGTACTTTTGAAGTTTAGTCACCCTTTGCCAAAGGTGAATTTAAACCTTCACAAATGGTGTTTGCAATGTAGGATGATCTTTCCCTTGGCCCATGCCCTTTTTATACCACCCAATGAATAAAGATTTAAATTTGTAGAAACAGAGGTAAAATAGCTCACATTTACTAAAGGGCTTTATAATATTCCAGACTGCTTTCCTCATAACAAGTCTGTGAAGTAAGTGATGCAAATATGATTATTCTCATTTTGTGGATAAAGAAACAGGTTTTGAAATGAAGACCAATAACTCATCCAAGAATGATGGAGCTGGTTTGTCAACTGTCAGCTGGTCCATCTTATTTTACAGAGGAGACAAGACTCAGAGAAGTGATTTGCCTGAGATCATACAGATAGTATGAGAAGCCCAAAGAATTGGGCACCTAACTTCAAAGTCTTGTGTAGCTTCTAATATGTCACACTGAAGCCACTCATCTATTCCAGTGAAAAGATTATATGATTCTATGAAGGTCTACAGATTGGAGAACTGGAGGATGGTAGGGGTAAATTGGGAACATGTTTAAGCACTGATAAAAATTAAATGAACTGCATTTATGTGAATCAAAAGGTCAAGGATATTTCTTTACTCATCTGCACCACTGACTCTGAGATTATGCTCAGAGAAGGATATGGAGTCTTTTCCCCAGCTAGATGGCACAGTGGATAGAGCACTGGCCTAGGATTCAGGACGATGGGAGTTTGAATCCAGCCTCAGACACGTGCCTCTTACTAGCTGTGTGACACTGGGCAAGTCACTTAATCTTTACTGCCTCACATTCAGGACCATTTCCAGTTATCCTGATCCATATCTGGCCACTGGACCCAGATGGCTCTTGAGGAGAAAGTGAGGCTGGTGACTTAGCACAGCACCCCTCACTCAAATCCAAATTCATGTGTTTGTCATGGCATCACCTCCCTGATATTGTAGTCTTCTTTAAAATTGAAGAAAAACACTATAATCCTGCTGAAAAATACCTTCCCACACCTTCCCCCAGCTATCTCTGTTTCTCTCTGTGCCTCTGTCTTTCTCTTCTCTCTCTCTCTCTCTCTCTGTTACCCTTACCTCGACCTCTGGACTTGGCTCCAGGTTTCACAATCCAGATATTTCTGTCTCCTTCCATGTCAAATTGAGGTACCACTTCCCGAAGCTGCTGAAGGATAGTTTCACAACGCTGGATATGAGACTCAGCCTTCTTTAGCTCGGCCCCCTCACTGTGGGGAAATGGTGAGATATTCAGAGTAGGGCTGTAGAGAAGTTCATTTACCCTATCATCTGCCTTCATGCCCCTGTATGAAGACCTTTCATTCATGGATAGCTCACTACTTTGACACACCTGGAGACTGTCTCATGTAGCCTTTACATCATATCTCCATCCCTCCCAATTCATTTAAAGGAGCTCCTAAAAGTCCAGCCTCCTCTAGAAAAATTTTCCAATGATAGGGGAGAAAGTCAAGCCCTTTCTTGTCTGAATAGGATATTCTGGCTCTTTTTCTTACCTCCTCTGAATCCCCCTGCCCACTTTACACTGCATTAAATGTATATCAGCTCATTATAATTGTTTTCTATATTCTCCAATCCATATTTAGCACATCTTTTTCTAACTCCTTTTGCAATTATTTTCTAGCTCCTATTTTCAATTTGCAAATAACTGGATTTTATATATATATATATATATATATATATATGTGTGTGTGTGTGTGTGTGTGTGTGTGTGTGTGTATTGTACAAAGATGAACTTGTTCTCCAAAACACAAAAAAATTCATATTTCTTCCTCAAAGTTCTTCTCTCTTTTCAGTTTTATTTCAGTCCTTTCATTAGATCAGGAGAAAAGACATTATCAGATGCTCAATCATGACTTGTGTATATGATCATATCACAGAATGATAGAAGCTAGTACAGACTTAAAAGAAATTCTCTCATATTGCAAATAAACAAAATGACACCAAAAAACTTGAACTCAACTCATGTTATCATAAAAAGCTGAATTGGAAGGGACTTTAGAGCCTGTGTGATCCTGGGTAAGTCACATAACCCTTGTTTTTCTCAGTTTTCTCATCTGTATAATGGAGATAACAGCAACTACCTCAGAAGGGTTGTTGTGAGGATCAAAAGGAATAAGTATAAATCTCTTTGCACAATGCCCTGCATATATTAAGTATTATATAAATATTAGCGATTGTATTATTAAATAAGATGATTATATAACTATAATTATCATATAGTCCAAACTTTCCCTTAATCTTCTCTATACCATTCTCAACGAGTGGTCATTTAATCTGTGCTTGAAGGCATCCAAGGAGGGAGAACCCTGGACTTTTCAAGGCATTCCCAACCTGGAACTGTTTGTTAGGAAGTTTTCCTTACAGAGTTCTGAAATCTGTCTCTCTACTTCTTTAACTGATTGCTCCCAGTTCTAAGGGGCTAATTAGAGCAAGTCTTGAAGGCCAGTTACCACGCATGCCCTAATCTAAAGGCAGCTATTTGCCATCAACTAGAGATAGTCCTACTGCTGTTTTGTATTACGTGAAGTCTCTTAATCTGGCATTCACTTCCCAGATCAGCCTTTCTTTTTTTTTTTTTTTTTTTGGAGCCTGTGCTTTCAATCGGCAATAGTGAGGAGAACCTCGCTTGCACCCTTACAGTTTCAGTTTCTTGCCCAGGACTCCCTAATATCTGTCAATGATTCCTGGAATCTATTTGGTAGTTTCACATGTCCTCACTTAGTCACCAGGGATGGCTCAGTATTCCTCAGGCTTAGCTCTTCTATGAAAGTTCTCCTTCACATCTTTGCTATCATCAGCAGACATCTATTACTTACATCAAGTTAAAAAAGTTGTCCTGAGAGCCTGCAATGAGTTGTCATCTACCATTCCTCTTCTCTGCAACTTTTGAACATCTCAGGATGACTGTAATCCTACTCCTCTAGCACTAGTGGCATCCACAGTATCATTTCCTGCTCCCTTGGCAAGGGTTCAACTACACCTTTTTTATTAAAAAGTCTTTTATCTGTTACTTAGTTCTAAAAGCTCAGTGACCCTTTCTCTCTTCCTTCTCTTTGTCATATTCTTCCTTTCACCAATTGCAGGTCACAGGTTAGTATTATGGACGCTCTGTCACTTCATATTATTTTTCTTCTGTGTTCTTGAAGCACTTGTACTGTTTTCAAAGATCATGTGTTCTTGGAAAACTAAAGAATCTGGAGAAGTGTTTCTCTAGCCCTTTTCTTTTCTCCTCTAGGAGAGAGACTAACTCACATTTTGGGCATAAACAATTATTTATTTGGCACTGGCAGAAATACAAATATAGAATGTTCAAAATTCACCTTGGTCCTGATATTTATTGGAAACAAGATCTATAACCTTTTATTATTCTTATTTTTTTTACAAGGTAAATGGGGTTAAGTGGCTTGCCCAAGGCCACACAGCTAGGTAATTATTAAGTGTCTGAAACCGGATTTGAACCCAGGTACTCCTGACTCCAAGGCTGGTGCTTTATCCACTACACCACCTAGCCTCCCCTTTTTATTATTCTTATTAGCAACTCTCAGTGGAAAACTACCTGTTTGTTTTACCTATGTGCCCTCCTTGGGGCCTATTCAGCTAGGCTTTATTTATAGCAGGCTAGCTATCTTTTTCTTTCCTTCTTCCTTCCTTCCTTTCTTCTTCCAATAAATATTTACCTTTTTAAAATTGAGGCCCTTTGGTATTATTTTTTACATTATAGTTATTTCCCAGAATACATATTTCCCTGTAACTAAGAAAAGCAATTCAACAAAACATCTAAATCAGACAAGTCTCCAAGTCCTCTCTTAGTGATCTCATCAACTCTCCCCTGAGTTCAATTATCTTGTTGCAGATCATCTCAAATCTGCATATCCAGCTCTAATTTCTCTTATACACTCCAGTTCCACAGTGCCAGCAGCCTACTCACTTGAGATGACCCAGAGGCATTTCACAATCCACATGTCCAAAATAGAATCTATTCTCTTTTCTCCCTACATCTGTGCCAACTCCACACCTCCCTCTTTTTCTTAAAGATATCACCATCTTTCCCAACACCCATGTTCACAAACTTGGAGACCTCTACTTTTTTTCACTCATTCCCCAAATCCAATCAGTTGCCAAGTCTTGAAGACTTTGATGCCCTAAGTTTTCTTACAGCTATTCCCTTCTCTTTATTCATAAGATTACCACCCTAATTCAGGCCCTCATACCACTCACCTGGGAAAAGAAGGGAATAAACTTTGCAAAACACTGAACAGATATTACTTCAGTGGAACAGATTCTTCATCGTGTCCTTACTTCCAATCTCTCCCCATTCCCATCAATCCTCTGAAGAGTCATCAGATAATCCTAAAGCATAAATCTGACTTTTGGTGGCTCTCTAATCCATCAATACTTTTTGTTAAACAACTACAATGTTTCAGTCTCCATGGATACAGTGACAAAATGAATCATTTCATGCTCAAGGAACTCATGCTCTATTGGTTATATATATACACATATAGGTAGATACAAAAGAGATACAAGTTAAATTCAAAGTAATTTCCAAGGAAAGGGGCTAGTACCTAGCAGAATCATATCTCATCTCAAATAAAATGTTTGCATTGGTTTTTAACTTAATGTAGCCAAAATTATCCATTTTGCATTTTATGATGTTCTCAGTCTCATTTGGTCATAAACTCTTTCCCCTTTCCATAGATCTGACAGATAAACTATTCCTTGTCCTCCTCATTGGTTTATGGTATCAACTTTTATGTCTAAATCATATAGCCATTTCAACCTTATTTTGGTATAGTGTGGGTCTATGTATGGGGTGATGAAATTTGAGCTGAGCCTGGAAGGCAAATAGGTTGTTTTAGGTTTGATTTTTTTTTTGTTTGAATGGAAAATGGGGTTTAAGTGGCTTGTCCAAGGCCACACAAGTAGGCAATTATTAAGTGTCTGAGGCTGGATTTGAACTCAGGTTCTCCTGACTCCAGGGTCGGTGCTCTATCCATTGAGCCACCTAGCCACCCATAAATAGGTTGCTTTAAAGGGTGAAGAGGGAGTATATTTCAGGCTTTGGGGAATGGAGGTGAGAATAGCCTAAAGCAGAGGAGAGAGATGGAATGTCCACCGTGGGGAAGAATAAGCCCATTCGGCTGAGCCAAAGAGAATGTGAACACAAATTACATGTAAGTAAACCTGCCAAGGTAGATTGAAGGCATGTTGTAAAGGGTTTGGAATGCCAGAGATGAGTTTATTTGATCCTGGAGGTAATAGGGAGCCACTGGAGTTTACAGAGCAAAATAAAACATTCAGACCTGCACTTTGGCCACTCTGTAGGAGAGCTGAAGGCAAGAAAAACAACTGGGAGGCTATTTCAATATACTAGAGAAGAGAGGAAAAAAAGCCTCTAGAATAAAATACAAACTCCTCTTTTTGGTATTGCCTACTTTTGAAAGGGTTTCAAACAGATTTATATATTTTAAATGTTTGATTATTCCAAATTATAAGATAAATTCCAATAAAAATTAATATTTTACTCATAGCCAGCAAATAGCAAATATGAAAAAAAAATGGGAAACGATGAAAAGAGATGAAAGGGCTGTAGAAAGATGGACACACCGAAACACTGTTGATAGAACTGCGGACCTGGTCTAACCATTTGGGAAAACAACTTGAAATTATACTTTTTAAAAATATGTCTAAGCATTTGGTAAATTGAAAGAACCATGGGGAGACCTTCTGTGGTGGTGGGGGGTGGGAAGCAAGATTAGGGGGGAAATTGTAAAACTCAAAACAAATAAAATCTTTCTTGAATGAAAAAAATATGTCTAAGATAATCCATATCCTTTTAGCCAGGCTTTCCATTGCCAGGCATATTCTTGATCCTCCCCCCCAGGAGGTCAAGGGAAGGGGAAAGAAGGCCCTATGTACTCTAAACAATGTGTAGCTATGTCTTTGAAAGTA
Source organism: Macrotis lagotis (assembly GCF_037893015.1). Taxonomy (NCBI): domain Eukaryota; kingdom Metazoa; phylum Chordata; class Mammalia; order Peramelemorphia; family Peramelidae; genus Macrotis; species Macrotis lagotis. Next base: position 143,570,165 of record NC_133665.1, read on the forward strand.
GCAAAGACCTGAAAACCAAGTAGATGTCCATCAATTCAGGAACTATGGGATGTGAATTGAATAGAATATATTTCTGTGTGATAAGAAAAGATGAATATGAAGAATTTGAGAAACATAGCTCTGTAAGCAGAGGCAAAAGGAAATAGTATCAGGAAAAGTGTGTGTGTGTGTGTGTGTGTGTGTGTGTGTGTGTGTGTGTGTGTACACACAGAAAAAGACAATAATGCTATAGTGGCAGCATGCTTTAATTCAGGGCTGTTCAATCTTACTTTTAAAAGTTTTTATTGAAACAATTTCTATCAAAGCATTTAGTAAACTCACAGGAGGCTGCATAAAATGGCAGTGTATTGGCATTTGGGGCAGTCCTGCTTAAATTGATAAGGCACTGGACTTTGAGTAAGGAAAACCTGCCTCAGACACTGATGAACTGTGTGAGCCTGGGCAAACCTCTTAACTTGGGCCTCAGTTTCCACATATGTAAGAGGAGGCTGAAATTGATTAGGCTCAAATCTTAGTTCTATGATCTATGTAAATGAGAAAAACCATAAAAAGAAACTCGTTGTTATATAGCTATAATGAGCAGGCTTGGCCTCAGAGAAGGGGAAAACTTAACTCCCCCTTTGCTACGGAGCGACAAGTGAACTATTATACTCTTCCTCTGCAACAGGGTTGTCCAGCCTTTTAGCTCTTCTAGATCAATCACCTGATAAAAACCCGTGAAGCACAGCATACAGAATTCAGGACCCATCCGTGAATACAGCACAATCCACATCTCTAATGAGCACCACAACAAATGTGATGGGGGCCAAAGATCGGACACATCTGACCAAACTGGCAGCCCGTATTTTACACCTCAACTGGAGCACCATCTTTTAAGCCTTTCCTGATTCCCCTAACTGCTTAGTGCTCTACCTTCCTAACATTTTTATTTGATATTTATCTTTTATGTAGTTTGTATGTTTATACTTCTATCTGTACATATTGCCTCCTTCAATAGAAGGTAAGCGTAATAAATGCTTGTTGACTAACTGAGCGGTACATATACTGCCTGATTCCATTGAATCCGTATAGGTTGGTTTTGTTAAACTGGATTTTCCCCTTGTTCTTTTTAAATTCTTCAATATAGGGGGTGGCTAGGTGGTGCAGTGGATAAAGCACCGGCCCTGGAGTCAGGAGTACCTGGGTCCAAATCCAGTTTCAGACACTTAATAATTACCTAGCTGTGTGGCCTTGGGCAAGCCACTTAATCCCATTGCCTTGTAAAAAAGAAAAATTCTTTAATACAAGGAATGGCTCACTAGATAGGGGAGGGACAGGAATACAACCACAAGTAATGGTAACATAAAAAGAAGGGATAACAAATTTTTTTTTAATTTGAGGATAAAAAAAGGGGGGACACAATAGGAGCCAGCTAAGTGGCACAGTGGAAAACAGCACCTGAACCGGAGTTCAAATCCGGCCTCAGACACTTAATAATTACCTAGCTGTGTGGCCTTGGGCAAGCCACTTAACCCCATTGCCTTGCAGAAATAAAAAGCATACGTTCTTCTGCTAAAACATACAAACAACCAATCCTCACATGGGTCCTATTGTCTACTGAATAAAATTCAAACTTCTCATTTGAATATACCCAACCCTACAATCTGAAACAAACTAGTATTTTGGTACTTCGGGCCATATCTCCTTGAAGATGCAAATACATGCATGCAGAGAGAGGAAAATATAGCCTGTATTGGTCAATTTGAATATAATGTTTCCAGTGCTTCTTTAAATTGGCCCAGAATGGGCTTTTGGGTCCACCTTTACACATCTCAACACCCTATTTTCTTTGTTAACACATACTTACTGGACCACTTGGTAGTAGCGCTGGAGAAATAAAGTCCTATCAGCCTGGGTCAGAAACACTGGGAGATCCACGGCCTTGTCAATGTCCTCATGGGCCAAACTACTGAGGTGATCCTCACAGGCTTGTAGTGCATCCTCAATCAGCTCTGATGATACCTCCTTGAGATCTGGTTTTTTATCCTTTTTCCCCCCTAGAGAGCCTGGTGGTAATTTTGGAGAAGGAAGGATACAGAAGGAACAGTCCTTGTGGGGAAGCAGAGAAATTCTCCCACATGGAAGACCCCAGAAGGAAGGACTGGTCCTGGTGTCCACCTTCTGCCCTATATACAGATATAGGAGAAAAGCAGAGAAATTCTCCCACATAGAGGGGGAAATTGAGATGTAAGACAGATTTCTTAGAATCCAGTTGATCCCTATGCCCCCTGATCTCAAAGTTGTTTCTTTTCCTGAGTCCCTGGTTGGCAAGACCCTTGATTTTTAGTCTGTAGATAAGGAAGGAAAACCACAAGACTTTGGAGTAAGGGTCTTATGAGGAGTGCCCCCTCCCCCCCCAAAATGTTTGTTACCCTGTTTTGTATTCTTCAGTACTTAGATATACATGATACGGGATCACCTGCAATTTCCAGTTTATGGTCTTTCCAGCAATGCCCAATAAGAGCTCAAAAAACATCTACTGAGTCTATAACCTGAGCATGGGACTGACAAAAGACTGGGCCCACAGCCATACTGGATGGTTGAACAAGTGATGGATGGAGGGATGAGTGGATGGATGACCCATGATACTTACTTTCCAACAAAATCTGGGATGATTTTTTCTGGTCAATCTCTTCTGAGTAAGGCTCCCATGACTTCACCACCAGTTTGAGTACACTGCGTGCAGCTGTCAGCCAGAAGTCCTCTGCCCCCAGGATAGGGTTGGGATGTGAGGGATGGGGGATACCCTCTCCTTAGCACCAACCCATGGAAGAGGGAGTCAGGGGAGGGACCAAAGAAAGCAACCTCTTCTCACAGTATCCTAAATGTTGCCAGAATTTGGTCAACTTTTTAAGTCTAATCTGGGCTTGGGACAATTATTGGTCTTGGAACTTAGATTTGGTACCCCACTTTAATAACAAAGCCAATCTAGTCCTGGTATCTAGTATGGGCTAAAATCCTAAATAGACATGGTGCCTACTGTAGCTCTGGAAGCCAACTGAAGTCCTATCCCTGTGGTATATATGTAAAGCCTACATTATACCTAACACCAAAAAGACCAGATCTTGAACTACGTCGTGCAGAGCCAGTGCTAAACCTGGAAGCCAACGTTGTCTTCTTACCCAGTAAGGATCTAGAACTCAGCCTAATCCTCCCACCTCACATGGATCTAAAACTCAATCTAAACCTGGTACTTTGGTGCGGACTGAAGACCCAGTTCAAAACTGGAACCTAGTATAGATTGAGAACCCAGTCTAGCTTTGACAAACAATTCCTACTTAAAACTTGGTCTGTTTTAGATTGTCTTATTACATATAGATTGATTCAGCTAATTCACTATCATGGGCATTTTGGGAAAGGTATGATCAGGAAAGGAACAGGATCTAGTAGATAGGGTCATGGAAAGAAATCTGGCAGGATAAGGGACCAGACAAAGCAGAGAATTAATTCAAACAGGGAACAAGGAGGAGGAGGAGGGGGCTGGGAAGAGGACATCATCCTACCCATGAAGGCCTGTTTCTCATCCTCAGCTCCCAGGCGGTAGCAGCGTGGGAAGAAGGAGTCTGCATTGGCTTCATCAAACCAGGGCAGGTTCCGGAGGTTGAGGCACAGACCAACCTAGGAAGTCAGCCAGGGTAGGGAACAGGATGGAACTTCCCTGAGCTTGCCAAATTGACTAAGGGGGTTCACTCATGCTTTCCACATATTTCCAAGTAAGGGAGGGACCACCAGTGAGCTGAGAATTTAAAGACTGTCCAGAGGACAGGCAGTTAGATGGCTATGTCCTATCTACTGGCATTCCGTTCCAATAAGGATGGTCTGTTTCTTTTGCCCCAAATTTGCCCTCAATGCCTTTGGATATATCATTCCCTGTGTCTGGAATGCCACCATCCCAATTCTCATCATCCTTCAAGGGTTAGAATCAAACCTTTCTTCTCTCTGATCTTTCTAACCCCTCAATTATCTCCTTTAAACTCTACAAATCTATATTGTGGTCTATATCACACAATTTAGGACTGAATCATTTGTCTTGTTTCCCGTAGTGTCCGTATTCCTTTCACCTTATTTCCTTAAGGGTAGGGATACATTTTCCACTTTATTATAAGTGACTCGGACAGGTCTAGGCATGTGGTATGGACAAGAATCATATTTTTTGACTGACTGAGCAGCAGGGAAAGGAATGTTTTCCTTTCCTAAATGCCTCTAAAGTGCAGAGAGTGCTGAATAAGTCTGGCCTGGCCTGCCCACTGGGGAATGGTGTCTTTGCCCCCCAACCCCCCGTCTAAGGAATCCCACCTTGGTGGTGAAGGAGCCTGCCCGAGCATAATGATTTATCATTTGCTCTTTGCAGAGGAAACGGCAGTCAATCACATCTCTCCGAGTGGTCCAGATGAAATAGGGCAACTCATTTCGAACCATGCGGGACTAAGGCAGAAGGGAGAGGGTAGAAATTGGAAAAATGAGCAGGGTCAGCCACTTGTCCCTTTCTGGGCCCTCAGCTGAGCAGCCCACCTTCTTACCAGTCCCTTCAAATATGCGGGAGGGATTCCCTGGGAGAATTTGGCCTTATGATCCCTGAACTGAAGGGAAAAGGGGGCCCTCTCCCCTTTACCATAAGGTCATGAGTGCCATCTATATCTTCCAGGTCTGGTAGTTGACTTTCATCATCATCTTCTTCATCCTCTAGGGGACAAAAACCCAAATAGATGAGGTATTGCCCTGTTCCACCTCAGCCCTCCTTTCAGAGCCTCTACAGATATTAAAAAAAAAAAAATACAATGGGACTCTGTACAAGGGTTCAAGTCATTCAGTGGGCGGCCTATAAGATCCTTCCCCCAGGAATTCATCACCACCTCGAAGCTGATAGGACTATCCCTTCCACAAAACTCCTCACTCTCAAGTTTTTCTTCTCTGGCATCTTTTCCTTTCAAGGTCACTGGATATTCATTTTAAACTTTCACCCACAGAAACAAGCCAGTGGCTAAGAGGGGAGAGGGTTGCTGGTTAGATTTTTCACCCTCTCTTCCCAATCTGGCTCTAGCCTTCAACTCACACCATTCTCTCAGGACTGGCATGAAGGCCTCTCCAACCCTTGGTTTTTCAGCTCCAGAGATGGGGGGGCGGGGGAGAGAAAGAATGTAAGGAGTCAGCCATCTTTACCTTCATCACAGTCCTCAGAGACATCATTATCTCCTGATCCTAAACTGTCAAAATCCCTAGGGAGAGGTAGCGTTGGGGATGTTAAATGGGGAATCTTCTTCTCTACCCAGCCCCTGCGGCGCAGAATCCCTCGGATCACGGGGTATCGGCCCTGGATCATGAAGACTTTCTTCTGCTGTGGGTGAGGGAAGGCAAGGGAGAAGGAGGAGGCTGAGGAAGTGGCTAGAATGTCAGCACTCCTTGAGGTCTTACTGCGCCTCAGTTTTCCCCTGACTCTGCCAGGTCTCCCTGTTTTCCCCTTCCTTTCCCACCTCTGACCTTGATGGCTCTCTGCACCAGGATCTTGGCATTCTTAAGCCGGTCACTCTTGAGTGGGGCCCCAGGGAACCCTTTCCAGACAGACAGCGGAGCTTGGGGGCCTACAGTGAGACAGCCAGACAGATGCTGGAAGCTCTTCTGCTAAGCTCTTTCCCCAAGCCCTGTCTTACACAGGCTAATCCTCTTTCCCAGCCCTTAGGAACCCAGGCCTTTCCATTTCCAACTCTCTTTACCCCTTTCATCCTCCCATTGCTTGCCTTCTTCCCAATGTGCTGCCTGCTCCTTATCTTTGTGCCTCACTTTTTATTTCTTCCATCTCCTATTCCCATCTCCTCTCCTTTGTCCCTTTCTCTAACCATGTCTTCTGGGCCCTTTTCCTCCCTCCCAGGTTCCTTCTTTCTCTCCTGGTCTCTCCTAGAACCTTTTTGCCTATAATCATCTGAATCTCCTTTCCTATGCCTTACCCCCGCCCCACTCCAGCCACACACTTCCTGTTTCTGTTTCCCTCCGTCCTCAGTTTCTGATCCTCCCTCTCTTTTACCGTCCAAGCCACTGACCATCCTTTGCCTGACTTCCCGCCCTCCTCTATGCAATTGTCCTCCCCTCTGACCAGTCCCCTTTCCTCTAGCTCCTAATTCTCTCCTTGCTTTCTAATTCTCACTCATACATGGCGGCTCTGCCCCGCCAAGCCCACCTCCCCCACCAGTTCTGACTCATCTCTCTGCTTGTCTCCTCCATCTCCTCCTTTCCCCCTACCTCCATCTCTTTTTCTTCATCCCCTACCGCTCCTGGGTCCTTCTTGGCATGTCCTATCCCCAAACAGAATTAACCTCTCTCTCTCTCTCCTCCCTCTCCAATTCCTGGACCCCCCCCCCCCATGCCCTCCCATCCATGCAGGGTGCAGAGCTCTGGGTGGTTTCTGCACCCCGCCTCCTCTCCCTCCCTTCACCCCGGTCGCCTCTCTCCCTCTCTGCTTCTCCCGCCTTCTCCCATAGCCCAGGCTCCCTCTCCCCATCCATTCTGACCCCCCCATTCTGCGCTGGCTCCTCTGGACCCGGTCCCTCCCCCATTCCACCCATTCCTCTACCTTTCTGTCTTCTCCCTCCCTTCCTCGCCGGCCCCAGTCCACTCATCTCCTCGGCCTCGGGTGCTGGTTTCCCCCCACCCGGCCCAGGACTCGCGGGGCTGCACCCACCTCGGCTGGCGCAGGACTGAGCCCCGAGTGTGCGCTCAGCGCCCCCCCTCAGAGCCCCTCCCCACCCATGCATGCACCCCCCCATCTAGGACAGAGTCAGTGGGGGGTCCCCCGGGGGCAGGGAGTCAGTAAGGGGAGGTCCCCCCGGGGCAGGGAGTCAGTGAGGGGAGGGTCCCCCCGGGGCAGGGAGTCAGTGGGGGGGGTCCCCCCGGGGCAGGGAGTCAGTAAGGGGAGGTCCCCCCGGGGCAGGGAGTCAGTGGGGGAGGGTCCCCCCAGGGCAGGGAGTCAGTAAGGGGAGGTCCCCCCGGGGCAGGGAGTCAGTGAGGGGAGGTCCCCCCAGGCAGGGAGTCAGTGGGGGGCAGGGAGTCAGTAAGGGGAGGGTCCCCCCGGGGCAGGGAGTCAGTGGGGGAGGGTCCCCCCGGGGCAGGGAGTCAGTGGGGGGCAGGGAGTCAGCGCGGGCCCCCACGCGGACTTCACCTTCCAGGCGCGGCCTGTCCAGGAGCTGCGGGCGCCTCGGGGTCCGGGGGCGGCCGTGGCCCAGCGGGCCGTAGTCGAACCGAGGCCGCGGGGGGCCCCTGGGCCGGCTCTCGCGGTCGGCGGGCGCGGGCGGGCCCCGGCCCCGGCTCCGGCGCCGCTCGGGGGCCTCCGCCCGGCCGCCCCGCCGCGGCCGCAGCCCCGCCGGGCCCCCGAGGGCTTCGGGGGCGGCCCGCGGCCCGGGGCCCCCCGGCGTCTGCGGCCCCGCGGCCGGGGCGTCCCAGGGCGTCGCCGCGGGCCGGGGCCAGAAGAGCGCCCGCAGGCGGGACGAGGAGGGCGCCCGCAGCCGCCCCGGGTCCCCGCAGGCGCCCGGGCGCCAGGGCCGGGGCAGGCGCACGCGGGGCTCCAGGGCGCCCGGGCACCGCGGCCAGCCTTCCTCGGGCAGCTGCCCGCCGGCTGCCCCCTGCCCCGCCAGCCAAGGAGGGCGCCCCGGGCAGGCCGGCCCGAGCTCCCCAGCCGCCAGCACCGCCGCCTCCAGTCCCTGCATGGAGCCCGCCCGGCCGCCGCGGCTCCGCCGTGTGTTTGCCCGCGTCGCCATGGCGACGCCTCCCGGGGCACAATATAGTGGGGGAGGGGAGGCGCCCGGCCCGAGGCCGGCTCGGACTCCCCCCGCGGCCCCCGCCCGGGCCCCGGGGGGCCAAGGTGGCCCCGGGTTGAGCGACCCCCCAGAGCCACACCTGCGGCCCCAGCTCACACACACACAGCAGTCGTCATGCAGCCCCTCGGGGGGCAGGAAAAGATTTTAATGGGGTGTGAGGTCACCAAATGAAGTCACATGGAGTGCAAGAGCAGAAGAACCAAGGGCAGGCAAAGGGGTGGGTGCCCAGACTGACCGGGCAATTACCAGGGAAGGATTCACCACCTCTAACATGGGCAGCAAGGGACCCCCCAGGAGGCAGATCTCGACAGAGGCTCCTCCCCTCCAGGATGATGGAGCCAGAACCTGCCTCTGCTCCAGGCTCCAGGGAGCTCCTGGGCACAATCAGGGCCTTATTCTCCTACCTCTGGCCATTAAGGTAGCAGCGCCTCATCAGCTCCACCCTCCCCCTTCCCTCTCTCCCCAACCCAGGACCAAGGAGGCCTTGGGGAGAAAGAGAAAGGGCAGCCTTAAGCCTCTCTCCCTTGCAATTCTGGAGGGGGGGGGGGGGGAAGGAAAGCCACAGTCACCTTTTGGCTCCAGGCCCGCCCAGACCCACAGCGACCAGTAAAGCAACTGGAGGTGGTTGCATTGGTTTAAAAAAAAAAAGACAAAAGGTTACAGTGTCCTACAAGCACAGAATTTTAAATTTCAAGACATTAAAAAAAAACCTGTCCCAGCCCAGGGGACTGAACACTGAAGGCCAGGCTGACCCACTGGGTCTTGCAGGTCTCCTGCCGTTTTCTCTTTCCAATAGCAAGCTCTCTGGTCTGCACCCCACATCCCCAAGTCCCATCCCTCTCGGGCAGCTTCCATTCTACAGGGCAGCTTGGGAGAAAGGATGAGAAGAGGGAGCAGCCAACGGTTCAGGCAGACTCTAAAACTGAAAAGAAAACAAAAGGAGAAGTTGAGGTTAGCACTACATTCTCCCTCTTCCACTATCCAATATACCTCTCCCCTCCCCCAATTAGACATTGCTTATTCAGCAAACACTTAATAAAGCTCCTACTGTGGGTCCTGTCCTGGGTGACCAAGGATCACAGACCCACATTCTTTAATTCATGGACCCAGGATTTAATATTTCACTGGTTACCCCACTGCCAACATCCAACTCTGAGGCCCCTCCTTTATGCTGAGGGTCCCTGGGTGCTTGAATGCCCCATCTTCTGTTCTAGCCAGAATGACATCAGGCCAACCAGATCCAGCAGAGGTCTGGTGGCAGGCTGTCACCAAATATCAGTCCAGTCTAATTTGGAGATTTGTTACCAGAGGGTGGACAACTAAACCTGGAGTTGTTTTAAGGTCATACACAGCAAAACACAGACTTCAGGAAGAAGGGCCAGTGGCCCTCTGCATTGGTGGCAGCATGAAATGGAACTCTGATGATGACAGAAATCTTTCTCATCTAATTTCCCCACAAGGCCTAGACCATAGACAGTGGATGCTAACAAAGGGCTGTTAACTGATCCCAACATCAAAGCCTTCAGCTACATCTTTTCAAGGTAAGGCTGGCCCTCAGGTCCTTGAAGTTGACACCAGCGGACTGGAAAAGCTTCAAAGAGTCAGTGATAATAAAATCTGCCATCAAAAGGAAGCTTATCTATTCCTAAGGGGCTGGCTATCAGATGGTCATATCAGTGTATTTTTTAGCCACAGCAACTCAGGTACACGACTAAGGTAGAGCACATTGCCTCGGTCAAGTGTCCACACAGATGAAGTCCTGGATCCTTGAAATGATGAAATAGAAGTTGAATGAACTGTTTCACCCTCAGCCTGGGATGTTCAACAAATAAGTACATAATGAGGGATTCAAAGCTACCAGATGTAAAATCCCTGAGGGCAGGGATTATTTTATACATCTTGCCATCTCCCCAGGTACCTGTACATAGTGCAATAAATATTTGTTGAACTGAGCCTCTCATTTCTAGAGCTGTGCTTATTACATCTATTTTCTGCAGACAGCACAAGTTCTAATTAAATCCCGGGAGAAACTAGTCGTATTGTCATTTTTAGCAAAGTGAACTTCTGGACAGGGTCTACACTTTTCTAGGCTTAATAAATACAATAGTATTTGGACTTCTGAACACACCAAAAGACGAAGTCCTCTGAGATGCACATGTGTACACCCACACCCACCCAGTGCTATTACACTGTCTGGAGTAGGTCTTCCCTTAAAAAGGTCCCTAGAACTATAAAGAAATAGACAACTCTGTGAGGAGTAAATGAAAATAGATTAAAAACTAGCTGCAGAAATCAAGCTTGGCAAACCATGGTCACCCCTCTCTTCTGTCTTTGTAGAATATTACTTAGATAAATACTTCCAGGATAGGAATATTTTGAGGTGCTGGGATGAGGTTACCAAGAGTAACCTCTCCAGACCCAGGCCTAAAGCAACTGGTTGCAGTAGGGTTTCCTTCCATCCCTAGTAATTGTTCTGGGAAGAAATTCCATTTTCTAGACATCTTTCTACTAAAAAAGGCGATCTGATTCCTATGCCACAGTCTTCAATATTCTCACATTCTTGAGGAACTCCTCTGCCACAATACGAGCACGAGCATTGACCGACAACTTCATTTCACTGATCTCCTTATCAATCTCCTCCATGAAGTGGATCACAAAGTCCACCAGTTTGTGTTTGTACATTTGCTCTGTGTGGAAGTTTGTGATCAGGAAACTGATATCATAACCCTGAGAACAGAAAAACAAACAGGAAAAAATGAGCAGTTTATTTGCTGCAATAATATTGAAACCCAACCTCCTCACAAGCTTAATTTATCCTTCAACTTTTGGGGGGTTTGTGAGGGTAGTGAACCCTCAAGTGCACTTATCTTTGAGATATCTCAGGATAAATTGTGATTTGGAGGGAAGAAATGTATTCTCAAATTGATCATGACATAAGGGTCATCCTAAATAATAATTCTTTTCACTAGCACTAATCTTATATTCTGCCTAGAAAGTTATAGCCTTTTTTTTCTTAAATCTTATTTTTGGAGTAACTGTTACTCCATCTACCACAGAATCATAGGGCATTACAGATCTAAATTATACAAATTTTATAGAGACACTGAAAAACAGTATGAATATTGGTAGAGTTTTAGATGTGGAGTCAGAGGAGTTGAGCAACCCTGATTAAATCATTTAAATTCACATGGTCTCAGTTTTCTCACATACACAATGATGGGGGTAAGATTAAATGATTCCTAAGACTTCAAATCCTTATTTTTTTTTCCTTTGGTTTTTGCAAAACAGTGGGGTTAAGTGACTTGCTGAAGGTCAGAGTTAAGTAAGTATTAAATGTCTGAGGCCAGATTTGAATTCAGGTCCTTAAGACTGCAGGACTGGTGCTCTATCAACTGTACCACCTAGCTGCCTGAGATTAAGATGAAAAATCTCTGTAGTGGCAGTGCTGCCATCACCAGACAGAATGGTGTAATGGGAATGGCACTGAAGTGAGAATGCCAGGAGCTTCAGATCTCAGAGCAGCCTCTTACCAGCTAGCCAAGTGCCAATGGGGCAAACCAACCCCTCAAAGCATTAGATTCTTAAATTGTAAGATGGGGAAATGAATACCTCAGTGATCTAAAGACTGAACGAGATAGTGCATAAAACCAAAACTGAAAACTTTTACATTTCCCCAACTAGATTAGGCACATATGCCTCTTTGTAATACACCCAGTCATTAAGCTGTAAGAATGGCTTCTCCTAAGCCTATGATAAATAATACCCTTCCTTCCCAGCCAAAGAAAAGAAAATTCACTGACTACTGCCAGAAGGAAGATTTCAAGATGGTGATGTCTGGCCTTTAGCTAGTCAAGATTGGGGATATCAGAAACGATCATTGATCCAGGAACAATCTTGGAATGAATGAAATGCTGTCTCAAGATACTGGTCTATCCCACTGAAAATTCTCACGTGTCATGGAGACAGGTGGACAAATGAGCAAATAAAAAAAAAGGAGAAACACATTTTGAGTCAGGAAAAACAGAAAGGTTTATTAACCTATCAAAGTTCTGAACCCAGGACACATCAATCATAGATAAATTCTCCCTGGTTAAGTGCTTCAGATTCAGGCCTCTAGCTTACCTCCACAGGCTTCCTACGCAAGATGAAAAAGTTCTCTGCTCTCATCATCATGAAGCGCATGAATTTATGGCAAAGGATCTTCTCAATCTCATCAGCCTGCAGAGACCAATAAAAACCAGGTTTCCAGAAAGCCAGCACAAGAAGATGATATAAATAGCACAATGACTGGGCCCTCACTGTCTCACATCCCAATCCTTCAGAGGTTGGCCATTCTGAGGCCAGTGCCTTGCAATGTCCCGGAAACCAAAAGGAAAGAAACTAAGCTTCAAAAATGAATAAAGTATATTAGGGAAAGTTGCCCCCCATTTAAGAATAGTATGTGAACAAAGGGGTTCCATGTACTTGTTTTAACATTTTGATATCACTGGTTTCTGTTGTAATTGCACTACAAAAATTACTCTGAGAAATTTTTGTTCTTGGGAACTAGTTGTATTTCCTTCAGATGAAGTATAAATATAGCTTTTGTTGTTCAGTTATTTCAATTTGTCTGCCACCGTGTGACCCCATTTGGGGTTTTCTTGGTAAACAGAGTGGTTTGTCATTTTCCTCTGCAGTTCATTTTTACAGATGAAGGAACTGAAGTAAACAGGGTTAAGTGACTTGTCTAAGGGCAGATTTGAACTCAGGGAAAAAAGTCTTTCTGACTCCAAGCCCAGCACTCTACTACATCACCTACTATTCTTCTCTTCCACAAAAAAGTCAAAAAGCCTGGCTCCAGAAAATGGGAAAAGAGATCAGTCTTATCCATTTTGTACCACAATACTAAAATATATCTGAATTTGTAATATGTTAGAAAATGATATGTATTTACATTTCATTTTATGTTTACAAATTATGTTCAACTATTTCATTTGGTCCTGCAAAGTAAGAAAAGTATTATCCTCAATTTATGTACAGGAAAATTGAGGCTCACAAAAACAAAACCTTTGTCTGTGACCTGCCCAAGTCCACAAGCCCGACATGCAGCTCTGACTCTACTACTGGGGCTCTACCCATTATAACTTGTAAAAACTAACAACTGGAAAAGATTCAATTTGCTACTTATTTTATGAAAGAATCTAATCTGACTCCATAGCGATTACCTTTCTAAAGCAGTTGGGTCCCAGAACATATCAATCTGTTCCATTTCACTGGTTTTTTTTTCTCAACAATCTGATTTCAGGGCCCTATGTCCTCCATGTCATGCAGAATTTCTAACCCCAGTCTCCAGTTTTGTTTTGTTTTTTTTTTCGGTTTTTGCAAGGCAGTGGGGTTAAGTGGCTTGCCCAAGATCACACTGCTAGGTAATTATTTAAGTATCTGAGCCCAGATTTGAACTCAGGTGCTCCTGACTCCAGGGTCCGCCGTGCCACCTAGCTGCCCCCCAGTCTCCAGTTTTAAATAGTCCTGATGTGTTCAACTTACTTGTTTCACAGCGATGCTGACTCTGACAGAGTTGATGGAACCCTCGATGAGAACCTTTTCCTTCTCATTCCTGCTGATGGTCACAGGCTGTAACAGGAGTTCTTTGCTACTCCTATAAATGTAGTGGCAAAGATTCCACTGTCACTGGATGGACAGCATAGTCCAGAAGACCCCACAATAGGTCCTAAAATCACCAACTAAGATAAAGCAGAAGGTGGACAAGTCTAGCTAACTTGCACAGATGCTTCAAAAGCTGAACCGAAGTGATCAGCTATACGAGTTAAGAACTTTGTTCAAGAAGGCGGCCATGACCTCAGGAGGGCGGTGTCATGACCCGTGGGTGAAGGGGGACGGAGGGCATGCTATGCCAGGCCTCCAGCCTCACTTTCTCCTCTGGAGCCGCCCGGGTCCAGTGACCGGATACGGATCAGGCCCGTCAAAGAGGGTCCTGGATGTGAGGCAATGCATTCAGCGCCTCGTCCCCGGCCCCACGGCTGAGGCTGGATCTGGACTCGGGTCCTCCTCCCACCCAGCTGCCAACAAGGGGGCTGAGGCCTGCCGGGCGCGGCCACGGCCAAGGTCCTCGGGCGTCTGATCCCGAACGCTGGTGCTCTCTGGCTGGCCGTGTCAAGTACGGAGAAAGGGGAAGTGCCGAGTCGGGCTGCGAGGCCCGGCCCGGCCGGCCGGCCCTTCCTACCTGACTTCCACCTCGGGCTTGTTGTGCCGCTCCACCACTTGGGAGGAGAAGTTCTCCAGGCAGAGGGCGGCCTGCAGCGTGGCCCGCACGGCACTCAGGTAGGGGCGGAGAGTGGCAGTCTGCGGGGAGAGCACAGCCCGGATGGCGCGGGGCTCCGCGGCGGCCCCCTCCTCCCCGGCCCCACGCCCGCCCCTGCGGCTCTGCCGAGCCCCCTCCTGGGCACCTCCCCGGGCCGCTCGGCTCCCGCCCCGCCGCGAGGCCGCCCCCGTCCCCCAGCCCCGGGCCCCGCCGGGGACCCCCCGGCTCTCACCATCGCTGGTACTGGCTCGGCCGGAAAGCGGAAGTGCCGGGCTGCCCTGGCTCCGGGGCGCCGTCTCTTCCGGGAGCCGGGCCCGGGCGCTACCACCGCCGCCGCGGGGGCAGGGGTGGCCGGCGCCGCGTGACGCCGGATGCTCCTCTCTGCCCCGGCTCCTGCGCGGGCTCTCCCTCGGCCGCGCCTCGGCCATCTCCGCGGCGCCCGCCACGGCCGCGGGAGCTTCCGTCCCGGCCGTCCTCCCCTGCCCTTCCCGCACCCTCCGCCCGTCTCCCCCCCCCCCTCCGTCTGCGCCGGAAAGTAGGGCCCGGCGGGCCGCGCTGGCTCCATATTAGGCGCGGGCCAGGCCGGCGCTCGCCCCGCCCCTTCCGGCCCCGGCCCCGCCCTCCCGCCCGCGGTCTGCCGCTGCCCAGGCCCGAGCCCCGCGGCTCCGCGGCCTCGCCCGGACCGGGCCCGGCCCCCCGTGCACCCCGGGCCGCAGTGGGCCGGCGGTTAGCGTCGCTCGTGGATCCCGACCGGCGAGGGCCCGAGGCCGGGCGGGCGCGCCCCGTGCATCCGGAGAGCGAGCGCCCGGGCCGTGAAGGTGGAGGCGGGACCGCGGCGAGGGCGTGGGGCGTGGGGGAGGGGCGGGAGGCGCCCCCGGCCCGGGCCTCGGAGCCCCTCCTTCGTCCCCGCCCCCTCGGGCCCTCAGGCCCCCCGGGCCGCGGCTCGTGGAGCACGCGTGGCCACGTGCGACCCTCCTGCCCGGAGCGGGGCGTCGCCGGGCAGTGGCGGCCCCCTCTGCACCCAGGCTGGGGCTCCTCTTGGGGGGCGGTTGACGGGCAGAAGCCCTGGCATTCTTGAGTTTGAATACCGTGCCAAGGGAGGAAGTTGAGGGAAGAGATGCGAGGTCGCAAGTAGATAGCCAGGTGGAAGCCGAAGGGTCTCGGACTGCCTGGCCATGGATGCCTTGTGGCCCGGGTGGCGCCTGTCCAGCCGGAGTGCCATCCTCGGTGCCCTCGGAGGTTCACTTCTCTTCATATCCCTTCTTGGTGACATCAGCAGCTTTCATCCCTCTCGCCTCTTAAAAAAGGCTTTTCCTGATTTCTCCTGGTTGTAGTCTCTCCCTTCCCCACGTTACTTTGTATTTATTATATATATATATATATATATATATGTATATATGTATATATGTATATACATGTATTTCCTACTTATGTGTGTACATATTATCTCCCCTCAGGAGGATGCAGCTGACTCTCCAGTCTCCAGGGCAGCATGGTCTGTTGGATAGAGCACTCACTGTCCCTGGGGTCAGGTGGATCCGAGTTCTTCTGTAGGCATTAGTTGTGGGACCCTGGACAATTGGTTTTCTCTGAAAAATGGAGGGTGGGGAAGGAAGGATTAGATTCCTTGTCATCAAGGCCCTTGCTATCCGGTCCCCAATCTTTCTCACATCCAGCCGTGTCTCACTAGTTACGTGCAAGATAACTTCTCCAGGATGTCCGGAACATAATGTATTAACTTTGCATAGACCCATTCCTCTTCCTGTCTTCCCTTTTTTTCTGGTGAGTGCTCTATTCCCTAGGCCATGCTACCTCTTACTTTGGTATTTGGGAGTCAACTGCATCCTACTAAGGGGAAACTGTGTTTAGAGACAAGTAAGTACAAAACCCCACCATGCTTCTGGTTATCTATGTTCAAAACCTTGAACTCATTCCCAGCTCCTCCTTTTCTTACATCTCATATTCAAGCAGTTGCCAAGACCTGGCAATTCTACCTCCGATATTTCTCAAGTCTGTCCTCTTGCATTTACTCACACGTTCTCTGACATACAAAGGAAACTTCTGTGACTCTCTATAGCCTTAGGTTAGAAGAAGACTCCTCTGCTGGCATTTAAATGCCTTTAGGTTCATTCTTCTTCCGCTGGCATGTGGCCTCCCAGACACCCCAGCCCAACTTGCCTTACATATTCTTCCCAGCACTTGCCATGATGTCTTTATGATTTCACAAAGGTGTCCCTCAGGGTCAGCAGAAATGCCAACTCCTGCAAAAGTTGGTATTGCTCTATACCCCAAATGAATTTTTGTTTGTTCTGTATATTTTTAGAGTTTATCTGCATACAGACATATACCATATATATATATATATGTATATATACACATTTACATACATGTAAACATATATGCCATATACAGTGTGTGTATGTGTGTAATTTCTCCTTAGTACCATATTAATTCTTCAAGGGCAAAAACAATTTTTATCTTTAATATTCTTGTTCCCTAGCACAGTGCCTAAGCACAGATGCTTATGGGTTGAAGAATGAAAAAGAAAAGGGAATTAGGGAAAAGGGAGCAGGAAATAACCTGGGTGAGGTAGAAAGCACAGGAACCCTGTGAGAGCCACAGCTGGTGATAGTAAAGCAGGGGGAGAATTATGGTCAGCTTTGGAGAAAAGAGACTGAAGAATGAGAAGTGGGGAGGAGAAATACTATGTCCACACTGGAGGGCCCACCTCCCATTTCTGGTCCACCTCCTGGGCCACACCTCTCCCATTTCTGGCCAATTGACTATTTTCCTTTCCAGCCCTTTAGAGCATACAAGGACCATGAGTGAGCTCAAGGACTGCCCCCTGCAGTTCCATGACTTCAAGTCCGTGGACCACTTGAAGGTATGTCCCCGCTACACGGCCGTGCTGGCCCGCTCAGAAGATGATGGCATCGGCATCGAGGAGCTCGACACCCTGCAGCTAGAGCTGGAGAACCTGCTGTCTTCGGCCAGCAGACGTCTTCGGGTGCTGGAGGCTGAGACCCAGGTGACTCCTTCCTTTAACTCATCCCTGGCCAAGTAGGACCGGAGCAGGCAGGTGTTGCTCTGCCACCCCGTGGCTCTAGAGGCCTTTCCATGCTGTGGGTGTAGATGCTTTGGGGAATTAGGAAAGACAAAGAAAGTTTACACACTTGGAAGGCAGACCAGATGTAAAAACTGTATAGATACCCAGTGCTGAGTGCTGGGGAGGGAAGTGCCATCACAACATGGGGTCATAAATGCCTAGGAAGGCTGTCAAGATGAATATCTGAGTTGTAATTCATATCACTAGGTAACCAGCAGCACATTTTTGAGGGCTTATGTCCCTTAGATTACAGCTTTTCTTGGAGTGAAAATAATTCTATTGACTGCTTTGCCTTAGTAATTTGCTATATTTTCCCGTGTATTAGATGCACCCTTTTTTGAAAAATTTGGGGTCTAAAAACTGGGTTTGTCTTATACAGCGGTTGTAGATGTTTTTACTTGCATTTTCCGCTTTTTTGCACTTATTTTTGTGCTCATCTTTTGTAGATTTTTTACTTGTATTTCCCGCTTGTTGTCTTTGTGTTTATTGTTGTAGGTTTTCTTACTTGCATTTCCTGCTTGCTGTCTTTGTGTTTGTGCTCATTGTTGATTTTTTTACTTGTATTTCCCCTCTTTTTCCACACTTCTTGTCTTTGCGCTCATTGTTTCACATTTGTTACTGGTATATTAGGTTACGTTTTGCTACGTTCTGCCCAGAATTGGCTCAGAAAAGATTTTCGTACAATGCTGAATTCAAGTTAAAAGGATCCAGTTTGCAAAAGTGAATGGAAATCATGCTGCTGAGTGTAAGTTTGGTCTTCCTCCAACTAAGAAAACAATCTGAGACTGGCTACTGAAAGAAGAAACCTACTGAAAATGCCCTGGCAGAAGAAGGGCATGAGAGGCAAGTCAGCCAAATGGCCTGAGTTAGAGAGAGAATGGAAGAGATGGATTGAAGAGCAAAGGGCCAATGGAATTCCTGTGTCCACAAAGATGGTTCAGCAGGAGGCCAGAAGAATTGCCAATAAAAAGGAAGTTACTGATTTCAAAGGACAACACAATGGTGCTTCAGGTTCATGAAACAGAATGGACTAAGCATGCACATACACACCAGACTTGCCCAAAAGATGCCTGAAAGTTATGAGCAGAAGGTCCTTGAATTTCATGATAAATAAAACTTGAGTTCAATAACTTTATGTAATACATTTTTTTTCAAATTTCGGGCCCCAAAATTAAGGTGCATCTTATACACGGGAGCATCTTATACATGGGGAAATACGGTATCTGTCTGTCTTTCAGATCCTGACCGACTGGCAAGATAAGAAAGGTGACCGGCGATTCCTGAAGCTGGGCCGGGATCATGAACTAGGAGCCCCCGCAAAACATGGCAAGCCCAAAAAACAGAAGCTTGAAGGAAAGGCAGGTCATGGGCCCGGGCCTGGGCCTGGCCGGCCCAAGTCCAAGAACCTTCAGCCCAAGATCCAAGAATATGAGTTCACAGATGACCCCATTGATGTGCCACGGATTCCCAAGAATGATGCTCCTAACAGGTGCAGGGCTGGGAGAAGTCAAGGGAATGGGTTATCAGGAATCGGGAGGGACCTTAGGGGGGATTCTGATTTCCTGGGGGCTATCATTGTTCTCTGTGATAATAAGCATGTAGAATGGGGCCACCCATAAGCAGGTACTTAATACAGTGGCTGATAATAGGCGAGGGGACTGTCTGTGCTCAGGGCCAGGCTCTGCTCCCAGGTTCTGGGCTTCCGTGGAGCCGTACTGTGCTGACATCACCAGTGAGGAAGTACGAACGCTGGAAGAGCTGCTGAAGCCCCCAGAAGATGAGGCTGAGCATTACAAGGTAGACCCTTCTCAGCACCGCCCCTTGTCGGACCCTGTTTGGGCAGGGAGTGTCAGAGGCTTAGACCACCTCAAGCTCTGGTTCTGAAAAACATTGAATAAGGAAGGAAAAACCATAAGTCTTTGGTTTGATTGGTTCTCATCCTATTGAGGTTGGTTGCTTTTTCCATACAGATCCCGCCTCTGGGGAAGCACTATTCCCAACGCTGGGCCCAAGAGGATTTACTGGAAGAACAGAAGGATGGGGCCCGGGCGGCAGCTGTAGCAGACAAGAAGAAAGGCATTATGGGACCATTGACTGAACTGGACACTAAAGGTATTCTCCTTAGTTTAGTCAGTTTACTTTTTTCCTCCTCATCCTTGTAAGATCCAAAGAAAATATCTCAACTGTGCCTAATGATCCACCTAACTCTCTGGTTCCAGATGTGGATGCATTGCTTAAGAAGTCAGAGGCCCAGCATGAGCAGCCTGAAGATGGGTGTCCCTTTGGCCCTCTAACTCAACGGCTTCTTCAGGCTTTGGTGGAGGTGAGAATCCAGACTGCTGGGGATCCCAAGATGCTATAGTTCAGTGGGCTCCAATTGAGATCAAGGCAGTTTGACATGAGAAGAAGCTCTAGCTTTGGATAAAAGCACCTAGTTTCAAATGTTGCCTCTCACTCCCTGGGTGCCCTTTGGCAAATCACTTAACTGTTGTGGCCCTTAGTTTCTTCATCTATAAAATGAGGGAGTTAGACTAGAAGTCCCTTTCACTTCTAGGTCTGTGGTCTTAAACTTGAGCATGTAACCTCATGGGACTGCAATTGTCCTGGAAAGTCATTGGAAGAGTTGGGGTGTTCCTGTCCCCTGGAGATCATGGCCTAATGGAAGGAGGACATAGATGCTCGAGAAAAGGCTGAAAAACTTGTTCTATTCAAGCATTATTTTTTACAGAAGAGAGTGTTTGCTGCAGTGATTGTAGAGGCCAGAACCCTTGCTCTTAGTATAGGAAGACTTTTCTGGAGAAAGTTAGACAAGAGCAGGGTGTTTTAGAGAGCAGTGCTGTGATTTGTGGAAAGGATGATCTGTCAAAGACTGGGAGGCTAGGGAGGA
Organism: Macrotis lagotis; assembly: GCF_037893015.1. Taxonomy (NCBI): domain Eukaryota; kingdom Metazoa; phylum Chordata; class Mammalia; order Peramelemorphia; family Peramelidae; genus Macrotis; species Macrotis lagotis. Next base: position 143,590,303 of record NC_133665.1, read on the forward strand.
GGTGACTAGTGTAGGCGCAGACCTGAGCGTGGTGAGTCTGGAGTCACCTTGCTTTCATGGTCTTCTAGGAAAACATCATCTCCCCCATGGAAGATTCCCCTATCCCAGATGTGTCTGGCAAGGAGTCTGGAGCTGATGGAGCCAGTACCTCCCCTCGAAATCAGAACAAGCCATTCAGGTGAGAAGTATTCCCCTCTCTGGTTCTTCCCCCCCCCCCCCATGGGTCTCTGACTGGAAGAAGGAAGGCCTCCAATGAACAAGACAGGGGCGAGAGGCCCTGAACAGGATCTACAGCTGCCACCTAAATCAGGAAGCAGTTGATTTTCTGTGAACACAGGGCTGCTCCTTTGATGGATGAGGGTGGAGCCGGGATGGGAAGCTTAGGTGATGGTGACCATCTGTCTGATCCATCCACAGCGTCCCCCATACCAAGTCTCTGGAGGGACGAATAAAGGAGGAGCTGATAGCCCAGGGCCTGCTGGAGTCCGAGGACAGACCGGCTGAGGACTCAGAGGATGAGGTCCTTGCTGAGCTGAGGAAGCGGCAGGCTGAACTGAAGGCCCTCAGTGCCCACAACCGAACCAAGAAGCATGATCTCCTCAGGTGAGCTTGAGTCATTGCTTGTTATTAGGCATGGTTATTATTTGGTCATTAGGTCAGTTCTCTGCATTGATAGATACCTTGGGTGGTCGTGTGCCACCCACCTCAGTAGGGTTGTCTCTAGGTGAATATAAGCTGCTCTCAGATACCCTCTGAGATCTTTGTGATGCCTCAAGATGGGATGAGGTGACCCTTCATTCTAGAAGTCACTGCCATTGGATCACAAACCTTGGTGGGTTCTACAGAGTTGGAAAGGCTTTGTGTGGCAGGAGCTGTCACCCAGTTAAGGGCAGAGATAGGGCTTCCAGGTGATGATTTTTTTTGCCATATCAGTTCGTGGAAACTACCTACCTCGTCAAAATGGAATCATCAATGTTTGGAATATTTGGGGGTTCCTACTAAGTAGTGTCAAACTGCATATTGGATGTTTTTAGAAATCATGAGCAGATGGGGCAGATTTATAGTCAATCCATCCTAGTAATAACTCTGGCAAGGGCAACAGGGGATAACATTGTGGGAGAAAATCCTGACAGTGAAAGCTGGAAGGATTTTAGACCTAATCTGGTCAAAACCCTCATTTTAAAAATGTTTTGTTGATATCTTTTGTTGTTACATCATAGTCGTTTCTGTGTGTGTGTGTGTGTGTGTGTGTGTGTTTGTATATATATATATATATATATATATATATATATATATATATATATCCCTCTTCTCTACCCAGTGACCTTCAAAGGAAAAAACAGAAAAACTTAACATGTAACTTCATCCTACAGTATTTCATCCTACTCATTTTTTTCTTTTTTTATTAGGATCAATAATCAAACATTTCAAGGCACAGAAGAACAGGGAGGAGAACTGAGCAGAAAGCTTCTGCTTTGCACTATTTTTTAATACAGATGAGCTTAATATGATAGTAACAGATCGGTCAGGGTCCCCTTTTGTATCTCCCCTCATTTCTCTCTGTGCAGATATCTTATGCCCCTCATTTTTCTTAGGAGAAAACTGAGGTCCAGAGAAGAGTGATTTGACTGATGTCACTTAGTTAATTAATATCAAAATCTGGGTTAGAATTTGAATTTCTAGGAAATTGTGAGTGACTTTTAATAGTCCTTTCGGGTGATGTCATGGATAGAGCAGTGCTTCTGGAGTCAGAAGGACCTGAGTTCAAATCCAGTCTCAGACACTTAATAATTACCTAGCTGTGTGACTTTGAGCAAGTCACTTAACCCCATTGCCTTAAAAAAAATAGTCCATTCTAGAAGTGAGCAGACTGAAACTTTGCTGAGAGAAGAGACTGGTCTGGGTCCTCTGGCATTGCTAGGCCACTCGGCTGGTCATGTATTGCATGTCTGGAAAAGGACTTTCTCTCCTCTCAATGTATTTATGGTTTAAGCAAGAAAACAAGGACAAGAATGTAAAACTTGACAGTTTTCAGATCCCCTTGAAATAGCAGTTCTTTACCTCAGGTCACTGAACTTTGTGTTTATTTTAATATTTGATGTCTTCAAATATTTCTTATTTGCTTGGGAATCCTTTGTATTGTATGTTATGCTTTTAATCTGAGAAGGGATTTAGAGGTTTCACTGGACTGCTTCTATGATTGCTTCATGAAGAAGCCCATGACTCTGACCAGAATCTTGGGCTGTTTCGAATTGTTCTGTTTTTAATTAAGTGGTTGACTAGAATTGGGTTGTTTTTTTTTTCTTTCAGTTTTTTGTTTTTGTTTTGTTATTTTGAGTGGAATGGAACCTGGAGAGCTCAGCTGTGTTGGGTGTAGACCAGAGTAGTGAACTGATGTGATTCAGACTGGGAAGAGTTTTGGGGGGATTTTGAAGAAGAGTCAGGGGATACTCACCAATAGGACTGAACAATGTTGTGGTCTTTTTAGGTTGGCCAAAGAAGAAGTGAATCGTCAGGAACTGAGGCAGCGGGTACGCATGGCAGACAACGAGGTCATGGATGCTTTTCGGAAGATCATGGCTGCCCGGCAAAAGAAAAGGACTCCCACCAAGAAGGAAAAAGACCAGGCCTGGAAGACGCTGAAGGAGCGGGAGAGCATCCTTAAACTTCTGGATGGATAGCCAGGCTGCCCTGCTTCCTGGTTCTTCTCTTTCTCCCAAACCTTAATGCTTAGAAGAATGGGAAGACCTTAGTCCCTTCCTCTGGCAGAATGGGTGGGAGCTGCTGTCTACTGGCCGCCTCTCTTCACTGGACATTTTAGACAATGCCCAGTCAGGGAGCAGAGGGATCAGCTGGGCTGGAGCTGGCCCCAGGCTGTGCTTGACTTTTCATGAGAGATTGATGTCTTGGGCTAGGCTTCCCTTTCTCCCTGTGCCTGACTGTTGTCCCTTCTTCCCTTTCTTCTATCCAAGGACTTTGACCCTGTGTTTTTCTGAGGTGTGAACTTTAGAGTAAACAGACTGCTCTGATTTTTAAGAATATAATACAAGTCGCAGTGTCATCTCTTGGAGTAGAAACAAGGAACCCAAGTAGGAGGGTTGGGGGAAGGAGGCGACAGTGAGATGTGAAATGGGAGTCATCTCTCACTTGGAGACAGCACCAAGAGCCAGAGCCTTCCTGATGCCAAGATGTATGTTAGTTGCTCTGAGGGGATACACATGACTAAGGAACTCTCTATGTCTTGGGGTGTTAAGAATTGTGAAAAATTAGGGAATGATCCAGGGCAGAATATAATCAGATACTACGTGGCTATGGCCTAAAAGTACTGGGGTAATCTGAGGAGAGAAGTGGAACTGACAAAAACCTGGTCTAAGAGAATTTCTGGGTAGGGCCCTCCGAGCAAAGGGAGAGGCCTTGGCCAGAGCAGAAGCTTATCCATGTAGATGGTCCAGGAGGGGTCTACTCCTCCCAGAGGGAGGAATTCTGGGCACCTTTGCTGAAATCCCTCTCTGTTGTCACAGTAAGGAATGGGGGAGGAGAAATGAAAATCCCCTAAATGCAATGGGAAGGAAACCACTATCTTGGCAAGGAAGTGGAAGGAGTGGGGGGGGGGGGTTCCCTTGGCTTCACAGTCAATTTGGAATGTATTTTGTCAAACAGTGGGAACTCATGTGGTATGGCATTTTTCTATTTAATTAGGCTATTTTGAACTTCCCTGAAAACATAAACATAACATTGTTTCTGGGAGGGAACTTCCAGACTAGCTAACAAACTAACTCTGGGAATATAGCCTGTTTGTTAATTGGGGAGGGCTTTTAATGACCAACAAGGTGGATGTGTAAACATCATAGAAATAAGCCGTTATTGGACTAAAACTTGTGGCTGGCCTTCCAGTTCCCTATTCTAAGGGCCCTGAGAGATGGAAAGAGCTTATTAGACCCATTACCCTCCCTGACCTTGCTAACCAGTGGACAGTCAGCAGAAAGTCATGGGCTTTCCAAAAATGAATATCTTAACCTATGGTAAGAAGAAACTGATGGAGACAAGGCATGAGTGAACCTGTGGGCCAAGGCAAAGTAAGAAAAGGATTCAGGAAGGGCATTGGCAGCTTCTGCAAAGTCTTCCTTTGTTATTAGGTTTTCTGTTTCTGCTAGCATAACCCCCAACACTAAATTCTTTCTTCATCCTTCCCTCACCCCCATCCCCCAAAAATCATTAATTAAGGACCTTCATCTCTCAGTGGGGTCAGAGAAAGAGGATTATAAATAATACCTTGTGGATGGAGTAACATTTGGAGAAAACCCTGGAAAATGTAAAAATAACTTGCAACCAAGTGGGTTGCTGATGAGAGTACAGCAGTAGAGCAGAAGGGGGGGCGTGGCCTGCAACTCGGAACATCAACAAAACTTTAGAGGTCTTAGGATCATAGGTTTAAAAGCTAGAAGGAACCTCGAATGCAACTAGTCCAGTCCTGTTGTGTGAGATGTAGGTTGGGAAGTGGAAGACTGAAAAAGGTGGGAAAAATTGGAAAGAGCTTGAGGCTTTAACATAGACACCTTGGGCCCAGAATTCACTGTGGGGGCAAGGGTGAAGCAAAGGGAACAAGTGTTGACTAAGTGTCCACTGAGTCCCTGGCACCACGCTTTACAATTATCTTGTTTGGTCCACTCAGCAACCCTGAAAGGTAGTTGCTATTATCATCCTCATGTTACTGTTGAGGAAACTGAAGCGGGACTTGCCAAGCTACATTTGGATTTGGGTCTTCCTAGCTCTGGGCCTAGTGCTCTCTCCTCTGTTCCGCCTAGCTGCCTCTAGGATATGACTGCATTTCCCATGCAATCACAGACAATTGATCTGTATTGTGTTTATGAACCTTTTCTATGTTATTAAATTGGACATATCCCTTGAGAGCAAGGACTGTCTTTGCTTTTGTTTATATCCCCAGCTCTTAGCACAATATGTTAGGCACTGGGAGTGTCAAAAGTAAAACCCAGACAACCCCTGTCCTCAAGGAGCTTATATCCTACCTGAGGAGAGGAAATGGACAATATGGACTTTTATAAGTAGATGCCAAATATGTCCAAAGTAAATGCAAGGTGCAGGAAAGTCAGGAAAATATTCATGTAGGACGTGCCCCTTAAGCTGAGGGCTGAAGAGACTAGAGATTATTAAGAGATGAGAGTGACAATATAGACTTATGAGTAGATACTGGGGCAAAGCTATAGAGGCCAGAGATGGCACGAGATGTGGAGGCAACTACTTTGGGTTTGGAGTCTCTGAAAAGGAGTAAATGCATAATGTCGACTGGGTAGGCTACAGAAAGATTGTAAACAGCTTTAAAAGTCAAAAAGAGGAGTTTGAAATGGAGGCTAGAGGTAAGAAGGAGTCACTGAATTTCTTGAGCAGAAGAGTGACAGAATGAGTCACATTTGTGGTTTAGGAATAGGGTTGGGGGGGGAAGGGGGGCAGCTAGGTCCAGTAGATAGAGCACCAGCCCTGGAGTTAGGAGGACCTGAGTTCAAATCCAATCTTAGATATTTACTAGCTGTGTGACCTCAACTCACTTTACTTGTTGGCTTCCATTTTCTCCTCTGTAAAATGAGCTGGAGGCAAATCATTGCAGTATCTTTGCCAAGAAAACCCTAATGGGGTCAGGAAGCATCGGTCATGACTGAAATGACTAAATAAATTCAAGATAGATAGATTCCATAGAAACTGGTGACATCATCAAGAGAGAACACCCAACTTGATAGATAGATAGATGATAGAGTAGATGGATGGATGAATAGATAGATGATAGATAGATGGATAGATGATTGATAGGTAGATAAATAGACAGATGATAGATAGATCCCATAGGAACTGATGAGATCATCAAGAGAGAAGAACACCCTACTCAGATCTTAAAGGTACATCCACAGTTAAGGGGAAGTAGTTGATGATCTAGTAAAGGAGACCAAGAAGCTGCCAGAAAGGAAATCACAAGTCTAGTCCCTGTCCCATGACTAGCAAAGGGAGGAGATATATAAGATGTTAACTTGAAGTAATAGCAGGTTCAGATAAGGGCAGGGTTGTCCTTTTTAAGGAGAAGAGAGATAGGGAAGAAACCAGAAAACATCAGGGATGGAAATCTTGACTTCTGTTGGATCAGATCATTTTGCTTAATTTCATCCAACTCTATAAAAAGGTAACGTAAGAATTATTTTCCTAAGATAAACCACCTTGGTACTTTACCTACCCAGTGTAAACTTACCTTGAATGACTATGAATAAGTAGTGTGGGTGTTGTTTTAAGTTGGTTTTAATTTCTAATAGGATGTAATTGGATTTCACTGGTTGTGAAGGAATGGGAAAGGGTTTAGAGGAAGCCCTGAGTCTTTTTACCCTGATCAAACTCTTATTTCTCATTATGCTAATATTGATGGCTATAGATGTCATTTTCAGATATTGTAGGATTTGGTGACTCTGAACTTTAAACTAAAATAAAGAAATCTGGACAAGTTTTGACCATTCAGGGGACCTTCAGATATCTGATCAAATTAATAACATTTAAAGTTCCCAAATGAATTTCTGAAATGATGGCATTCCTTCATATATGATAAACCCTTCAAAATTTTTAGGGAGAATGAAACTTTTTCTTTAATTCAAATTTTGGAGCTTTATGATTAAAACAAATTAGCAGAAAGGCCTTATAAATTATAGAATTATTCAAAGAATACCACCAAGTGGTGGGCTATTTTCACCATATGTGGAGAGAACTTTGTTTCAGACTTACCTCCCAGGGAGTCTGAGGGAAGTTGGGAATGGGTATTATTTGGTGGGCCCCCTATTAAGGTGGGCTGGGTGAACACCGGGCTTGACTCAGAGAGTCAATAGGCCCCATTTGGCACACATTCATATAGCATTTATTATATGTCAAGAATTATACTTGCCTAGGCACCTGCCAGTGTTTTAGAAATATAGAATCAAAAACAAAACAGTCCTGCCCTCAATTTTCCTGGTAAAAAAAAAATACGCCCACAGTCATAAAAATGCAAAATAAAAAAGTTTTGTAGGGTAAAGGAAAGATAACAGAATCAGTGAAGGAATCAAGGGATTCCGAAGTAGAGGTGAAGAGGGAAAGCATTTCAGGCACAAGGAGTAGGTCTTAGGAGGCAGCTAGGGAGCACCAGCCCTGGAGTCAGGAGGATCTGAGTTCAAATTCAGCTTCAGATGCTTAATAATTACCTAGCTGTGTCACCTTGGCCAAGTCATTGCCCTGCAAAAACATAAACAAAAAACCAACAGGGAGCAAGTCTTATCAGGAATCAGAAAAACTCAATTTCAGGCCCTAACTTAAGGTCAGAAGACCAGGATCTAAGTCCTACTAGCTGTGTAAGGTAAGACATGGAAACCAGAAACCAAACACTATATTAGAAGTTAGAGAAGTTAGATTTGAATTTAAGCTCTCCTCTTTTACTTTCTGTGTGACCTTGGGAAATCATTTCTCTTTTCTGGGGCTCAGTTTCCTCATCAGTGAAATGAAAGTTGAACTAGAGCTGTCAGGCTTCTTTGTGCTTTGAAACTTGTAGTTCTGGAAATCACAACCTATTTGCTTTAATTTCTTCATAAAATTCTTAAACTCCCTCAGGGCTGGTATGAGGAGGAAGACCTTGTCAATCATAAATCACAGAAGACCTATGTTTATTTTCCCTAAGAGTCTATGTTTTTTTCTATCTCATTAGTGTCCTTTGTCTGTTCTCCCCAATGACTGGGGCCTTTGCTACAGAAAAGTTCAGAGGGTTTGGAGGTCATTTTAAGGGCCAATTTCCTGGAAGGGAGATTTCCAGTCCTCTTGACCCCACCTCTAGTGTCCTGGTCCCAAGACATTGGAAGGAACACCCAGTTCATCTAGATGGGAAACCTATGTCTGAAAAATTGAGGACAGAAGGGTCCTGAGTCTTCCTAACTTATGGGAAAAGACCCAGGACCACCCAAGGGTGCCACATTCCCAGGATCCAGGATGCGTTCTCCACCCTCCTATCCTTAACCCCTCTCTCCCCCCAAAATAGGTGCTCATTAAATGTTAGATAAATTTTTATATTCTCCTTGCACTCAGCCTTGGGGCTAAGAGGAGAAGGAATTAGGAAGGGCAGGTCGACCAAACTGAGGATGAGGTTGTAAAGGAAGTAAACTCTTAATTTTTCTGAAGGCTCAGTCTCTTGATCCTTCCAAGCAACTCCTCCCTTCCCTATCCCTATCGGTTTTCTTCCTGAGACACTCATTTGGATAACCTTGCATCATTCTCTTTCCTCAGGCTTCTAGCCTGTTTCTCCCACAATCTCAGGAAGCGTTCTGTTCTCTGGCAGGGAGGAACCAACTAAGCAGGAGGTTTGGTGCCCCTCACTCACTCCTACCGAACATGACCACAGTCTGTGAAGTCCTTGTCTTAGACACCTATCGCGTGGTGATCTGCTGTTCTTTCACCTGATTCCAACAAGCTCCAGGTCCTTTCTCCCAGGGGTGTGTCCTGTCCCTCCTGTAGCTTTCTCCAGACCCCCCTCTATCCACCCATGCCCTCCCTCACACCCTCACAACCTCCCAGACGTATGAAGTCCTGAAAGCCACTTGCTGACTAGAGAAGGGAAGGGAAAGAGTCAGAGAATTTCCCAGCTCTCCCTTCTTCACTCCAGAATCTTTGAGAATGGTTCAGTCTCCCTCTGCCTGCCATGATCTTACTAGACCATGGAACTTTTTACTATCCATGAAACATAATGACATAGATGATTAATGATAGCTTTGGGAAAAGCCAAAAGAGCTCCCCTAAATAGCTTCTCATTCCTTTTCCTATGAACTCTTCCGCTGAACCCCCAACTCCCTTTTCTTTTTTTTATAAGGCAAACGGGGTTAAGTGGCTTGCCCAAGGCCACACAGCTAGGTAATTATTAAGTGTCTGAGACTGGCTTTGAACCCAGGTACTCCTGACTCCAGGGCCTGTGCTTTATCCACTACGCCACCTAGCTGCCCCTTCCCTTTTTCTTTAGTCACTTGGTCAGTCCATTAGTCAATAAATCAAATCAACTATCATTTGTTAAGTTCCACCTTAGCCAGGTGGGGCAGTTAGGTGGCAAAGTGGATAGAGCATTGGCCTTGGAGTCAGGAGGATGAGAGGTTTTGTTTTTTTTTAGGTTTTTGCAAGGCAAATGGCCTTAAGTAGCTTGCCCAAGGCCACACAGCTAGGTAATTATTAAGTGTCTGAGACCAGATTTGAACTCAGGTTCTCCTGACTCCAGGGCTGGTGGCTCTATCCACTTCTCCACCTAGCCACCCCAGGATGAGAGTTCTAATCCAACCCCAGACCCTGGATACTAGCTGTAACCTTGGGCAAAATCACTTAACCTTGATTGCCTCAAATTCAGGACCATCTCCAGACATCCTGATTCATATCTGGCCACTGGACCCAGGTGGCTCCTTAGGAGCCAGGGAGACTGATGACTTAGCGCAGCCCTGCCCTCCCCTAAATCCTTTTCATGTGCTTGTCTTGGCATCACCCCTCTGATAACATGGTCTTCTTCAATAAGGAAGGACAAACAAACATCATCACTTAGCCAGGTACTGTGCTAAACCATGGGGAAATAAAAGGCAAAAACAGTCCCTATCCTAAAGAAACTCACATTCCAATGAGGAAACAAAACTAATGTGGACACAAAATTTTAAGGAGGGTAAACTAGAGGTAATCTCGGGGGAGGCGCTAGCTTTGTGGAGGAATCAGGAAAGGCTTTTTGCAAAAGATGAGACTTCTAGGAAGTCAGGAGATAAAGAAAAGAAAGGAGAGCAGCCAGGGAAAAGGCATGAACTGGGGGACAATAGAGAAACTGATCTCACTGGATCACAGAATATGGAGAAGGGAGGAAGGTGTAAGATGATAGGAAAGGTTGGAAGAGGCCGGGTTGGGAAGGATTTTCAAACCAAGCAATGGATTTTATGTTTAATCTTGAAGATAACAGGCATTTATTGAGTTTATTGAAACGGCCAGATCTGAGTTTTAGAAAAATCACTTTGTTAGGTTGTTTAAAGGATGGACTGGAGTGAGGAGAGATGGCACAGGGAGGCCAACCTGAAGGCTTTTATGATAGTCCAGGAAGTGAGATGAGGAGGGCATGAACTCGGGGGGTTGCTGTGTCAGAAGAGAGATGTTGCAAAGATCTGAGACAAGGCTTGGCAACAGATTAGATAAATGCATTGAGTAAGAGTAGAGGATGACTCCAAGGTTGCTAGCCTGAGACACCGAAGGAATGGATGATTTGGATCCTCCTTCAGTTTGGATATGTTGAGTTTATGATATCTATGGGACATTCAATTTGAGATGTCCAATGGAAAATGGAGCTGTTTGAGTTGGGGTCAGGAGAGAGGTGAGTGGCTGCTGGGTGTCAAAGTGGACACTGCACCAGGCCTGGAGCCTGAGTTGAAGTCTGACCTCAGACAGTTCCTAGCTGTGTGATCTTGGGCAAGTCATTTAACTTTGCCTCCGTTTCCTCATCAGTAAAATGAGCTGGAGAAGGGAATGGTAAACTTCCCCATTCTCTTTGCCAAGAAAACTCCAAATAGGGTCACAAAGAGTCGGCCATAGCTTAAAAAATGAAGGAGCAAAAATAGATCTCAAGTGCTTCTAAGTCTAAATATCTGCACAAACGTGATCATAAATACATATATTGGCTGTTATGGCCGCTCCAACGGTGGACACTAAGGAAATTGGAAGTTCAGGACTCGATCCCATGCCTTGCAGCATCTCACAGGCAGTGAGTCAGCAGTGGGGGGCAGAAGTCTGCCCACTGACAGGCAGCTCCTCCTAACTTAGGGGCCCGGGGAACTGACCGGGATCTTGGGGGGTTAAGGGACTCGCCCAAGCTGATCTGTGCCAGAGGCTGCGCCTCTTGACTCTCTTCTCTGTGGAAAGCTTGAGACTCGGTGCCTGCCTTCCCCTGCCCAACCTGGCCCGAATCCACGAAGCCCTTGGCATCACCTCCATCCCTGGCAACGCCAATACGCCAGACTCATTGGCAATCGCACCGGGCGATGCGCTCCGCGGACTTGGAGCCGGAGTTCAAGTTTAAGGGCGCCCGCCGCTCACCAGCTGGGCGACCTTGGACGAGTCTTTGCCTCTTTCTGGGAGCCTCAGCAGCGCCACAGCAGAGGGGCCCCCCTTCAGCCCTCCGGGGAGTCACCTTTCGAGGTCCTCGGCTCTGCCTCCGCTGTCGGCCCCCTCTTAGCACTGGAGGGGTCCCCCGGCCCCCCTTGTCCCCGCCCCCTCCCCTCCCTCCTCCCCTCCCCGGCCGCCCAGACTCCTCCTCCGCCCGCTTGACATCAGAGCAGCCCCGAGCGTCCGGCAGCCGAGGAGGCGGCGGAGGAGCCAGCGCTGCCGCGGATCGGGGCCCGGGGCCGGGGCCGGGGCCGGGGCCGGGGCCGGGGCCGGGGCGCGGCTCGGAGATCGGGGCCAGGGCTAGTGGCGGCCTCGGGAGGCGGCGGGGCTGGGGGCCCGAGCCGCCCGACGAGCCAGCCCCCCCCCTGCCCGCCTCCCCCCGCTGGGCAGCCTCAGGTACGCGGGAGGGAGCCCGCCCGGGGCCCCCCGGGGCCGGGGGAGCCCGCGCTCCGCCCCCCGGGCCCCTCCCCTGGGGCTGGGGGGGGGAGTGGGGACGGCCCCTCATCTCCCCTCCTGGCCCCCATCCCTGGGGCGGAGCAGCGGAGCTCGGGGCGCCTGCTTGCAGGTGATGCTCTCCCTCCTCCACCATGCGCCCCCCCGGGCTCCCAGGCATATAGACCTGCTGTGCCCGGGCCCACCCGGGAGGCCTTTGCCCTTTGGCAGCTCTCGGCCTTGCCTCGAGCCTTCCCTTCCAAACAAAGATCCCTCACCTAGTCCCAGCAGGGGGGGGGGGGCAGGGTGTGTCTCTGCGTTGTGGGGGGGCACTGTATAGATCCTGGGGGGCCTAGTCTGGATCCCTGATGGAGGAGTGGGTGGCTGATGAGACAGCAGGTGATAGAGACTGAAATGGGGCAGGGGTGAGGTGGGCAGAAGGCTGCCAGCCCTGGATTCAAGCCCACAGAGCCACTCTGCTCTCTGGCAGGGCCAGACTAGGGAGCTGGTTGCCCCTTGGAGGGGCAGGCTGATCTCTGGGCCTGAGGCAGCTGCTCCCCTCCCTCAGACAGGGCCCGGTATTGTGAATGAGCATATGCTGCTCCCTCTGTATTGTGTTCGGGATCTAAGCGGTGGATAAGATTCAATGTGTGTCAGATTGTATGTATTAGTGGCAAGAAGGAGTGGGCGTTTGGGCTGTTGGAGAATTATAGGATGTCCCTAGGTGGAGGATATGAGCTATCATGTAGCGCAACTCCCCCCCATTGGAGTGTCAGGGTGTGTCCGACAGGGAGATCTTGTGGATGCTGGAGTAGAGGGCATGTGGGATGTACCGCTAGCTCATCTTCTGGAGGGCTGTGTGTACATGTGTGTGTTTGTGTGTGCATGTGGGTGTATGTGGGTGAGTGTTGGCATATAAGGTCATATCTGAGGGTGCAGGTCTTGATGGGTTAGGGTATAGGCCTAGAATGGCAGCTCTGCCCCGTGGAGGAGCCTCTCTGTATACTAGGGGTTTTCACCGAGCTCAATGATTTGGCCATCATTCCTTTTTAAAAAAGTTCATCTTCCCCTTTCTGGCTCTGGTGCTTGGGGTGGGGTGAGGGAATCATGCCTGGCAAGGAAAAGGGACTTCTTTATTGCCAGAACTTCCATGGGACTGAAGGAGTTCTGGGCTTTGGAGGTCTGTTGAAAAGTTAGCCATCCAGAGGGGTAGCAATAGGAGGTTGTGAGGGAGGCTTGGATCGTCAGGAAGTACCTTATGGTTACTAATATTTGAATAACTGGGCTTCCCTGAGGAGTGAAGATTCCAGTTGTGCCAGCCAAACTTAGGTTCTGGCCTGGTCTACACTACATCTAAAGGAATCAGGTTATGATCAGAGGAGCTGAAGGAGGGACCAGAGGTTCTGCACCTCTGCATAGCTCTTGGGAAAAGACATCTGGATCTCTGGGTGTCCAGGGGTCCCCTCTAAAATCAAAGTTTTAATTCTGAAGTTTGTAAAATTCTGATCTTTAACTTTAAAGATCATACAGTCCAACTTCCTTTTCTTAATGAGGAAATTGAGTTCTAGGGAAGGAAAGGCATGGACCCCAGAACCCATAGCTCCTTAGTGGTAGAGCCCATGTTAGAAGACAAATCTCCTGACTCCAATAGATTCAGAGAAGGGACCCTGGAAGTCATTTAGTGAAATACCTTCATTTTAAAGGTAAAAAAACCTGAAACACAGAACCCTTTCTAGAGGCTCCCAGCTCTTTTCACTGCTTCCCTATTGAGTGGATTATCATGGGGTATCACCCTTCCATCTTACATTTTCTCCTCCAGTCAGTTCCTTGCTGGCTCAGAGAGTAGAGCTAAATTCCTAGAGAAACATTGAATTAAATTCTTAAGTAATACAGGGTTTCATTTTCCCCAACTAGAGAACTGGAATTATTGCCCACTTCCCATTCCTACTGGATCTTTCTTAGGAGAACACTTACATTTGGGTTGTGCATTGGGTGGGTGCTTAGGATGATTAGGTGGAAGCTGTTGGAGACAGACACCCTCTGGCCCTTGCTGGGAAAGGGAGGCTAGGGTGTTAGATCAAAGATTAAGTGTGAGAGCCTAGCCTGGTCTGGTGCAAGAGGACCCTGGAATATCAAATCTTATGCCAGTCTAAACTGGAAACTGTGCATCAGAGAGGGGATGAGGGTGGAGCTCAGGGAAGGATAGGGGCTCTTCAAGGCCTGAATCCAGGTCCAGGGATTGAGGACAAGGCCCAGAGATCCAGCAATCTGCTGGGGGTGGGACAGGAGTGGGGGATGATGGTCAGAAGAGGTGGGAGAATGAGGGAGTACCAGTTGTTCCAGATGTGGCTGCTGTTGTCATGGCAACAGTGCAAATGGAGCTATTTAAAAATGTGGTTGAGATTTTGCTGGAGGCAGAGGGAGCAGGGAACCTGTTTTCTGAGAGAGGAGGAGGGGGTGGAGGGCATGCCCTGGACATACCAGTGTGGTGATCAAAAACCCCAGGGAATTTCACTAGTTGTCTCTCAGGCCCCTTCATATTATGAATTATGGAGTGGTGTGTATGTGTATGTATGTTATATGTTGTGTGTGTGGTGTGTGTGACACATTAAAAGCTCTTATTTGGGCCCCTGTTTTGTTTTGTTTTTGGGAAGAAGAAATGAGTTCTCACCATTACATTATGAATTATGGAGTGGAGAGAGAGAGAGAGAGAGAGAGAGAGAGAGAGAGACATTCATATCTCTGATTTAGGTCCCTATGTGTTTAGAGGAAGAAATGAGTCCCTGTCAAGGTAAAAGGAATGGCAAGGAGGTTGATCTAGCATTAGGAAAAAAGCAAGCAGGGGTGGGGGTTTGGAGAGGCCACGCTCCCACTGAGCCCAACCTGTCCTCTCCCAGGAGCCCTGGCTGCAGCCAGCAGTCAGTGGGCAATGCCGCGGGAAGTAGATGGAGTTGGCTGGAAGAAGCACGCAGATGACATTCGAGACATTTATGAATTTCGAGATGTCTTAGGCACGTAAGTGATGCCTCCTGCTTCCCCTTCTTTCGCAGATGAGGCAGGGTCAGAAAACCAAGGCTGGTGCTCAGCACAGGCAGGGAGGCTGAGAGGGCCTGGGAGGGCATCTCAAGTTCTTTTCTGGCAGGGTTGGAGAAGCCTAGGGCCTTGGACACCAAAATTAGGCTGACAGGAAGTGGACAAAGTTTTTCCCGGACCAGTCCCCCCCGCCCCCCCAGCTGTTTCCTTCTAGCTTCCGCCGGTGGACACATCTGCAGGCCAACGGGAGACTTCCCCCCTTGTCCTGCCTGCCTGACGTGGGGGTGGGGGTGGGGATTGAGAGAGGGAAGGGATGAGTCCAAATGACAACTCTTTAGGCGATATTAGAGGGGACCACAGAAAATGCCTAGATTTCCAGCTCAGGGATTCCCTTCATTTCCAGCCCCAGCCAAGGGTCCAACCCTATAACCTTCCTCCTATAAATCTGGGCTCTGCTTGCACTCCAGGCCCGTGCTGTGCTCAGATCTGGGAAGAGGGTTAAGGCTAGACTTGGTTGGGAGGGAGAACTGAGTGGAAGAGAGGAGCCTTCAGAGGTTCTTCTTCAACGACTTTTGGTATCTGATTCTGAGACTCGAAGGAAAGAGGAAGTGGGGGGGGAGTGGGAAGACTGGGGGTTAGGGTGACTGCCTTCTGGTTTCCCCTCTGGGGAGAGTGGGAAGGGCTGGCCCCCGAAACACACTGAGTGTGACTTGTGACAACTTCAGTCTTGTACTGAGGGATGGGAAATGGTCAGTGGGCCTTGGTCCTGTCTGGCTTAGACTAGCAAAGGATCTTGGGCTGGTGGCAGATGAGCGGATCAACCTGTCCCAGAGGCATGAGTACCACAGGTGATGTTTGATTTGGCCTGGTAGGAGAAAAAAAAAAAACTTTTTCTCTTCTTTTTCTTTTTTGACTTATTTTTGCAAGGCAATGAGGTTAAGTGACTTGCCCAAAGTCACACAGCTAGGTGTGAGTGTGTGAGACTGGATTTGAACTCAGATCCTCCTGATTCCTGGGTCAGTGCTCTATCCACTGCACCACCTAGCTTCCCCAAGAAAAGAAACCATAGGTCTTCTTATCTCTGCTTAACTCAGCTGTAGTCCCCAAGACTCAGATGGTCTGTTGCTTTCCCTTCTTCAATTCAGCTTCTTTTGCAAAAACGCTTCTCTTGTGTGCAAAGATTGATTTCCAATCTCTCCAGTTTCCCAGGGCTCTTAGCCCCCCCAGGGTGCCCCCATCTTCTTCCATCGCCTTGCTTTGTGGTCCTTACTAGGAGTCAGTCTCTCAAGAATAACAGTGGAGGGCTGTGGTGGTGGGGATGGGGTTGTCAAGCTTCCCTACTTCATCTACAATGTCAGCCTCCGTCCTAGGCTCAGATGTGATTTCAGGGCTGCCAACATCTTTTCCCATAACCCCTGGATTTGTCATCCACAATCTCGATCAATTGACTTAATCCTTTGGCCCTCTTGTCCCCTATTTTAATTCTTTTCAGCTCGTCATACATTAAAGATATCCAGTCCTTCACCTTTTAGTATGAATGATTTTCTCAGAGTCTGTACTGATAGTAGGGGTTTGTTTTTTTTCCCAGCAGGAGGATACAGAGAACCCACTAAAGAGAGGAAAAGGGTGGGGCCCTCAAATTTTTGGAAGGAGTAGGGATAAGGGAGGATAATGATTACAGACTCTTACATTCCCAAAATGCGTGTCAAAGTTCACAGCCCTATACATCATCAGCACAATTTTATGTAACAGAAAAATGAGGGGCCGCTAGGTGGTGCAGTGGATAGAGCACCGGCCCTGTAGGCAGGAGTACCTGAGTTCAAATCCAGCCTTGGACACTTAATAATTACCTAGCTGTGTGACCTTGGGCAAGCCACTTAACCCCATTGCCTTGAAAAAAAAAAGTGAAAAATGAGGCCCTGAGAAGTCGGGTGAGCTGGCCCAGTTCCCATAGGGAAGTTACTGAGGAGGGATAATTTGAACCCAAGGGTCCTGATTCCAGGATCTCAGGAAACTATCCCCCTTCATCTCCACTTGCTGAAGCTTCCCTTGACCTCTTGCACATTATGCTAGGGAGCTCCTGGGGTGGTCAGTTTTGGGTGGGATTCTTTTCCTGGAGGTTCCATGACTTGGGGGGCTGTACATAAAGGGGTAAGTTGCTTATGCACTCAAACATTTTTGGGGAGGTATTTCAGTTCCTCTCTCCCTACCCTACCTCACCATTCATCCCTCTTTGCCCTGGCAGGGGAGCATTCTCCGAGGTGATACTGGCTGAAGAAAAGACCACCCGGAAACTTGTGGCCATCAAATGCATCGCCAAGAAAGCCTTGGAGGGCAAGGAGAGCAGCATTGAGAATGAGATCGCCGTACTGCATAAGTGGGTGGGAGCTGGGCTGTCTCCTATGGGGGGCTTACCCCTACCCCCTAACCCTGTTCCTTTTTCTATCCTTGGATTGGTTCTGCCTGAGACCAGAGCTCTAGATTTGTCCTTTCCTGGACAAACTTTGCCCAAACCCATCACGGCCATTTTATTTCTTACCATTGCCCCAACCATTCTGGCCCTGGGGGGTGTCAGTAATTCCAGGGCCTGAGCTGAGAATCCAGCTGTTGGTCAAACATAACTTTTGTGATATAATAATGTGGACTTATATAGGGCTTAAAAATTTGCAAAGTGCTTTCCATATATTATCATAATGAAGCTTCTCTGTGAGGTAGGTGCTATTATTTCCATTTGACAGACAAGGAAACATTCATGAGTTTGGGATTTGACTCAGAGTTATGAAGCTAAGAATTTTATTTGGGTTTATTTGGATGAATGGATCAATTATTCTGGCCCCAAGTCCATATTTTCTCTCTCTGCTACACAGTGCTCCTACCTGAGAACCCTAGGTGTGACTAGTATAGTTGCTAAGACTCCTGCTTATCTCATCACTGGATTTCTGGTCTGTGGTTTCAGGACCTTGGTCAGGTTTATTGTCATCCTCAGGTTTATTTTCTGGGTGTCTGGCTCGTCAGACATCAGACCACAGGGTAGACCCTGTCCCTTGGCTCCTGCCCTGCCTCCATCTGGACTTCATGGCCTCTGATGATGAGGAGGAGGCTGGCATTGCTCAGATAAATCTGGTTTTCTTAACTTGGGTAAATAACCTAGAATCCTGGTGTTCCTTGAGGCAGCCACCCGTCCAAAGCTGGCTGAACCTCCAATTCTGGTCTCAATAATCACAAAGCAGTGGGGGAGGGGCTCCAAGCAACCTCAAATGTTTGCTCAGTGCTACTTATTATCGCTAGCCTTTTTTTATTTAATTTTTTTTTTATCGCTGGCCTTTTAAATCAAATGACAGGCAGTCCTGAGGATTCTAGGTGTTGTGGTGCCCTCGACAGAAAAATCAGGAAACCTGAGCTCAAGTCCCTCTCTGTCATCCACTGCCTGTAGTATCTTGAACAAAGGCACAATTTCTCTGGACATTACCCTGGACAGCTCTCCAAATTTAGGACTAGCAGGACAATTGCCATTTGCATGAGCACAGCGATTAGAAGGGCTGGGCCTGGAATCAGAAGACCTGGGTTCAAATCCTATCTAGTTGTGTAACTCTGGGCCAGTCACTTAATTTCTGTCTGCCTTAGTTGCCTCAGCTGTAAAGTTAGGATAATAATAGGGTCCACCTCTCATGTTTGCTATGAGGATCAAATGAGATAATGCTTTACTCTTTCTAAATAATTTCAATGAAATTGCAGGTCTGACAAAAAAAAAAAGACATTTTCAAGTATCCAAACTGATCTGAAATACTAGTACAAAGTATTGTTCTTAATGTGACCTCTCTGCTTCTTCATGGCCACATGATGAGGTCCTGGGTCATCCAAGGTTGAACCTGCTGAGTATAAATTGGCAGATCCTACCATGTTGGAGAGGCTCTGAATGCAAGCCCAGTGACATACTGTTTCAATGTCTGTTTTTTACGAATGTCTGTTGTCTGGCCAACCTGACAACGTCTTCATGTTTTGGCCCCAGCAACTTTCAAATCCCGTGTCCCAAGTCAGCTGGGTTGTGACCTGAATTGGCAGAAGGAACATTCAGATCACCAAAATCACAGGTCCTCAAAGTATTATATGTTTTTGTAATTGGTAGCATGTAGCATTATTTTAAGCCTGTGCCCTGGGATGGCATGACCCTTAGCTCCGAGGGGCACTGTCTGTCTGCTGCCTCCTATTTAAGCTTGGGTGGAGTGCAGAGAGGCCTCTTAGCCTTTCCTCAACTCTGACCTCTTCACTTCTTCTTCTAGGATCAAACACCCCAACATTGTGGCCTTGGATGACATCTATGAGTGTGGTGGGCACCTCTACCTCATCATGCAACTGTGAGGACCCAGCCCTCTCCTGAGCTTTCCTCCATTTCCTTCTCATCCTCATTGCTTCTCTAGTTACCCCCTGTTCTTCCCCCACTCCTGCTTCAGCCCCTCTCTCCATGCCCTTTCTCCTCAAGACAACTGCCCCTTCCTTCTCGGTTTCAGTTCTGCCCTTCTCAGACTTACTTCCAGTCTAGACCCTGTCTTTCCTGCCCGCTCTTCTGTGTCAGATCAGACCTGACCATCTTTGGCCCTGTTCTCTGGCCTCTTCTCTTCTCCTTTAACTTTCTGATGGTGCCCTCCTGATGCTAGCATTCTAAGAGATTCCAAAGGAACTCGAAGGCAGAGGAAGGCTCTATGGATGGGTTACACTGGGGAGGGGAGTCCCAGAGAGAGCTGGGGAAGGCATTGCCTCTAGCCTGCTCCTTTCATTTTAGGGTATCTGGGGGAGAGCTCTTTGATCGAATTGTGGAGAAGGGCTTTTACACAGAACGGGATGCCAGTCGACTAATCTGCCAGGTGCTCGATGCTGTCAAGTACCTCCATGACATGGGCATTGTACACAGAGATCTCAAGGTGAGAGGATATTTTTGGTTGTTTGTTTTTATTATTTTGGGTGTGTGTGTATTGTGGGAGTACCCTGAGGTAGAAAGGAAGAAGAAATGAGGAAGCCTGAATAGCATATAATTATAATGACCAATTGTGGCCTTGGAGATCAGTTGTGTTAATGTATATCCCACCTCCTTTCATTAAAAAGGTTAAGGCTAGGTGATATAGTGAATAGAGCACTGGCCTTGGAGTCAGGAGGATCTGTGTTCAAATCTGCCCTCAAATTACCTAGCAGTGTGACCCTGGGCAAGTCACTTAACCCCATTGTCCTTTTAAAAAAATTATTTATTTTGAATTTTATAATTTCCCTCCTAATCTCACCCCCCCCCCCAGAAGGCAGTCTGTTAGGTTTTAACCCCATTGTCTTGCAAAAACCACAATAAAAAAGGTGATGGCAGTGGCAGAGGGGTGTTTGATTATTCTGATGTCAGATATGGTTGCTTTACTAGTTGGTTTTGTAAGTTTTCTTTGTTAGAAAGAAAGACTTATTTGGCAGGCCTGTGGGCAGAAGGTAGAAGGGGTATATGTTGGAAATAACTAATGTAAAACAAAAATTATTAAACCATCAACATTTAATTAATTTAAAAAGAAAGACCATGGGGGGAACTTGAAGGAAGGGCTGACAGATGGGAAAATGGATCAGGAGCAGGGAGAAAAGGAGCAGAACTGAGAATGTTAGGGGAAGGGATAAAACAGGGAGAAAGGTGTTGAACTGGGAGTCAGGGGGCTTGGGTTCTAGTACTCATTGACTTATCATGTGACCTTTGAGCCTTTGGGGGCCTGTTTCCTTATTTATCAAGTGGGAATAATATATGCCTGCCTTACCTCACAGGCTATTGAGAAGATGGAATGAGATCATTCTATCAGTGACTTATATAAAGATATAAATGGCATGTTTATCAAATTTGCAAATGACATCAGCTAGGAAGGAGAGCTAATATGGAAGCCAGATTCAGGATGAAAAAAGATCTCAAGAGATTACAGTGCTGATCTGGCTCTAAAGTGAGGGGCTGCCTCAGATGAGGCAGATCACTAGGGGAGTATGACTATTTTTTAGGAGTGGTATAAGTGAGGGTCCTTCCAAATCAGATTCTGTGATATAATATTGGCAAAAGTGTGGTGTCAGCAGTAAAGCCTTATACAATCTGTTATTATTACTCTCCTCCCAAAGCCAGAGAACTTGCTTTACTACAGCCTGGAGGAAGATTCCAAGATCATGATTTCAGACTTTGGGCTATCCAAGATGGAAGGTTCTGGCAGTGTGCTCTCCACAGCCTGTGGCACACCTGGATATGTAGGTAGGCATCTAAGCGTGGAAAGGAAGCCATGGGCTTTGGGAGTGCTATTTGAAAGATAGCTGGGGGGGGAGCAGGGAGAATCCTGTGTCCAAAAGTTGGGGAGATGAGTGTAGCTTTTGTTGGGGTGCTCCCCTTCTACTTCACCTTATCCCGATTGCCATCTCTTCCACCTTTGCAGCCCCTGAAGTCTTGGCCCAGAAACCTTATAGTAAGGCTGTGGACTGCTGGTCCATTGGTGTTATCGCCTACATCCTGTGAGTGGAGGGCCCAGGTTTGGGATGGGGGAAGAGAGGGAGGGAGCATGGTGGGAGCTCCAATGTAGCCAGGCATTCCTCCTCCTCTTCTCTTTTTTCCACTCTGGGCCTTGAAGTTAAGAAAACTTACTTTAAGCCTTTAAACGCACTGGACAAGTCACTTGGTCTCTCTAGGCCTCAGTTGGTATATTTTGTGCTTCTTGTAAGAGTCCAGTGGGATGAAGAGAGAGGGAGAAGCATGAGGGAATGTCAGAGGTTCATACTGTTTTTCCTTCTTCATCAGACTCTGTGGTTACCCTCCTTTCTATGATGAAAATGATGCCAAACTCTTTGAGCAGATACTGAAGGCCGAATATGAGTTTGATTCTCCTTACTGGGATGACATCTCTGATTCTGGTACTTATGCTGGGAGCAGGGTCCTCCTTCCTTCTCCTCGCTTCTGCCCCTCCATCCTGTCATGCGGCTTCTCCACAGCAGGGCCAAGGCCAGACCAAGCACCCGCCTGCCCCCAGGGGTGACTCTCAGGCTCAGCCTCGTTGCCCTCCAGGCACCCTGCCAAAGTTTTGGTGGGTTTGCCTCTCTCTGCCCATACTGCAGACTTGTCTATGAGATATCCCGGGGCCCCAGGAAAAGGTGCCTTCTCCCCCAGTCGTCTCATTAACAAGTCGGAAGACAATCACCAGTAACTGGAAATTCCCTCTAGAACATACCTGATGCGTAGCATCCAGTCTCTACCTGAACTGTCTCCGAGGAGGCGGCACCCATCACATCAGAAGCCATCCCATTTCACATTAAGATGGGTTTAATTGTATTTCCCGACAGTAAACCTAAATTTTCTTCTTGCAGTTTCCACCCTGTTCTGCTCCATCTTTCCTCCCCTCCCCACTGAAGCAAAGAAACTCGAATTGTTTCGCTGATTAACAGCCCTTCAGATACCTGAAGACCCCTACCGATTTCCCTCTTCCTCAGTCTTCTCTAGTATCAACATCCCTGTTTATATCCCCCCCCAAATTTCTTGTGGATCCCCAAATCCAGAAAACCAAATACCCTTTTCCTGCTGGTCCAGTGATGTGTGAAATGCTCAGCTCCAATATTTGCTAGTTAAATTCAAAAGCTGTTGAAAGGGGAAAGGAATTAAGCTGTTCTCGGGAATCTTAGGCCTTTGTTGGAAGAAGTGTCTGGCATCCTTTCAGAAGAGGAGGTTTTGAGAGAGGTAGAAGAGTCTGTGGGGCAGGACAGGGAGCTCCTTTGAATGGGCAAGAGGTAGCTCCAGAGATAATCTCCCCCTTAAGAGTTTGCCCCAAATCCACTCTTGTTCGTTGACTGACTGCCCGGCGGGCGGGCAGGGGACAGAGTACTGGGAGAAGTCCAGCTGGGCCTGGGGCCAGCAGGATCAGAATTCACTGACCCTGCTGGGCTCCTCTCGCCTAACATAAATGTTCTGTCCATAGTGGGCATTCCATCAATGTCGTTTAAACTGAATTGCATTCTGTCTCTGTCCTTCCTCGGGGGCCAAGCCAAGGATTTTATCCGGCATTTGATGGAAAAAGATCCTGAGAAGAGGTTTACCTGTGAGCAAGCCTTACAGCACCCATGGTGAGGAAGGCCCCTCCTCTGGTGGGAGGATAAAGGGGCAGAGCCAAGTTCCCCCTTCCCAGGCTCTGCCCCCAAACCCCCGCAGTGCCCCTTACCAACTCCCCTACCATGTCATCTCTCAGGATCGCAGGGGACACAGCATTGGACAAAAACATCCACCAGTCTGTCAGTGAGCAGATCAAGAAGAACTTTGCCAAGAGCAAATGGAAGGTGAGACTGGGGCTCCTGCCCCCAGATTCCTGCCCTTGGCTTCTCTGCATCCCCAGGTGTGCCTTTCCCTGGTCTTCATTCCCCCTAATGTACCTGCCCAGACTTAGCCTTATGCAGCAGCCCAGGCCTCAGTTTCTCTCCCAAGTCTCTGACTTAACCCTCCCTATTCCCTGACCTGTAAACACCCTGGCACAGTGGAAATGGGGCCCTAGAGCTGGGGCTCTGGGGGTCAGTGTCCTGGTACTCCTTACGACTGGTGGGACCTTGAACGAGTCCCTCCACTTCTCTGGGTCTTAACTGTAAAAGGAAGGGGCTGGATGTCTTTAGCCTTATCTAACTCCTTCACTCCTCCTTGGCCACCCAGCCCAGGCCAGGTTCGGGGAACCTTAGAGACAGTCCCCTAACTTTCTCCATGATTTCTCTTCCTTCAGCAAGCCTTCAACGCCACAGCGGTGGTGCGGCACATGAGGAGGCTGCAGCTGGGCACCAGTCAGGATGGTCCCGGTCCTGGTCAAACCACCAGCCACGGGGAGCTGCTGGCACCTGTGCCAGGAGGGGGTGAGGCAACAGTGGGGGAAGGGAGGCAGACTGTCCAGAGACCCCTCATCTGAGTCTTCCCTCTGAGGTCTATCTTCTTTACTTGGCAGGACCCCACGTCGGCTGCTGCAGGGACTGCTGCGCAGAGTCTCCTCCTGAATTGTCAGCCACTCGCCCACCCCAGCTCTAGAACACGGGTCACTACAGTTACTGAGGGTTGGGAAACTGGAGGGGGGGAGGGCTCCATCTTCAGGGGAGTAGTGGTGGTGGGTGAGCTCCTGGGGAAGGGGCTAGGGTGTAACCTGCCAAAGAGAAGCCATTATGCCCCAGAGGATGCTGCAGAGCAGTTGGGATTAGTTGCCAATTGTTTGGGAAGGGGCAAGAAACCCTCTGCTCCCCCCCTGCCCCCCTCCAGTCCTGTTCAGTTCTGTCCCGAGGGAAGCCTCCTCTCCTCCTCTCCCTTCCCAGGGCTCTTCACTGAGCCCACTTCAGCCCAGGCCTCCCTTGCAGGGAAGGACTGGCCTCTTCTGTACCCCGTCTGGCCTGACTTTGGATCCTTTTCTTGACCCCCTTTCTAGCACTTCACCCTGGTCACACTGGCCTCTGGGAAGGGTGGGGAGCTGAGCAGGGAAGCATATCAGGAGTTAGGGACTTGGAAGAGACATGTGAGGTGCTGGAGGTGGAAAACCCCTCTTTCTCAGTGATCCCCATTTCTCCCCACATTCTGGTCAGGGTATCCACCCATTTTCCAAACAAATATTTCTATTTTATTGTTCATTCTTTTATTAAAGGGAAGAGGTTAAAAACAGTGGACGTGTCATCCCTGCAGCCTGGCAGGCACCTCCCAATCCTTACCTTTCCCCAACAGTACACAACTGACCATCTTCTCTGGAGCCTTAAAGTGTCCCTGGAAGTCAGGGAGCCCCCAGACCCAAAGCTAGGTAAGGTTGGGGAGAGGAGAGGAAGGGTATCTGTTCCTAAGTGAGGGGGCTAAGGTCTCTGATGCTATTGAAGAGTGAGGCAGTTTCCGGTCACCCTGGGTCTCCGGTGTCCTCTTGCACTGACATTAGGCCTCGACTCTCCTCGGAGGCCCCCCGTTTGCGCTTCCGAGGCCTTGCCTTTGCCCGGAGACTCTGTGGTTTGGGGATTTGTCTCAGATCTGCACAGAACAGCACCTGGGGAAAGTAAAGGAAGTTCTCTCAGAAGACTCCAGTAGATTCAAGAATTAGAAGGGGGTGGAGGAACAAGGCAGAGAGAGACACATACACATGAAAAGAGACAGATAAAGACATACAAACACACACATACACACTTGGAGTTAAGGCTGGGGCAAGCAGGGGGAACAAGGCACTCACCGCTTGAGTCCAGCCTGCATAGGGCCCCCACATGCTCCGGAAGAAGTCTCCTGAAGCAGAAGGAATGTCCCTGAATCTGCCCCTTTTCTGATAGTGACTCCCGTCCCTGAGCTCTCCAACCTTCCTCCCCACCCAGTCTGGGGACCCCGCTCACCCAGCTCTCTGCTGGTCTTGTGGCTCAGGCTCCTCTGATCCTTGAGAGCAGGTAGCCAGCTGTAGTCCCGACGGGCGATGTGCCAGACGTGGACGTCCACAGGCACCGCTTGAGGCTTGTCCAGGGCCATGAGACACACGCAGTCTGCCACCTTCAACACAGTACCCCAAGGCTCCCACCTGTGAGTTCCATTTCCCTCTAAGCCTCTTCCCTTTGGGTGTGGAGGGTGGCAGGGAGATGGCGTTCTTACCTTTATCCCGACCCCAGGAAGGGAGCAGAGGCTCAGCTGGGCTTGCTCGTAGGACACCGAACGAAGCTGCTGCAGCCAGCCCAGTCCCCCCCGCTCGTTCAGGATGGCGCGGGCGCATTCATTCACGAAGCGGGCCCGGTACCCAAAGCCCAGCTCCCGGAGTTGAGGTTCCACCTCAGCTTCTGCATAAAGAATTGAGCTGAACCGGACCCTCCACATCCTGGGCTCCAGGACCCAAGTGGGGAACAATGATATCACCTACCGCCCCCTTCCCCACCGATGGGTAACTCTGGGGAATTTGAACCTCACAGGGGAAAGAGGGAGACAGAAACCTCCATGGTGGTTTAGCCCGGGGCCCTCCTTTCAGAAATAGGAGGACCCGGCCTAGAAAGGTGGGATGCCGCTTCAAAGTCGGGCCAAGGAGCATCTGAACCCGAGCCCAGGATGGGGTGCTCCGTCTACCGTGGGGCTGAAAGAAGGGTCGGGATGGGGGGGGTCTTGATGCCAGCTGGCAGGATGGTGATTGGCTGACCGAGGTTTTGGAAGTGGGTGGTGGGCACTCGGGGGGAACCACAGCCCGGGGGTGCTCATGCAGCTCCGGACCGCAGCCCGGGGGGGCGCAAGCGGGGGTCCGGACCTCAGCCCGGGGGGGGACGCGGGGGGGGGGGGGGTCCGGACCGCAGCCCGGGGGGCGCACGCGGGGGGGGGGGGGTCCGGACCGCAGCGGGGGCGCTCACTGGCTAGCGCCTGCAGGCTGGGGAAGCCGTGGTAGGGCACGCCGTCCAGGCGGCCGAGCTGCGGGCCCAGGTGCTGGCACAGGCGCTGCACCATGCCGGCGATGCGGGACAGGTGGTTGTTGGAGGAGCAGATGAAGGAGAAGAGGCACTCGGCGGGGTCCTGGCGCAGCAGCCGCACGCCTGCGGGGAGGGGCGGTCAGGCGGGCCGGGCCGGGCCGGGCCCCGCCGCCCCTGCGCCTCTGCCGGCCCGCGCTTACCCGGGAAGCGGCCCGCCAGCTCTCGGAAGTGCGGGTCGGCCGAGGCCCAGTGGCGGTAGAGCTCGGCCAGGCGCACGTGCAGCTGGAAGAAGCGGTGCAGGGTCTGCGGCGCCCCCGGCCCGGCCGCCTCCCCGTACACCGTGTAGTAGAGCCGCTCGTCCGCCTGCGTCAGCGTCCACAGCCGCCCCTCCAGGACGCCGGTCCAGTGGCCCGGGCTCTGCTCCCGCCACCTGGGGGCACAGGGAGGGCCTGAGCCGGGCCGGCGGTGCCCCCCGGCCCCGGCCCCGCCGCCCCCCGGCCCCGGCCCCGCCGCGCCCCCCCCCCCCCGGCCCGGCCCCGCCGCCCCCCGGCCCCGGCCCCGCCGCCCCCCGGCCCCCGGCCCCGGCCCCGCCGCGCCCCCCGGCCCCGGCCCCCGGCCCCCCGGCCCCGGGCCCCGGCCCCGCCGCCCCCCGGCCCCGGCCCCGGCCCCCGGCCCCGCCGCCCCCCCGGCCCCGGCCCCGCCGCCCCCCCCGGCCCCGGCCCCGCCGCCCCCCGGCCCCAGCCCCTGGCCCCGGGCCCCGGCCCCGCCGCCCCCCGGCCCCGGCCCCCGGCCCCGCCGCCCCCCCGGCCCCGGCCCCGCCGCGCCCCGCCCCGGCCCCGGCCCCGCCGCCCCCCGGCCCCCCCCCCCCCCCGGCCCCGGCCCCGCCGCGCCCCCCGGCCCCGGCCCCGCCGCCCCCCGGCCCCGCCGCGCCCCCCGGCCCCCGGCCGGGCCCCGCGCTCACCTGAAGCACTGGCCCGACGACAGCACCAGGTTGAGGTCCAGCTCGGCGCGGGGGCAGGGGATGGAGGCCCACAGGCCGGGGGCCGAGGCCAGCGTGCGGTGCTGCATCCCCCGCGCCTCCGGCCCAGCCCGGCAGGTGCAGCCGCGCCCCCCCCTGCCAAGCGCCCGCAGCCCGGGCCGCGCCCCGGCCCTAGGCGGCCCGCCCCGCCGAGGCCCCGCCCCCGGGCCCGCCCCCCGCCTCCAGATTGGCGGACGCGCTTGCCTATCCGAGCGCCGCTCGCCTCCCCCGCCCCCCCCCCGGGTCCTTTCACTCCCCAGTCCTCCTCCGGGACGGCGCCGCGCCGCGCAGGATCGGAAGTTCCGCAAAAGCGCGCGAGGCGCGCCGCTCACGCGATACCTCCGTCACCCGAGACTCTCCGTTGCCGGAAGCAGAGTCCGTCCCGTCCCGCCCACTCGGGGAGGGCGCCAGCCTATCCGGAGCGGAGGTAGCGGCGGGGCTCCAATGGAGGCTGGGCTCCGGGGGTCCGGGCGGCGGGAGCCCCTCCTCTTCCTCCCCGCGCCCCCGGCTCCCGCCTAGAGGCCCGGGCCCGCCCCCCCCCAGCGGGATGCCAATAGACAGTTTGTTTTCTAAGAATCAATATATTTTCTTCCTCCGAAATAAATACAAACCAATTTGAAGGGCGGGGCCCGGGGGCGGGGCCGGGACACGCCCCAGGCCTTGTAGCGCCGGGGACTGGCCAGTTACCAACGAGAATAATTTAAATTCTCCGCTAATTTACAGTATGTACAGTAGCTCGAGGGGCCCGGCGGGCGGCGGGGCCGGCCTGGCCGGGCCGGCGGCGCCTCGAGGCCCCGTACAGTCCAGCTGCACTGGGAGCGGGGCCGCCCCGGCCCCCCCTGAGACTGGCCGGCCCGGCGGGCGGCGGGCCGGGCCGCGGCGGCTCCTCAGTCGCTGTCGCTCGTCTCGCTGCTCTGCTCGCCCTGCACCTTGCTGCGGTGCTGCAGCGCGCGGTGGTAGGCGATCTGCACCGACTTGCGGATGTTGGACTTGCGGCCCTCCAGCATCTTCTCCTTGTCGAGGTCCTGGTTCACCCCCAGAGGAACCAGCTTGGTCCTGGGGAGCCACTGCCTGCGGAGAGGGGGGCGGTGAGAGGCCGCGGCCCGGCGCCGGGGCGCCCGGGCTCCTCCAGGCAGGCCGCGCCCCCTGGTCCTCAGGGCCCGAGGAGCCGCACGGCCGCGCCTAACCCTGCCCGGCCCGGGCCCGACTGACGCGTGAACCCCCTCCCCAGCCCGGTGCCGCCTCCGCGTTCCCCTTACCAGGTTCTCTTGTTGTCAAAGAAGAGGACGAGGTAGAGATGCTCGCGAGCTTCCTGGGTCATCTGCTCCCCAAGTTTCAACACCTCCAGCGGGGGCACGGGAATGGGGACCCCGTGGTGGAACATGCCCTCCCGAGGCATCTTTGGGTCGATGATCTGACGGATTGGGGGGCACAGCTTGGTTCAGTCCTCTCCCTCCCCCAGGAACCTCCTGCCTAACCTTCTGGCCATTCTAGCCGCTGTTTTGTGGCCAAAGAGAAACTGACGGCTGCTGACCACCGAGGGGCTACGAGACCCCAGAGACCTCATGACCCCTGGGCCATAACTGCACGGGTAGCCACACCGCCTGGGAGACCGAACGAGACCGTGCAGAGTCCCTAGGTGATACACAAGGGTGGAAACGTGTGCCACATCAAAGCTGGGGAGACAGGTCCCTGAGCTGCACCTGTCCATCTGTCTGCCTGCCAAGAACCCCTCACGCTCACTGGGCTCTCTCTGGCTCCAGTGGGGCTTCGGAAACTCTTTGTTAAGCTCGAGTTTGTATTCTGGATCACTTTCCTGGCCTTGTAGCTGGGGCTGGTGTGGGGTGAGGGCAGAAGGCATGGGGCAAGGTAGGAGAAGCAGGATCCTACCAGAGCTGGGTACGAGGGGTACCCTCGGCACTTTGCCCACACCAGGTCCAGGGCATCCAGCGGGGAGTCCTCGTCTTCAGAGAGCCAGCCGGGTCCCCGGCCCAGACTCTTCCTCACCACTGCACAGAAACGGAGGAGAAGGTTGAACCCGGGGGTGCCGGGGGAAGACCGTCTCAAAACCCGGACTCCCCCGACTCCTTCCGAGGGTACTCACTGCTGTGCCCCAAGCCACGCCCCGTGCCCACAGAGTAGGACTCGTTCTCGGTGCCAGACGTATCCTCGCTGCTGTCCTCTGGGAAGGTCCCTCGAGAGAAGGAAGGTTTGCCTCGGCCTTGTTTTGAAGGGGTTGTGCTGTGAGGAAGTTAGAAAGGCAGCTTAGCATTCTGGAGAAGCAGAAGCTGTCTAGTTTGGTGGCGAAGAACGGCGGAGTTGGCATCTCGAGGGTCTTAGCCTTCCCTGACAAGGGTCAAAGGGAGGCCACCTCTGCCCTTTTCCCCGGGCATCCTGAGACAAGGTAAAGGACACCTCCCTCTGGGACACCTAGGAAGTGAGTTCAGACAGAGAAGTCAAGTACCTGGTTCGGTCGGAAGCCGCACTGCTGCTGCTGCTACTGCTGGACTCCGAGTCCGAGCTGCTCCGGGGGTGGCTGCAGTCGTTCCGATAGACAAGGAAGCTCTTTTTCACAGGCTGGTTCCCACTGCTGAAGCCATTGGCTGGTAAATCTGAATTAGAGATAAGGAGCAGAGTGGTCTATCTGGGCAGGAGAAAGGTCAGGATCTATTTCCATCTCTGACCTGGCCTGGCCAACTCTTCCAATCCTCAGTAAAAAAAACTTCTGGGAATAATTCCAGGGGTCTTGCATGACCTGTCCCTATAACACCTGCTGCTCATAATGAACAGGAGGATAATTGAGGATTCATTCTGGAACTCCCCAAGTGTTGAGCTGGGTGACTCTAGGCAAATTAGTTAACTTCTTTGGACCTGGCATGGTGAACAGAGCATTGGCCTAGGAGTCAAATCGTCTTCTAAGCTGCATGATCTTAAGCAAATCACTGAACCGTTCTCTGCCTCAGTTTCTTCCCTTGTTAAAAAAGGTATGGTGGCCTTAGTGGCCTCTCAGATCCCTTCTAGCTCTAAATCTATTTGCTCTCCTCTGTACAAGAGAAAAAACTCAATGAGACAGCAACCATGAAGTTCATAGGGAAGAGCTATAGTTTTATTGACTTTCAGAAGGGATAATGGAAAGGTTGGCTCACCCATGGGAGGGTCTTCAGTAGATTTATCACTGTCACTGTCAGAGCTTGAGCTAGGCCGGGGACTCCTCCCTCGCTTTCGCTGTCTCTGAGTGCCCATGATTGGCAGCTGGGGAGGCCCCACAGGGCTGCTTCCATGACTTGGGGCCAGTTGGCTCTCCCGATTCTTTGGGGGTCGGCCTGGCCGCTTTGGGGGACCAGCTGTCTTCGGATTCTTCTTTGAGAACAAGACAGAGGTCCTTCTGCCTACCTCATGGGCAGGGGTTGAGGACAAGTTGGGGCCCAGACCTACAGCAGAGACAGAAGGGACAGAATGTTGGTAATGGGTTACAGAAGGTCAGATTCATGCTCCAATAGTGTCTAAGACCAGGATTCTAAGGAAGCACAAAGGGACTAAGTTTGGACTAGAAGGGAGTCAAACTTCCCTTCTCCTTAGCTCCCTGTTGAACCTAGGCTTACTATCCTTGCCCAGTAAGTAGTGACTTGGGGACCTTTCTTCCTCTGATAGCTACAGCTAAATGGATGGTTGAAAAACCCCCGGAATCAGGGATGGGTACAGGAAGCCTGGGAAATATAAGGCCATGGTTGCCAGGAGGAACCAAGCCTGAAGGGGTCCCTTGCTCAGGGTCCTGAGTCCCAGGCCCCCATGGACGCGCAGACCTTTGCCCGTTTCTTGGCTGCTGCTCTCCTCGGCGGCACTGTCCGTCTGTCCATCCTTGTCGCAGGGGGTGTGGGTCTGTAGGGCACCCCGCCCTGTGGAGCTGTGCCGATCTGGCCCATCCCGGCCAGCCTCCCTCTGGTGTGCCAATTTCCTTCGTAACGCAGTCATTTCCTTCTTGATCATCTTGGCGCGACGGGAGCGATTGACACTTTGCTTGCTGGCATTAACCTCATCCAACTGTTCCAACAAGAGCTTCAGCTGCTCCTCCGGTGGCAGGTGTTTCTGGTTCTCAGATAGCAGAAATCGCTCTTCCTCTGGGAAGGGGAAGGGGAAGGGGAAGGGAGGTTGGACAGGAAGCCCCATGATGCCAAGTCCTCCCCAGTCCCACCCAGGTGTCCTTGTCACCAAGCTAAGGAAGGCCATTCCTTGGTGACATGAGTAATGCCAACCTAGGATCTTGAGGGGATCAGAGAGGGAAGGGCCCATCAAGAGAACTGGCATGTGTCTAGGAGGCCCAGCACATTACCCACCATCCTCCGCGTGGAGCAGGGCCTCATCCCCAGCCAGGCTATGGGGGAAGTGCATGCCCGTCTCAAAATCGATCCCCATCTTGTCAGCCTGCCGCCGGGCCTGCCGAAGCACAGTGCCCCCCTGTTCCCGTAGCCGCACTGCTGCCCGGTAAAAGATGGTGTCCTTGGCATTGTACTTGAGGCAGTTGCTGACTATGAGGTGGAAATCCTCCTCAAAGTCATCAAAGTTCAGGTATCGATAGGCCTCTAGGTTCTGCTTCATTGTAGAAAAGTCCATGGGCTTCTTGATGTGCTCGAGGTAGTCAGGGACCTGCCAGGAAGGGACAGAGCAGGCCCTGGCTACATGGAGAGATCACCCACTGACCTCCCCACCCCCACACCCCCAGGGCCCTGCTCCAAACCACAGGGGTTCAGTCCCCTCCAGAGACACCATAAAGGGAAATCTAGAAATTCAGGGCATCAAAATGTTCGAGGCATAGTGGAGAGAGTACTGGACTGTGGATTGGGGATCTGGATTCTACTTTTAGTAGGTGACCTAAGTCAATGAACCTCTCTGGGCCATGTGTTCTCTCACCTGTCCAGTAAGTTAAGAGATGGGGAGAAGGCCCTGAAGAGATCTTGCATTTGTATATCAATCTATGCTTAGTCTAATGGGACCACTATTCTATTACAGAAATCATTCCAACAGTCAGGAGATGCTGGTCATTGGGCCCTATCATTCCAGATCTCTTCAATAGTCAGCACTTCTAAAGTGCTACTTCCTTCCCCCACCAAGAAAAAAAAAATTCTTGTTTTGATGTTCAGTCCAATCCTCTAAATCATGTCATTTCTCAGGAATGACTATTCCAAATAAACAAAAACACCCAACCCCAATCAGAGCCACCGAGCTCTAGCTGTGGAAGGATCTCTCCATCTAACCAAAACTTGGTCCCCAAGGAGAGCAGACTGATGGACATTTACTTTGCTAATGATGTGTGTTGAGTGGGAGGGCTCTTAAGACCTCTCCTCTCAAGAGGTGGGGGGCTGTTACTCTGGCTGGCAAACTCAATATCCAGGGTCCCACCCACTCTGAGGGAATGCCCTTGAACTGACATCAGGGATCCAACTCAACAGGTAAGCACTGGGGGGGGGGGAGGGCTGGGGGAGAGGGGGAAGGGGTTCTTACTTCGTAGATTTCTGTTACCTCAGACAGAGGGACCGGCTCGCTGAATATGTTGCCCGTGTCCTTTTCTTGGAGCTGCTCTAGGGTCTTACGGAGGAGGATGAGGAAAGGGGTCAGTTGCATCTCTAAGGCCACCTGCTGGACCTTGATCTGAAACACAGCACAAGTGGTGCTCAGACAAATCCATGTCGCAGTCTCAGGTAATGCCCTTCTGGGGAAAAAGGGTTTTAGGGATGGGCCAAGTTTGAGACCTGGTGTGTAGATTCTCCTCTTCCAATACCAATCCTCTCACCCTGGTGCTAATTCTTAACTGAGGAATGTAAGCCTTTTTTGGGGGTAGGGCTGTTTCACTTTGTATCCCCACAGGGTCATTGCTCATGAACTAATGAGTATATTTACAAGGAAATTTGTTTTTCTCCATAAAATCAAAGTTCACAATCTAGCAGTTCTTTTGTTAGCTTTGGTCCCTAGCTTCTGAGCCCTGGCTTCTCTGCCAGGGGCTCTCAGTGACCACTCTGGGTCTTTTCAGGCTGCAAGCTGGGGCGGCAGGACCACCTGCCCAGGGGCAGAATGGCAATTACCGTCTCTCTCTTGAGCTTCTCGCGTTTCCGAATCAGTTCCACCAGCAGCCGGGCACGCTCTAGGTCATGGCGCAGCCGTTGCCATGACTTCAGTTGTTCTTTTAGCGCCCAATTCTTGTCCTCAGAGTCTCTCTGAGGGAGAAACAAAGAAAGAAAAGCTGAAAGCAGAGCAGAGTGGGGGAGGGGGGAAGGAGGGAAGGTGGGAGCAGCTACTGATGGCCCAAGATGGCAGAGGATGGCTTCTCATTCTTCGGACCTTGGTCACAAACAAGGATCACCTAGGGCTCGGCTGCTCTCCAAATGGCTGCTGTCCTCTTAGATGAGGGACAGACTGGAGAACTCTAGGGGTCTGAACTCCAACTCTTTTCCCCACTTCCCCCCATGCCATGTTCTGCTCCCAACAAAAAGAATAGCTTACCCCAGTTCCCAGTCCCCCCGGGGGAGCTGGCCGCGGTGGCCCAACTTGATCACAATTCCTCTGGGACTGCAGGTGAGTCTGCAGGCGGCGAAGTAGGGGGACCCCATTCCTAGACTGTCGCTTTAGTGTCCAATAGCTGTGTAGCCTTTGCATAAACTGG
The DNA here is from genome assembly GCF_037893015.1 of Macrotis lagotis. Lineage (NCBI taxonomy): Eukaryota > Metazoa > Chordata > Mammalia > Peramelemorphia > Peramelidae > Macrotis > Macrotis lagotis. The sequence goes on from NC_133665.1 coordinate 143,624,019, forward strand.
CTCTTCCTCTGAATGGTTAAGCGATTAGTAATCTTGCTGAGCCTGAGAAGATGGGAAGGACAGAGGGAGGAGGGGGGTGCACCCTGCAGTAATTTGTACAGGCCAACTGGTACCTACCTCTTACCAGAGGCTTCACCCTCAGCTAGTCTCTTCTCAACTTGACTAGTGAGCCTCAGGCTAGCATTCTTAGAGGCTCCTGGGCCACCGAGAGCCTCTGAGTAGGCAAGTGGGTTCAGTAATAAGAGCCTCCCACTTCCCATCCCTTCAACATCAGGAGGGTACAGAGGTGGGATTGTGTCCTCAATAGGATACACCTGTTGGATCCCTGCTCCATCCTCATTGAAGCAGGATAGCAAAGGGTCTTTGGAAATATCCCATCCAGTCGTTATTACCATGGAGACTTTGCTTAACCTGTGAAGCAGTTTCGGCATCCCCAGACAGATAAAACCTTGAGCAGGCAAGGCTCCAAGCCCCCAACATCCAGTTCTACATTAGGGAGGGAACGTCTGGGCCTTCAGCTGGCCCCGAGCCCATGATAATAGTACTTTGTGTGGTCCCTATGTCCACAGCAATTATCCCCAGTGGACTATATCATTCAGAGCAAACTTTGATATGGGTATGAGTATAAAGAGCTGAAAGCAATAGGTAATGGGCTAATTAGCATTTCAAACGGTAAAAAGTTATAGGCCTAGGAAACAACATGGGGGGAACAGTTTACACTCCAGAAACTAACTGATCTCTTTATAGCTCTTCCTGTTCCAATCCTCCTATAATCCTCTTTTTCCCTTTGTTAAAGTTTCTTTTATTTCTTCTTTTCTTCCTATTCACCCCCTCTCATTTTAACTGGCCAAAATATGAAAATGAGGGCTACTTTAAAATTATTTATAGAGAAGAATTTTACTCTCCCAAATCATTTTTAAATTAGGGTACGGACCCATGATTGTTTTCTTGTGGGTTAGAAAAAGTTCACCAATCTCTGCTCTCCATTGTGGCTCTGCCAACTCATGAGGTAAAAGACATCCAGGACACTGGAGACCTGCATCCTAGTCCTGGTCCTGGTTAATGATTAACTAGGTAATCTGGGGCAACTTCCTTCAGCTCTGGCCCTCAGTTCCCCTAGCTGTAAAACAGAAGGATTTACTAGATGATATATATATAAGGTCCCTTCCAAATCAGAGGGTCCCCATTCTTAATCCTCTGGGGCCCTGCCTACCTGTGTGGCGGAATGCAGGGGACTGATACCACAGGTGCTGCTGCCCGTTTTTCGGCCAGGATCTTCCGAGCCTTCTTCATCTTGATCCTGGACTTGGCTTTTGCCTTCTTTACCTTCTCTGAACTCCAGCCTTTCCCCTCTTCTTCCTCTTCCTCCTCTTCCTCCTCCCCCTCGCTGTGGGACAGGGCAGGCAGCCGGCGCACTGAGCCTGGGGGTGTGTGGATGTCGCAGTAGGCAGTTTTGCGCACGCTGAAGGAGGTACCGTTGGCACCCGTCTCCCGTACGGGCTCCATCTTCATGTAGAGGCCTGCCTGCTGGGCGCAGGTCACGTGGAAGGCTGTGTAGCAGTTGGCTTTGTGGCACTGGATGCAGGCCCCCGACCCCCTCTGCTTGCAGATGTAGCAGGTGAGTTTCCAGCGGGCAGGTGGGATGTGCTCGATACTGTCGATGGGCTCCAGAAACACAGTGTTGGCGAAGCAGACCTCGGGGATCCACAGTGCGCACACCACATGAGCCCACCGCCCATCGTCTGTCTGCTTGAAGGCCCCGCCCTTGTTCGGGCAGAGGGCGCAGTCCACCGCCCGAGAGGGGGACTGAAGGCAGCGGCGGCAAAGCCACTGGCCCTCAGGGATGTAGGGGACGCCATAACATTCTTGGTGGACAGCCAGGTTGCACATATCGCAGAAGAGAATCACATTGCTGTTCTGACACTCACCATCATTACAGATGCAGCAGACGGCGTCCTCGTCCACCAGGGCGTTGGGGTCCCCCTTGTGGTGGCTCTCGAAATAGGACTCCTTCTCTAAGCGGTCCATCAGGTACTCAAAGATCTCCTGGGGGATGGGGCTCACTCCTTCCGTCTTCCGGCGCTCATTCATGATGTCCAGCCAGATATAGTCCTCCTCATCCATGTCATACTCTACCTCCTCGTCCAACTCCTCGGCCGATTTCTCAATGTACCTGAAGGAAACCGAGAGGCTCAGGTTTGGGCATGTCCTTTCCCCCTATCCCTCAGAGCCTCTGTCAAGCACACAGAGGGAGGGATGGCAGGAGGGACAAGTCAATAGATGAAGACACTTAGGACCATCTCTCTAAGGGATCTGGAGACTGGAAAAAATCACTCTGGCTGGGTTCTACTTTCTCTATGGTTTTTTATCTAGGTAGGATCTTGTTAAAATGAACATCAAAGGCAAATGTGACAATTGGAACTAGGAACAAAATTATTTTTGCAAGAAAAACATTTGATAAACCTCCAACCTCTACTATGTACGATTCACTGTGTGAGACCCGGCGGGGGAGGTCTCCCATATAAAGACCATGATCCCTGCTCCAGGAGGTTACAAGGGGAAGAGACTGAGTCAGAAGGCAGGAGGAAAGTACCCTGCTGCCTGCTCTCTCACTGTGGATGCGGCTGACAGTTGACTGCATAGAACCCTGGGCTATTGTTTGGTAGGAGATATCAGGCCACTTGGCAACCTGTTTCCATCTTGAATCACCATATAACTCCAGGGAAATAAAAAAAGCCCAGTTCCTCCAACAGCCCTTGGAGATGGCCCTGATTCAGCAGACCCTACCAAAGAGCTTTGGGATGCTGCAGGTCTCCAAGGGGTGTCCAGACTTCTCATATGAACCCTAGGGTCAAGTTTTCTGTATTCTGTGATCATATGCACCCAGTCCACACAGGGTTACATATACATGGTACAGCAGGCAAGACAAGTCACAGAACTGGGTGCCAATGTCATGACTTCTGAAGTCCCTTCCAGCTCTAGAGTGATGATTTGATGAATCAGTGTTGTATGAGGGGGAAGAAAGTATTTAGACGGTGGGAGAGAAGCCAATACCTGACCCACAGGGTGTAACTGCCTTCTGTCCTTTTTCCCCCTTCAGTACTCGCAGCCTCATGCCATGAAGGCTTTGGAAGTGAATGACCCCTCCTCCTTGGCCTTGTGCCCCAACTGTCCACAGTGTGGCTCAAGTAACTCAGAGGCAAGGAGGATCACTGAGAGAAAGCCAACAAGATCAGGTCCTCTTGCTTTTGGGCTGGGTCCCCAAAGACAGTGGGGAAACAGAGAAATCAACCAGGCATAAGGAAGGAAGGAAGGAAATCAATAGGAAAGGGAGAGATGGTGGAAATGCAAAGGGAAGAAGTCAGGATGAGCAAAAAAGAAAAAGAATTGGCTTAAGAACTCAATAGAAAGTTGAGCGTCATAAGCTAGGGCAGAATTACCTCAATCCAGTATGGTCAGGACCCAAGGTAATCTACTCCCCCCTATCTGTCCATGTTCCTTAAACCATGAACCCATGCACCCATCCAACATTCTACCTCTCCCACACCCTGTGTGGCCACAAACAAAAGTCCTCTCTCTCAGTCCATTTTCTTATCTAGAGAAGGAGTACTTTGACTACATTCCTCCCCTGATGCTTCATCAAAAGTACAAAGTTCATCCTGGGCTTGACAATTCTAGTAGGACTTAAGCCTTGGCAGGTTCTACCAAAACCAAGGGCCTAATCTGATGATTGGCAGCTCAGCCTGGAAAAGTCCATAACCAGCCCTGTGGAAAGTGCTCTAGTCTCTCCATCTCTAAAGTCAAAGGAAGGGGCAAGTTGTGCTTCAATGGAGGGAACCTCACACCAACCTTGAAATCACAGATGTCTCAAGTACTGATAGGGCTGATGCTCCTCGATTCACCTACCTGACAGGGTGGTTGTGAGGAGAGCACCTTTTAAGCTTTGGGGCCCTAGAGAAATAGGAAGTGCTCAGGTGACTTGCTGGTACTGGGGAGGAGGAGGGGGAGGACAAAGAAGACATGGTCTCTGCCTGGGTTCCCAGCCCTTCAAGTCCCTGCTACCATATAGCTGGTCTTCAGGTCGGGGTCAGTGGCATGTTGGAGGAAGGGCAGGACTGGCCTTACCGGTAATAAGAGGTTGGACGAGGTGGGGCATCGGGGGTGTCCTGCTCCAGCTCCCGGTACACCACCTCTGGCAGCTTTGGGGTGGCATTGGCCGAGGCATTGTGGTGGTGGTGGTGGTGGTGATGATTGGAGTCCTTCCGCTTGTCCTTGTTCTTGTGTTTACCAGCCTTGGGCGTAGTGGTGGGCGTCTCGGTGTTCTCCTTGTTGCTGCCATTCTCTGGGTTTTCCTCTGGGGCCTCCTCATCCTCAGACACAACGTCCAGGTTGTCAAAGATGCTTATTCGGTGGACTCGGCCATGTAGGTCCACCTCTACCATGCGCTGGGCCTGGGCATAAGTCATCACCTCGCGGCTGGGGGACTGTGACACTTCAGAAGGGTTGGGTGACTGCTTGTTAGCTGAGCGGGACTGACGCCCCTTTTTCTTGTGCTTTCGAAGGGGAGTCTGCTGAGGTGGAGGTGGGCTATCGTGGTCATAGTGGTACAGGTGGTACTCAATGCCGCTGTAACTTTTATAGATCTTGCGACAGGTCTCTATGGGACATTCATAGGGGGGCTTCGTAGCCCGTAGGTTGTGGCAGAAAGTCTTCACATCAAAATCCACCCCCATTCTGTCACATCTGGAATGCAGACAGACAACTGTGAAAAGCTGAGTGGGAGGCCTGTCAACCACACCCACGCTAAGAGGAGAAAAGATCCCAAGTAAGAAGCTCCAAAAACCTCCCACTGCAGGCAGATGAAAGGAAGGGAGGAGACAAGAGCACCCGCCAGCATAAGCATCTTTCTATATGCCTTGTTGCTACTGCACCTCTTCTCCCTATAAAGACAGGGAACCTTGCACTCATACCCCCCCAGAAGTCAACTGCCTCCTTCCCAGCCAGAGTAAACCCACTCTACTCTGACTGCTTTAGACCTCAACCACAGAACTGGGCTCTTTTGGTTAGGGAGATCTTCAGAAAACTCACTGATTCAGACTACACCATTCATCCTACTCAGTCATTACCAGGATACCAGGAGATATTCGCTGGGAAAGAGCTTTACCACCTGATTTTCCCCAAGAGTATCCCATCCTTTTCCCCCTTCTACCTCTAGTCCTAGGAACAACTGTTAGTCACTTCCACCATGCCCCTGGAAGGGGTGGGCCAATCTCTGTCCCGTGGCTCCCTTCAGTCTCTTATGACCATATTTAGACCCTTCAGGGGGGTCAACACTGGGTTCCCTCTTTAGAATGTAAGCCCCTATATGTAAACCCAGCACTTAGCACAATGATTTGGCTGATAATCTAATATAGTCCTGAGCCCTGAGCTCCATACATAGCTAAAGAACACCAGATAGCTGGGAAAGATTATTGAATGAGAGTTCAATGCCAAAAATCTAATTAAGGTCTAAGAGGTAGCAGACTTCTACCTATGTTAATCTATGTATTCTCTCCCTAGACTTGCCTTGAGCATTTTCTCCCAGGGCAGGCCATTTCTTATTTGAATCCCACCGGGCTTTACCTTACACGGTACCACCTGACTATAATTCCCTGGATCCTCTTGGCACCTAAGAGGCACTTAAGGGAAACAAGCAACCAACCAGCCTTATCACTTGGGTTTCCTCAACTAGGAACCCTTGGATTTCCTAATCCCTACCAAGAATAGCATGCCATCAACTATTGTTAAGTAGTTCACATATTCTCTTGGAGATACAAGTCAGTTTAGCATCTCTATTTTTCAGGTAAGGAAACTGAGATCCAGGAAAAGACTGGCTCCAAGTGGCTGAATCAGGAGCAAGGCTAGACTGACCCCTCAAGCTGAATCCCCGATGGAGATTCAGGCCCTGTTACATCTCAGTATGGTAGAGTAGAGACTTCAGTGATGGCCAATGGACTGAGATCAGAGACCCTGACAACCAGGTGATCCTGACTTTTGACTGAAGGGGAACAAAGTAGTTTTGTTTTCTATTTGAGCTCTTTAATCTCTCAGTCTCTATGGAGATTGTTGCCACCGAAAACAGAGTCCTCAGGCCTTCAGAGACATCTCTGTGCTGGGTCCTTAGGGACAGGGAAGCAGCAGGAAGCACTACCCTTGGCCACCTAGACCAGAAGATGATCCAGACTTGCCTCCAGTGGTGGCTGGCCCAAGACCCTTTCCCCAGGCTACGTTGATGGGGAAATCAGAGAAGTCATACGGGGCACAAGTTGTGTCAAATTATTCAGAGTTTCAGAAACAAGGCTATTGCTCAGTTAAATTTGGAGGCTCTGAGAGGGAATCAGCTTATAAGATAGGGCTTCTAAGCTTTTTTCTGTCACAGGCTCCTTTTGGCACTCTGGTAAAGACAAGAGTTTTGAAGCGTATAGGACAACAAAGGAAAGCAAGTGCACTGAAATACAAGTTATCAATACAGTAAAACATTAAAAAAAAGTTCACCGTTCCCTTCTAAAGCAGCAACATCGGGATCGCTATTGAGCGAGGCACAAACGAACTCTAAGGAGTTAGGCGGACTTTCTCTTTAGAAGAAATGAAGATCCAGGCACCAGCCACCCCGAAGGCCCCAAGCCCAACCCTTACCCTTTCTACAATAGGCTGGATTCCTCCCCGTAGCTTTCCCGCCTCTGCTCTGGCTGGGCCAGCCTGTTCTCCGCACTTGCAGTTGTCACACGGGGCCCCAGCTATGGCTTGATGGGGGGAAGGGGCGGCGGGGGCAGAGCGAGTGCGTTAGCGGGGGAAGCCAAAAGGCCGAGCCAAAGCCCGAGGAATGAACGGGGGGGCCCTGAAAGTGTGACAGCTGCCCCCAGGGGCGGCCGGGGCGCACTGGCCCCCCAGATCCCCCCGAAGTCCCGGGCCGGGGGGCGGCCGAGCCCGGCGCGCCCCGCGCCCCCGCCCCCTCCGGGCGGAGTGTAACAAGTGAAACCTGCGGCGCCCGGGCTCCCGCCGCCGAGGATACTTTGTAGCCAGGCGCCGGCGGCGCTGCCTCGGGGCCAGCCGGGCCGGGCGGGCAGTCGGGCCGGCCCCCGCGGGCCCGGGCGCCCTTAAAGGGCCGGGCGGTTGGCTTGGAAACCCGCGGCCGGGCCCCGGCCCCGGCCCCCCCCCGCCCCCCGCCCCGGCGCCCCTCCTCCGGCGGCGCTTACTCACCGGCCGCCGCCAGTGCGGGCTCATAGCCGGCGTCCAGGCGGGGCCCCGGGCCGGGGGAGGCCGCCGAGGGCGCGCAGCAGCCGCCGCCGAGCCCCGCCGGGCTGCGGCCGCCCCGGCCCCGCTGGTCCCGAGCCGCTGGCTGCTTCCCGGGCGGGCCGAGCTGGGCTCGGGCCGCGCCGCCGCCGGCGGAACAATAGAGGCTGCTGGGAGGGGGCGGGCGGGAGCGGAGGGGGAGGGGAGCGGGGAGGAAGGAGGGCGCGGGGGCGCGGGGGCGCGGGGGCGCGGGGCCGGGGGCGGCACAGGCGGCGGCGGCGGCGGCGGCGGCACAGGCGCAGGCACGGGCGCAGGGTAAACGCCAGGCCGCGGCGGCGCCGAGCCGCACTTTCGCTACGGCTCCTCCCACGCCCCCAGGCCGCCCCACGTGGGGCCGGGCCAGAGCCCGCGGGAGCCGCCGCCGCCCGCTCCCAGCGCCGCCGCGGGGTGGGGCGGGGCGGGGCTCGGCGGGCCCGGGGGGCGGGGCGCAGGCCTCGGGCCGTTTGCGGCGAATCTGCCGACGCGAATGGGGAGCGCGAGCCCGGACAGCGCCCCGCCTCCGCCCCGCTGCGCCTCCGCCGGGCGGGGCCGGGCGGGGCCGGGCGGGGCCGGGGCTCCGGGGGCGGCGCGGGGGGCGGGAGGAGGGCCCGGGTCCTTCCCCGGGGGGGGGGGGGGGGGGGGGGGGCTCCGGGGGGGCGGGGAGGAGGGCCCGGGTCCTTCCCCGGGGGGGGCTCCGGGGGCGGCGCGGGGGGCGGGAGGAGGGCCCGGGTCCTTCCCCGGGGGGGGGGGGCTCCGGGGGGTGCGGGGAGGAGGGCCCGGGTCCTTCCCCGGGGGGGGCTCCGGGGGGGTGCGGGGAGGAGGGCCCGGGTCCTTCCCCGGGGGGGGGCTCCGGGGGCGGCGCGGGGGGCGGGAGGAGGGCCCGGGGGGCTCCGGGGGGTGCGGGGAGGAGGGCCCGGGTCCTTCCCCGGGGGGCTCCGGGGGGCGGGGAGGAGGGCCCGGGTCCTTCCCCGGGGGGGCTCCGGGAGCCCGCGGGGGGCGGGGAGGAGGGCCCGGGTCCTTCCCCGAGGGGGCTCCGGGAGCCCGCGGGGGGCGGGGAGGAGGGCCCGGGTCCTTCCCCGGGGGGGCTCCGGGGGCCCGCGGGGGGCGGGGAGGAGGGCCCGGGTCCTTCCCCGGGGGGGCTCCGGGGGGCGGGGAGGAGGGCCCGGGTCCTTCCCCGGGGGGGCTCCGGGGGGCGGGGAGGAGGGCCCGGGTCCTTCCCCGGGGGCCCCCGGAGGCGGCGCGGGGGGCGGGGCTCAGAGTTTGCAGAGGAGGACACCGAGGCCCGGGGCGGGGGGGGGGGGCGTCGCTCTGCGGGCGGGACTCGAATCCAAGTCTTGGGACTCCGGGCGCCCGCCCGCTGTGGCCGGAGGGTGGAAGCAGCGCCCGGGGCTGAGAGAGGGGCCGGGCCGGGATCGGGGCGGCGGCGGAGGCGCCCCCGCTTCAGGCCTAGCCCCCTCCATCCCGGGGCCCTGACACGGGGCCGGGGCCGGACTCGGATCTGCGCACTTCGGGCCGGAGCCCCCCCCCCCCAGCCAGAACCCGAGCCCTGCTGGACAGCTCCGAGCCCCGCGCGGCCCGGCGGGCCCGGGCGACCCCGGGGAGTCGGGCCCCGACCTCCAGTGCGCCCTGAGCCAGTCGCGCTGCCTGCCTCAGTTTCCTTATCTGTAGATGGGGCAGGAGCAGCTTCCGCCCCCGGAGCCTAAACCGAGGTGCTTGATGCTACAGAAATGCAAGCCGCCGTGACTGCCGCGAAGAGTCAGTCGGGGCGGGTGCCAAGGGGCAAGTGAACCCCTGGGGGACGGTGCCAAGAACAGGCAAAGAGCCGAGGGTTTACCGCTGGCCATGGGGAGAGCGTCTGCAAGCAGCCGCCTATTTAACAAGGACAGACGGGAGGAGACCTGCAGGAGGGAGGCCCTAGCTGCTGGGCACCGAGATGGGACTGGAGCCCTCTCCAGAGAGGCCGGGGGAGTTAGGGGCGCAGGGAGGAGGGCGGGCATTCCACACACGAGTGACCAGGCACCCCCACGGCCCTAACAAGTAAGACTTGCACCCCGGTGCCTGGATCGTCAAATGTGAGACGGCCACAGCGACCATCGGAGGAGGCCCGGCTCGCCGGCTCTGACGCGGAACTTGCCATTTGATCCTGGAGGGAAGCGGGACAATGGCAAGTTGCTCCGTTTTCCCGAATAGGGGAGTGACTTGGGTGGACTTGCTAGGTGGCTTAGGGGATAAAACTTTAGAATTCCAAAAGGAAGAAATTCAGCTTCTGCTATAGCCACTTACTAGCGCTATGAAGCTGGTCAAATCACTTGGCTCAGTCTGCCTCAGTTTCCTCATCTGTAAAATGGGGATAAAAATAGTGTGTACTGGGGCGGCTAGGTGGCGGAGTGGATAGAGCACCGGTCCTGGAGTCAGGAGTCCCTGAGTTCAAATTCGGCCTCAGACGCTTCATAATGACCTAGCTGTGTGGCCTTGGGCAAGCCGCTTAACCCCACTGCCTTGCAAAAACTTAAAGTAGTGTCTACGTCACAGGCTTGTTGTATTAGATGAGATATACATGTACTCTATAAACTTTAAGGTTCTGTGTGAATGCCTAATTATGATCATCGTTATGTTTTAGGAAGATCTCTCAGTATATTCAAAACTGAATTTAATTTTCCCTCTTGACCCTTTCCCCTTCCTTTCCACACTTGTTTATGCTGTCTTTATTCTGCCGAGGGCCTCAACAATCCATTCTCTCCTGAATTCTGCCCACACTTTGTTTTGCCTCCATAGTGTTCATCATTTAACCTTTCTTTTGACTCTTTTTTGGTCACTCTGGTTCAGGCTCTTTTCACTTCCTGTCTGAACCACTTGAATCATCTCCTCATTGGTCTTCCTATTTCCAGCCTCTTCTTTCCTTCATACTTCTACCAGAGTAATTTTGCTAAACTAGGTCTGACCATGTCCCTCCCCTGCTCAAGAATCTCCGCTGATCCCCTATGACTAATAGGAGAAACTCTAAACTCTTTTGTTCAGCATTTAGGTCTTCACCATACGACTCCATCTGAACTTTCCAGACAGTTCATAATCTTTCCTTTATACATTCTGCATCCAGAATTCTGCATTCCTTCTCTTCTCCCTGTGACTTGGCATAGGCTCTCCCTTGTGACCTGGAATGCACTCTCTCTTCTTAGCATCCTCAGCTTCCTTCATGGTTTTTCTCATGTTTTCTTGTTTATTTACCTGTACATATGCATATCCTTAGAAGAATGGGAACTTCTTGAGGGCAGGGTTTGTATTCCCATCACCTTATAGTACAGTTTAATGAGTGCTTGTTATTGAATGAATAGGGAGGGCAGCTAGGTGGCGCAATGGATAGAACACTGGCTCTGGAGTCAGGAGGGCCTGAGTTCAAATCCGACCTCAGACACTTCATAATTACCTAGCTGTATGGTCTTGGGCAAGTCACTTAACCCCATTGCCTTGCAAAAATATAAAAAAAAAAAATGAATAGGGAAGGAAGAGGTAGAGACTGGGGTTAGGGGAGAAGTCCCCTGGGACTTGTGATTGGAGCTATCATCTTTCTAGCCCTGTTTTGCTTGGGTACCTGGGTTGAAGAAGCACTGTCCCCCAGACCCTCCAGGATATATGCAGATGCTCTTTGGAATGGGAGGAAGGAAAAACCTTACTTAGAGGTTCTTGATGTCAAAAGGGTTGAATTGAACTCTAGAAAATGAACCATCTGGAGTGTCAGGATCTTAGAGTCTGCATGGATACAATCAGCCCATTGATTATATGTATATTCCTCCCACTTAGAATACTCTTAATTTTCCACCTAGGCTTCCCAGAAAGTTCCTTTGAACTTAATTTTGTTTGAATGGAAATGTCTGTGCATGTGATTGAAAGGAAAGGAGGCATAAGTAACCTGTGCTATGGAATGGCCATTTACTCAGCTTGCTCCATCCATTCTGATTGCTGATTCGTGAGAGTTGTAGTCAGGACCAGTCCCACCCTCCCCTACTACCCCCATTGTCAACCTCCTTATTCCTCCCTGTCTGCCCTTACCCCACATACATAAGAGCCAGACCAGCTATCTCTTAAGACCTACTAGAGGCAGACTTCTGGTCCTAAGGAGCCTCCTCCCTTTGAGGGGCTAAGCCTTACAAGGCAAGAGAAATGGGATGGAAAAGATGGAGATGCAGAAGGGATCTCTACCTGCGTTTCCTAGAGCTGATGGGGCCAAATTTGGGCACCCATTTGCAGTTTGCTAGAAGAGGAAAAATATGGTTTCTATGCCAGGGATAAAGAAGGTAACTGATAGGTCTATCCCCAAGGGACTCTGGGGCCTTTTGGAGTTTCAAAATGAGGTCTGTGGTTCTTTTATTCTAATCCTTGCCTCCCAATTCCCAAGGAAACTCTATCTCTGTTTGCCAGGTTGCCATCTGATAATTCAGTCACTAATTACTGCTGCAGTACCAACCCCAGGACTTCCAGCTTCAACTTCTTAGTTGGACCCTTCCCTGTTGGATTCTTCCTTCCTCCCCATCAAGCTCCTGAGACAGGTGTGAGGGCAAAGCTCAGCTTTATTATTGGCATAAAGACTTGGTGGTAGCTGGACTCAGCTGCGGCCCCAGGACCCTGCTGGCTTGGCATGGGTTGGGGATGGGGGAAGGGTGTGGCATGCCTTTCTCAGTCATCCCCACCCACCATCTAGAGGCAGGAATCTCTGAGGGCAGCTAGATAGGAGGCTAACCCTTTGACTCTCAGCTCTGGGATCTGGAGCTGGGCCCAGCCCAGCTCAACCCAGCCTTCTAGGTGACTACCCAGAAAACACTAGGGCAGCTAGGCTGCCCTTCAGGGCTGCAAGGAGGTGGGGCTGGGGTTGGCGTTGGGGGCAGGCCGAGGCTGGATATCATGGGTGCGCATGTATGATAGCAGCTGTTCTGGGATCTCAGCCAGTACATCTTTTGCCAGTCTCGCCATGCTCAGCACCTGGTTCCCAGAACGGTCAATGTAGTCTCGGAATGGGACGAACTAGAATAGAAAGTAGGAGAAGGTAGGAGTGGCAATGAGGAGAGGAAATGGGCATATTAGAAAGGAGGGAAGACAATGGGAGAAATCATCAGGAGGTTGGAATTTGGGGCCATTAGAGGCAAGGGGAAAAGCAGACTTGGCAGTGGAAGAAGAGGAGGTGATGAGCACGGTGGGAGATGGAGGAGAGAAGAAAGAGGAGCCAAGTTGACCAGGGAGAGGGAAAGAAAAAACAGGCTTGGTAAGGTGGGCTCAAAGCTCAGCTGTCAGAGCCCTTGCTTCCCCTCCTCTCAGTTTTCTCTCTATATACTGCTCCTCTCTGTACAAACACACATGCACTCGTGATGCCATGACCTGTAGCTACCTGTACGATGTCCCTCTCTGCATAGCGCCCACGAGAGGATACGCGCACGTCATCTCCATCCAGTTCTTCCATTGCTAAACAAAAGATACACCTCTTCTCATTGAGTTTTGGCTTGGCTCCTCATGATCATCCCCAGCCTTAGCTATGATCTCACAAAGTTGAGGCCCGGACCTTTTGCAAGCATGAAAGCAGCCCCAGCCTCTATCCCTTTTCATTTTGAGAGCTGGCCCCAAAGAATAGCTCTGGATCTCCATGCCTCTCTTCATACCTTCCCTTAAGACCAACAGCCTGTGGAACACCTTGCCCTCCCTGTCCAGACAGCTTGCCTTCCCCCTCATACTCACCTTCAAACATGGCTGGCCCCACCCCAACAATGATGATGGACATGGGCAACGAGGAGGCCTACAGGGAATGGAAAGGGGGTAGACGATTAGGAGAAAGAGCATACTGAAGGGAGACCCACCTCTTTCCCAATCATTCCATTTCTCTAACTCACACTGACAATGGCCTCCTTGGTCTGTGTCATATCTGAGATCACCCCGTCTGTGATAATGAGCAACACATAGTATTGGGAACCATCGGAGACCTTTGCAGCAGCCCTGAGCAAGAGCAAAGACAGAGTTGCCATCCCAGAACATTAGCCTCAGAGAAGACCTTCAAGAGCCCCAGTTATCCCCATGATCCTCCCCCACCCCCTAACTCCTCAGAACACTGCAGGTGGCATAGATAATTCCCACTCCCTGCCACGATCCCTTCAGGAGTCAGCATTCCCCAGCTGCTTCTTTGCCCACCCACTGCTCCTTTCCTGCCCACCCACCTTGCCCCTTGCATACCGGGCCACCTGGTTGATAACTGGGGCAAAGTAGGTGGGGCCATAGAGCTGGACAGTCCGAAGGCTCTGAAAGTAACTCTCCAGTACACCCTCGATGCCCGCACAGTTTGGATCCTCAGAATTATTGTTCTGCCAGTGGAAATGCCAAGGGAGGCTTAGCTCAAGAGGGTCACTCTGGCTGATTGCTAGGAGAGGTAGAATTGGGGGGGGGAGCAGACAAAAGACCTTGCATCTCTGGGGTTCTCTTTCTCTCTGGGGTCCAGAAAGGCTGTGATAGCTAGAACCCTGAGGGGACACCTGACTGGGCCTTGGAGGAGAGCAAGGAAGGACAGTCTTGAACTTAACCATTCTCAAGGTACCTCATCAGGAAAACGAGAGGGTGAGACTTGGTGACCACCTCTGTCCCTTCCAACTTTAATCTATGATCCTATGGAAAAGGGAGGCAGCATGCAATCCTAGTCGTCACCTGGGGGAAGGGGCTAGGAGGACCAGAGGACCCTTGCTCAGGCCCTTCCAGCCCATACCAGAGGGAACTGGTGGGAGATGCGTCCCTCAGGGGGCACCTTGGCTCCAAAACCATAAGCAGGGAAGAGCTTGTCACTGTCGTAGTCCTGGATGATCTCTCCCACGGCCTTGAGTGCCATAGCATAAGCACTAAGCTGGTAGGGACTCATGTAGTGTAGAGATGTGGGCTGCAGTGGGTTCCCTGTCAAGATACAGCACCCCCAGCCCTTCAGTCATTCAGTCTGGCCCCCTGCTAAGTCCCTCTTCTTGGCTTCTTGGGAGGGTGGTGGGTAGAAAGAAGGAGATGGAAAGGTTACTGCTAGGTTCCTCCCATTGGGCTTCTTGAGGGGCAAGGATGGGGAGATGGAAGAAATGGAAAGAATGAGCCTTTAAGATCCTTTTTGAAACCTGCACTGTGGTTGGTAGGTAAGGCTCTTCCAACAGGTTGGGTGGAGGATGAGCCCTGATGGTCCCTCCAAAATTTCTCTTTTCATCCCAGGACTCACCATTGGAGGCTGTGAAGTCTATGGCCACAGTGAAGTTCAGCTGTGTCCTGTTGAAAGGATAGGAGAAAGAAGCTATGTTTCTTCTCATGAGCCCAGATGGGCTTCCATTTTCCAACTTTGCTACATCCCTACATACTATGCACATGCTACATAGGCAAGCTGCGGGTGCCATTTTAGGCAACCAGTGGTTTGGCTGGTGTTCCAAGAGAGCCTGGGAGAGTGTGACTGGATTCATCCTCATGGGGGGAAAATCCTAAGATCCTTTTTTCCTGGGTGAAGTATGGAGCTACCCCATGAGCAGTGACTCACCCGCCCTTGATATAATCAACAAAAGTGAATTCAGAATCCACAGTGAAGGAGAGTAGTGTCACCTGAAAAGAAGAAAACAAAGACCTAGGGATGGTATGAAGGAAGACAAGGGGGGTGTTGTGGGAGGAAGAAGAGGAAGAAGAAAGAGATGATCCTGGGGCAGGGCTCCAGATAGTACTCACTGTCCCTGAATTGACATATTTCTTTTTCTTACATTTCTTCCTAGGGTTGAGAACCTGGAAGGGGGGGGTAGGGAATAGAAATTGTAGTTAAACAGGCACATGCTACCAATCAGCCTGGATGGAGCAAGGATTGACTCTGAGGATTCAGAGATGGTTGTGGGAATAAGTTTATAGGGCAGGGAAGTCAGTGGCTGAAGGGGGAGAGAAGCAATGGAGGAGATGAGAGGGAGGCACAAGAGATTTGGATGGAGAAGATAAAGTTGTGGGGGCACAAAACAGGACTATTGCAAGCTTGAGGTGGCAACATCTTACCTCATACACTGTGAACTGACTTTGGGCCTTTGTTAGCTCCCTATAACTGGTGGTGAACTCTCCAATGAAGTCATGGCTGCGATAAGAGATAAATCAGGATTGGATGGGGAGACGCAATCTGCTGGAGCTCATGACTCCCTATTCTTCAGGTTTTAGGAACAGGTCTCCCAGGAGAACAGAATTTTAGTTAATTGAAAAGTAAATGAAAAAATACAGAACAATATGGTGGGGAAAATTATTGGCCTAGCAGTTCAGAAATGTGGAGGTCAGGTCACCTTCCTAAGTCTCATTTTTCTAACATGTCAGACGGGAATGATAACCTCACTGGGCTGTGGTGAGGATCAAATGAAATATGTGAAACTTTCATAAACCATAAAGGACTATCAAAGTTTGAAGTACTGCTTTTATATGTGAAAAAAAAAAGGAACTGGCTCTTTGAGAAGAAGGAACATGGTGAAGCTTCACCTTCCATCTCGGTCCCAGTCATATACATCGATCTTCACAGTCCTAAAACACAGAAGAATTAATGTGATCAGGGAAGTTTCTCTTGGGTAAAATCCCCTTCCCTTCACCACTCAAGGCCTAGAGCCCACCTCACTTTAAGAGAGATTGGTGCAACCACACCAGACTGAGATAGCCCGCCCCTCGGCCCCTCCTGACCCTGTCCAATGGGCAGCATTCCAACCTGTCATAGTCTCCATTGCACAGTGCCCGCACAGGGATGGTGAAGGGTTGCCACACAGGATTCAGTGTATTCTTCACTACCTCAGTCTTGTGGCAGATGGTGAATCTATGTGGGAAATGACATGACAAAGGTGGAGCCAGACATCAGGGAGGCCTCGGGCTCCTGGGACATGGTGAATGACACTGGCTGGGGCACAGATGAGAAGTGGACAGTGGGCCCCGATTCCCTTTGCACTTGATTTCGTGAAAGGGGGATTTGGAGTTTCCATCCCTGACTCTGTCCCCTGGGTGACAACTCACGTGCCATCCTCATTGCTGCGGTAGAAAACAAGGAAAGGATCAGACTTCCCAAAGAAATCCTTCTTGTCCAGTTTGTTGGCACAGAGCTGCATCGTGGCAATGTCCTGGGAATGGGAGACAGGAGGGAGAAGGGGAGTACAGTTTGCCCCCAGACACCTGCTGAGGAAGCTTGGATAACAGAAAGCCAGGAAGAGTCAACCAGACTGAAGAGTTTTCCCCCCAGAGGGAAGACAAACAGAAGAAGGGAGGCAGACGTATGAACTACTGACCCTGCAATTACTGAGCTCCTCTGCAGTCAGTAGAATGGATCCACACTTCTTCCCAGGGACCCCCCTAGAGACAGAGATGAGCTGATCAGAAGTGGAGGAGAGATAAGAGGGAAGGGCCTGAGGAAGGGAGACAGGGGCCAGAATGGTCCAACTCCTTGGAATCAATTCAGGTTCCTTCTCAGGGGCCCCATCGTGCCACCTCAGTTCCCTTTACTATACCAAACAAATTCTAGTCTACATGACTTAAATATTATGAATAATCACAAAGTCACTACCTTCCATGGCTTTCCATTCTATTAGAAAGCTCTAATTGTCAAGAAATTCTTTCCTAGGCTGAGCCCAAATCAGTCTCCCTATAATTTCTACTCATTGGTAGTTCTGTTCTCTGAGGTCAAGTCAGAATAAGAAGCAGCTCTTCTCCATAGGACAGTCCTTACAATGGTTGGGTCATGTCATGTCTCCTTTAAGTCTCCCTGGGTCATAGAATCTAAATTTGTTGCTGGAGGGAAACTTATAGTGGTCCTCAGTCCAAATCTCACATTTTACCACGGAAGATCCAGGCTAAACCAAAGTGATTTGCCCAGGGTCACTCAAGAGACAAGTAGCATAGGTCTAGGAGCTCCTGGGTATTTTAAGGGTCCATTGAGATGAGTTGAGGTCACCTTGGTAGTAGGAGAGCTAGGGCAGTTCAAGGAAGGGAAAGATCATGGAGGATTCTGGCAATGTGACCAGGCTTCATGCTGTAGCTAGGGCTTGAGTCAAGCTTCTAAAGAACAGATAGAATTTATGAAGAAGGCTAGAGCTTATTATAGGCAAGAGATGACGGTAAGGACAAAGGTGTAAAGATGGAAATGCTTGTCATGAGTTCAAGGGACAATCAGAACAGGGATTGGAGCAGAGTTTCAGTGAGGGAGTGATTGGAAAGGGTTGGCAGCAGGTTGTAAAGAGACTAGAATAATGACAGGCTGGGATGGGGGCCCCAAGGGGAAGGCGTTTATAGATTTTTTTGGGGGGGTGAAATCTGGACTCTGTCCCCCCTCATAAACCTTTCCCTTCTCACTCATCCACTCTTGGGTAATAACAGAGAACCTGAGTGGAGGATTCCTAGAGTATAAAGATTTTACCGTCCCTACTCCAAGGAACTGAGCTTACGTGAGGGATCGTTCCACACGGCTGCCCTGCCCTCCAATCACTTCTCCTAGGGCCAGGAATGCCTGTCCCAAGAAATCCTGTAGAAGCGACATAGAGTCAAGAGTAATGTGAAGTCTGCCCATGATCCTCAGGGCCTTGAAGGGCAGGAGGAGAAGGGGAAGGGGATTGAGACCCAAGTCCTTTCAGGAAAGGAAGTAAATGTGAGGACTTCTGAAGGAAACAGCAGGGATTGTTGGCGGAAGTTGGGTGCTCTGACCGGTGCCCTCTTAACAGAGCTAGGATGTGTCAGGATCAGTACTTGACTTTGGGAAACACCAAACTGCCTCTAACATGAAATGCTGTCTGTGCAGAGGATCAGTACAGAGAAAGGCTTAATGACCTGTGTTTTGTCGGTGTCTCTGGGGCGGCTCTTAGTACCACACTTCAGGGAGCAGCATTTGGGGGCCACACATGCACTGCTAGCCACGTTAGTTTGGGTAGCTCTTGTGTCACTGTCAACGGCCCACATCGCGGGGATGTGGAAAGGAAGACTGAAAGGGGGCCTTGCCCAAGGACTAGATCCATTGCAGGGCATGTGAGCAAAGGGCAAAGCTCTGGGAATCACCAAGGCCCGTTTTTGCTCTGGAGACCTTGACCAAGGGTGAGAGATAGGAGCAGCAGGTTGAAAAGGGATCTCTGTGACCTTCGATTATGTTCATTCTCACCTTCTGCAGGGTCCCGGCGGTGGCCGTGGCAGAGGGAAAAGGAAAGACGGGACATAAACAAGGGTAGGTGGGGCCAGCAGAGCCACCCAGTGTCTGGGCTGTGCCATGCCATGGCCCTGTCCAACCCAAAGGAGAGAAGAGAACTAGTCATGCACCAGGATAGAAGTGGGGGGAGTGGGGGCGGGGCAGGGATGAGGTGGGGTCTAAAGAAGATGGGAGAGAGAAAGGAAGGGACCTTGGAGAGGGGAGGAAAGCTGAGGTGCAGAGAGCTAGGAAGGCAGGGGCTTGGGCATCACTCACAGGTTTGGAGATGTTGGTTTTGGAGTCCACATTGTACCTGGGAAGAAAGCCAGGGGAACGGGTCTGAGTTGTCTGTACGGATGAGGGAGATGGTCCGGGGGGTGGGAAGGAGAGGCAGAGGACCAGAGCCAGGAGGAATACTCACACATCAAAGCGAAGGTTCTGTTTTTCTTCAAAGAAGTAATCCAGCACAAATTTGCGAAGGAAGTCTGGATTCAGAGTGTTGTCGATTACCTCGGTCCTTCCAAACTGGGGGGTGCGTGTGTTTAGGAATCGAGGGTTAAACCCTGACATGCCAGTCGGATGGCGGCCCCTCCCTCAGAGATGAGAAGTGGGGAGAAGTTCCATCATATCCTCATGCCCTCCCACCCACACACTCACCTCCCGCCATTCCTGGCTGGCTCGAGTTTGAGTGAACAGCACTACCACTGCGGAGACAGGCTGTTAGCTCTACCCGCTTCTCGGGCTCCACGGGATCCCCCAGACCACCCTCACCCAGCCGGGCAGAGCATCAGGAGGATAAGGGCCCTCCGCATACCACCCTCATCCCCTTTAAGCCTCTACCCACCATCCCGTTTCCCAATACCCTGCCCTACTTCCACTCTTCTCCCCCTCCCCCACCCCCCCACTCTGGTTCTGCTTCCTCCTGCCCCTGGGCCCCCAATCCGGACCAGTTGCCTACTGGGATCGGACTTGGAAAAGGTGTCGAGATCCAGTAGATTCCTGGAGAAAGCAGCACATAGACACGCAGACAGAGAGATGGACGGACAGACAAAAGACCAGACCAACAGGAGAAAGAGCAAGACTGACCAACTGGGGGCCAGGTGCTTTCTCTTTCTCTCCACCCCGGGACCCCCCAGACGCATAGCGGTAGTGGCGGGGGGGGGGGGGGATGGCGAGGCTCAGGCCACGCAGCCCTTGGACCGAGGTCCAAGGGAGGAGGGCGCTCTGGGAGCGGAACCTCAGACCTCGGGGTTTCCGACCCCTTTAGGCTCTGTCCTCAGGACCCTGGACAGCGCGCCGGTTCCTCCCAGCCCCTCTTACCGCACCGTACCGCAGCAGCCTAGGAGCCAGCTTTTGGGAAGTGGGAAAGGTTCTGAACAGCAGGGACCAGAGGCGGGGTCCACAACTTTCTCTTTCCCAGTCCTTTCTTGGTTTTTTCCATCACCCTCGATCTGTGCCGTCACCCCAAACACACGCCTCGACCCCCCTTTACTTTCCTCCCAGGCTTTGTGTTTACCTCGACCCCTTCTCTGAGCCCACGGGCTGGGCTGGGGGCTGAACCCCAGATCCGCGGAAACAGGGAGGCAGCGCCAGAGGCCCTGGAACTCCGCCAGCTGCTTGGCGACCCCCCACTCCCTTACTCTCTCGCCGCCACTTTCTGCCCCCCATTTCCTAGAGCTGGACTCTCCCACCCTCTCATTTTCTTTTGCTTTCCGCTTAGTCCTTCCCTTTCCACTCTTTTCCCTGCCTCCACCGGCCATTCCTCTTCCCTAACCCCACCTGTCTGGCTTTCCCAGCCCTTGCCTGGTCCCCAGTTCCTTCCCCCCCCAAGCCTCCTGCGCCCCAACTTTCCCTCCTGGCCACTCCCCAGATCCCTCTACTCCGGCTCGCCTCGCCCCTTCCCCCGGCTCAGCCCTCTCCCCGTCCCGGGCTTCTCTCTTCCTCCGCCCCCCCTCCCGGCTGCGGCTCGGCTCGGGACTGGGCGCCGGGGCCCCCGGCTCACCGGCAGGACACGGTGATCTCGATCTTGGTGGCCGGGACGCTGCGGTCTGAGGCTCCGGGGAACGACATGGCTCGGGGCCGGGCGGCGAGGGCTCGGGGTGGCTGCGGCGGGCCGGGCCTCGGGGGCCACGCCACGTGCAGGGGCGGCGCGGAGGCGGCCAGCCCAGCCCAGCCTGCCCGCCTGCCGGCCCCGGGCCCGCTGCCGCTGCCGCTCGGGCGCCCGGACTCCGCCCGCGGGAGCCGCTGCGGGCTCCAGATGGCAGCGCAGGCCCCGCCCGGTCCCGCGGCAGGCGGCCCCGAGCCCCCGAGCGGGAGCAGGCAGGGCGCCCCGGGCCCCCGCCCCGGCCCGCCCCCGGCCCCGCCCCGGCCCGGCCGGCGGGGGCCAAGGGGCAGCTCCCGAGGCCGCGGTCCCGCCGCTGTCTCTGGTGCTGAACGGCACCGCCGCGGGGGGGGTGTCCTCGCGTGGAGCTGGGAGGGCGCCCCCGGGCCGGGCACCGACCCCCCACCCCGTCCCCGCCGGACCCCGGAGCCGCCAGCACCGGCTCCCCAGGAGCCAGGTACGGGACGCACAGCTCAGCTTGGCTGTCTTCCACAAACAGCGGCGGAAGCCGCCTGCGGCCCGGCCACGCTGCCGCCCGGCCTCTCCGGGCCCCCTCCCCAGCCTAGGGGAGCTGTTCTGACCGCAAGTGGAGGCGCAAGCGCCACGGTGGGCCGGGGTCTCCCAAGCGGCCAGACGGGAGTCGAGAATGGCAATGCAGGGGTGCAAACTGGGCGTGGAAAACCCCTCCAATCAATCACTTGCTTCCAACATTTTATTGTGTCACAATCATTTCTCCTCAGTGCCAGTGACCCCCCTCCCCCCCACTTAAAAACCAAGGGACTTCTCCCCAGATGCTGCCTGGCAGGGCAGGTTCCAGAGAGGACGATCAGCCAGACTAGACTGGACAGACCGGGAGGGTGGGCAGGGCTAGAGACAAAAGGGGACGGGGCAATTAATGGTCACAGTCACAAGTTGACAGTTTGCAGACAGCCCACAGCTGGGGCACATTCTTGTCGGCTGCCCCAAGGAAGACCCCCTCTTTTAGGGCTCTCGTGGCTCAGCTTCCTCCAGTGGCTCAGCTGGGGAGAAAGGGAGGGAGGGAGCCCACGGTGGGTCACAGAGCACTGCCGGATACTCGAAGTCCCACACCCCGTGCAAACTGCTCCAGGAGGCCTCCGATGGCCCCAGAGGAACTGGGGGTCACTGCCCGGAGCCCCACTGTGCTGCTGTAGGTAGCCAGGAAAGTAGATCGGACTTCTTCCAGCCTGGATTCCCTTTCCGTGGGTGCTGTAAGCCTGGAGCGGGGTGGGGGTAGAGTTAGAAAGAGGAACACAAGTCATCCTGGGTCAGTCATACTTGGGGATCACGTGATCAGAACAACTGCTTCTTCCCATCTTCCAGCACCCCTGGCCCAAGCATTAAGAGCCACCTCCTTTGCTGCCACCCCCAGCCATCCAACCTTCCTGCAGAAGTGGGACACGAGCTACTTTAGGTGGCTTCTTTTCCATATCTTGAGGGAAAAAAAAGCTTTTGCTACAAAGTCTCACAACTGGTCATCCCAGAACTGCACTTGAAAGCACCACCACAAAAACAAAAAGAAAGCTTGAGACAAATGGACTTGAGCTGGAATGACCCTGGGACTCAATAGTTTCTTCTTTTAGGGATGTGATTTATTCAGGGAGTTCTTATCTTACTGTAAGCAAAACAATAAAATGATTAGGCATCAGAAAGCTAAGGTGCAGAACCCCAACCAATGGAAGAAATGATTTCCCCCCCAAATCTTGTAGGCCATGTGGGGCTATTGCCAGCTCCATCCCCATGCAGAGGCCTTACCAACTGCAAACTGAGCTTCCAAGGGTTCCATGCCCTTCGTGTCTCACTGGCAGATTTTTCTCCTCTAGATACAGGAACCCAAAACTACTCAGCATTGAGACCTTTCTCTAAAATGCTGGTTTTACAATTCAGGCTCAAGTCAGTTCTAGCTCAATCAGTGAGGCTCATATCCTCCATGGCTAGAGGAAGTCATTCCTTTGGGGACTGGGTGATAGGGGGCAGGGCAAAATTAATATTGGTGCCTGTTTGGGCCCCTCTATACACTCCACCTGCTCTATCAACAATTCCCTTGCTGAGAGTTTTGGGCTCTACTTTCCTCACAAAAACCCTGCAAGGAAGGGAGAACAAATTGCTTAGGTTAAATCTGCCTCTTTAGCCTTCTCTGGCTCTGTTTAACAATGAATGAAGGAAAAACAGGCCTATCCTCAGTTCCTAAAAAAAAAAAAAAAAAAAAAGATCAGACACAAGGCAGCAGAATCTGGAAGCTGCCTTTTCATAAGGCCACTGCAGCTGATGTATTTAAGTATGGATCACAAGTACAAAGGTCAAAGAGAATGACAGGTGAGAGGGATGGATGGCAGCTAAAAAAAAAATCAGCCTCTGCCTGTCTTTGGATGCTCTTGTGAAAGCCTCAAGTCAGGCCCCCAAATCTCCTTCCTACATCCCCTCAGAGGAAGGGGTACAGCTCTCTTGCTGCTAAGATCAGCCAGCTCTTCCTTTGTCATCACATTCCCAATTCAAGAGAATAAAACACGCATCCAGAATTCAGACTTCTACAAAGAGCAAGCTTCACATGGAAATTTCATTTTACGTCAGCTTGTGATTTGCAAACTCCAACCTCGGGCACCATCTCACTGGGGACATGAAAATTTCATCACAATACCAAGCTTTTCAAGTCCCTTCTAAGAAAAAAAAGGGAATTAGGAACACCACACTATGACTGGGAAACAGAATACCCAAGAGAAGACGATCAGCAATCACATGCTATGTCCTGGCTTAGATGTAAATGACCTCTCCAGCTTAGAGGACCCCCCAGAAGAGGTCAGGCAGACCAAGGCCAAGTTTCTCTTCAGGACCCCCTGAATCACAAGGAAAATGGCTTGGTGGGGTAGGAAAAAAGAGAAGCCCAGGGCACAAGAGAAGAAAACCACCTCTCCTGCTCAGCACTTGAGCTAATGAGATGAGAACATCGATGAAAGGCTCTCCCCTCTATAGTGGATGGCTACCTTGCCAATATAGAACTGCCTTTCTAATACCCAGAGAAAGTTTCACTTGGGACACATCTGCTTCTTATCTTAGTACAGTACTGAACAAGTAGAAAATGGTTACTCCACTTACAGGACAATTTCTAAAGGTGCCCACACCTGGTTTAAGAGAACAAGGGCTGTTCCTGGGCCAGTCTACACTGCCGTTCAACCAGGAAGCCAGCAGAGAGCCTCTTTAAAGGCTGAGGGATCATCAGGCACCACCAGGAGATGGCTTGGTCTGTGGAAACTTCAAGGCTGGCTCTCAGCCAGATATCCAGGAGGAGCTCCTAAGCTAGGGCCAAGGAGCAGACTCTCACAGTGACCAGTTTTCCTAGTCATAGATTTCTGGGAGAAAGGAATTCTTTCTCCACTGATATTTCCGGTCCACAGGTCTAAGCAGTTCTTGCTCCTCACACCAGGGGAGCTGCTCCTCTCCCCACTAGAGACAGAATGGTAGAAAAAGAAGGAAGGAAGAAGATTCAAGTTAGGGGTGAGGGGGGGGAGGAGGAAGAGAACTGCTGGTTAAAAGGCAACCACAAACCACATAAGGGGCTCTCTAGTCCCATCTTTCTTAGACTGATAACAGACATTCTTTCCGAAGGTCACAGCCAAGTCTTCCCCATTGAGGAATGTAATTTCACATAGAACAGTTGACCCTTCCTTTGGAAGGCTAGGGGATGTGACCAGATGGATGGTTGAGTGGCCAAACTAGAGGTAGGAAACATTCTAGTAACAGCTAAGAGATTACATGTCCCTTTCCAGCTTCCCCAAACAAGACAATCTCTTCTAAAAGTGTCCTCCTCAGGAATATGAGGACAAGTTCAGAATAGCCACACAGCCTTAAGAAAAGGTTCCAGATCAAAGCAAGAACTTAGTGTCAGATGTTTCCACTGTGAGCTTAAAGGATATGAGGCAGCATACCAAGAAGAGGTGGTTTTTGGTTGCTGGTCAATCTTCCAAACTAGGCCCCCAAATTCAGGAATCACAAGACATGCTGAAACCCTCTGTACTAAGTAACCTACTAGATCTAGGTAACAGAACCAGTGTGTTTCTGGGACTGTCTTCTGCAAAGATGTATTCAGAGGCAAAATTAATTTAATTGCAAGTCAGGAAAAAACACATCTAGCCCAAAAAGCTCCAAATTAGCTTCCTCTCATGTCTGGCCTAAGCCACATGCTTGCCTTCACTCTCCCACATTCCTTTCCTTCAAAAGATTCTATCATGCAAAGGCTTGAACAGAAATAGAACTCTCTATAGTTGTAGCCTACAGAAATTTCCCTTGGGGAACACCCCCACTGAGAAGGCTGCCGATAGGCTTCAGAAGCTGGGAGGGGGATTTAACATGACACCAAAACACTTCCCAGGCAGGTACCAAAGAGGCCTTGGGAACAGAACTCATTGAACTTGGTGGCAGGTAAGATCCAGGTAAGTCTCTGAATCCCCAGATAATCAGCTTTCTCCACACAACCAGCTCCGACCCCAGCAGGGCAGCATCCTGCCTTCTCAATGCACTTACAGACAACTGTTAGGGAGCTCATCCGAGAAGCTGAAAGGGAGAGAGGAGTCTGTGGTCAGGACTGCCCGCTCCTGAATACTGCCACAGCCCGTTACCATCTGCCAGCTGCCATAGTCTGTAGAGATGGAAGATCCGGGCAAGGAGTGGTCCTCTGATCTGGGGCAGAGAAACAAGAGAGAGGGGAGATGGTGCAATCAGTGCCAATCAGTCACACGCCTGATTCTTCCAAGTAACATCAGGATGACCAAAGTTAGAGCAAGGGGGAAGAAAGTTACATCATTCTGGGCATCAAGGCTCTGGAAAGGTCAGAGCGAGTCAAATCTCTCCGTCAAAGTGAAAAGAAGCCAGATGGATAGTGGCTGAGAAAGCTGATCCTACTGGAAAGCCTCATGCAGAACATTCTGAGGACAGAGGAGACCACCCGTGAAACCAAAGACACCAAGCCCCAAGTAAGTGGCTATATGGAAACAAGAGGTGGATGACTGAAAGAGATTTCCCTGAAGAGTTAAGAGAAACTCTTGGCTGATTTGGCAGCAGAATGACCACCACAGAAAGGCAGGATCAAGGAAGGAGACTGGGCATCCTGTGATTCAGAGAGGTCCTTCAATAGCATCAGAAGGGAACAAAAGCTGAAAGTCTTTTTCACCTGAGAAATAGGTGTTCACCACCCTGGAAGCACATGGTTCAGAGCATGTGGAAGTGATCCAGAGACTTAGGGTCCATAGAAAAATCTTACAGAGAAAGCAATGCCTGTCCCTGGGCATCTGAGAAAGCAAAGAATAAAGGCGGAAAACACAACTTTATGTTCTTCCTAAGACTTGACTATTGTTTGTTTGCACAGGCAACTTACCAACGCTTCCAAAAGCTAATTCCTATTTAGAAGCAATAGTCCCAGCATCTGGGTTGGCCCATTTGCAAGATTATGAAAGTCAGGAAAACTGAATGACTGCTTTATTTTGGAGAACAAGAAGATTATCAATAAACAAGCAGTCCTCCTCACTCCATTTTACCCATTATTGAAATCACTAGGGCTCTTTACTAACTGCTTCCTGGGTAAAGCCTAATACAGCAGGTGGAGCTGGCATTTATGGGCAAAATTCAAACGTTGTCTGTACCATCTGGGCCCAGACTCACCAAAGTAGCTCCAAATCCCCAGAGGAGGGGATTCTTTGATGTCTTTCCCTTTAAACTCATTACTGATCCTGTGGCTTGGCTACTGTATACCAAAAGAACAAGAACTGTGGGAAGGATTTCTGGGCCTCAGAAACAAGGGCAGAACAAGATTTGTAGAACTGCATTTGCCCTTGGCTCATGATTGCTGAATGTCACGTGGAGTCTCAGTGCTAGCAACACAGAACCCACCCAACATGAAACAATTCTGAAT
The DNA here is from genome assembly GCF_037893015.1 of Macrotis lagotis. Taxonomy (NCBI): domain Eukaryota; kingdom Metazoa; phylum Chordata; class Mammalia; order Peramelemorphia; family Peramelidae; genus Macrotis; species Macrotis lagotis. The sequence continues at coordinate 143,650,506 of NC_133665.1, forward strand.
CCAGGATGAGAAATATAGATTACCTTAAATCTGGTGAGCCCCTCCTACTTCCTCCCTTACCCCCCCCCCCACTTCTACCCTTCTGGAACACATTCTTCTTGCCCAGTTCTAAAAGTGCTCTGCACAGGGGTTGGGGAGACAGCTGTTAAGACTGAAGCTAGGAGAGGCTATGTTCTGTTAGCTAGATACGGCAGGGAACCTATGCCAGCCCAGTTCAATCACACTGCAGGAGATAGGAGTACCTCATTTTTAAACATGGGGTAATAGACTTAACATAAGGTAGTTTAAAAAAAAAGAGCCATTTAACCAGTCAAATACCTAATTTGGACCATTTGCTACAGATCTGTGTCAAATGAAGAACTAGCGAGTCCTGTATGACCAAGACCTGAAGCTAAGAGTTCAAGTATGTATCTTTTATTGAACTGGTAAAGCAGTAGAAACCTTCTCCACCCCTCTGGCTGGACTGCTCTGACTACCAATGCCATGATGATTCTCTATGGAGTGACAAAAAACACTTAAACCCTTCATCGTGCAATCTGCCTCAGATGTTCTTCCTCCACCATTATGGAAGATTTGGAATCAAAGCTGACTTGTTAGGTTCAATCTTCTTGGAAAAAAGAATCAGGTATTAAAAATGACAAAATGAAAAAGTCAGATCCGGTACATCCAGTGGCTAGAATACTTAGAAATTTTAACCATCCACTGAGAGTGAAGAAGTCTGAAACTTTGAACACATCAAAATTTGTCTAAAGAGAACCAGGTACTTCAAGGGCTAAACATTTTACCTTTATAAAACATTTTACTCAATGCCTAAGTAATTATTACACAGTATACTTTAATGTTTGAGTTAAATTATATTCCAAGTCTTGAACCAAAAGGGACACTGAGGAGGGAGACGGTAATTCAATCTAGTTAGACCTGCCCCATCAATAACTTTTTTTCTGCTCCCCTAGCATAGCAGTAGTCATTGGCAATACAGTAGGTGAAACAAGACAGAAAGAAGAGGACATAAAGATATTTGTGGGGATGAGACTGCACTGGGACATGAGTGAGTGCAATATGACTTCAAGAGGCCAAACTTTTTCTTTTAACGTTACTTATCAGGAGAAATTTCTGATTTCCATGTAATATCTAATTTCTAAGTAATACTATAAAACAAGTTCCACATGAGTTTTTTTTTTTAAGGTTTTTGCAAGGCAATGGGGTTAAGTGGCTTGCCCAAGGCCACACAGCTAGGTAATTATTAAGTGTCTGAGGCCGGATTTGAACTCAAGTATTCCTGACTCCAGGGCCAGTGCTTTATCCACTGTGCCAACCCTAAATAAAATTTTTTAAAAACTCATGTGGAGGGGGCGGCTAGGTGGCGCAGTGAATAGAACACTGACCCTGGAGTCAGGTGTACCCAGGTTCAAATCTGGCCTCAGACACTTAATTACCTAGCTGTGTGGCCTTGGGCAAGCCACTTAACCCCATTAGCCTTGCAAAATCTAAAAAAAAACAAACAAACAAAAAACCCCCCAAATTTAAGGCCACATGGGGGTTAAGTGACTTGCCTAAGGTCACACAGCTTGATCTAAGGTGTTGGATATATGGCATTTGGACTCTCACTTGTATACCATTTATAAGGCAGGTAAGAAGTTTTATTTTTTTTTAAATCATCCTATTATATAATATGATTATAGGTTTAGAGTGGGAAGGACCTTATAGAATCTTTAATTCCAACCCTCAGATGAGTAAACTAAAGGCCAAAGATGGTATAACTTGCTCAAGGTTAAGTGAGTATTTTCTTCTTCCCAGCCACCCTTCTCTGGAACAGGAAAGGGCACTGGGCCTGGAGTTAGGAAGATTTGAGGACAATTCTTGTCTCAGACACTAACTAGCTGCCTCTGGGGCAAGTCACTTAACTTCTCTGGGACTCAGTTTCTTCATCTGTAAAACACGAATGACAATAATAGTACCTACTTTCTAGGACTGTTGTAGGAAACAAGTGGAAAAACTAAAATGATTTGCAGTTTGGCACATAGGAGTTGTCAAAGTTATCTATTACAACATATATTTTCCAGTTATACTGTAAGCCTAAGAATTTAATTTGTGTCATATGAGGATAGGCTGAGATGACTCAGAAGGATGATTTAGGCAGGACAAGCCTGGGAGAAGGCATGCTAGGTCTCTTCAAGTACTTCCACTAACAAATGGAAAACATTCAGCCTTGTTCTGTTTGAGTAGAGCTTAGGAGCACAGGGTTAGAAGTTGAGGAGATACTTATGTCTAATGAGACAGATGACCTGGCATTCTGAGCAACCCTTAAGTGGATGTGCTGCCCTGGGAGGGGATGGCTATGGGAGTCCTAAAGACCTTACAGAACAGCCAGGAGAACCCTTAGTAGGAGTGTTGTCATAGGAACTCTTGTTCTGGTTGGACAATATGGTATCTGGGGTCCCTTCCAACTCAGCAAGCACACATAGAGGAACAAAACCAATTACCCAGTACTAGAGTAACAGAGGCACCAAACTAAGGATAGCGCCTGAAAGACTTTGCATTCTCCAGGCCTTTTGTAAGGAGGCAACATTTCTGACTATCTAATCCAGTCTAGGGATCAGGGCAGGGGGCTAGTCTAACATCTGTTGAATAAAGGATGCTCCCAGAAAGGCCAGTAGAGACTAACATCTGTCCATAAAAACAAATTAGGTAAGGGGCACTGGTAAAAGGACACAAGGATGACTTGCAAGCTCAAGTCAAAAACTTGAGGACCCCAGTTTGGAGATGGCAGTCCTATTTCTGACTGTCTCCCCCTGGTTCTAAGAGACACTGCATGTTGGGTCAGGGCGAAGAGAACAAGAACTGCAACATAAAACAGAAAGCCAGAGCTCCTATGCAGGAGCAGTGCTCAGGGACTCACTCTTCCCCTCAAGGAACATCTATCAATCATTAGGGTTGATTTAGAGATATTCAGTCACATCCCAAGCATGGGCTCCAAATGCTGCTCCAGTGACCATTGCCAACAGGATGATCACAGTAGACACAGTAGAATAGTATGCAAATTTCTCTTTCAAAAGCTAAATGAAGTGCTTTATTTTGCTTATTAAAAGTAGGCTCTGGGGGCAGCTAGGTGGCATAGTGGATAAAGCACTGGCCCTGGAGTCAGGAGTACCTGGGTTCAAATCCGGTCTCAGACACTTAATAATGACCTAGCTGTGTGGCCTTGGGCAAGCCACTTAACCCCGTTTGCCTTGCAAAAAAAAACAAAAAACAAAAAACAAAAAAAAGCTCCATTTAAAGAAAATTAGGATAGAGAAAACTTACTATCTCCTTCCCACATGTGTATACATACCTATGTACAGATGTATTTGTTTTATAATAAAACCATAGTATTGTATTACTAAAGGATTCTTGACTTATGAATGAATGGATTCAATAGAGATCTTTCATGTGTGTGTGGGTGTGTTTTGTTTTGAAATTAAGACATTAGGGAAAAATAAATGTTTACTGATAAAGAACTGATATCAGGAACCATACCAACTGATGAAGAATTGAGATTTTATTTTCCCCAATGACATGAATACGATAATTTAAGTGAACAAAATTTTATTATACTCAAGTCTTTCCAGACTCATTTCCACCATTAGTTTTGGTCAGCAGAGCCCCTAAAAGATTCTGGCTCCACAACATGATATTTCCTTAAAAAATCCAAAACCCAAAATAACCACAAAACAAAACAAAACAAAAAAACCCTGAAGACAACACACTTACACTCTTCTGAAGGTGCTCCCAGCCAATAATGAAGCTGCTGGGCACCAGAACCAGGACTCTAACCCAAGACAACTTGGAAGTCAGAAGGTACAAGTGACAGTGGCTACTTTGTTTGACTGATCTTGACGCTTTCCTTCCTAATCCTAATTCCCTCCTCCTCCAGCCATCCCAAATCTAAGGCTTCTTCTACAGGGAGGAAAGAAAGAAAGGATCAGCTTAATAGGCTTATACAGAACCTAAAACGACCAAGATTATCCAGTTCTCTAATCCACATTAATAGGACATGTGTTAAAAATTAATCCCTAGCTGCAAGTACACAGGATCCCATCAGAGTCCAATCTGAAGGGACTAATCACACTAATTTTCTGAAATCTTAACCCAAGGGTTATATAGTTGACAATTTGTCCACTATTTGATTGAGGTCTATTAAAGTCAGATTAGCAAAGAGGAATGCCATCACGACTTCTCAAACTGATCATGTTGGGAAGGGCAAGCAGTAAATCAGCAAGGTGAATAGGATGGAAGATTGTGGGCAGCCAAGAGTCACAAGGTCTTCAATCTCTTCAAGATTAAATCAAGCTCTAATCATAAAATCATTTCCTTGGGAATCACTGAACTTCTCATTTCCATTACCATTCCAGTTGCTCTAGTTTTCCTTTTATATCAGGTCAAAAGTTGCTTAACCATCATTTCCCTGTTACTCCTTGTGTTCTTCCACAGCCAGCCACATCAACACTATTGAGCTCTGTGACTCAGTCTAATATTGGATTCACTCTCCTCTGAGAGAGCAGAGAAATTCCTCCTTTTATAACCGAGAAGGTGGAGGCCCTGAGAGAAGTAAGTAGACTAAGGCAGAGCTGGAACTAGAAGGTCTCCAGACCTTAAAGACATTATTTCATCATAGGTAGCTTGTTTTTTGGAATTCTTTAGCCTCAAGCCTTGACCAGCACATTTTTAGATTTCCGTCCCTGAGGGAAGGAGACAGACACCCAATACCAATGCCTTTTTATAAGGCTATCACCTATGAATTTCTGGTCATAATTACTTTCCAGTTGTTTATTTGGTTTTCACACCAATGGGGCTTCTTTTGGATGATAAAATATACTCTTGCCAAAACCACCTACAGAGCAGAATGCAATAACTAGCTAAAGCTAGGGGAAGGATGCCGTATGCACTGGCACTCCCTAGAAAAGAGGCAGCACAGATGGCTCCACCACTAGCAGCTACTCTGCTGCCTTCAAACACCTCACCTGGTTTTGGGGACTTCCAGGGGACTGCTTCCTGTTCTGAAAAAGTTGTCAGAATGGTTAGAGGATGAGGAACTGGAAAACTTGGCGTCCACAATCCCTTGATAGGAAGGTTGTCTGTCTTCTGACTGCTGGGGACGGGTCCAGGGCACAGTCTGGGGAGAAGATGAATGACTCTTCCTCCTGTAGAGTAAGTAGCAGTCACCTGGAGATGCTCTTTCAAGTCTACCTCTCTAGTTTCAAAGTCTCAAAATTAATTTCTAAAAAGAAAGCTACCTGGAAGAGGTTTGTACATTTGCATTGGCCTTGTGCCTCAGAATACCAAATGTTTGTGAACTACTGGGTTTAAGGGCCAAAGTTTGCTCTAAACTTTAAGGAAGGGACATAATGGAACAGTCTGCCTTTTGCCCACAAACAAATAGGGGAATGGCTACTGAATCAGAGGAAAGGCTTCTGAAGCACTGGAAGACTATATCCCTTCAAATTCTAGGCACCATTCTTCCATTTGCTCCCTTTTCTTGACCCACCCCAAGCCTGTCCTTTTAACTAACCATTGCCTTTTCCTTATTTCCTAATGGAAGGGAAATAAGGAATCAACCCTTTTGGTACAACCTGCTTGACATCTCTTTACTTCTCCTTTTCCCTGGAGGGGAAAGTATTGTCTATGCCCCCAATCCCAGCAGGTACAGCAGACTCACAGGAAGTCAACAGCACCATACAAAGAGACTCCTCATCTTTTGAGGTATACACTTGACCCCAGTGATGCCCCTTGGCAGATGGTTAGCTTTAGAGGGGGCAGCCAAGTCACTAGAGGAACCAAGCTTCATTTTGTCTATTAGCCTCAGGTGGTCCCCTTTATTCTTGTGCTCCAGCTGAGGCCCCAGTCATGCTAGTTATGGCTACACCTGCATTGGGGCCAGCTCGAGGCTGGTGCCTTACCAAGCTGCCTGTGTCTGTGCTGCTGTTGAACTTGGGTCCACAGGTTCATAGGGGAAGCTCCCAGTTGCCCCTGGGGAACTCTCAGTGACGAGGGAAAAGTCGCTACTTAGACTGGTTGTGCTTCCCCGGTCCCTCCTTTCTGGAAGAGGCCAATGGAGAAAAAAAGAAGTCTTTTTTTTTTTTTGCATGGCAATGAGATTAAGTGGCTTGCCCAAGGCCACACAGCTAGGTAATTATTAAGTGTCTGAGGCCACATTTGAACTCAGGTCCTCCTGACTCCAGGGCCAGTGCTCTATCTAGCATACCACCTAGCCACCCCAAGAAGTCATTTCTGAGAAGAGAAAGATAACAGCACCAGACCCCAAAGCCCCTGAACCATCTCTCCAACCCAGTTGCTGCAAGGCCTAGGGGTTTCAGCCTGCAAACCAACCCCCAACATGACAGGGGCCCCATGACTCACTCAGGCTATAAAGGTCGTCTACAGTGAAGCCCGTGTCTCTGGCTGGAAGGCTCTTCCTTCTGGAGAGAAAAAGAGACATTCATTGACAGCACAGATGGGAACATCAGGAAGTTTGAAGGTCAATGCCTGGCTGTTCCTTTCCCAGTTAACTGTTCAGAACACAAGCAGAGCCTAGATCTACCCAGTATCCAATGAAGGGCTGAAGGACAAGTTCCTCAAGCACTCAAGCAGTCAGAATTACTGCCGGGCCTGTGGCTAACTTTTCTCCACAGACTGGCAACCCTTGGGCATTCCCTAGCTCTGACCTGGACTTGTATCACGTACCAAGGCAATTGAGCTGCACTCTGGGCTGCAATCCTGCATCCCCAATGTTTCTCAAACATTCTAAATCAGATGCCTGAGGCCTCAAACTCACCAAGTCTTAAAATGTTAACTCATTACGCTTTTTCTCCCCTCAAACTTACCCTTATTTTCTAGCTTTCCAGTTCTGTCAAAGGCATACCCGTTCCTCCTGGCTCCCAGGCTTATAACCTTGACTTTTTCCTTGACCCCTTAACTCCTCCCTCACCCCACAGATCCTCCATTTTTCTGTAACAACTTTCTCTATACCTCACACATGGCTCTCACTTCCTATCTCCATCACTTCAGTGGGGTTTCCCATGTCTTGAATGCACTCTTTGTTATTTAACTTAGAAAATACCTCCAAGATGAGGGTCCAATGCTGTAGCAACTCTGAGTTTTCCCCCCAACTACTAGCACCTTTCCCTCTCAAACAACATATTTATTTTTTGTACAGTACTTCTCCATATACCTTGAAGTATGATATTTGTTAACTATATGCTTGTCTCCCCAAAGTGCAAACACTTCTCTATCTGTATTTTGAACACCCAGCCCAAAGTAGGTTAACAATATTTGTGAAACATCAAGGATTTCAGAACGAACTTATCTTCTAACTCCAAGCTGTTTGGATTCCAGAGCCAGACACAGCATTTACATGGATCTCCTAGGAGACTGGACTTCGTGGTGGTAAACTAATGTACCTCAGTCTACCTGTAGGGGAGTTCTGTGACAGCTATCAACTGAAAGGTCAAGATTCCTTAATCAAGTAAGAAAAGGTATATAAAGGTGCTTGGTAACCACTCTGAAAGCCACCATGAGATGTTTTAAGTTTTGCGGTGTCCCAGATTCCCAAGATGGAAGCAGTTTTTCTTCAAGGTGGAATGATGATATATACATATGTGGGTCAGAATTTAATATGGCCACAATCATGTAGAAGTAATTTTGACTCCTTCTGACTACTATGATTTTAAGTGTCTAAGGTTGAGTTTGAACTCCAGGATCAGTGCTCTATCCACTTGTAGCACCTAGCTGCCTGCCCCTACTAAGGTTTTTTTGAATAAAGCTCATGTTAGGATCCTATTCTGAGTAACAATTTCTAATAGAAAATGCAGGATAATAACTAAAAAGATAGGATTATAACTCTTGAAAAAGTTGATGAACATGAAACCATCCAAGTAATTCTGTTGTTTCCTGTGAATGAAAACCTTTAATGGGAGACAGCAAAGGGAATCATATGACTTCTACAGGTCTTCAATCAGTAGTTCTTAATCTAGGTTCTGTGAACTTCTTTAATATTTTATAACTATTTCAATTTAACCATGGGGGGGTTCTTAAACTTTTGCATGAATTCTTTGACAGTGTGGGAAAGCCTATGACCTTTTTTTAGGAAATAATGTTTTGATAACAAATTAGAATTGTAAAATATATATAAATATAAAATGCATATATATATATTTATAGTCTTATTTTTTGTATTATGTGCAAATGTGTATAAATATTCAAACTCCAAGGTAAGGACTTTGAGAGTTAAATGAAGATTTGGCTCATGTTTCCTCAGGTTAACAGTACAATAGGAACCATAAGACTTCTGTATCTTTATTAGCATATTACCTTTAACCAAAAATTCCTTTAAGTGCTCTTAAGATATGGCCTGAACCCTATTACTTCAAAGATTCTTCTTATGACAAGGGAATTCAGGGGACTGTTTGGTAGGTCTTTTTGGAGTCTGTCCCATTTCTCAGTCTACTGAATTTGCAATAAGTTAAGGAAAAATTGGGCCTGGTCATGGGGTCCCTTCCTCTTGCTCTCAAGGGTGAAAGTGGCAAGAGCAGAGTATATACAGGCTCCTTACCTCTGAGACTTTAGAGCAGAGAACTCCTCAGAGGTGATGTGCTTCAAAAAACTGAAGCAGAAGAAGAAAATCTGAAGGAGACAAAATCAGTCCATGGAATGAGAACATAAGACTCTGAAGACAGCAAGGTCTCTTGTACATAGGAGGCCTTCCCTTCCCCACCCCCCTCCCCCCAAAACCAAGTATGGAGGGAGAAAGATCTGTCAGTCCCCTAGGTCTGATACAAAGTAATCCAAGCCAGTCTCTAAAGAGACTTACTAAGAATGCACATAGTCTATGGAATTCACAGAAGAAAGAAGGACCTAGGAACTGAAAGGCAGGAATGGAAAAAAGGGGTGGCAGGAAGAAGGGAAAAGGCAGCTTATTTTCCTTTCCCAATAGGCCAAGAGATTGGGCCAGTGTTTCTCAAGCTCTCCACCTGTCAACTCCCCAGGTTTCACATTCCCTGCCACCAAAAAGGGTCACATGATTTCTGTGCTGTTGATAAGGCTAGAAGGATTAGAAGCCTTTTTTTTCATCTCAGGAAAGGAGGCTAACCGGGAAGAACAGCTGGGGAAGGAGATAATGGGGGGATTAATGAACACAGCAGGAGAACTGCTGACAAGGAGCAGAACAGTGTGTGTTGTTTTTTTTTTTTTTTAATGGTGCTGATGGGAAGATGGAAATAATCAAGTTGACCCATTGCTGGTTTGCAGCCCCCTCATAACCCAGGGGAAGGAGAATCAGGCCAAGAGTCACAGCATGGCTCTACCAGATTCCCCCAAATTCCCAATCCAGAGACTTGAGTTGTAGAGATAAATAATGGATGTATATAGGCCAGAGTATCTAAGAAGAACTGATTCATGCCTAAAGCCAGGGTCATAGGAAAGTTCTGAGAGAGTTGGGCTGAACTGGCAGCATGAAAAGCAGGCTGGATTTTGAGGCTAGGAGGAGACAGAATTGTCCAACTCAAATACCACCTCCCCTTCCAAGGTTTCCTTTATCTCCTCCCCTCCACCACAGTACTTTATACCCAACACTATTAAGTTAATTATGTAATATCTACATAATACTGACTTTTAAATACTGCTTATAGGTTTACCAGGTACTTTACATACATTCTCATTGAGCCTCCCAACAATTCTTTGAGACAGAATTAAATAGGTTTAGAGGTCATAGTCACATAGCCAGCCTCAGAGCTATCATCTGAAGTCAACTCTTCCCAGCTCCAAGTCTGGCAAATAACTCTACCAGGTCCTCATATGTTTCCCATTCCCCTACTAAACCTTAAATGTTACAAGGGAAGGAACCTTATCTAAACTCTTGCCAATGCTGAAAGCTGTCTACAGCTATAAAGTTATTTAGTTATTATCTGATTCAGTTAGAAAAAATTCCAGGTTCTTTCCTGCCACCATTTGGATGAAAGAATCCTTCCTCTCTGCTCAACCTCTTCCTTTCATTTCCTATCTTCCAATTTCCAGGCTTCTCTTGAGGGGCCAACTTACACTGGAAGGGCCTGATGCCCAGAAGGAGCCCTTCCCAGAGATATTGCTTGGGGTAGAGAGCACAGGAATCATTTGGTCTAAGAGTTGAACTGTACACACAAAAGCAGGGCACGCCACTTCATACTAAATTCTTCTGGGTAAAGTGAGAATGGGAACTATGGAATGACCCTATATTCTCAGATATAATAAAAATGGAAGAGAACCAGAGCAAAATAAATAAATAAATAAAATGAAACAACTCATTCCTTTTGATGAAGTTCGAACTTTGGCCAGTGGCAGAAGCATTAAGAGGCCATAACCAATCTAGAGATGTAAGAAAGTATGTGAGAGTTGAAATGGTAACAAGAAAGGCAAAATGAGAGCAGAAACCTCAAGAGGGCTTAAGGAGAAAGAAATCAGAAAAACACAGAAAAACCAAAGGAAAAGAACAAAGGAAGAACAGAATGGTTTGAAAGGCACCACTCCCACATATATCTCAAGGACTAAAAAGAAACCCCCCAGTGGAGGATGATATATTGATTGGCTTGATATTGCTGCTGCTGAACATTTCTACTATTTGTCCTTTGTTCCTGAAGATGGCCTTGACATCAGGGAGGTGATACTATGATATACAAATGAATTGGATTTGAGTGAAGGGGTGCTGTGCAAAGTCACCAGCCTCACTTTTTCCTCAAGTCATCTGAGGATGAGCAGCACTGCTTACTGAGAATCCTCAATCCTGGGTCCTAAAGTCAAGATGATGGGGCCCTGGACCCAAGGCAGCCATGTCACCCTGGGCAGGTGACTTAGCCTTTTTTGCCCCAGTCTCCATATCTGTAAAAAGTATTGGAGAAGGAACAGCAAACTACTCCAGTTTCTTTACCAAGAAAACTCAAATGAGGTCATACAAAAGAGTTGGACACATCTGATATCACTTTATAACAGTTGAATAGTTTGAGAGAAGGGAATGGAGTCCAAACTGGAAGTAATCACAGCACAGGCAAGATCTCCAGATCCTGAAGTGGTCTGCAGATAAAGTCATGTGACTTTGGTAAGCTGTCGTAATCCTACTGAACATTAGAATCCCTTATTTGATGCTAAGAAATAGGAAGCAAAAAATGGTAAGACAAGTGAACTTGAGACAAGAAGAGAAAGATTCTAAGAGGGTCAAGTCTGAGGCAGGAATAAGGGGAGAAAGAAATTGAGAAACCAAATAGCTGCAAATCAAAGAGGAGATTAGATCATACACAAGCACAGAATAAGATATAGAGAGATACCTGAAGACATTAAAACATAGAATAAGGAAAACTCATCCGGGATGTGAAAAACCTAATTAAAGCCCAGTTCTGCTAGAATAGGCCAAGCCAGAAATCTCTCTACCAAAGATGGAAGGGGGACAGCAAGAAGTCACTCAAAGCTGATGTTGCCCCATTCTGAGGATACACAAAAAAGTAACACTTACCTCCTCTCCTTTGCTGAGTCGATCTACCAACATGTGTCTGAAAAAAGAAAGGAAATGAGGTCACTCATAAAGGGACCCAAACTAATAAGCCACGGGGGGAAGTATCATTCTAGATAGTACCATATGATGAGGGCTGGGTATGTCTCTGCATACTATTCCAAGGGGACAGATGCTTCATCCATTTCCAGGGTCAGAGAACCATAACCTCTAAATACTTAACCACATATCCTCCCATAGGCTCACGTGGGACCTACCCAAAGAGAAACCAGTCGTAGGCCACAGTCAGATAGAGGATCTCAGCAGGCTTCAGGGTTGCATGGATCAGCCCATCCTGGGAACAGAGTATAGATATCAGAAAATAATCTTCCCATGAGATGTATGTGGCTACAACCTGAATAGCAGATGAAGATCACCCACTTCCACTTTCACTAGTACAGAAGTCTCAAGTCCCAGTGAACCAACCCAGAGGTCTGGAGTATAAGTTAATAGAGACCAACATTCCCAGAAATAGAGGTATAGGTTCTTCCATAATAGCTTAAATAGGGAGTTATCCATCCCACCAAACAGCCACCTACTCTTGGGGGGGGGGGGGGGGGAAGAAAGGAAGGGCAATCATCTCATTGTCCAAGGCACTAAAGGCTAGAACTTTATACAACATGAAGCTTTGTAGTTTATACTTACTGCCCACAAGGAAAGGCGTAAGAGGGAGATGAAGAGAGGTGTCCGATCCCAGCCTGAGATACAGTGCACCAACAGCCCGCTGTCATCTGATTAAGAGGCAAGGGCAATCAGACCCATAAAAGAACCAAAGAACAAGCAATAATAAAAATGGAATCTGTCATCTTGACCAAGAGATGGAATGTCAGTCATCCCCAGAAGCTTGCCCCTTAAAGAATTTTTAAAGATTTCACTATTTTAATTCAGCAAATGATATTCTCATAGCAAAGTTAATATGACAAAGACTAACTCCAAACCAAGTCTAACTAGGAGCAAATTTCATCAAACAATAGACAAGAATCTAGGTCCCAGGAAAGAGACAAGGAAATATAACACCCTTCCTTTGGGAAAAAAAGAGAATGTATTTATGGATCATTTTTTTCTACTAGATGCAGTTGATACATATTTCTTTAGTTTGGCTCAAGGGAAGAATCACTTCAAGGGGGTCTGAAGTTAATAACTGGAAAGGACTGATATAAACATAAAACAAAATTTAAAAACCAGGTATTAACATATCAAAGAGTTTTACTTTAAAATTTGCTTTATTTCTACTCCCCTTCCAAACTGTCTTTTCTAGCCAAATGGTGAGCATGCTGGGTGGGGATGAGAATAGAATTTAAACTCATCACAATGCAAATACTCCTGGCCTAGGGAATACCATATTAATATTTTGTTAAAAGTTTAAAAGACACTCCTTCATATATCAACCATAGCTCTCAAGAACATTAAATAACTGAAGAATGCCTTGCCCCAACAGCAGAATGAGCAGGCTGTATATATACGAGAAAAAGGATGGGGGGTGGGGTTTGCACTGGACACTGGCCCTTACCCTCACTGTTGATTATATAAAGCAGCAGTTTCAGGTAGTTCTGTGTTTGTTGCACCAAGTCCCAGCTCTAAAGAAGAAGAAAGAAGACATGAGGCTTGTGGTTAGAAATGGTGGGGAACTTGGGAAAAGAGATCCTTACACTAAGAACAAAACTTTAAGTGATCTCACTCTTGATCAAATCTACTCATTGTGCTTATAACCATAAATTAGTTAGTAATCCAAAACATTCTTGGTTTAAAACACAAATCAAAAATCTAAAGAAAAAGAAATCACTAATCTTAACTCTCCTGAGGCCCTACATCCTCTAATAGGGCAGTACCCCCCCATAACCAGAATAAGGAAATAAGCAGGGGCAAGGATGAGAGAGATAACCCAAAGTTCTATCAGCAGAAGTGGAGCTGAGCAGAATCACTACGAGATAGATACCGCCTGCTCAGAATTCTCAATTCCTCTGGGGTTCTGACCCAGTTTTACTAGTCCCTTCTTCCCACCAGAAGCAAAGTCCTGACAACTGCTGATCAGAGCTAGGAGGCTGCTTGGACTGGGAGGTGAACACCAGGAAGAGGAGAGTCTCCCAAGGGGAGAAAGAATGAACGTTACCACCTGTAATTGGAATGGCTTTCCCAGGAATGTGTAGCAGGCTCATCTACCTGACCCTCCCTGGCCCCTGGAGAGGCCTGACCCACTTTCTGCAGCTCCAGAGACAGGCACTGCGGCTCTGAGCTAATCAAGTCATTACCCGCAGTAACACGAGGGGTCTCACAACTGCTCCAGCTCAACATGCCAGACACACCCTGTGAACAGCTCTCTTCTAAGATGCAATTTTTCAGAGAACTGGGGAAGGGAAGAAGGTATAAATCATCAATGCTGAAGACAGGTCAGAAAGATGGAAGATTGTGGGCAGCAAGGCTAAGAGCTAAATAGAGTCTGGAGAACTTGAGTTCTAATATTGTAGAGAACATCTGAAGACACTATACAATTACAGAAGAGGCTCAAAACAGCTCTTCTTGGGGTAACAGAGTTCAAGTTCATCAAGTACAGAGGAGACACAGACTAGAATTTAATACCACTGAACAAACTGCCACATGAGGAGAGATGGGAGCTCATTCTTGGATTAGAGATTTAGTGGTAGAAGATCAATTGAGATAATAATTACAAAGCGTTTATTTAGTGCTGTCCATATCCTACTGTTAATATTAACCCCATAGTAAGGGATGAATGATGAAATACTCTAAAAGTGGACACTACAACTTCCCTAATTCTGATTAGGTTATGACTTAAGAGGCAGGGAGAAGAGTACTGATATTGAATGAACCAAAAAGGACAATCTAGCTAAAGTAAATGTCCTTATCTGATGATATGGAAACCTATGCCATTAGGAAGAAAGAAAAGCCTTTGGGGAAACAAACACTTCTAAAAGCATCTTCACACAAGGCCTGTGCAGGAAAAGGCTGCTACAGAATAAAGCTCTATTACTTTTCTGCAGTTGAGCTGCTCAAGGTCATTAGGAGGATGGAGAATAAAGCAACTGGCTGATGTCACTGTTCAATCTGACAGCCAAAAAAGGGACAAAAGGATATGCTTTTCCTTAGAATGCTATCACCCTGGAAAAGGTCCCCTTCTGTTGACATACACTACAGTGGTGAAGTACTGATCTCACTAGGAAAGAGCCCATAGAGTGGAATGGACAAATAACTAGAAGGGTGGGGGGGAAGCATTTGTTTATAGCTAGAATTAATTCTTCTGCCCAGAGACCCTTGAAGAGAAGTGGGTCTATATGGTACGGGTGCTGCAGATCAGATCTATTTCCAAAGAACCAATTATTTTTTGTTTTCAGGTAGGAAGCAGAGACTCATTAAGTGAGTTTCCTAAGGTCAAACAGATAATAGATAATGTTTATACAGAATATTATGATAGTCAAAGAAGCACTTTAAGTTGTCATTTAATCTTCACAAAGATTTCATGAGGTAGGAGTGATTTTCGGTGTTACAGCATCAGGAAATTGAGGCTGAGTGACTTGAAAGGTTATGTAGTTGCTAAGTTTCTAACTCAAGATTCAACCTTTCATCTTCCTGACTCTGGAGTCCCGAGGTCTTGATACTCAGGATTCAGGGTTCAATTGCCCCTTCTCACACCTTGCCTTTAAATACACGGGGCGGGGGGGGACGGGACGACAAAGTGAGGCAGACTTGAAAATTTAGATTTATGAAACCAGTGTCTCTCAAACACATATTAGGAAGTGAGAAATGAAGATAATGTTCCCTACCTACTTTTCAACAAGCACTGAAGTGCTGGGGATACAAAGAAAGGCAAAAACAGTCTCTGCTCTCAAAATCCTCCTGCCTGGGGGCGAACATAACATGCAAAAAAAGAGCTATATAGGATAAACCGAAGAGAATTTTGGAAGGAAGGTTCCAGCAACTAGACATTCATGTTTTGGGAAGAGATATCAGTCTTTCAAAGATTAACTTATTCCAGAAATGATTAACAACTATGCCAACCTCAGTCCCTAACCCCTGGATTTGATTTTTATGTGGGATACAGAGGAAAAGAGTTCAGATTGAGAGGGAAGAATAATTTGGGATGGAGTCCAGAAAGGAGATTTAGAAAGGTATTAGTACACTGTCTATAAACAGTCCTGAACTTTGAACCTCAACACTTATTCAAACCAATTTCTGTTTTTCAACCACTGTGCTCTTTTAAACTAGAGGTGAACAAAGCAGCCTGTCAGTAAATGCTATGTTTATACATACCTTTGTCCTTTTCCATAATAAAGGAGAAAATAAACCCCACAAGAAACAGACTTTATATTATTTCCTACACCATAAGATTTCCTTTCCTATACTATAAGATTAAATAAGAAGGCAGGAGGAAGAAGAGCAAACCCATTGGGTATAAGGCCAAGAACAGTACTCAGTATTTAAGTCTGGTCATAGCCAGGCCAACATGGGCTGCATGCCTCAACCATGCATATGCTGAGATTTCAGGGTACTTGTACATTGGGAATTCTTAATAAGAGGTAATGGAGCAGGAACGATGTTGAAGCCCACATATTCTAATTAGTTCAGGTGGTTTTTCACCATTCCTGGCCACAAAGTGGCCAAAGTATTTTGGGAGGATGGGGACAGGGGTGTGTTTTAAATTCAAGCCAGGAAGCATTTTTAAACTCTTATGTGAAAGGGAAGTCAAGATATAAACATAGATATAACTTGAGTGAGAGAAAGTTCTAAACAAGGTAGAGTAGGGAAAGATAATAGCATTTTAGTTGAATGCTGAAGAGTCAGAGATTAGTAAAGTGTAAAGACAGGGAGAAGTCTATTCCAGGTATGAGGTCCAGCCTTTGCCAAGGCAGGAGATGCCAAGTGGAGCCCAGGCAGCAAGTGTACTGGTTGGCTGGCCCATAGCATAGATAAAGCAAAAGAACATGAAGTCGGCCTGGGAGCATGATTGGAGGGCTTTAGATAAGCTGAGGAGTTTGTGTCTGATCCTAGAGGTAGCATGCTACCAAGGCCAGCCCTTGAGCAGAGGCTTAGGAAGGCCAGCTCAGTGCATTCATCCAACACTCAGTCTGCCAACAGTGGATGGACAAGGATGAGTAAGTCACTGTCCTTCTCTGGAGCCAGACAGTCTGATAGGGAAGAAGTGTGAACGATCAGCATACAAAGGTTAATGACTATCATAGTCCAATGAGAAATAGATGGAAGTGAAGTGGAGTGGGGGGGGTGGGTGGTACACTTAAGAAACTTCTGAAAGAAAAAGAACAGAATTCTAAGCAAGTTCAGCACAAATCCATTTTGCACCATTGGTCTCTTCCCCAATCTCCCTCTCCGAGGTATCAATTTGGTTCACCCAGATACTAGAAACTCTTGTCTTTTTCTGTATCCCATATTCTTCTCTTACCTGGTACTCACTCCAGTCAATGTTCAAAGAGCGAGTCAGAGTGACAGGGATACTTAGTGGCGCATCCACATAATCCTGAGAACA
Organism: Macrotis lagotis; assembly: GCF_037893015.1. NCBI lineage: Eukaryota > Metazoa > Chordata > Mammalia > Peramelemorphia > Peramelidae > Macrotis > Macrotis lagotis. Next base: position 143,667,548 of record NC_133665.1, read on the forward strand.
GAGAGACACTGGTGAGAAACCCAGGAACGTACATGAAGGAGGGAATGGTCATTTACAGGAACCATCTTCAGTTGGTATGAGAACAGAACCTTGTCTTCTCTTAGCCAAGTGTTACATTGGATGGATACTGGAGATTCCAGTGATAGCTTATAAAGCAGAGCTGGTTAATTATTAATGATGAACCATTTTCAGACTGGCGTGTGACTAGCTACAGGCAAAAACCAGCTCCCACTAAGCCTTCAACCAACTTACAGTGTAACCTCCTGAATTCCTTCCTCAGTGAATGGGGAAGAAACCAAATCCTCTTCCTAAAGCATGTTGGTTGTTGAGGAAAAGGCCTTCTTTTTCTGTTACTGAAATGTTCACATCAGCTTGAGAATAGGCAAGGGTGTTGAAGCCAAGTATTCTCTAATAATAACATAGGAGGTGGGGATCAAGGATGAGAAGGTAGAAAAGGGAAAAGATTGAATGAATTAGGGAAAGAAAAACAAGAAGCTGAGAGAACAGGGTGTGAGAGGAGAGGGCAGATTTTTCCTCCTAAATGAGTTCTCTTGGATGTTTCTTGGTCTCCACTAAAACCCTCCTCCACACAAATCCCAAATTAGTTACAAATTATTTCCTGTACCTGTTTCCAGTTAAAAACCAGCCCTTCAGCTGTGTAATCCCGATCCTTATATTCCTTGAAAAACTCACAGCCTGAAAGAGGAAGCAAGAATAAGAAAGATGCCCTTTGGGGGATCTGTGTTCTTCTAGGATTCAACTTAGACTGGAAGTCAAGATTCTTCAACCTGGAGGATCAAATATGGTTAACTTCTCCCTGCTCTGGATAAGCCTGTAACAGTTTTTCAATAAAGAGTCAGCATTTCTAGAGATAGAACCTTAACTTCAAGAACCCAGAGTACTCTTCCTTGCTTCCTTTTTGTTTAGTCTCTAGTACCAATCCCAAAAGGCAAATACTAGGAAAGGGATGGAAGGGTATCCCACTGAATATTTTGTACAAAACACACAAGTAGTGATGGCATAAATAAGGTAGCCTTCAGAGAGTCTCTGAATCACAACAGGGTGTGGTAAAGGAAGAGACTGACTACTGATGTTTTGCCCAAAGGGATCTTGGATAGACTGGATGCTTGGATGCCCAAGGACTTACATACTATATTACTACAGGGAAATTAGAAACCAATGAATTTAGTGATAAGATTACATTAAATAGAATTTTACATACATTATATTCATACATAAATTCATTTGGCCCTCAAATATCCAGTGAGGATAGGAAGTATAAACTACCATTCCCATTTTACTAAGGTAGAACCTAAGGCTTATAGAAGTGATTCATCCCATGACACACAAATGGAACTTTTACTCGAGTCTCTAAACGCAAATCTGGCACCCAACTCTTTCCATTGCTAAGGATATGGTTTTGTCCAAGACAAACAAGGTTCTCAGAAGGCAACGATGTTTCTATGCCCTGAACAAAGATTCTCTTGTAAGCCTAGAAGCCAAATTCATATTCAAGGCATCCTATGAGAAAAATAAGGGAGCCTGCTGAAATGGGTCTAGGAAATACCTCTATCAGGACACTGCTAGAATTCATCTGCTGTTCAATTTTGCTTATACAACCAACTTCCCCACTTTAATCCCTTGTGCCTTGCTTCTGATTGCTTTTGGCCCAAGATAGCAGAAAGAAATTTTTAGCTACACTTCAAGCTATTCTTGGGGAACCCTCGCTGGGAAAACTCAGACTAAGACACTAAGCCCAAATTCACAGAGGGATGATTATACCTTAGGAGTTCTTGTGAAATGTACTGTTTTTCCAAATTGTAGAAGCTCAAATCATCAACAAAGAGGAGGACCCAGGCTCAACTAAGATCAGGGTAACACTTCTAAAATCACTCAAGCTGAAATTAGATGGATTTAGGATCCAGGGCAATGCACAATGTTTATTGCCAAGCAATCTTTTCAAAGCTGCCAAGAGACAGTAAGGTAAGTTACCCAGTTGAGAGGTATGAAATCACAACCCCAGAGGAAAAAAAAAACAAACTTAAAAAATCAGCCCAGATATGCTTCTCAACTTCCTGCTGGTTTAACTGTATTGTCGATTCCCATCCCCCCCCTCCAATGACTGGAGAAAACTTGGGTTTCAGGCTAAATTAGACAGCTCAAGACTAATGCTATAGTTCTAATCTAGATCATGGGAAAATAGTTTAGAAGGGGTCAGCTACCCCCTTCTACAGCTATGAACACAATTTCAGTAATGCAGTTGAGGTCCTAATAATGTTTTGGAGCTACCTGCTTGACTCATACCCTACCTTGACTCATTGTTAGGGGTGATCAGTAGTCTGAAACTACCTCCACCTTATCCTTCTGGCATGAGGCAGGTGAAAGATCAAGAAACACCACTTTCAAAAAAAAAAAAAACACAAAAAACAACAAAGCCAATTTTTTCTTGAAAATTGCAAGAGATGAGATTTCCATTATGGAATATATAGATTATGTACCCTAATGTTATATGGATGATCAGAGGAAAATTGTAAGGATTAGTCACTAAGAATCTTCAGCCTTTGAAGGATCTTTAGGGTGATATTTGGTAAATATTGGCAAGGAAGGGGTTTAGTTATTCTTACTCTACCATGCTTCACCCTAACTTAAGTGCCAGTGCTAGCGGCTAAATATTTCTTTTTCAATAAGAGTCATGCTCCTTTGCTTGCTAGACTTGTAACTGGAGAAGACCCGGGGGCAATTCTGAGGCTGGCCACTAGGATGTCACCTTGGACACATTAACTTTATTTAACTTTTCCTAGACCTCAGTCTCAACATTCACACAATTAGGAGGAAAGGGCCTAATTTGGCTCAACTACAAATATCCAAGCAGTGCAATGGAAAAAATGTCTATATAGAAATTTGATGTAAGATACCATGCAGGTAGCTTCTGAGAGTCTAGCACATATTGACCCCAATACTGACACACTATCCCTTCCCATCTTGTCTACCAAATATTTGTTAAAAAAGCAACAATGATGCAACATAGAACATTACACTGTTAGTCCCTCAGTCCTGGAGTTACGCTATGGGTATCCAATAGTATCATTTTCTATGGTCAATCTTATTTAATTATGTGGAATGTAAGATACAGAGGACTTCTTATTTTCTCAGTTTCTTTCCCTTACCATGCTACCTAGATTTCGCTCTCAAGCTGTCCTGTGCCTTCCACAGTGCCAGGGCTGCTCTTATGCATATGTCCACCTCTTTGGACAGTCTAAGTTAAAGGGGCTGGCTACTAAAACATACACCCTTAAAAGGTAATTATGCCCAGCAGGAGATAACTTGATGAATGAACTCTGGTCCCTTTCCAATTCCTTCTTTCCATCAGCCTCAGTTTAGCAAGATATATATAATCAAAAACTTAAGAACATTATCTAGTTATTGTCATACCCCTTCTCCCCCCATCCCAGAACACTGACCCACTGAAGTGTTTCTAAGAATAAGTTACCTCTGACCAGAAATACCTAAAGGTGGCTATGACACCCACTCAGCAGGCCAGGTACCACCCAGAAAGGGGAGTTTTCCAGCTTCATTCACCCAATAAAATGTCTAGTCATTCGCCTCCCAGAGCCCATCATTCATGTGGTCTCAAAGGAACTATACCTGGATATGGGATGGAGAGAAGTGTGAAGTCGGCATATCGCTGGGCCTTGTCCACCTTCTCAGAAGAAGTTACACTAAGAAAACAACACGAATCAAGATTCAATTTCTTCTTTGCTCCCTCCAATTTGTCTCAGAATAAAAAGAATCAGAATGACTCCTTTGTAACACCACAACATTAGGTGAGAGTATAAGGAAAGGTGGAACTTGAATCTTATGACTTAGTTATAGCTTTTTCCATAGTTGGAGATGCATGTGTGAAAGCAGACCTTTTTGCTCATCACTACATTATGCTATAGATCAGGGCTGTTCATCAAAATGCAACCCCTCAGGTATGTAGCCCACAGTGCTATTTGATGTGGCCCACTTGTGCGTTTACTAAAGGCTTTAGTAAACGAACCTGAGTGACCACAGAGCTCTCACTAAAAAGGCAAATCAAAATATATTGTCTATTGGTTGAATAAAAACTTTTAAAAGATTGGATAGCCCTTCTATAGATGATCATAATCCAGGTAAGAAGTACAAAGAATAGGAAAAGGAGGGGATTATCTGTAATATTTTTACTAGAGACTACACAAATTATAGGAAGACAGGTAGCCTAGAGGACTGTACCAGATTAACAGGGTACTTGCTTCTCCCTGGTATGTTGGCTTTGACATGTATTGCTTCTGAATGTAGCTAGTTTCTCTTTAAATCTTGTAGAGATAAATCCTAAATAATCTCAGATGAATTAAGATGGAGGATCCTGGAGATGTCTCAAAAAGCCTTTTTTCAGCCCTATAATCCCATCAAGTCCATACATACTCACTTTAGGCCAAACTTAACCTTCTTGTTTTCCACCATCAGGTCACAGATGTATCTGACTGATAAATACCGAAGCAATTTGATGTCATGTCCTCTAACCTTATCAAAAAGTTGATTGTCAGCACTTCTGAAACAAAGAAAACCAGGGTGACAAGTTTCACAAGGAAATAGGGACAATTTCTACTCAACCAAAGATTGAAGGTCAAGTAACCAGTTGGTTCCAGGAAAGGGAAGATGGAAGGGAAACTTTTGAAAAGGATGCATTTCAAAGAACAGGAATTGAATAGCATGAAAATTGGAATGCAAGCTATTTCTGACAAGTCAAGATAATCTCAGTAAGCAGATGTGAGTAAGTTAAAGGTGACACATTTCTATTAGAAGATTATCTTCCACTTTTGTGGTCCTTCAGTCAGTTTTCAATCTACAGGACTTAGAAATCAAATGAAATGAATAACAGGAGGCAGACTAAGAGCTATCTTAACAACTGTTTGTGAAAACAGCAGAACAATTCAGGAATGCTGCTCTAATCATGTTGCCTAATACTTCTGCAGAACAAGTCAAGGATAACATTTGTCTGATCCTTCAGCTCTCTAAAACCTCAAAGCAGTTTCTTGCTCCTTAGGAAAGTCAAAGAAGATGAAGCAGCCACTACTAGTCTTTTCACCATGTTCACTGTTCCTTCTCTTTCCTCTCATCCAAATACTGCTAAGAGTAGAAGACAAATCAAGACTAGGTTTGGATCTGATGATCTGAGATGTCCACCACTCCCAAGTACAAACCAGGTTCTAAAACCTTAAGGGGAGCTCCCCCCTGGGAATATGAGAGGAACTAGAAAAAGGTTAATTGTTAAAAAGGCTGTGAGACACTCAATTTGGATCAATGTACAACATGGAAGCAAAGTAAAGACTGACAGATTGCTTTCTGTGGGGGGGTGGGGGGAGGGAAGTAAGTTTGGGGAAAAATTGTAAGATTCAAATAAAATCTTTAATAAAAGGCTGTGATAAAGAGATAATATGAAATAGTGGAAACATTGAACCATAAGATCGAAGGCACATATTCCAGTTCCAATACCTAAACAATTCACTTTTTCCTAATTTGACCATTTCATAAACAGAGAGGAGGACTAGGTTATATCCTTATTTTCTTTCAGCTCCAATAGTTCATGATCATACAATCTTTCAGGAGCAAGAATAGGAACTGGAAGGGATCTTGGGCGATCTGAATTTCATTTCCTTAATGTGCAGATGAAGAAAACGAGGTCTAGAAAAAAGTAGTGATTTGCCCAAGGTCACAGAATGAAAGAGCTCAAATAAGACAGTGTGAAGATGCTCTGGAAGCTAGATAATGTTGGAGAAGTTTAAGCTGTTAAGACTTTGAGTCCTGGAAAGGTTTGACCATCCTCAGGGCAGAAGTGTAGGAAGGTCTGGAACCTTTGTATGGTGTGTTCCCACCAACAGCTCCAGGCATTTAGGGATAAGTTGTTTCTCCCCAGATGCCAGAGGATTACTTAATGTGCTCAGCATGTTCACAATACCTTATTTTATCAGAATAGTTTTCTGTTTGTGGACTGTTTTTTTTCCCTAGATAATGCTTCTCTCATTCCCTTCCCAACTTCCCCTCACAGGTCTTTTAATATCCTGTAATAGCCTTTTTTAAATAAATATTAAAATTTGGCCTAGAAAAAGGAAGATTTTACTTAACATTTACAAAACCACCTAATCAATTTCTTTTCCTCCCTTCTTTATCCTTCCCCCCTACCTGTAAGTAGGGCAAAGAAATAAAAGGAATAAAATCAACTTTCTATATTGTTGGACCACTCGGGACTCCCCCCCCCAACAAGGATGATAAAAGTCCACGTTTGATTTAAAAAAAAAAATTTGTGAGTGAGAAGCAATGCTCTAACATTTATTCTAGGTGTGGGTGAGAAATAGTGGATCTAACATTTATTCTAGGTAAGCAGTCAGAAGAAATGAAGTTTCACCTGAACTTTTTGTTTTAATTTGGAGTCTTTTCCTAATTCTGAACTCCAAAACATTTTGCTTATTGCTTTAATGCACTCACCATATTCCAAGTTAAGTGTTAGTCATATACCTATCTTCCCTATTACTTCAACAAGGTTCTCAAGAGCAAGAATCATGTCTCTATTTTGAGCCCCCTTCCCACAGGACCTAGCTCAACGTCTTGCACATGGGCATGCACTCAGCCTTGAAAAACAGTACAGAATGAAGTCATTCCTCCCCTAACTCCATACTGACCGAAGCGTACAGTCATCCTCCGTAATGTCCTCTGAATCTGCCCAAGCATCATCTGAGCCCCCTGTCAGAGAAATCATTCTGTCAGTCAGGGTACCATCTACAAAGACATGGATGATCTGTCACTGTTCATTCCCACAGCAATGAGATACAACACACACCAAAATAAATGTTACTCAGTACTTTCCAAGGCAATTTTCCCTTCAGTTCAAGACAATTACTATATTTCCTATGTGCCCATTATCTACTGACTCCATTCTTGCTTCTTCCCCTCCCTCTTTTATTCCATTCCTACACCACGGAGAAGGAGAGAGGCTAAGATGGGACTTTTTGGAGCCCATATTTTTCTTTTCCTTCAGGGAAATTTTTGTTGAGCACTCACCTGAGAAGATATAGTTGTAGCCAGTGCGCCCATACAACTCCCCCCATCCAGCCAGGGTTGCTGATCTGCAAATATGCTGAAAGAGAAATAGCATTTTCAGGCTTAGAAGTTCATCCTGAAAGCACAAGGCTCAGATAACTGAAAAGTGTGTAAAGTCTTAGACTTCTCAAATCCAAAGTCAACCAAAACCTACCAACAAAGCTAGGTAATCCCCTTTAGAACATTTGCAAATACTGAGAATCAGAACATGTGAATAATCTTTCACTTCAAAATACAAAGTTTAAATCTTACAAATAAGTACAGGGACATACAAGAGAACACAAGAAAAAGCCACTAGAATCAAAGAAATGGAATCATATCTATATACTTTGTGACACCCCCCCCCCCCCCCAGGGATTCTGGTTTCTATTTTGTTATTTTTTAAATATATATGCTGTTTCTAGAAGACCAGATTCTAGTCTACATACACATTCCCAGAATTTCAGAGCTGGAAGAAATTTTATTCATCTAGTCACTATATGTTTTTCCCTCAAAGGTGTCTAGTCCTATTCTCCAATGGGAGGAAATTCACTGTCTAGCCATAGTCTACTGCATTCTGGGGCAGCTCTCATCTTTACAAACTTTACCTTACTCCAAATTTAGCTCTCTCTGCTATGTCCACCCATAGCAACTCATCACATCTTTGAAGACAGCCATGTTCCTCATGATATTTTCTTCTGCAGATTAAATGTGCTTGTTCTCCAACGAATTCTCAGATGATACACTCTTGAGGCCCTTCCTAAATTTGATTGCCTATCTCTGGGTACTCTTCCAGTTATCAATGACCTCTTAAGATGTGGTGTCCAGAAGTGAATAGAATATTTCATGGATGCCTGACAGAAGCAGAACAGGATTATCATCTCCTTATTCCTGGAAATCATGTGCCTCCCTGAAAGCCTCCAAGCCCAAATTTGCCATTTGGGCTGTCATATTATACTGTTGATTTATAATCAACAGTTGCTTGTTGCCCTTTGTTCTCCAAAAGAATCTAAATGACATAAATATGGTGGGGTCAAAGTACAAATGGCTGATCAGATCAATATGAATTAAGAAGGTTCTACAAAAGGTTGGACACAAATAGTCCATAAGAACACATAACATGGAAATGGCTCTAAATTTGTATCTTATGTTTCTTTTGAGCTACTACAATTCTGCTTTGCGCAGAGTACATCCTTCTTTGATGCAGACATGCTAAACAGTATTCCATCCACAAAAATTTCATCCTCAAACCCCACTTCCGAAGTCTTTTTTCAGGGAAAAATGCTGACTAGCTATACTTAGCCCATCTTCTACATGCAAAGTTGTTTTGTTTTTTTTGGTAAAAGTAAAGACTCAATTTTATTACTATTAAATATTCTCTTATTAGATTTGATTCAGTATTACAGCCAGTTAAAATTACTTTTGGACCTACCTAGACTGCCAATCTTTCATGTCACTTGTATATTACTCAGGCATATCTATACTTTCATACAAGTTGTAAAAAAATATTAAACAGCTCAGGGTCAGAGTTCTGAAGAACTGCTTGATACCTGCTTTTTAAGTTCCCATTGAAACAATAAAGATGACTTTGGAGGCTGGTCATTTAACCACTTATAAATCCATTTAATTGTATGATCACACATCCTTTATTTAACCAACAAAAACAACTTAAGAAACTTTTGTCAGATAGTTTGACACCAGAGATTCTACTGCTGGTCACATAGTCTCCAAGATGTCTAAGATAGAAATGTCCCGTATACACTAAAATATTCATAGCAACATTTTATGTAGTAATAAAGCAAAGAAAAGGGTAGGCAGATTTAGGGAACATGATAGAGTATATAAAGTTCTGAACTTGGCAGGTTTAAATATAGCTTCAGACACTTAAAGTTATTTATCCTATGTGCCTCAGTTTACCTGACTGTAATGAGGAGGTTGGACCTCTGAGGTCTTTTCCAAGTTTAAGTCCACGATCAGGAAATAAATATGTGGTGCAGGATTATAATGACTATTACTGTGCAATAAAAACCAAAGCATACAAAACAGGACATGGAAAGCCTAATACACAGTAAAAGAAGCAGAACTAGGAAGAACTACACAATTATGAAATGAATGGAATGCTGAAAAAGTGAATGCCATGGGTTATTAGAATAATCAAGTTTGATCTCAGAGAAAAATTGAAAAAAATCTGCCTTTTTCAGAGGTGGGAAGACTATAGGTATGGGACCCTGAAAATTATCTTTAGCTAAACTACCTTTTTTGTCTCCTATTTGTACTTTGTTATAAGGAATGTTTCCATGGGAAGGGGAAAGGGAAGAAGTAAGTATACTGATGTTAAAGGCAACATGAAAACAATTATTTTCAATTCTAGAATTCCCCAGAAAAATAAAACTCAGTCACCAGAATTTCTAGTTTCTATTCCTTGCCCTGCCCCTTTATAAAACAGACATTTGTCAAGCTTTAATTTATTAGATACTTTTCATTCTCCATGATCTTTTAGGGATTGACAGTGGTTCAGTAATCATGTCTTTCAGTTCTTCTGGTACTTAACAATGCAGCTGATATGGCTCAACCTCCTTGAACTCATCAAGGGCAACTAAGTTGTTGAGCAAAATCCTAATAAAGTCTGAAATCCAATTTTTGGCCATTTGGCCCAGACTTCCCTTTAGTTAATCAGATCCAAGCTGGGTGCCCTTCAGCTCAGTTTACACAAGGTGGCAGCACACACTAGCAAGAAGGGACTAGGATGCCCACAGCAGAAGACCCAAATGGATGCAACAAGTCATTTACATGTTTTCTGTGGGCGTCTTAAGTCAGGGAAGATCCAGAGCATGTTTAGTAGACAGTCTTCTTCCCTTTTTATCTTCAAAAACCAGACCAACCTTTGTGTTAACTCTTTTCTTTCTTTTAGGTACCCACTTGTCAGATTTTCCCAAATGAACTTCAGGAAGGTGTCTATTCTTCTGTCTATCCAGAAATTCCCCAATGCTCTTCAGTTTAGCATACCATTACAAATAGCCTCTCCTCACTTCCATCGACACTCCATTCAGGCACCAGGGATTCTCCTAAAGACCAGCTTTGACCATGTTGCGACCCTAATTCAATAAACTTCAGAGGCTCCCTATGGTTTCCATGATCAAACCAAATTCTGTTTGGCATTTCCAAGTCATCTGTCTCCTATTTTTGTCAGACTTGACAACTTGATCCTCTTACAACTCAATTCAATGAGGCTTGCCTCCAAATCTGTCCCATCAACAAGGCACTCCCCTCTCCCCATGGTGGTCTCCTGTTCCTGGAATACTCTCCCTCCTCATCTCTGCCTCCTGGCTTCTTTCTAGTCCCAACTAAAATTCTATCTACCTTTCCTAAACTCTCTTAATTCTGGGGTCTATGTCTTTTAATGATTTCCCATTTATTCTCAGATACCACAGGTACAGAATTTTTTTCATGTTGTTCCTGTCACTACACTATGATGAGCTCCTTGAGGGTGCAGCCTGTATTGCCTTTTTGTAACCCCAGTACTCAGCAGAACACCTAGTACAAAGCAGTCTTATGTTTATTAACTGATAATTTGGCTTCTCACAACACCTAAGTTCACCAACTACTCGTCAAATTAAGCTATTTTTTTTTTTTATTTTCCAGTCCTTCTTTCTTGACTTTACTAGCTCTCCTCTTCCCCCTGGACATTTCAGAAAGCCTTAGAGGACATCAGTTCATCGCCACGGCATCCTTCACATGTACTCTACACACTAGCTTTGCTTAAAAAAACAACAATGAATCAAGAACAATAACAAGTCTCAAACAAAGCATTCTTCTGAATATAGAGACAGATGTGCTAACACTTATTTGCCAGCTACAAATGAGGAAACTGAGGCCAAGATTAGATGGCTTGCTCAGCTGACATCGGTCATAGGGAAGTGACTTAAATCCAGGTTCCCTGATCCAAATATGTAGATTCTCTCCAAACTCCCTGATAATAAAAAAGGAGAGATTAGAACAATCACAGAAGTAGAAATGTCTGTGAAGAGGAACGTGATATTCTATTTATGATCCACCTGTACATTAATTCTACAAGTAACCTTAGATCATCCAATTATAAAATCTTTCACTGTCCAGAGGGGTATCCCCAACAAAGAATATATATTCTTTCCAGATAAGCATACTGCAATATTTTTTCTGCAAAGCAAATCCTTTTCCCTCATTGATTCCATAAATTCTCTTCCCTTGGTAAATGAATCAAAAATATAGGGATGTAAAGCATATAGGTAACAGGTGGACACAAGCAGAGAAATTCCTTCAAGAAGCTAGATTTACTATCTCCTAGCCCAACAAGGCTCTCTTTCAACTGACTTAACCCTAGGATACCTAAGCATACTCGATATGGTCAAAGATCTTCAAATTTCAGAACATCTCCCTTCTAAACAAAAAGGGGTGGGGGAGAAGGGTGCCCAGTGCTACCTGCAATATCATTCTTTGGTATTAATAGACACTACTTCCAGACTAAAATTCCTTAAATTTAAAATGCACAGGTCCGTAATATCAATTAAGTTTCCTTATTTTATCAATGGTTTCAGTATAAAATTCAATACAATGAATTACTTAGAATAAGGGATGCCCAAGAAACATCAGGATATAACGTTCAGTCTTGAAATGAGACTCTGCTAGCTCTCTCCTATACTGAGCATTATGTTCAAATACTTTCCCAAAAAACATTTTCCTCCTTCTCTACCAGGGGTTCTTAACCTTTGTGTCATGAACCTCTTAGGAAATTTAGTGAAACCTAAAACTTCAATCTGATGGAGTATCCCTTCTCAAACTAAGATTTTCAAATGCATGAAATACATTGGAAAACAATTATTACTGAAATGCAGTTAGCAAAATGCTAAAACCAAATTCACATAAATGGTCAAAGGACATGAATAGACAGTTTTAGACAAAATAATTAATGAAAACCAGAGTCATGAAAAAATGTTATAAATCCCAATGAAATGCAAATTAAAACAATTTTGAGCTACCACCACACTTCTATCAGATTAGCTAATGTGATAGAAAATGAAAACTACAAATTTTGGAGGATATGTGGGAAAAGTAAAATACTAATGCATTGTTGGTAAAATGATATACTGATTCAACTATTCTGGAGCAATTTGGAACTATGCTCAAAGAGCTATAAAACCACGTACATACTCTTTAAGCAAGCAATGCTACTCCTAGGTAGGTCTGTATCCCAGAGATAACAAAAAGGAAAAGGACTGGTGAATATCAAAATTATTCACAGAAGCTCTTTTATTGGTGGCAAAGAACTGAAAATTGAAGGAATGTCCATCAATTGGGGAATGGCTGAACAAGTTTTTGTTTATAATTGTGAAAGAATACTACTATGCTATAAAAAAATGATGAGCAGGAAGTGCTTAAAAAACTTGGGAAGACTTAGATGAACTGAAGTAAATGAAATGAGCTGAATCAAGAGACCATTATATACAGTGACAGCAATACTGTATGATAATGTACTGTGAACGACTTAGCTATTCTCTGCAATACAATGATCCAAGTCAATTCTGATGATGAAATATGCTGTCCATTTCCAGAGAAAGAACTTGTCTTTTGGAGCCTGAATGGAGACTCAAGATACTTTATTTTTCTTCAGTTTTTTGGTCTGTTTTCTTTCATAGCATGACTTATGTGAAAATATGTTTGGCATGACTACACATGTATAATCTATTTCTGTTTGACTTCTCATGAGGGGAAAAAAGGGAGGGAAGAGATTTCAAAAAATTCTTTCACTCTGTAGAAGACTGCCACGTCTATATCTCAGATGTTGAAACTCCAATTCCTATTTCCACCTGTCTCTATGACATCTCAATTTAAACATATCTAGTCCATTTTTGCATATAAAAGAAAAGGATTAATCCAGCAGAGTCCTCCTGTTTCTGCAATTCCTACTATTCCCCTCTTTGACTATTCTAAACCCAGGCATGCATACCTAAATTATACCAGTCTCATGCTTTTAACCTCTTCCAATTCATCTTGCACATTATGACTAGAATAATTTTCCTAAAAATCATTTCAAGTCACTTTCCCAATCAAGAACCTACCATGACCAAAAATTTCACCCAGCTTTTTCAAAGTCCTGCCTAACAGACCTAATGTTATCTTCTAATCTACTTAACAGGCATTCTCTCCCTTAAATCTTACTATCCTCTACAAGTCATGATCCCTCTTACCTTCCTGACTCTGCTCATGCTACTGCCCACCACAATAAGAGCACCCCATTCTTTTTTTTTTTTAACTACTCCAATCCATTGGACTCAATCCCTTCTCTACACTCCTACAATCAAGAGATCATGTTTATTTGCAAACTGATTATCACCATGTTAGGCACTTAGGATACTTAAATAAGTGTCTGTTCTTCCCCCTCCCCCCATAATCAGGACCACCTCATTAAGCAATTAATTTAACTCTAATTGGTTTACTATTAGTCCCTAAATATCAAAGTGCTTTATACATATCATTACCCTGAAAGATATGAGAGTAGTGAAGCCCAAGAAGGCCTTCATCCTAACCCAGGAGTCAGGCTTCACTCTCAGGCTGTTCCTGGGAACATTACCTTGCCTTTGTAGAGGATAACTGGACAGACAAAGCGCCCCCGGCACCGTGCCATCTTGCTTCGATTGACGAGGTCCTGCAGTTTGCTCACCTGCACGGTGCTTTCAAACCTGCTCAACAGAAAGGGAGCAATTAGTACTCTCTGGTCATGCTCAGTCCTCAAGGCTGGAGGTAAAGAGAAGGCTGACTTAGAAATCATCATTTGGCTGCATTTTCAAGTACCCCAGCTAATAAAGAGAGAGATGTGAATAAAGAGAGTAACTGCCTCCTACAAGATTGTAAGACCTTTTCTGATAATATTTTTTCTCAGAGTTCAGCAGCAGACTCAAATCAGAAAAATGAATGGGACACAGCGGAGAGATGGAAGGAGTGATGCGATTGTCAAGTCACCAGGAAGATATGTTCTGCATTGGCAGCCTTTGGGCCTGAATGCTAAGATGCTAAGGAACTAGTTTTAGCACTGAATCCTCTGAAAGTAGAACACTCACTTCCCAAAAACAAAGGTTTGCTTTCACATATCTTTACCCAAAGTCACTAGCCAGTAAATATATTATACTGACACCCATGACTTACTTCCAGTAATAGAAGGTGGCCAAGGGGAAGCAATACTTTGGTCCCCCCTTTTGTCCCCTTCAAAAAAAATTAAAAAAGGAAGTTGAATCCTTCCCATTTCTTCTTTACAGAACAATCAGATAAGTCTTTAATAAGTCTATGTGCCAGGGGCTGAGAATATAATGAATAAAACTATTTTCAGTTATGAGAAATATATCCTAAACATAGAGAGGGATACAATTGTGATGTTCTAAAATCAGTTATAGATAGTTAAGGGTCCAGAGAAAATTATGAAGTTTAATCAACTTATTAATTTTTCCCCTCAGTTGTTTCCAATAGGTTCTAACTTCTGTCCAAGAAAAGCCCAAGTCTTAATGTACTCTATCTGCTCTTTTTAGGGTTATCTCCCTATGACAGAGGCGCTGGTACAACTCTTCTTCCTAGACTGCTCCTAAAATTGAGCTAGCTATTTAGCTTTGTCTGAAGAAAATTCAATTAACAAGATCAAAGCTACAATTGTCTAAGAAACAACAGTTATACTACTTTCGTTTTATATATACAATCTCTTCCCCCAATTTCTCCTTCAAGGGTGACACTATTCTCTCTGCCACCTCAGGCACCTTACTATGTAGTCTTGTAAAAACTAACTTTACAAGCTTTTCTTATATAAAGGCTTTAACACAGAAACCCTACCACTACTTCTAATAAGATGGACAGAGTAGCAATGACATGCTTCAACCACCTATGGTGGATTAGGGAAGTAAAAAGCAAAAGTTAAGTATTAATTGGAAAACTCAAGTAGGTCAAATGTCTACCTCACACCATTCTAGAAAATAAATTAATTGCCAAAGACCTCCAAAAGTTCCCTTTCCTGCTGTAGAAATGGGGCTGTTGGAGCTAATATAAGAAGGGTCCTTCTTTAAATTTTAGGTAAGAAGATTTGAATTTAAACATATAGCCCCTAGAATGGGGAACTAGAAAAGTCTAACTACAATGAAGCCCGATATGAGATAAGAGAAAGCATATCACCTCATCAATAATTCTCTCTGTGCCTGAATACTCCTGGTGACAAGCATAAACCTGGTTTTGGTCCCTAAAGAACATGGGTATCTTTGTCAAGTTTCTTTAGGCTCTTATTCAACAAAAGATTCCTTCTCTCCATCTTCAAATGGGGAAGTGATGTTTGGTATTTCCATATCAAGAGTGATGACAGGGTGGCTAGGTGGTGCAGTGGATAAAGCACCAGCCCTGGAGTCAGGAGTACCTGGGTTCAAATCCAGCTTCAGACACTTAATAATCACCTAGCTGTGTGGCCTTGGGCAAGTCACTTAACCCCAATTTGCCTTGCAAAAAAACCCCAAAAACCAAAAAAAAAGTGATGACATCATGAAGAGTGTTTATTGTTGGTATTTTGGGTTCCCTCCTTTTCAATCAACTTAAGTGCCAATAATGAAATAGAAATAACAAACAGATAAACAAATCCTACTTCCCAAAGCTTCCTACCAACAAGAAAACAATGGAATGAAAGTACTATAATAATCATTGCCCAAATGCCCCTCCAGCTGAAACAAAGTGCCTTACATATGGATAATCAGTAACCACTTACTTGTCTTTTTCCTTCTCAGAGCTCTCATACTCCAAGAACACAATGTACCGGGGATAGTGGCCACAGATTTCCCCATTCACATTCTGGATCACACTATAACAATAATCTCTGCCAAACAACTCTAGACATCTCTTCTCAATTCGTTCAACCTGAAAAGAGATTAAAACCTAACTAAGCACACAGTGCTGTTTTCACAGATCACACACAGCTGAAGCTATTTGGAGGATTTGTCACTGTAGGATATTCATGGGTTAAGTTTTGCTGGTGTACATCAATCCACTCAGTGTCCCCTTCTAGTCCTTGTCACCACCGTATCTATAGTTTCCCATATCTGTCCTAAATTAGAAGATTCATTGGTCCTGGATGTTTTAGGCAGGTTATGAGGCAGTGGCAAATATCTAGTCGAGGAGCTCCCTTGAGAAGGGGTCTGGGCAGAGTTATGATTAGGGGGAAAATCATCACTTGAAGTCGTTCTCTATCCACAAGCTAGAAAAAGATTTGCTGAGGAACTATAGAATACCTGTCAAAAACTGCCAAGAAAGAACCCATTCTGATTCAACCAGGTGTCAAAACAGGAATAATAATTTTAGTCCCCATGTGACCTCGGGCTATCCTGTTGAGTAAGCCACAATCTTTGAGTAGTGAAGAGGAAAGGGAGGTCTCCTAGTCCGATTTTGAATGGAGCCGTCAACTTTAGAGGAACACAAAAGTTATCATTGCTCACAGGACCCACAGCAAGCATTGGGGGGTTTCCACCCGGAAGGCGATAACACTTTGCTCTGTGGGCGTGAGCCTGGCTGCCCCTCTACAAACTCGGCACTGCCCACTCTGGGCAGCGTGGGGTGCAGAGATGAGGGTTTGGGCAGGAGCCCGAGCACCAGCTGCAGCTGCCCCAGTCTGCCCGCTGCACCGGCAACAATGACAGGCTCTGCCCCGGAGGGGCTCCCCTGAATGGGGGGCCGGGGAGTTCCGGAGTCAAAGGAGGAAGCGTCAAGCTTCCCGGGGGGCTTCACTGCCCTGGGCCTGCGGGGTAGGCTGGGGGGCGGCAAAGCGGGTGCCCGCCCCCTGAGAGCACGTGGGGCGGGGGTCTGCACGCCCAGCCCCGCCCCGGGCCCGAGCCTGCGCGCAGACAAAGCGGCCGCCGCCGGGGCAGGAAGAGGAAGAGGAAGGAAGGAAGGCCGGCGGCCCGCGCCCCCCGCCCGGCCCGGCGCGCCCTACCCTGGTGCCGCCCGCGCCGCTGCCGCCGTCCTTGGCCCGGTACTGGGTCCGGGAGAACTCCTCCAGCAGCTCGGCCAGCCCCGGCTCCTGCGGCGGCGACGAGGACGACGAGGAGGCGGCGGAGGAGGAGCCGGCCGAGGGCGCCGAGGAGGCGGCGGCGGCCCGCGCGCCGGCCATGCCCCAGGCTCGCGTCCGCCTCAGCGCGCCGCGCACCAGCCCATGCCGCCCGCCCCAGCCCGCGCTCCGGACCCGCACCGGAACCGAGCCGGCCCCGCCTCCGGCGGCCGCGGCCACGGCCAGGAACGGCTCGCACTTCCGCCGACGCCCACACCGGATGTTTACTCCGGCCGCGGCCAATCGGAGGCCCGGACGCGCGCCCCGCCCCGAGGCCGGCCCGCCCCCGCCCCCGCCCCTCGCCGTGGAAGAGACCACGTGTGGCGAATCTGGGGGAGCGGGCCGATTTCCACGTGCTCGGTGGGCTGCGGGGAGCTGGTCGAAACCACGTGCTTGGGGCTGCGGGGGGAGGCGGCAACCCCGGGCCGGGGGCAGCCGCTCTCCCCGCAGACTTACCTTTTTTTTTTAATTTCATTTAATTATTTTTTAAGCATTTCAACGTTTTATTTATTTTCCAATGGTTAAATTTCCATTTATTTAACTATTTTTCTCATTTTAAATTTGAATTTCAAACTCTCCGGCCCCTCCCCCACCGACTGGAAAGGCAAAGCACGTGTGCACCTCAGAAGGCGCCAAGGGGCCCAGCAGGCCCTCCCCGTGCCCCCGGCAGCTCGCTGTGACGCGGGGGGCGGCTGGGGAGACACACCCGGGGCACCCCCACCCCCTGAGGTGCACCGATGCAGGGGTGCTGCCCACCGTTCAGATCCAATGAGGAGCAATTTGGGGGCGTTGAGTGGAAGTCACTAAACTTTGCATGGCCTTTGATAAGCTCAGAATGCAAAGAAAGGGGGCGCAGTGCATAGAGCCTGGGGTCAGGAGCACCTGAGTTCAAGTCCAGCCTCAGACACTTAATAATTGCCTAGCTGTGTGGCCTTGGGCAAGCCACTTAACCTCATTTGCCTTGCAAAAATTTTTAAAAAACCCACAAAAAACAAACTATCTTTGCATGTAATTGGAAAAAATAACATTAAAAAAAGAACTTAAAGGGTCACTGGGTGGCACAGTGGATAAAGCACCAGCCCTGGAGTCAGGAAGACCTCAGTTCATATATGACCTCAGACACTTAGTAATTACCTAGCTGTGTGGCCTTGGGCAAGCCACTTAACCCCATTGCCTTGCAAAAAAAAAAAAAAGAATGCAAAGAAAGAGGAAGAGGGCCTCACCCATGCTTACACACATGCACACACACACACATATATGCAAAGGAAGAGAGAAAGGACCCCAGAGGGAATTGTCTTTCCAGCAATGTTACTCACCTACTTGAAAAAATCTTTACTTAGTCCCCTAAAACCTTAACTCTTATGAGTTCAGAAGACAGTGAGATGTGTTTAAAAAGAGCACATTGAAGTCCAGTTCAATCCACAAATTTATTTGGTCACCTTAGGTAAATGATTGAATTTCTCTGTGCCTCTGTTTCCTCCTCTATTGAAAGAGAGGTATTATGACTTCACTGTCTAGTCCACAGGGTTGAAAGAAATGCAGGGTGGGGCCATTGCAAACTCAAATCAACTGCAAACACTTGAAGTAGGTCTTCTGTGGAGGCAACAGAAAGTCTTCCAGGCCTAGGAATTTGTCAACATAGAAAATTTTACACTTGTAAGGGTCTTCTGAGGTCCTCTAATTATGCCACTACCTAATTGAGAATCTCATTTATATACATACTCTATCCAACTCTATGCAACACCTTTAGCTCTCCAAGTATCTCCCCGTTTGAATATTCTCTCTTACTTTAGCTTTCAAGATACCATATTTGCTTATTCTCCAGGGATCCAATTCATTATCTTTAGCAGTATTAGCAATTCAAACTTCTTTACCAGTTCTTTATCCTCCCTAAAAATGAGTATTTCTCAAAGGTTTTTCATAATCTGTGTAAATGCTTTCCAAATCCATATAGCTAGCCCTAATTCAAGGTCTTCTGAGCTCTAATTCATCATCTCCAATCTTCCTGATACATTTCAGAACAGATGAACAGCTGCTACCAATAATATCACTTAGACAAAACCAAATTCATCTTCTGCCTTCCTAAAAGTCCACCTTTCCTTCCATCCTGATTTCTCTTGAGATACTACAATCCTCACCTCAAGCTTGCAACATTCAAGTCATCTTTGAAAACTCCCCTTTCCTCACTCTGCACCTCCTACTTTCACAAAACCCATCCCTTTTGTTTTTCTATTTTCCATTCACAGAGTTCAGCTCTTATGACCTGAACTAATTGAAAGGCCTCTACCAGGCCATTAGTTTTTCCCTTTTTTAATTCATTCTTCATGCAGGTAGTATAATAATCTTTCTAATGTACAAACCTTAACATAGCTATTCCACTATCTAAAAATCTTCTGTGGTTCATCGCCTCCAGGAGGATTCTTAACTTGGGATCTGTAAACTTTGTTTAAAAAATTTTTGGATTAAAAAAACCTAAAAAAAAAATTTGGATAAATATATCAATATAATGGGTTCCTTTGTAATCCTGTTTTCTCATTTTGTGCATTTATAAACATAAGAATGTAAAAATTAGAATATTTTACAAAAAAAATATAAGAAGGGATCAAAGGGGTAGTAAGATCCATGCCAGAAAATAAAAATTATAGGGCACCCTGACCTCAG
Source organism: Macrotis lagotis (assembly GCF_037893015.1). Lineage (NCBI taxonomy): Eukaryota > Metazoa > Chordata > Mammalia > Peramelemorphia > Peramelidae > Macrotis > Macrotis lagotis. The sequence continues at coordinate 143,687,403 of NC_133665.1, forward strand.
AAAAGGTCCTTTGCCATCCTGCTCCAACTTTCTTTTCCTGTTTTATTTCACCATTACTTCCTTTTACATTCCAGTCACATTAGACCAGTCACAGTATCTATCTCCTGCCTTTGCACATTGCCATCAGCTCTCACTTGGAATGCACTTCCTTACTGCTATTCTGTCATGGGATTAGAGCATCATAAATCTTGAGCTGGAAGAGACATTAGAGGACATCCAGTCTAACCCCTCCATTTTATAGATAAGGAAACTACGACTCAGGGAGGTTATGACTTCACGTGGCATATTACAGGCAGTAAGCATCAAAGGTCTTTTGACTCCCTAACTAGTGCTCTCTCCATTGTACCACACTGTTAATATCCTTCTCCAAGATGCAATTCTGGTGTCACCTTCTCCTTGAAGTTTTCTCTGATCTCTCAGTTGAAACTGTTGCTCTTTCCTAAAGTGTCCTGGATTTCTGGATCTCTCCTTTGAGCTTATACACTTTCTTGTGTCAGACTTAACTAAATGCATATCATATTTCTCTACCACCCTCCTATTGAACTGTCAGGTCCTTAAGAATTGGGACTATGTCATGTTTATATTTTTATATTCTAGTGCTAAACACAGTGTTTTGGAATTTACAATGGGAGCTTAATAAATATTTATTTAATTGAATCATTGAATTTTGTTGAAAAGGAAAAAAACTATACATGGAATACTTCAGGTCCCAAAGAATTAAGTTGTGGCCCAACCAAAGTGTCAGAGAAAGATACATGATGGATGAAAGAAGGTTAATAATGGTTGTCTTTCATTCTCAAAGAAGGCCATGACATCAGAGAGGTGATGCTATGACAAGCACATGAATTGGATCTGAATGAGGGAGGAGTTGTGCTAAGTCACCAGCCTCATTTTCTCCTCCAGAGTCATCTGGGTCCAGTGGTCAAATATGGATCTGGGCAGCTGGAGATGACTCTGGATATGAGGCAATCAGAGTTAAGTAACTTGCCCAAGGACACAGTTAGGAAGTGTCTGAGGCCAGAATTGAACTCCCATCTTCCTGGCTCTAAGACCCAATGCTCTATTCACTGCACCATCTAACTGTTGCAGCATAGTAACTGTGAAGAATTGTGCAAGGAGGATCAGCATACAATTAGTAAAGAAATTGTATGATCAGAAAAAGTATGAGGAAGGAGTGAACCCTATCGACCAAATGGGGTCAAAAAAAGAGTTACAAGAGAATTATAACATGAGTTACAATATACAATATTGCATGATAAATTTATTAGAGAATTTAAAATAAGTACTATGTGAGGTTACAGGGTAGGTGGATGAGTCGATAATTACTAACTAGGATTAATTACAGAAAACTTCCTAGAGAAGGGAGAATTTTAATTTGACTTTAAAGAAAGATTAAGAAGTGGGTTAATTAGTTACCTAAATGATAGCCAGTCTGTATGTTTAACTGGTCTCTATATACCATCAAAAGATCAGAGGAGGGCCCCAACCCATTGGGTAGGTTCCCTCGGGGCAATTTCTATGAATATGGTTCTATGGACCAGCCCTGAATAGAATGAAAAAGTATGACTGAATTGCCTGCTCCACAGGAGCAGTGATATGATGGATCCGACAAATAATGATGTATAGAAATGAAAATATGATGCATTCAGATCTCCACAGCACTAATGTTCATGTATAACAAATTAATACTCATTTATGCTTTTAAAGGATTTAAAGCCTTTTCCTTGTATGCATTTCTTATCTTAATTCAAATGGATATTCTTCTGGAGTGGTAGATGAGTCTATTTAAGAGGCACTTAAAGTTTTCCATAATATGGCTATGGAACCTACCTTTCCTGTCTTATTTCATATTACTCTTCTCCATGTATTCTCTGTAACAGTCAAATTGGTTAGTTAATTGTTCTCAGTTTAACATTCCATCTTATATCTTTGCATAGGGTGAAGGTCCCCCATATCTGGAATGCACTGCTTCTCTCATCTCTGATTTATAATCCTTAGTTCTGCTAAAATACAGTTCACTACTGCCTCCTATTGAACCCTCCCCAGTGAATTTATTTTGTATATGCATAATATTTGCCTAACCTGTGTACACTGTATTTACTTATCTATGTACACTTACCTGTGTACAGAGCTACCATATCATCCTAGCAGAATGTAAGCTCCTTCAGGGCAGAGACTATTTCAGGTCTTGCTCTTGTATCTCCAGTGCCTTGTCTGTAAGAGGTGTTGAATAAATACTTGGTGAAATGACCTTGTTGGGGGCGGCTAGGTGGTGCTTTGGATAAAGCACCGGCCCTGGGGTCAGGAGTACCTGGGTTCAAATCCAGTCTCAGACACTTAATAATTACCTAGCTGTGTGGCCTTGGGCAAGCCACTTAACCCCATTTGCCTTGCAAAAAACCTAAAAAAAAACCCAAACAAACAAAAAAAAATGACTTTGTTGAATCACTAACCTTCATCTTATTGTCTACCAAAAAAACCATTAAATTTGCTTATTTTCTTTGTTCCCCTATTTGATCTTCTCATTCCCATTTCTGGGATGACTGTGGTCCCTTCTGCCAAGGGTTTCTAAGTTCTCCAAGGATCTGGGTTTGATTAGGATATTTTTTTTGGGGGGGGGGGGAGTTCACCTTCTCTAGGAAATCTTACCCATTTGACTTCTTCCCTGACTCTCCACCACTTAGCCTGTATTAAGCACTTAAGTTGGGGTGTCCTTTAGCTTATGAATCAGTTTGTCTTCCAGAAGTTCTCAAGTCAGTGTTTTTGGAATGTATTTGGATATATATGGATATATTTTTCCATAGAGATAATGATTCAGCACCCAGGCCAGCCCACAAAAACCTATTTATATAGTTGAAGCCTACTAGAAGCCAGTAGAAATAGAGTCAAAGGATGATTTGTAACACTGTTTCCATGAGGAAACTCATTCTGACTTCCAAGTGGAGAAGCTCTTGTCCTGTCACCTTAGCTATCACTTCCCTTCTCTAGACCTCAGTTTCCTTCTCTGTAAAACAAGGAGCTTGGACTAGGTCATATCTAAGGTTCATTCTAGCTCTGAAATTCTAGGTTTGTTCAACCAACCAAATTTTACTATTAGGTTTTTAGAGGTCATTCAAAATTTAAATAAAACATGGTCCTTGGTCCCCTTAGCGGGGTATTAGATACCAAAAAGGATTTAGTTAAATTCATCTAACATTGATTAAATGCTCATTTTTTTAGTAAATTTTTTTATTTCTTTGAAATTTTGCTTTTTCCAATTACATTTCAGCATTCATTTTTGTAAGATTTTGAATTTCACATTTTTCTGCCTCCCTTCTCTCTCTCTCCTCTCCCCAGTCCATCTGATATAGGTTGCATATGTACAATCATGTCAAATATATCTCCATATTAGTCATGCTACAAAAGAAAAAATCAACACAAAAGGGAAAACTACAGGAAAGAAAAAACAAAAAAAATTTAAGAGAAAATAGTTACTGTCAATTTCTATATACAAAAGATGTTTGAAAAAATGAAGGAAGATGTCTTCCCTCAGGAACTTTATTTTTATTTATTTATTTTGTTAAGGGTTTTTTTTTTTTTTGCAAGGCAAATGGGGTTAAGTGGCTTGCCCAAGGCCACACAGCTAGGTAATTATTAAGTGTCTGAGGTCGGATTTGTACTGAGGTCTTCCTGACTCCAGGGCCGGTGCTCCATCCATTGTGCCACCTAGCTGCCCCAGGAACTTTTATTTTTTAGGATTTTCAGCAGGGGCACAGAGGAGAACAATTCAAGGTAATTTGAGGAGATAGTGAGCCCTAGCAATTAAGTAGAACTGAGGAGAGTTATAATACACAATATAGTATGATAAATATATTGGAGAATTACACAAAAAAAGTGCTATATGAGGTGGCAGAGGACATTACTAACCAGAATTATTTACAGAAAACTTCCTGAAGTTCGCAGAATTTTACTTGAACTTTAAAAGATGGTTAGGGGGCAGCTAGGTGGCTCAGTGGATGGAGCACCGGCCCTGGAGCAGGGAGGATGTGAGTTCAAATGTGACTTCAGATACTTAATAATTACCTAGTTTATGACCTTGGGCAAGTCACTTAACCCCATTGCCTTGCAAAAATAAAAAAAAAGTTGGTTAAGACTTTAACACGTGGAGAAAGCATATCTTGGACACTGGTAACAGCGAATAAGGCATGGAGAAATGATAAGCATGCTTTTTTTAGCGGAGGGGAATAAAGATTTTTCCAGTGCTGCTGTAACACAGCACATAGAGTAATTGAGATAAGATAGGGTATCAGAGTCCCTATTTTAAATAATACATACCTATTAATTAATACATATACATACATATACATATACACAAATATACATATATACACACATACATGCACACACATATCTATAATTAAAAATTGCAAGTATACAGAGAGAAGCAGTTCGATATCAAAGAAGACCTGGCAGCATCTATTAAAAATGAGAAAACATCTCAGAATAAAAATTTTCAAAAGATATAAGATACAGGCTTACAATCAAGAACTTAATTTGTAAAAGGGAGGATTGTGTAATCCTTTGGGGAAAAATAAATTTTTAATAGAGTATATTCAAGCCTTTCTGAGTAGCTTTGAAATAGAAACAAAAAGGTCCAGAGAAAATTAGAAGAGTAAATTTATTTGAATAGTATGATGATATAGTGCTAACAATCTAATGGGTGAAAATAAGTGTCTTTTCAGTGTAGAAATATATGGAGGGGGATGGTAGTCTTCCTTTGGAGGGCAGCCCACTCTAGAGGAGCATGATTCCCCAAACTCTAATGTCCCTATTACCATTCTTTACTGCTTATCCTTTAATGAATCTCTCTTTATTTACCTTAGCTTCTGCTATATTACTTATATGTTACACACACACACACACACAAACACACAATAGCAATAGCAATACTTAAATAAACCTTTTTGTCCTAAAAAAAAATAAAGAAATATATGGGGGCAAGGGACAAATAGGCAACTAGATGGCTCAGTGGATAGAGTACCGGCCCTGGAACTAGGAAGACCTTGAGTTCAAATCCAACCTCAGATACTTGATATTTACTAGTGGTGTGACCTTGGACAAGTCACCTAATGCTGATTGTCTCTCATCCAGGATCCTCTCCAGTCATCCTGATCCATATCTGGCCACTGGATCCAGATAGTTCTAGAGGAGAAAGTGGGACTTGTGATTTTGTTTTTTTAGAAAGATTTTACTTATTTTGTTTTACAATTTCCCCCCCATTCTTGCTTCCCTCTCCCCACCCCCACAGAAGGCATTTTGATGAGACTGGTGATTTTGCATAGCACCCTCCAACCCTGCCTTGCTCAAATTCAACTCATGTGCATGTCATGGAGAAGAAAATAGTCACAAGCAAAACAAATTTCTAATCCTGGTAGATTAAAATTGAGAGGAGGGGAGTACATTAGCACTGCAAAATTTGTGATTATGTCCTATCTGAAAAAAAAATCAGTTATTCAGGATCTAACCCTCTCTCTTAAACTAAGATTTTTGTTTGTTTGGTTTTTTTTTTTTTGCAAGGCAATGGGGTTAAGTGACTTGCCCAAGGTTGCACAGCTAGATGATTATTAAGTGTCTGAGGCTGGATTTGAATTCAGGTCCTCCTGACTCCACTGGTGCTCTATCCACTGTGACACCTAGCTGTCCCTGAACTAGGATTTAAAAAAAAATGTCTGGCTATAGCAGCAGGAGAGGAAGGCTGCATCAGAGAAGGAAGTGGAGAAAGGAAGAGAGAACTGCTTGGCAGGGCCATGGCCTGGAGGAGCACTTATCCTGTGTTAAGGAAATCTAGAGGTCCTGAGGGGTTTCTCTCCAATTGCCCCTCCCCATTCTCAGTTTTCTCAGCATTTGCTTACGCCTCTCAACAGCAAAATTTTTGTATTAATTTTCATACTAATTTAGAGTTAATGATGATGAGACTACTAGGACGCTGGTGAATACCATTCAGCTCCAGAGAAGAAACGGATCATAAGACCCAGATGGTTTTTGATCTTGTTTCCTGTCTTGAGGTCCATTTCCTCTCATACCCACATCATAGATCACAGACTCTTGGAGTTAAAAGGGACCTCAAGGATCATTTAGTCTAATCCAAGCCTGAACAAAAAGTTTCCAATTGTTTGTCTCCACAAAAAAAAAAAGCTGCTATAAATATTTTTTTACATATGGGTCCTTTTCTTCTTTCTTTGATCTTTTTGGGGGTATGGACTCAGTAGTGGTGCCCCTGGGTCAAAGGCTTTATATAATTTAGTAACTTTTGAAGCATGGTTACAGATTGCTTTCAAGGATGACTGGAACAGTCCATAGCTCCATCAAGAATGCATTACTGTACCTGTTTTCCCACAGTGCCTTTAGCATTTGACATTTTCCTTTTTTTTGTCAACTTAAGCCATTGTAATAGGTATAAGATGGAATATCAGAGAAACTTTCATTTGTGTTTTTCTAATTATCAGTGATTTGGAGCATTTTTGTTTTTTTCATATGGTTATTGACAACTTGGCTTTCTTCATCTAAAAACTTCCTTGTCATATCCTTTGATGTGATGGAATTGGGGAATTTGATTCAGTTCCATATATATCTTAGAAATGAGACCTTTATCAGAGTACCTTACTACAAAAGCTTTTTTTCCCCTCAATTGCTTGCTTCTCCAATTTTAACTGCATTCGTTTTGTGAAAATATTAAAAAAAAATTATAATCAAAATTGTTCATTTTATTTTCTGTGCTCCTCTCTGTACCTTTCTATCTCTGTCATTAACTTTTCCTCTATCCATAGATCTGAAAGAAAATTTCTTTATACTCTAATTTGGTTGTAATATCATCCTTTATGTCTAAGTCATATACCCATTTGAAACTTTTCTTGGTAAATGGCATGAGCCTATATTTAGCTTTTAACTGCATTAACTGCTAAATATTTTTTTTGTCAAATAAAGAGCTCTTTGGCGGGGGGGGGGGGCAGAGGGAGGTTATTTATTTAACCAGCTCAGGTTATTTATTTATTTATTTATTTGTATTTTCCCCCCAGCCATTTACATATATATATATTTAAGTTATAACATTTCCTTCCACCCTCCCTTCCCACCCCCCTCCCCTCAGCAGCTAATAGTCAGGGTAGCATTGTACATACATATTTTTGATAAACATATTTACAGATTAATCATTTTCAGTATGAGGAATTAGGATTAAGGAAAAGAGATGCATAGGAGATAACTTTTATAAAGTGTTCATCAGATTCTGAAGGGTTGTTTTTTTGTTTTGCTTTGTCTCTCTCTCTCTCTCTCTCTCTCTCTCTGTGAGTGTGTGTGTGTGTATGTGTGTGTGTGTGTGTTTTGTGTTGCTTCTCTTCCTCTGGATGGGGATAACATTGTCCAAAGCCATCTAGCATGCTTGCCCTAGCTCTCTAAACTGCTGAAAGGAGCTACTTTCATCAAGGTTGATCATCCCTCAATATTGTTGTTAATATGTACATTTTTCTTTTGAATCTGCTCCCTTTGATCTGCATCAGATCCTGTAACTCATTCCATGCTTCTCTAGAGTCTAACCATTTATGGTTTCTTTAAAAATTTTTTTTTATTTAAGGCAATTTAAGGATTAAAAGTGACTTGCTCAAGGTCACACAGCTAGGCAATTATTCAGTGTATGAGGCTACATTTGAACTCAGATCCTCCTGACTCCAGGGCTGGTGCTCTATCTACTGCACCACCTAGCTGTACCACACTTATGGTTTCTTATAGAACAATAATATTCCATAGTATTCATATACCATAACTTGTTTAGCCATTCCCCAATTGATGGACATCTCAATTTCCAGTTCTTTGCCACTACAAAAAGAGCTGCTATGAATATTTTGAAACATATGGGACTTTTCCCATTTTTTAAAGGTTTCTTCTGGGTAGGCCTAGAATTGGAATTGCTGGGTCAAAGAGAATGAACATTTTTATAGCTCCTTGGGCATAGTTCCATATTGCTTTCCATACTGGTTGGATCTGTTCACAACTCTACCAGCAATGCATTAATTTCCCAATTCTCTCACAACCTCTCCAACACTGATCATTTTCCCTTTTTCTCATCTTGGTCAATCTGATAAGTGTGAGGGTGATATCTCATAGTTGTTTTAATTTGCATTTCTCTAATCAGTAATGATTTGGAGCTTTTTTCATATGATTACATTTAGTTTTAATTTCTTCATTTGCAAACTGTCTATTCTTGACATTTATCAATTGGGGAATGACTTGTCACCTTAAAATTTGTTGCAATTCTCTCTCTATTTTTGAAATGAGACCTTTAGCAGAACGCCTAGATGTGAAGATTGTTTCCCAGCTTTCTGCTTTCCTTCTAATTTTGGCACCATTACTTTTTTGGGGATTTGCAAGGCAATGGGGTTGAGTGACTTTCCCAAGGTCACACAATTGTTACATATCGGAGGCTGGATTTGAAATCAGATCCTCCTGTCTCCAGGGCTGGTGCTCTATCCACTTTGCCACTTAGCTGCCCCAAATAAGGAGTTCTTAATCTGGTAACTGGGGTTTTAGGATTTATCAAACACCAGATTAATGATTTGTTTGCTTCTATATATGATGTACCTATTCTTTCCCACTGATCAGCTCTATTTCTTTTTTCCCCATTTTTTAGCTCTATTTCTTAATAAAGATTAAATTATTTTAATGATTACTGCTCTGTAGTAAAGCTTGAGACCTGCACTGTTAGACACCCTTTCCTACCCCCTTTCCCTGAATTATTTCCTTTGAGATTTTTTTTATTTTTTGTGGATTTTATCAACATTATTCTTTTGTTTTAACATTATTCTTTTTAGCTCTATAAAACAATCCTTTGGTAGTTTGATTGGAATGGCACTGAATAAGTGATTTTTTTTTTAGGTTTTTGCAAGGCAAACGGGGTTAAGTGGCTTGCCCAGGGCCACACAGCTAGGTAATTATTAAGTGTCTGAAACCAGATTTGAACCCAGGGACTCCTGACTCCAGGGCCGGTGCTTTATGCATTGGAAGGGATCTTTTATATCTTCAAGTCCCAACAACTCCTTTACAGACTAGGAAATTGATTCCAGAGAGGGAAAGTTATTTAGCCAAGGGGATACAAGCTAGTTAACTTCAGAGCTAGGGTTAGAGACTCTAGGATACAAATTTACACCCCAAAGTGTGTATGTGTGTTTGTGTAGACACACATACCCCACACACACACACCGAAAACACTATGTCCCTAGAAGCAGAAATACCTGGTTTTAAAAGAACATCCTTCAACAGGAAGCAGCTTGACATGATGACTAGAGGGTTGCTCTTAAACCCGGAAGACAGATCTAGGTTGAGATCCTGGTCTGAAGCTTAGCAGTAGCATGTGATCCCGGGCAAGTTGCTTAAATTTTAACTTCCTAGTACTTCCATACTAAATCTTAAAGGAACTGTAACTGACTTTGGTGGAGGGAGGTCCCCAAGATGGCAAAAAGCAAAAAAAAAAAAAAATCAGGTGGATCTTTCTCTTGTTTGTTTATCCTTACATAAACTTTAAAAAGTGTGGAAAAACTCAGCAAATTCTGAAAAATATTCAGCCATGCCCTGCAGAATATTTCTGTAGAATTCAGGGATTTCACTGAAAGAACCCAAATTGGAAATCTCTTTTCTTGAGACAAACGACTGATAAACAGTGACCGAATACACAAAGGGATAAGATTAAATGTTTGCATTTGCATAATATACAATGTAACAATATTGAGGGGGAAACAAAGAATCCAGGATTATACAGAGAACACATAGACCATTCATTCATCAGTTCTTTCTGTAAATATTTATTCTAAACCTAGATAGATACATAGATTCAATATTTACATTGTACACAAGTAAAGGGGAAAGAGCAAAAACATTGGCTAGGCAATGGACAATCAGACTTTCCTTCCCTCTCCTTCCCTCTCCTCTCCCCTCCCCCATTAAAAGTATTTACACTTTCCCCTCCTTTCAGGACCTACCTCCTAGAACTCTCTTGTTTAACCTTTGTCTCTCCTCTTCGGGCCAGAAGGAGCTACTAAAGTCATTCATACACATAAAGTGAAGTCATTCGTAGCTCAGCAACTAGCTTGTAGTGTGAACTGACTTAAGCCACATCCCCTTCCTGGATCCCAGAAATCTTTATTGAAAAATGAGGAATTTGGACTAGATGACTTCTAAGTTCCTTTCCAGCACTTTTGATCTATGAATCTATGGTAGATGTTGGGGATCTAATGATTTTCTCTTCTCCCAATGGGGTTTGCTTTTTAAATAAGAGCCAGAAGAGAGACCAAAGGAACAAAATTCTAATGGTAGAATTTTAGGTTTCAGTGGGAGTTATATTTAAATGAGGGAGGGAACTTATTGGAATCTTTTTAATCAAACCACCCAAGGAAGGAAGGAAATATTTATTTATATTATTATATTTCAAGTCTTATGTTAAGTGCTTTGCACATATTATATTCTAATCTCACAACAATTCAGGGAAATAGGTGGTAGTGTTATCTTTATTTTACATACAAGAAAACTGAAGCAGAGATTAAGTGATTCGTCCAGGGTCACACAGCTAGTATGTATGTACCTGAAATTTGAGCAGGGTACCACTCACAATGTGTTAAGTTGACTCTGGAGATCTCTAAGTCGAGTATTACAGTTAGGATTAAGGCTAATATGACATCATGCTGGTGTAGTATCATTTTCTAAAGTAAACTATTCTGACCTCTCTCTTCTCTCATTCTCCCTCCCCTTTCACCCAGTTCTTTCCTTCCTAACCTACAGTGTGAGAATAGCATTATTCCTCACCTCTAAATTCCATAAGGACTTCATTCTAGATGGTGACTTTATGCTTTCTGGGAATGGGGTGGGGGAGAATAACCAGGCCTAAGCAGATCACCAGGAGATCTTAGAGGCCAAGGTAGAAAAAGTGGTCTGAGAATCCTCAGGGCTAGAAGGGAGAAACTGAGGAAGAACCTAGGAGCATGGATTATGGTTTTAGAGCTAGAAGGGGTTTAGAGATCCTCTGGTGCAATCTTCTTATATTACAGAGGACTACTGAGCCCCAGAGATTAGGAAAACATTCTTGTTAGGGGAGAAAGTAAGAGTCTAAAGGGTATAATTGTCTTATCCTGGTTTACCCAATTGTCTTTATTCCCAGTAGGTGGCCCAGTATAAGCTGAAAGATTTTTGGAGGTCTTCTTTAGTGTGGTTTATTAGCTTAAAACTTTTGGAACACCCAAAGTGTGTGTGTGTGTGTGTGTGTGTGTGTGTGTGTGTGTGTGTGTGTTTTCATACACATATTATATTTGGTATATATATGCCTAGACATATAGACATATATACACATACAATGAAGGGGGAAAAAATAGCAGATGAGACACCTAGAATTTCATGGGAGACATAATTCAAGAAAGAAGCCAGGGATAAAACTCCTAATCTCATATTTCTATATACAAATGTCCCTAGTTTAGACAACAAGCAAGAGCATAATACAAGCAATGCATACACCACTACACCCTGCTCCGTAAGATCAGAAAACAAGTTTATATTATGTTGTTATCCTTGACTGACATATTTCTCGCTTTATCAATGAGATTTGTGTTTTGAGGTAATTTCTAGACTTTTTGCATCCTTGATATGGTAAATGACTCAGTAGGTTGGTTAAAGTTCTTTAGATAATTGTCATATTTTTAATGTTATTTTATTTTTTCCAATTACATGCAAAGATAGTTTTCAACATTCACCTTTTTGTAAGCTTTTGAATTCTACATTTTCCTAACTCCCTCCCCTCCCCCATGATAGCAAGTAATCTGATATAGATTATTAGATAATTGTTATAATCAATTATAATTATAATATACCAGAAATAATATATAGTGATGATCAAGGGAAAATTAATCTTCAAATTACTTATGTGGAAAAGCTGAGCATAGTTTTAAAAATAGAAAAAAAATTAATCCCCAAAAGAAATTCAAATTCAAATTCATTAGAAACCAAGTGTGTGTGTGTAGGGCTATTAAACCTGGAGGTACTGAGATTCACTGAAGGGAGCATTAGCTCTTTCAAAGCTCTTTGGTCTGTATGCATGTCTTGGGTAGGGAGGAGATGGAGAGACCATACAAAGTCAGCATGTAAGCCATAGAAGAATACAAACTCTAGAGGAGAAAGTATAAACCAGAGGGGCTCATAGAAGTCAAAGAACTCATCTGCTTTGTTTTTAATTAACTTCACAGTCACATGTAATTTATCAAGTACCTCTACAGATTGGCTGGTTCTAACTCAACTTTACTATCATCAGGTTTAACCCAGGCTAAGCCAAAGAGCATTTGTTTGTGCTTTTAGATTTTTATTGCTATATTTTCATTTTTCTTTTTCTTTTTTTTTTGTTTTTGCAAGGCAATGGGGTTAAGTGGCTTGCCCAAGGTCACACAGCTAGGTAATTATTAAGTATCTGAGGTCACATTTGAACTCAGGTCCTCCTGACTCCAGGACCAGTGCTCTATCCACTGCCCCATCTAGCTACCCCTAATTTATTTTTTTCTTACTTGCATTTTCCAGTATATCTCTGATTTCTACCCCTCTTCCTGGGTATCACCCCTTATAACAAAGAAGAAAAAAGAAGAAATTTTTTTTAGCAAAATTAACTAATACATCAGTCAAGTTCATTCGATGCATTGTCTGTAGTCTCCACATCTTCAAAGAAGGAAGGGAAGTTCTTTCTTATCTCTCTTCTTTGGGGTAAAGCTTGGTCTTCACACTTCATAGCATACAGTCCCAATTGTTTTGCTAGTGTTCTTTGACATTGTTTGTAGGTATTGTAATTACAATTTTTCTCTTCTACTTCATTTTTCTTCAGTTTGTTTAAGAAGCATCCTATAAATCTCTGTTTTCACATTTATTATTTCTAATAGTATAATAATATCATTATATTCTTGTACTCTATATTCATTATATTCCTGTACTATATAAATAAACATTTGGAAAAACTAAAATAGCATTCAAAATTATATACATAGCTTCTACTTTGTGTCAATCACTATGCCACAATTTAACCATTCTGCAATCAGTAAATATCTACTTTGTTTCTAACTCTTTGCTACTACAAAAGGTGAACCTTTAGTTTGGGGTCCACAAAAAATTTCTTTTTATCATTTGCCTTCTTGGAGAAATATACTTAGTAAATAAAGAGTGTGAGCATTTTATTCATCCTATTAGCTTAATTCCAAATTACTTTCCAGAATGGTTAGATCAATTCATTCATTAATTTATTCACCATTAGTGTATTAATTACTTTGCCAGTTTCCCACAACTCTTCTGGCAATGTTCCCATCTCTGGCCATCTTTGCCATTTTGAAGGTTGTTAGCTACCTGACAAAGTGAATTGAGTGTTGATTCTAGAAATCATTTTCCTGAGTTGAAAAAGCTGGCCTCAGATATGTGCTAGATGTGTGATTTAACCCGGTTTGCCTCCATTTCCTCATCTGAAAAACTGAGCTGGAGAAGGAAATGGCAAGCTACTTGGTGTCTTTGCCAAGGAAAACCCCAAATGAGGTCACAGGAAGAGTCAGACATGACTGAAACAGCAGAATGACATGTTTTGATTTGTACTTTCTTATTAGTGAATTGGAACAGTCTTTTTTATTTTTAGGTTTGTTTTTTTTTTTGCAAAGCAATGGGGTTAAGTGGCTTGCCCAAGGCCACACAGCTAGGTAATTATTAAGTGTCTGAGGACAGATTTGAACTCAGGTCCTCCTGACTCTGGGGCTGGTGCTCTATCCATTGTGCCACCTAGCCACCCCCGGAACAGTATTTCATATGGTTAAAAATCTACATTTCTTTTGGAAATGTTTGTTCATATCCTTTGACTATGAAATTAAGCATGTCATTTACTGTAATTGAAATGATATATTTTTTCTCTATGAGCATCTCTATCCTTTCTTTGGTTAAGAATTCTTTCACTAAAACGCAAATTAAAGCATTTCTGAGGTACCAGCTCACACTTCTCAGATTAACCAAAATGACTAGAAAGGATAATGATCAATGTTGGAGGGGATGTGGAAAATCTGGAACACTAATGCATTGTTGATGGAATTGTGAACCTATCCAACCTTTCTGGAGAACAATTTGGAATTATGCCTAAAGAGCACTAAAAATATGCATATCCTTTGATCCAGCAAACCACTACTGGGTTTGCATCCTGAAGAGGTCATGAAAAAGTGTAAAAATCCCACATGCACAAAAATATTCATAATAGTTCTGTTTGTAGTGGCAAAGAACTGCAAATTGAGGGGATGCCCATCAATTGGGGAATGGATGAACAAATTGTAGTATGTGTATGTGATTGAACACTATTGTTCTATAAGATCAGGAGGGATGATGGGATTTCAGAAAAACCTGGAAAGAGTTACATGAATTGATGCTTTGGGTATGATCTGAATGAAGACTCAACAAAATAGACAGAGTAATGGTCAGACAGATGTGATAAGTAAGATGAACAGAAGAACATTATACATACTAACAGCATGGGATGATGACCAACCATGATGGATGTGTTCACTCCATCAGCGCAATAATCAGGGACAATTTTAGGGGATCTGTGATGGAGAATGCCATCTACATCCCATTTAAATGAAGACCAAAGCTTATTATCTTCAATTTTTAAAAGTTGTCTGTGTATTACATATTTTTGCTATCTTTAATGTTTTCTTTCTTCCTTTTGGATCTGTTTCTTCTCTCACAAAACATTCAATTTTTTTTTTAGGTTTTTGCAAGGCAAATAGGGTTAAGTGGCTTGCCCAAGGCCACACAGCTAGGTAATTACTAAGTGTCTGGGACTGGATTTGAGCCCAGGTACTCCTGACTCCAGGGCCAGTGCTTTATCCACTGTGCCACCTAGCTGCCCCCAAAACATTCAATTTTGAACTATGTCTATCATAAAAGCAAATGTAAAGACTATATCAGATTGCCTTCTGTTGGGGGGAGGGGGGAAGGGAAGGGAGGGAGAAAGAAAAAAATTGTAAAATTCAAAACCTGGCCAAAAAAAATGATTGGTAGAAACTACCATTGTATGTAATTGGAAAATAAAATTTTTTTCTTTTGATTTTTGCAGGGAAATGGGGCTGTGACTGCCCAAGGTCACACAGCTAGGCAATTATTAATTGTCTGAGTTCAAATTTGAATTCAGGTCCTTCTGACTCCAGGACCAGTGCTCTATCCACTGCACCACCTAGCTGCCCCAAAGGAAATATTTATATAATAAATAAAAAAGAATTCTTTCTCTAGTCACAACCACAAATGATATCTGATCTAATTATTTTCTAATTTTGTTATGAAAAGACTGATACTATTCAGATCATATACCAGTTAGGAACTTATTGTGCTTTATTGTACAAAATACTGATTCAAAATACATTTATGTCAAACTATCTTCCAGTTTTTTAAATCAATTCTTGTCAAATAAGTGCTCTTTTTCCAAGCAATTTGTGTTCTCAGGCTGATAATATGTTTTTTCAGCTTCTTCCTTATCTGGTCTGTTAATACACTTTTTAATTTTTAAAACATTGTCAAATAATTTGGATGATTACTGGATTTTTTTAGAAAGGAGGAAATGGGGGCAGCTAGGTGATGCAGTGGATAGAGCACTGGCCTTGGAGTCAGGAGTACCTGAGTTCAAATCCAGTCTCAGACACTTAATAATTACCTAGCTGTGTGGCCTTGGGCAAGACACTTAACCCCATTGCCTTGCAAAAATCTAAAAAAAAAAAGAAAGAAAGGAGGAAATGCTTTTCTTCATTCTTCCTTTCCCCACTCCTACCTTAATTATTTCTCTTGAGATGCTAGAGCTTTTGTTCCTGCCAATGAACCTTGTTATTGTTTTTTTCTAGGTATCTAAAATATCTCCTGGGTAGTTTGAGTGGAGCAGCATTAAATCTTTAACTCATCACTTTGACTATAAGAGGTGGTCTGGTTTTGAGCATTGAAATAACTCTCCAGTCATTTAAGTTTTTCTTTAAGAACCATAAAACAATTTGTGAGCATATATTATGTGCTAGGCATGTGCTTTGCAAAGGCAAATTCAATAAATTAAATATGCATCTAGAGAAAAATCAAGAAATGAATATACTAAAAGCAAGCCCCAAACAGGTAAGTAAACTAAAAGCAAGACAAAGGAAAAAACCCTATAAATTAACTAGAAAATTTAAATGAAATGTATATTGATACAATATAAACTATTGATACCAATAAAGCCAGAAATACATCATCTAAATAAGTCTTTTTTTTTTGGTTTATTTTTTTAAATATATACACCTCAATTTGCATTCTAAATCCATTACTTCATGAGTCTTCTGGAATTGTGATTAGTCATTATGTCATCAGAATTCCTGTCTTTCAAAGTTGTTATTTTTACAACTTTATTGTTATCATGTTAATTGTTTTCCTGGTTTCCCTCATTTCATTTGGCATAAATCCATACAATGAACCGGTTTCTTTGTCCTGTCCTAATTTTTTTAAATTATTTTTTGCAAAGCAGTGGGGTAAATGACTTGCCCAAGATCACACAGCTAGGTAATTATTATGTGTCTGAGATCAGATTTGAACTAAGGTCCTCCTAACTCCAGGGCTGGTGCTCTATCCACTGCACCACCTAGCTGACCCCCCCATCCTAATTTCTTAAAGAACAATAGTATTCTACACCTTCATATACCATAATTTCAATAAATCAATAAATAGTTCTTAAGTATCTCCTATGTGCTAGGCACTCTTAATCATTGGGGATACAAAAAGATGCAAAAGATAATGCCTGCTCTCAAAAAGCTCATAATCTATGAGGGGAAACTAGGAGCTGATTTTTTTGAATAAATTAATACAAGGTAAAAAAAGATAAAATATACAAAACCAAAAAGGAAAATTCACAACAAATGAAGGAAAGTATCAGAAATCATTTTTGCTAAATGATATGTGAACAAAATGGATAATTCAGAGAAAATATTTCATAAATATAAAAACACAAATTCTGAATTAATCTTCAAAATAACTGGACCAGTTCATAGCTCCACTAATAGGTGCATTAATATAATGTCCCTGTTTTCCCACAGTTTCTCTAGCATTTGTCATTTTCCATTTTTTTAATTTCATCAACTTCAGAGTTGATTTAATTTTCATTTCTCTAAATTATTTTCATTTCAGAGTTGATTTAATTTTCATTTCTCTAAATTATTTTCATTTCAGAGTTGATTTAATTTTCATTTCTCTAAATTATTAATGATTTGGAGTGATTTTGTCCCTCAAATGAATATTGCTAGTTTAGATTGTTTCCCCTGAAAAGTTCCTATTCACATCCTTTCACCATTTATCAATTGGGGAATAGTTTATGTTTATCTATTTGAATCATCTATCTAATTTAGAATCATCTAAATTTTTTTATGTTTAAAATAAATTTATTTATTTATTTTTGAATTTTACAGTTTTCCCCCAAATCTTGCTTCCCTCCCTCCCCTACCCACAGAGGGCAGTCTGTTAGTCTTTACATTGTTTCCATACTATGTATTGATCTAAATTGAATGTGTTGAGAGAGAAATCATGTCCTTAAGAAAAATAAAATAAAATATAAGAGATAGCAAGATTACATAATGAGATAACAAGTTTGTTTTTTAAATTAAATGTAATAGTCTTTGGTCTTTGTTCAAAGTTCACAATTCTTTCTCTGGATACATATGGTATTCTCCATCTCAGATACCCCAAAATTGACCCTGATAGTTGCACTGATGAAATGAGCAAGTCCATTAAGATTGATCATTAACCCCATGTTGCTGTTAAGGTTTACAGTGTTCTTCTGGTTCTGCTCATCTCACTCAGCATCAGTTCATGCAAATCCCTCCAGGCTCCTTTTAATTCACATCCCACGAATCATCTAAGATGTATCTATTTTAGAAATCATTTCCCACCTGACTATTTTCCTGAATTTCCTCATGATCTTCAGAAACTCACCATCCTGCAAGATGGAATCAATTCTGAAACTCCTCTCAGTTCTATGCCCTAGGGTCTTCCTATGTCTGAGTGGAGAGTGTAGAGGATGGACAGCTGAGAACTAATCCTAGCTCCACCAATTAAGGAGAGGGCCCAGGGTGGCAGTTTCATAATTTCCCACCCAGTCTGCAACATCATCCTGCTCCCTTGGGAACCTTTCTTTTAAATTTTTTTTTTTGGTAAAGATATCCTTGAGGATTGGGACTTCCTTTTACCTTTCTTTGTGTTCCTAGGGGTTACCACTGTGGCACCACTGTGTCTGGCACACAGTAGGCGATTAATAAATACTTATTGAGCAAATAACTGAAATGAGACCTTTGTCAAATAAACTTGTCATGGAGATTTCCATCCAATGTCCTACTTACTGTCTAATTTTAGCTTAATTGGTTTTGCTTGTGTGTAAACTTTTAAATTTTATATAAATAAAATTATCTATTATACCCACTGTGAGATAAAGTATCTGTAACTTGTTTGGTCATAAACTCTCTACCTATCATAGATCTGAAGGTAATTTCTTCCATGCTCCTCTAATTTGTTTACATCTAAATCATATACTATTTGGAAATTGTCTTGGTTTCTGCCAGATTGCTTTCCTGTTTTCCCAACAGTTTTTGTCAAATAGTGAGTTCTTGCCTTAAATAATTGGGATCTTGCATTTAAAATAAACCTTTTTTTTTTCAGAAAGCAAAATTAAACAAACCCTACATGAGTGCCTACATACAAAACAACAACATCAAATGAATTCACAGATCCTAACACTTAAAAAACAAATAGTCCCTTTGTTATAGAAACTGTTTCAAAAAGTAAATATGACTGGAAATATGTTTAACATGATGATACAGTTTATCTCTGTCATTGGGAGCAGCAGGGAAGGGAAGGAGGTGGAAAAATGTGGAACTCAAACTCTTAAAATGAATGTTGAAAACTGTCTTACATGTAAGACATGCACGAAATTAAAATTAAAAAAGCAAATATGACACTTCATTGAATTAATCATATTTAAAAGATTTAGTCTTGACATCCAAAACCAGGAAAGGACCAATCAAAAACAAAAATAGACTGATGCCATTGTCACTAATGTAAAAATATTAATTTTAATATATAATATTAATATATTAGAGTATAGGTATATTGAGAGAATATCATTTTTTCATGTCAGAAGTAAATAGAAAGAACCAGCAAGTCTTTGTAGCTAGAAAATATGCATATTAAACGTAGTAATGTGACTCAGGGTAGCTGTAGGATTTTGGTCTTGGATTCTTCAGTTAGCTTCGATTCTGATCCCCAGATTCATTTATAAATCAAGCACTGAGGACATTAGGATGAATATTTACCTTAGATTATCATCTTCCACCAAGTTCCAGTGAAATTTTTACCCAGAACCTTTGAATATGTTTAGGGGCACTCGTTTCTGATCAGGAGTGAAACAAAGGTTAAAAGGAATTTCTAAACCCTTTCAGATATAGTCTGTACAAAAGAATTCAAATCAGCAACAGACACAGGCAGCTAAAAGCAGTACTTGATCTTGGCTTGGGACTTTTTGCTTGTACCTTTGAACTTTTAGGTATATATTAAAAGAATTTTAGCTCTCCCTGGCTGATAGAGACTTTTTAGCCTTTGTACCACTGCAGAGAGTAGCAGGAAGCATCTTGGGACCATACCAGTGGAGATTCCCCTCAGGGGTGATGCCACTACTAACAAGACATATTATACCCAGAACAAACAACTAAGGTCCACCAAAGACAACATACCCAGTGTATAGTAGATGTGAATGCCCAAGAAAAAACAGCAGAGAGCCCTATAATGAGAACATTAGTAGCTCTTCATCATTGAAGGGGTTGGCTAAGTATGTGCCTTGATCATATGGGTTCCTGGTATGTGCTTCTTCATGTTCCCTGGTCATAATATTTCTTACCTATGTGCCCTCTATGTTTATTCCCTGGTCATATTTCCTTTACAATGTGGGACTGTATGTCCCACATAAGGTAATCACTTATTGTCGATTTATTTGCTTTGTTGTTGTTGATGTTGTTTCGAATTCATGTTTTTCTCTGGCTATTTGCTAAAAGTAAACACATTAGGAATAGGTGGTGATCCATATATAATGTGGTTTTTTTGTGATTTTTTTTTTTTAGATTTTTTCAAGACAATGGGATTAAGTGGCTTGCCCAAGGCCACATGGCTAGGTAATTATTAAATGTCAGGTTGGATTTGAACTCAGGTACTCCTGACTCCAAGGCTGGTGCTCTATCCATTGTGCCACCTAGCCACCCCTATAATGTGGCTTTGAGTGAGTAGCGATCCACAAAGTACCTTAAACCTGTAACAGTTTGCTCACTGTAAATGGTAAGTCTTTGTTGGCAAATACAATTCAAATATATATATATATATATATATATTATATAATGTATATAAAAATTTTTATATTGTGGCTGTTAGATATGTGCCAGAAATGCAAGCATACTTCAGTATTATAAAAATAATTACCTTAATAAATTATATCAATAAAAACTCATTAAAATAATAGATATAGGAAAAGCTTTTTTTTTTTAGATTTTTCTAGACAATGGGGTTAAGTGGCTTGCCCAAGGCCACACAGCTAGGTAATTATTAAGTGTCTGAGACCTGATTTGAACCCAGGTACTCCTGACTCCAGGGCTGGTGCTTTATCCACTGTGCCACCTAGCCACCCCCAGGAAAAGCTTTTTTTTTTTTTTTGGTCTTTTTTTTAGGCTTTTTTTTTTTTGCAAGGCAAACGGGGTTAAGTGGCTTGCCCAAGGCCACACAGCTAGGTAATTATCAAGTGTCTGAGACCAGATTTGAACCCAGGTACTCCTGACTCCAGGGCCAGTGCTCTATTCACTGCACCACTTAGCCACCCAAGGCAGTATTTTTAATGAGGAAATATTAGAAACTTTCTTACTAAGAACAGACTGAGACAAGGATATTTGTCTTCACCAATATTACTGAAGAGAAAATGAGAAATAGTAGTTTTAGCAATAAAATATGAAAAAGAAATGAAAGGAAATAAGCATGGGCAAAGAGGAGGCTTAAATCTCTATTTGCAGATGGTATGATGGTTTACTTGTAAAATCTAAGAGAATAAAAAAATCCAATAAAGATAATTTTTTTTACCAAAAGAGGATATAAAATAATTTCTATTCATAGCTAACAAAGAGAAAAAAATGTTAGAATGTGAAATATCTTCCAAAATATGCCAAATTGTGTGAAATTTCTGGGAATTAACAATGAAGATACAGGATTTATATATATATATATATTATATATATATTCAACTACAAAATCATTTTTACAGAAATGAAAGAACTAAGTGATTACTATAGATTTTCAATATACATGAGAACAGGTACAGTATATGAATATACTATATACTCAAATGAGTCTATAGATTTGTTGAAGCAAGTAAAATACTAATAAGATAATTCATAAAATTAGATGAAACATTAAAAAATTAATATGAAAAACAAAATTTCATCTTTGTAGGAAAAATTACTTTATTTTTATCTTTGTATCCTTGACTTCTAATATTTTACTTTATGCATAGTAGACCCAGTAAGGTTTGTTGAATGAATAAATGGAAAAGTATTTATGAAATACTATGGGCAAGCACTATATTAAATGCTGGCAATACAAATGGAAAGCAAGATGGTCCTTTCTCTTTCTGAGTGCTCTTCAGAATGCTCTCCCATTCTATAGGGAAGGGCAGATGGAAAGATTCAGAAGCTCTTGGGGCACAACATTCTAGTTGTCAGATGATAAGATCCTGCACCATAAGATCCTGCACCACCAGGGTGGAGGAAATGTCAGAGGAGAGAAGGAGGGGGAGATAACTGAAATGTTACAAAAGTAGAAATAATAAGAGTTGGCATTTGATTGGATATGAAGGATAAGAGAAAGGAGTTGAGGTTGGCACATAGGTTGTGAGTCACCTGGGTTACTAGGAAGATGGTGGTACCCTCCAGAGTAACAGAAAAGGTGGAATGAAAGGAAAGTTTTGGTGGAAGGAGTGATAATAGGTTTAGTTTTAGATATATGCAATTTAAGACATCTATAGGAATGCAGTTTGAGATGCTTAGTAGCTAATTAGAATGGCAAGTCTGGAGGTCAGGACAAAGGTTAAGGATGGATAAAAAGATCATAGAGATATGCATAGATGCACAGAGACAAATAGCAATCTAATGAGCAAATCAACAAGTGAAGACTGAGCCTTGGGGAATACCCACGATTTGTGGATAAGGTCTGAATGAAGACTCAACAAAATAGAGGAATGGTCAGACAGATGGGAAGAGAACCAGGGGAGAGTAGTGTCCTAAAAACCTAGAGAGATGAGAGTTTGCAGGAGGGGGAGTTGGTCAATAGTTTGAAAGACTGCAGAGAAGTCAGGAAGGATGAGGTTTGAGAAAACATCACTGGATTTAAAAGATCATTGGTAATTTTTGAGAGAGTATTTTGAATTGAATGATGAGAACAGAAGACAGACTGCAGAGATAAGAGAGTGAGGGGAAAAGAAGTAGAACCACTGATTAGAGATGACTTCTTTTTTTAATTAATTTTTATTAAGGATATTATTTGAATTTTACAATTTCTCCCCCTATATTGCTTCCCTCCCCCACTCCCACCCCCCACAGAAAGCACTCTGTCAGTCTTTACTTTGTTTCCATGTTATACCTTGATCCAAATTGGGTGTGATGAGAGAGAAATCATATCCTTAAAGAAGAGACCAATCAAAATTCCAAAAAATTACTTTAACAAGTTAGAAAAAATTGTAAGTAAATTCATATGGAGAAATACAAAGTCAAGAATTGCCAGGAGCTTAACGAAAAAAAGTGCAAAAGAAGGTGGCTTAGCCCTACCTGATCTAAAATTATATTATAAAGCATCAGTCATGAAAACTGTTTGGTATTGTCTAAGAAATAGAGTGCTGGACCAGTGGAATAGACTAGGTGTAAAAGCAGGAGATGATTACAGTAATCTGCTGTTTGATAAACCCAAAGAGTCCAGCCATTGGGATAAAAACTCCTTCTTTGATAAAAACTGCTGGGATAATTGGAAGTTAGTATGGAAGAAACTTAGATTAGACCAACACCTCACACCCTTTACCAAGATAAGATCCAAATGGTTACAGGACATAAACATAAAAAACAATACTATAAGCAAATTAGAAGATCAAGGAGTAGTCTACCTGTCAGATCTATGGAAAGGGGAACAGTTTATGACTAAGGAAGAGTTGGAGAATATCACCAAAAACCAATTAGATGATTTTGATTACATTAAATTAAAAAGCTTTTGCATAGCTAAAACCAATGTAACCAAGATCAAAAGAAATGTAGTAATGATTCTGACAAATGACTCATTTCTAAAATATACAGAGAACTGAGTCATATTTTTAAAACAAAAAGCCATTCCCCAATTGACAAATGGTCAAAGGATATACAAAGGCAATTTACAGATGAGGAGATCAAAGCAATCCATAGCCATATGAAAAAATGTTCTAAATCATTAATTATTAGAGAAATGCAAATTAAAGCTTCTCTGAGGTACCACCTCACACCTCTCAGATTGGCCAGTATGACCAGGAAGGATAATGATCATTGTTGGAAGGGATGTGGGAAATCTGGGACACTATTACACTGTTGGTGGAGCTGTGAACTCATCCAACCCTTCTGGAGAGCTATTTGGAACTATGACGAAAGGGCAACAAAAATGTGCATACCCTTTGATCCAGCAATACCACTATTGGGTCTATACCCTGAAGAGATGAGGAAAAAGGGTAAAAACATCACTTGTACAAAAATATTTATAGCCGCCCTGTTTGTGGTGGCAAAGAATTGGAAATCCAGTAAATGTCCTTCAATTGGGGAATGGCTTAGCAAACTGTGGTATATGTATGTCATGGAACACTATTGTTCTACTAGAAACCAGGAGGGATGGGATTTCAGGGAAGCCTGGAGGGATTTGCATGAACTGATGCTGAGTGAGATGAGCAGAACCAGAAAAACACTGTACACCCTAACAGCAACATGGGAGTGATGTTCAACCTTGAAGGACTCGCTCATTCCATCAGTGCAACAGTCGGGGACCAATTTTGGGCTGTCTGCAAAGGAGAGTGCCAGCTGTATCCAGATAAGGAGCTGTGGAGTTTGAACAAAGTTCAAGGACTATTCCCTTTAATTTAGAAAAAAACAGATAGCTTATTGTCTGATCTTGTCACCTCTTAGACTTCTCTTCTCTTTAAGGATATGATTTCTCTCTCATCACACCCAATTTGGAACAAGGTACAACATGGAAACAAAGTAAAGATTGACAGAGTGCTTTCTGTGGGGGGGGGAGAGGGGAAGGAAGCAAGATTGGGGGAAAAATGTAAAATTCAAATAATATCTTTAATAAAAATAAATTAAAACAAAAGAAGAAGAGAAGTCTAAGAGGTGACAAGATCAGACAATAAGATATCTGTTTTTTTCTAAATTAAAGGGAATAGTCCTTGAACTTTATTCAAACTCCACAGTTCCTTATCTGGATACAGCTGGCACTCTCCTTTGCAGACAGCCCAAAATTGTTCCCCGACTGTTGCACTGATGGAATGAGCGAGTCCTTCAAGGTTGAACATCACTCCCATGTTGCTGTTAGGGTGTACAGTGTTTTTCTGGTTCTGCTCATCTCACTCAGCATCAGCTCATGCAAATCCCTCCAGGCTTCCCTGAAATCCCTTCCCTCCTGGTTTCTAGTAGAACAATAGTGTTCCATGACATACATATACCACAGTTTGCTAAGCCATTCCCCAATTGGAGGACATTTACTGGATTTCCAATTCTTTGCCACCACAAACAGGGCGGCTATAAATATTTTTGTACAAGTGATGTTTTTACCCTTTTTCATCATCTCTTCAGGGTATAGACTCAGTAGTGGTATTGCTGGATCAAAGGGTATGCTCATTTTTG
Source organism: Macrotis lagotis (assembly GCF_037893015.1). NCBI lineage: Eukaryota > Metazoa > Chordata > Mammalia > Peramelemorphia > Peramelidae > Macrotis > Macrotis lagotis. The sequence continues at coordinate 143,712,410 of NC_133665.1, forward strand.
TTGCCCTTTCGTCATAGTTCCAAATAGCTCTCCAGAAGGGTTGGATGAGTTCACAGCTCCACCAACAGTGTAATAGTGTCCCAGATTTCCCACATCCCTTCCAACAATGATCATTATCCTGCCTGTTCATATTGGCCAATCTGAGAGGTGTGAGGTGGTACCTCAGAGAAGCTTTAATTTGCATTTCTCTAATAATTAATGATTTAGAGCACTTTTTCATATGGCTATGGATTGCTTTGACCTCATCTGTAAATTGCCTTTGTATATCCTTTGACCATTTGTCAATTGGGGAATGGCTTTTTGTTTTAAAAATATGACTCACTTCTCTGTATATTTTAGAAATGAGTCCTTTGTCAGAATCATTAGTAGTAAAGATTGTTTCCCAATTTACTACATTTCGTGTGATCTTGGTTACATTGGTTTTATCTGTGCAAAAGCTTTTTAATTTAATGTAATCAAAATCATCTAATTGGTTTTTGGTGATATTCTCCAACTCTTCCTTAGTCATAAACTGTTCCCCTTTCCATAGATCTGACAGGTAGACTACTCCTTGATCTTCTAATTTGCTTATAGTATTGTTTTTTATGTCTATGTCCTGTAACCATTTGGATCTTATCTTGGTAAAGGGTGTGAGGTGTTGGTCTAATCTAAGTTTCTTCCATACTAACTTCCAATTATCCCAGCAGTTTTTATCAAAGAAGGAGTTTTTATCCCAATGGCTGGACTCTTTGGGTTTATCAAACAGCAGATTACTGTAATCATCTCCTGCTTTTACACCTAGTCTATTCCACTGGTCCAGCACTCTATTTCTTAGACAATACCAAACAGTTTTCATGACTGATGCTTTATAATATAATTTTAGATCAGGTAGGGCTAAGCCACCTTCTTTTGCACTTTTTTTCGTTAAGCTCCTGGCAATTCTTGACTTTTTATTTCTCCATATGAATTTACTTACAATTTTTTCTAACTTGTTAAAGTAATTTTTTGGAATTTTAATTGGTAGGGCACTAAACAGATAGTTTAGTTTTGGTAGAATTGTCATTTTTATTATATTAGATCTACCTATCCATGAGCAGTTGATATTTGCCCAGTTATTTAAATCTGATTTAATTTGTGTGAGAAGTGTTTTATAATTGTTCTCAAAAAGATTCTGAGTCTGGCTTGACAAATAGACTCCCAAGTATTTTATCCTGTCTGAGGTTACTTTGAATGGGATTTCTCTTTCTAGCTCTTCCTGCTGTATCTTGCTAGACATATAAAGAAAAGTTTAGCATTTATGAGGGTTTATTTTATAACCTGCAACTTTGCTAAAATTGCTAATTGTTTCCAGTAGTTTTTTGGATGATTTCTTGGAATTTTTTTTTAGGTTTTTGCAAGGCAAATGGGGTTAAGTGGCTTGCCCAACGCCACACAGCTAGGTCATTATTAAGTGTCTGAGACCGGATTTGAACCCAGAAACTCCTGACTCCAGGGCCGGTGCTTTATCCACTACGCCACCTAGCCACCCCATTTTCTTGGAATTCTCTAGGTAGCCCATCATGTCATCTGCAAAGAGTGAGAGTTTTGTCTCTTCCTTCCCAATTCTAATTCCTTCAATTTCTTTTTCTTCTCTAATTGCTGATGCTAACATTTCTAATCCAATATTGAATAGTATTGGTGATAATGGGCACCCTTGTTTCACTCCTGATCTTATTGGGAATGCCTCTAGCCTCTCCCCATTGAATATAATGCTTGTTGATGGTTTCAGATAGATACTGGTAATTATTTTAAGGAACAGTCCATTTATTCCTACACTCTCTAGTGTTTTTAATAGGAATGGATGCTGTATTTTGTCAAAAGCTTTTTCAGCATCTATTGATATGATCATATGATTTCTGATAGGTTTGTTGTTGATATAATTGCATATGCTAACAGTTTTCCTAATATTGAACCAACCCTGCATTCCTGGAATAAATACTAGTTGATCATGATGTATTATCCTAGTGATGACTTGTAATCATTTTGCTAAGATTTTATTTAGGATTTTTGCATCTATATTCATCAGGGAAATGGGTCTATAATTTTCTTTTTCTGTTTTAACTCTTCCTGGTTTAGGTAACAGCACCATATTGGTTTCATAGAAAGAGTTAGGCAGAGTTCCATCTTTCCCTATTTTTCCAAAGAGTTTATACAGAATTGGAACCAATTGTTCATTAAATGTTTGGTAGAATTCACTTGGGAATCTATCAGGCCCTGGAGATTTTTTTTTTAGGGAGTTCAACAATGGCTTGTTGAATTTCTTTTTCTGAGATAAGGTTGTTTAGGTATTTAATCTCTTCTTCATTTAACCTGGGCAACTTATATTTTTGTAAATATTCATCCATTTCATGTAGATTATCAAATTTATTGGCATAGAGTTGGGCAAAATAATTTCAAATTATTATTTTAATTTCCTCCTCATTGGTGGTGAATTCACCTTTTTCATTTATGATACTAGCAATTTGGTTTTATTCTGTCTTTTTTAAATCAAATTGACCAGAGGTTTATCAATTTTATTGTTTTTTTCATAATAGCAACTTTTGGTTTTATTTATTAATTCAATAGTTTTTTGCTTTCAATTTTATTAATTTCTCCTTTAATTTTTAGAATTTCTAATTTAGTATTTAATTGGGGATTTTTGATTTGTTCTTTCTCTAATTTTTTTAGTTGCATGTTTAGTTCATTGATTTATTCTTTTCTCCAATTTATTCATGTAAGCATTTAGAGCTATAATATATCCCCTGTGAGTTGCTTTGAATGAATCCCATAGGTTTTGGTATGTTGTTTCATTATCATCATTATCTAGGATAAAATGGTTAATTCTTTCTATAATTTGTTTTTTGGTCCACTCATTTTTAGAAATGAGGTTATTCAGTTTCCAATTTGTTCTGGGTCTATATCTCCTTGGCCCAGTATTGCATATGACTTTTATTGCGTTGTGATCTGAGAAAGATGTATTCACTATTTCTGCCTTTCTGCAGTTGATCATTAGGTTTTTATGTCCTAGTACATGGTCAAGTTTTGTATAAGTTCCATGTACTGCAGAGAAAAAGGTATATTCCTTTCTATCCCCATTCAGTTTCCTCCATAAGTCTGCCATATCTAATTTTTCTAACAATCTATTTACCTCCTTAGCTTCTTTCTTGTTTATTTTATGATTCGATTTATCTAGATCTGATAGTGGGAGGTTGAGGTCTCCCACTAGTAGAGTTTTGCTGTCTATGTCTTCCTGTAGTTCTTTCAGCTTCTCCTCTAAGAATTTGGGTGCTGTCCCACTGGGTGCATATATATTCAATATTGAAATTACTTTATTGTCTATGGTACCATTTAGGAGGATAAAGTTGCCTTCTTAATCTCTTTTAACACTATCTATTTTTGCTGCTGCTTTGTCTGAGATAAGGATTGCTACCCCAGCTTTTTTTACTTCAGCTGAAGCAAAATATAGTTTGCTCCAACCTTTTACCTTTACTCTATATGTATCTCTCTGCTTCAAATGAGTTTCTTGTAAGCAGCATATTGCAGGATTCTGGTTTTTAATCCACTCTGCTATTTGCTTACATTTTTAGGGAGAGTTCATCCCATTCACATTCAAGGTTATGATTACTAATTCTTTATTGCCCTCCGTGCTATCTTCCCTCCGTTTGTATTTTCCCCTTTCTCCCCCCCTTTATCCATATTCCCAAGTATTTTCTTTCTGAATACCACCCCCTTCAGTGTGTTTGACCTCCTATATCACACCCTCCCCTTTCTTTCCCCTTTCCCCTTTCCCTTTTCCCCTTCCCTTCCTTTTGTTATTTCCCCTTTTTTCCCCCACTCCCTTCCCTTTCTCCATCCCCCCTCCCCTTTTACACTTTTAATACTTGAAAGGTTAGATGTTTTATAAGTTAACTGAGTATGTGTAGGTTCACTTTAAGCCATGACTTCTTTTTTTTTAATTTAATATTTATTTATTCCCATTTTGTGCAAATAATTTTTTATATATTAATAAAATATTCTTGTTTAAAGTAAACAAAATACCCCTTCCCCCCAAAAAATATAGACTCGCTTGAGCGATAAAGGGGAGAGAAAAAAATTAAAATAAAAAATAGTAATAATTGTAGGTATGGCCAGGTGGCACAGTGGATGGAGCACCTGCCCTGGAGCCATGAGCACCCGAGCCCACATCTGGCCCCGTACACCCAAAAATCACCCAGCCATGTGACATGCAAGCCACCCCAACCCCATTGCCCTGCAAAAACCAAAAAAAAAGAAATAAAAAAGAAATAAAAAGACCCAAAATAAAATAAAATAGTAATAATAGTAGGGGTGATTGGGTGGCAGACAGAGCACTAGCCCTTGAGCCAGGAGCACCCAGGTCCAAATCTGGCCTCAGACACCCAACCATCACCCTGCTATGTGGCCCCAGGTAGGCCACCCAGCCCTATTTGCTCTGCACCCCCCCAAAAAATAATAATAATAATAAAAAATGTGCTTCAGTCTGTGTTCCAACACCACCAGCTCTGTCGCAGGTGGATTCTTTATGATAAGTCCATCACAAAAGTTACTTCCATATTTTCCCACCATTGCCATTGCTGATTGCAACTCCCTCCTTTCATATTTCTCCACTACCATGTACTATATTTTCTCTCTCCTTTCACTCTGACTCTGCTGTGGGTAGCTGAGTGGTACAGCAGACAGATCCCTGGTCCTGAGGCCAAGAGGCCCTGAGCCACCATACCACCCCTTAGGCCCAGCATCCACCTGGCCCTATGGTCCTGGACAGGCCATCGAATCTCAGCCCCTTGCAAGAAATTAAAAAGAAAATGTGTTATATGTGACTATAGAGGTGACTTCTTAACAAGCTTAGCCACTAAGACAGAAGAGATACAGAATGATAGGTAATGGGAATGGATCAATCAAGTGAAGGTTTTTGAGGATGGGGGAGACATGGATGTAGTAGAGAAGCAGACAGTAGATAGGGAAAGATGAAAGTACTGAAAAAGTGTGGAACTACTCATTGGAGAAGATAGGATGGAATTGTAATACTTATGCTTGTAGAAGTGTTTGCCTTTGAAGAAAAAGTTTGTAAAACTTAAAATAATAGATATAGGAAGAGCTTTTAATAGAATATAATACTAAGGAGCAGCTAGGTGATGTAGTGGATAGAGCACCGGTCCTGGAGTCAGGAATACCTGAGTTCAAATCCAGCCTCAGACACTTAATAATTACCTAGCTGTGTGGCCTTGGGCAAGCCCCTTAACCCCACTGCCTTGCAAAAAAAAAAATAGAATACTCATCTATATTAAGAACTGTAGGGGCGGCTAGGTGGTGTAGTGGATAAAGCACTGGCCCAGGAGTCAGGAGTACCTGGGTTCAAATCCAGTCTCAGATGCTTAATAATTACCTAGCTGTGTGGCCTTGGGCAAGCCATTTAACCCCATTTGCCTTGCAAAAACCTAAAAAAAAGGTGTAAGCAAGGTGAAGCAGGACAGAATGGTGGAAGGTTGCTGAATGATGTGAAATTAGGGAAAAATGATGGATTTCTCAGTGAATTTTTTTAAATGAAATATGAAACTGGGTTTTTGACTTTGATGGTTGGGGTAGTTGTTAGGGGAGTTATAAGAGATTTAAAGGTGGATAAAAAGGTTTCAAAAGTCACTGTGGTGAGATACTAAATTAACTAGGTAGATATGAAGGGTTTTCTTGTCACAGTGAGGTCCCAATTGGAATTATGTAACAAAGATTTGTAGAGTTAACTTTTGGGGCAAGAATTCATATTTGACAAAAATTGCTGGGAAAACTGGAATTGTTAGAAACTAAGAATAGACCAACATTTCACACTATTTGCCATGATAAGGTCTATACAGCTATGCATAGTCATTGACCTAGCAATGGGTACATGATTTAGTCATAAAGATTGACAGCAGAAGCAAATTAGGGGAATATGGAAATTTTTATTTGTCAGATCTATGGATAAGAATAGAACCTAAGATCAAAGAAGAGAAAGAGAGCACTATAGGATATAAAATGGATAAGTATGATTACATTAAATTAAAAAGTTTCTGTAGAAACAAAACCATTGCTGCAAAGATCAGAAGGAAAGTAGGAAATTTGGGGGGAAAATTTTACTGAAAGTTTCTCTGGTAAAGACCTCATTTCTCAACTATTTAGAGAACTGAGTTAAATTTATAAGAATATGAGTCATTCCTCAATTGATAAATGGTCAAAGGATATGAATGGGAAGTTTTCAGAAGAGATCAAAGTTATCTATGATCACATAAAAATTATTTAAATCTCTACTAATTAGAGAAATTAAAACAACTTTGGGGTACCCCATCAGAGTGACCAATATGATAGAAAAGGAAAATTATGAATACTGAAAGGGATGTAGAAAAAATGGGATACTAATACATTGTTGGTAGAGTTGTGAGCTGATCCAACTATTCTGGAGAGCAATTTGGAACTATGTCCAAAAGGTCATAAAGCTGTGCATAGCCACTGACCCAGCATATTACTACTAGCTATGAACCCCCAGAAAGACAAAGAAAAAGGATCCATATTAACAAAAATATTTTTAACAACTCTTTTTGGGGTGGTAAAAATTAGAAATTGAGAGGATGCCCATTAATTGAGAAATGGCTAAATAATTTGTAATTATATGACTATGAATACTATTGTGTTATAAGAAATAATGAGCAGGATTGCTTCAGAAAAATTTATAAAGACTTACATGAACTAATGCAAAGTGAAGTAGGGCAGTTACATGGCTCAGTGGATAGAGCACCAGCCTTGGAGTCAGGAGAACCTGAGTTCAAATCTAACTTCAGACACTTAATAATTACCTAGCTGGGTGACCTTGGGCAAGTCATTTAACTCCATTGCCTAGCAAAAACCAAAACCCAAAACAAGCAAGAATGAAGGACAAACATTACATCATCATAAGGAGAAGCAGTAAGCAAAACCAGCAGAATGTTGTACATCATACATGGTAACAGCAATACTACAAAATAATCAACTATGAATCATTTAACTATTCTTAGTAATACAAAGATCCAAGACAATTCCAAATAACTTATGATAAAAAATACTATCCACCTCCTGAGAAAATATTGAGAAAGAGTCTGAATTTAGATAAAAACATACTTTTTTTAAGTACTCTGCATTTATTGGAAAAATTTAAGAACTCTTAACATTTTGTTTGATTTCCAATTATATACAATAGTAATATATAACCATCATTTTTTTCAAGGCTCTGAATTCTACAATTTTTCCCCTTCTCCCTTCCTCCCCCCCCCCAAGGCTGTCTGACAGTCTCTACATTGTTATCATGCCATACATTGATGTAAGTTGAATGTTATAAGAATAAACATAAAAATAAACATAAACCCCTCCCCCCACCAAGAAGATAGGAAACCTCAAGAATAGAGAGAGGAAAAAAAATATACTTTAGTTTGTGTTCAGATTTCAATGACTCTGTCTCTGGAGTGAGTTGCTTTCCCTATCATAAGTCCACCAGAGAAGTTGCTTCAATATTTTTCCCTCAGTTGCTATTACTAGCTCCACTTCTTCCCACTCTCATTTATTCTATTCTCTTTCTCCTTTCATTCTGGCCCTGTCCAAAAATGTGTTGAATCTGAGTACCCTCTCCCTCAGTCTTCCCTCTCTTCTATCACCTATTCCCCCCTTCCCTCCCCCCATTCCCCCTCATCCCGTACCTTTCCTCCCATCCTTCTCCAGGGCAAGACAGATTTTCTCACCCTATTAAGTGTGCATGTCATTTCTTCCCTGAGTAATTTTGATGAGAATGAAGGCTCACCCATTCCCCCTTGCCCTTCCCTCCCTCCCCTCCATTGAAAAAGCTTTTTTTTGATTCTTATGTGAAATCTCTCCGCTTCTTCTTCATCTCCTTTTCCTTCCTCCCAGTACTTTCCCCCATCGCCCATTGACTCCATCCCTTTACCACATCATAGCATTATATCCCACTCCTTCCTGTGCCCTGTCTATATTTGCTCCTTCTAACAGCTCTTATAAATGAGAAAATTCATATGAGTTATCAATATCTTCTTCCCATGCAGGAATATAAACAGTTCAACATCATCAAGTTCCTCATAATTAGTTCATCTCTTCCACTCCCTCTATGGTTCACCAGAGTCCTGTAATTGGAGACCAAACTTTCTGTTCAGCTCTGGCTGTCTTGTTAGGAAAGTTTGAAAATCCCCTGTTTCATTGAAAATTCATCTTTTCCTCTGAAAGAGGATGTTCAGTTTTGTTGGGTAGTTGATTCTTGGTTGTTAAACCAAGATCTTTTGCCTTCTGGAATATCATATTCCAATCTCTACAAGCCCTTAATGTAGTTGCTGTCAGATCCTGTGTAATCCTGACTATGGAGCCTTGGTAGTTGAATTGTCTGTTTCTGGCAGCTTTTAGGATTTTCTCTTTGATTTGGGAGTTTTGGAATTTGGCTATAATATTCCTGGAAGTTTTTCTTTTGGGATCCCTTTCAGGGGGTGAGCGGTGAATTCTCTTGATTTCTATTTTACCTTCAGCTTCTAGGATCTCAGGACAATTTTGCTGTATTATTTCTCAAAAAATGAAGTCTAGGTTCTTCTCCTGGTCGTGGCTTTCAGATAGTCCAATAATTTTCAAATTATTTCTTCTGGATCTGTTTTCAAGGTCAGTTGTTTTTCCAATGAGATAGTTCACATTTTCTTCTAATTTTGACTTTTTTTGGTAGAGTTTTATTTCTTCCTGCTTTCTTGCAAAGTCATCAGCTTCCTTTAGTTCTATCTGCATTTGAAGGAGTTATTTTCTTCAGAGAGCTTTTTTATCTCCTTTTCCAGCTGGCCAATTCTGCTTTTTAAGGCATTCTTCTCCTCATTTGCCTTTTGTTTTGCTTTTTTTCCATTAGGCCTAAACCAGTCTTTAACATATTTTCTTCAGTATTTTTTTTGTATATCTTTCACCAAGCTTTTGATTTGGTTTTCATGATTTTTCTGCATTGCTCTCATTTCTCCTCCCAATTTTTCCTTCACCTCCCTTAATTGATTTTCAAAGTCTTTTTTGAGCTCATCCACAGTCTGAGCCCATTTTCTATTTCTCTTGGAGGTTTTGGATATGGAATCTTCGATTTTGTCATCATTTGAGTATGTATTTTGATCTTCCGTAGGACTGAAGTAATTCTCTATGGTCAGATCCTTCTTTTTCTGTTGTTTACTCATTTCCTCAGCCCAAGATTAATTTACAGCATTTCCAAGGCTTTGGGGTTGTTTTTTTGGGGGGACACCCCACTGGAACCTTTATTGCTCCAAGGTCTTAAGCTCTCTAGCTTGTGCTTAAATATGTAGATGACCGCAACACTGCCCTCTGCCCTGGGGCTATAAGGAGGGATCCAGCTATCCTAATAAGGAAGCCCAAACCTGGGTCTGAGTGTAGTCAAACAGCAGAGTCCTACCCCTGTGGGAGCAGAGAAATCTCTGCAGACTTCCCTTACTGTCTCTGGGGCTGCAGGTTGCCTTCTCCCGATTCTTCTCACTGCAGGTTCTGCAGCCAGCAGGTGCTCCTCACTCCACATTCACCCAGGTGCAGCAGAATTCTCTCTCCGCCCCTTCAGGCTGTTGTGGATGATCTCTGGGCTGTGCTGCGCTGTGCTGTGCTGTGCTGGTCTGGGCTGGACTGAGCTGGGCTTCCCCGTGGCTTTTTTTCCAACCCCTGGTCCTGGTGAACCCTTGGTCCTTTCCCGTGGAACTTCTAGGTTATTTGGGACTGGGAAAATGAATCAGTCTTTCTGTGGGTTCTGCCCCTCTAAATTTTGTCTAGAGTCATCCTTTGTTTTTTTGGGGTTTGAGGGGTCAGAGTTGTAGGGGAATGCTGCGTTCATGCCACCATCTTGGCTCGGCCCCCCCAAAAGCATACTTTTTTATTTTTATTTTTTTTAGGTTTTTGCAAGGCAAATGGGGTTAAGTGGCTTGCCCAAGGCCACACAGCTAGATAATTATTAAGTGTCTGAGACCGGATTTGAACCCAGGTACTCCTGACTCCAAGGCCAGTGCTTTATCCACTATGCCACCTAGCTGCCCCAAGCATACATTTTTAAAATATTATTTTTCTTGGTTTTCTTTGGGGGAGTGTCTATGTTTTCTTTTGCAACATGGTTAATATGAAAATGTTTTGCTCATGTATAACCTATATCGAATTGCTTGTCTTCTCAAAGAGGAGTAAGAAGAGAAAGGATGAGAATTTGGAACTTCAAATTTAAAAAAAGTTGATATTTTTTACCTGTAATTGAGAAAAATGGGAGTGAAAAAATAAATTTATAGTGGAATGTGTCGATACAATTTTGTAATTTTTCTCGAGCTTCATTTAGATGCACATTAATAGGATTGAAAGTAGTGGATAAGGGGTGGCTAGGTGGCGCAGTGGACAAAGCACTGGCTCTGGAGTCAGGAGTACCTGGGTTCAAATCCGGTCTCAGACACTTAATAATTACCTAGCTGTGTGGCCTTGGGCAAGCCACTTAACTCCATTTGCCTTGCAAAAAAAAACCTAACAAAAAGAAAGTTGTGGATAGAAGGAATAATCCAAGGTTGAGGTTTGTTAGGGCAAGCTCTGTGATAGGATAAAGGTGCAAAGAACTCAAGAAATGGAGACTTTAGAATTGAATTAGTTTGTCAATGTGTGAAGGTGGTAAAGAGAAGAGAGTGTAATTAAGGTGATTATCTGGAAAATAACTGAGGGACAGAGTGTTTGAAGGTTACAGTGAATACAAAGAGAAGGGATTAGAGTTGTAAGGCAGAGAGAGTGGTGGACTGACAATGGAAGTGGAACACTTGGGGTGAAGGCAAGATCAAAGGAATAACATTTCTCTTTTACACCCTTGTGAGGTAAAGGAGTAGGTGATAAGAAATTAATAAATTGAGGAGTTGGACTCACCCCAATATGTATGTTGAAGTTCCCTATTTGAGAATAACAATTAGGGAGGAGAGGAAGAATGCAAGTTGGATATTGAATCAATAAGGGAAGGAGAGCCCTGAAGGTTCACAGACAAAAACCTTGATTGCATAATGAATATGGAGTGATTGAATGTGAAAGAAGTAGGGATTATTGAGTGATACTGATTGGGGGAAAAGCCTGGAGGTAGCCTTAGGGAGTAAAGTCTTCAGTTCCCTTTCCATGACAAATGCCAGTGCTGGAAAGGGTAGTCAGAGAATCCATATCATCAGAAAAAACCAGGTCTCAGTGAGTTCAAGAAGATGGAGGGAGTGAGGAAGGAAAAACTTTAAGAAAAATGCTAGTTTTTAAGCTATGAAATAGTTGATCCAGAGAGCATAGTGAAAGAGTTGGGTAAGCTTTAGAATGGAGCACTGGCAGGACTGAGTTGAAGGGGATAAGGTCAAGAGAGAAGTCAGTGGGGGATGAAGAAAGGGCTCAAACGATGGCAGGCAGAAGTTCTGAATCACAGGGATGGGGAAATGAATGTATGATGAGTTGAAAGTATATTAATCATTGAGGAATGAATTCAAATAGGTTATCATTGTCCTTAGGAGTTCAGACTTGGAGTAGAATTGTCCTAGAGTTCAGGCACTATGTATAATTGGAAAATGGTGGAAGGAGGTAGGCAACATCTTTGAAGTTGTAGGTGTCCAGAGAGGGTGTTTGGAGAGTTATGGAATGGCTGCTCAACTCATTAATTATTAAAAATACATAGAAGAACCCTTCTGGAGAGCTATTTGGAACTACAATGAGAGGGTAACAAAAATGTGCATACCCTTTGACCCAGCAATACCACTACTGGGTCTATATCCTGAAGAGATGATGAAAAAGGGTAAAAACATTACTTGTACAAAAATATTTATAGCAGCCCTGTTTGTGGTGGCAAAGAATTGGAAATCAAGTAAATGTCCTTCAATTGGGGAATGGCTTAGCAAACTGTGGTATATGTATGTCATGGAACACTATTGTTCTATTAGAAACCAGGAGGGACGGGATTTCAGGGAAGCCTGGAGGGATTTGCATGAACTGATGCTGAGTGAGATGAGCAGAACCAGAAAAACACTGTACATCCTAACAGCAACATGGGGGCAATGATCAACCTTGAAGGACTCGCTCATTCCATCAGTGCAACAGTCAGGACCAATTTGGGGCTGTCTGCAAAGGAGACTGCCATCTGTATCCAGATAGGGAGCTGTGGAGTTTGAACAAAGTTCAAGGACTATTCCCTTCAATTTAGAAAAACACAGACATCTTATTGTCTGATCTTGTTACCTTGTTTCTTCTTTAAGGATATGATTTCTCTCTCATCACACCCAATTTGGATCAAGGTACAACATGGAAACAAAGTAAAGACTGACAGAGTGCTTTCTGTGGGGGGTGGGGTGGGGGGAGGGAAGTAAGATGGGGGAAATTGTAAAACTCAAATAATATCTTTAATAAAAATAAATTTTAAAAAACTCAAGAGAAATATATATATATGTGAAAGAAAATACATAGAAGAGAACAGATTGAATTTTAGAAGCAAAAGCCATGTTGCAACTCCACTATTTGGTGAGCACTCATAGTTTTATATGCAGTCTTCTTTGTAATGGAAATGTTCATGTTAGTTAAGTTCATAATATTTAAAAAAGGAAAATTAAAAATCTTTCTTGAAAAATTGAAAAAAAAAGTTGTTGGACTTAGCAGATGAAAAGTCATTCATTGGTAAGCTTGGCGTGTACAATTTCAGTAGTGAGATGGAATTAGGACTCAGATGGAAAGGGCCTGAGAAGTGAGTGGGACGTGAAGAAATGGAGGCAACAAGCATAGTTAATTATTTTTAAGAGTTCAGCTATAAAAGGGTGAAGACAAGTAAGATTATAGATTGATGGTATCTTTAGAATAAAGTGAATTTCTTTCCTTTTTTTAAGGAGGGGATGATATGGATCAATTTGTAACTTGAAGGAAAGCAACTAGTGAATAGTGAAATATTGATGACAAGAGAGCAAGACAGAGAGAGAGAGAGAGAGAGAGAGAGAGAGAGAGAGAGAGACAGGGAGACAGAGATAAGCAGAGAGAGACAGAGACAGAGATAAACAGAAACAGAGACAGAAAGGGTACACACACAAGTTATCTGAGATGGTTAGGAATGAGATCAAGAGAATGAGAAGAGACAATTATATTTTCCTCAGAGACTGCAGAAAGAATAAACTTCACTAATCAAATGAGTCCTCAAAAGATGAGAGGATTAGCATAAGGTAAAATAGTATGATTACAATGAACAATGTGTGAGCACCAAGAATCATCATCATATAGTCAATACAGTTGGTTAGGGAAATACAGACAACAATGAGGAACAGAGAGGTTGGTTCCATATGGGTCTGAGCCATTTCATCAGATATGAGTCATAGTGACCAAATGAGAGACCATCGAGGAACAACCAGATCCTACCAAAGATGGTCAGATGAAACCCATTATTCTTAGCTGTCAGAGTCTCATTATGAATTATTTCTCATCCATATTATTGTCCAAATTGATCTTCTCTCTGATCTTCTCTCTGTTCCTTACAGAAAGTATTCCATTCCCAACTCTGGACCATGCTCTCCCTTCTTATATCCTCTTTTACCTTATAGGATCCCTCTCTTCCTTCACGATAATTTCACAAACCATTATTCTATATGCTGTCTTCCCAGATCTGTGAACTGCTCCCTTCCTCCCTATTTTTAACTATCTTTTATTTATTCTTTATGTACTCCAGATGGCTCTGGAGGAGAAAGTGAGGCTGGTGATTTAGCACAGCACCCCCTCACTCAAATCTAATTCATGTGCTTGTCACATCATCACCTCCCCTGATGTCATAGTCTTCTTTGAGAACAAAGGATAAAACATCATTATCTGTTGTGCCTACTATCTATCCCCTCCTTTGCTGGAATGTAAGCTCTAAGAAGACAGGTATCATTTTTTGAGTTTTGTATTCTTAGTATCTAATAGATGATTAACATGCCTGTTGATTGATTGAAGATCAAAGGGACTTGAGACTGAAGTCTAAGTCATTCCCTTTGAGAACACTATCAATGTATCATAATTAATGAGACCAAGCTGGGATTGGCTACAACGTTGGACAAGACGGACATATGAATAGGGTACACTGGAAAGGTGAATACAGTTTTTGCTTTTTAGGAGCTCAAGTCCACTAATATTATTAGGATTCAGCTATTGACTTTGGGATTGGTGCTGCTACCTCAGATCACAAAGAAATACTACCTGCTCCATTAATCTCTGCTGGGTCATTTCTACTTGGACTCATTGTAGTAATGGTGAAGAATGGAGAAAGTTGTGTGTTGGATGACAAATCTCAAGAAACAGTCTCCTCAGTTTTTGAATGGTACTTTTGGTACATATCTCCATAACCTGTGCAGGGTCATGAAAGTCCTGTGGATTTATTGAAAAGGACTAGCTACATGTGGGTTATTTGGGGTAAATTTTTAGGGAACCCCTAGGGAACTTGTAAGTCTCAGTAAATGCCTTGACTTTTAGATGTCTGGACCCAGCTGACATGCCTGAAGTTTATTATTATTATTGTTATTATTATTTTTTAAGTTTTTGCAAGGCAATAGGATTAAGTGGCTTGCCCAAGGCCACACAGCTAGGTAATTATTAAGTGTCTGAGGCTGGATTTGAACTCAGGTACTCCTGACTCCAGGGCTGGTGCTCTATCCACTGCGCCACTTAGCTGCCCCCTGAAGTTTTATTATTGATTGGGATCAACTCCAGTCCATTCGAAGTACAGTGAACTAAGGCTCAGTACTTAAATACCTTGACAATTCATGCTTCTTGTGAAGAAAGTTAACATACTGTCAGAGACTATGAGAGACACTGAACCCAGCAGTGTGCTAGTAAATATTTAACAATCAGCTTTCCAAAAAAGGGTACATGACACTTTCCATTTTAAATTGTATTATTAATATTTTCATCACCTTCTTAAATCCAGACAATATTGTTTGTCCTTCATTTTATTTTTTAATTTTTTCCCAATTACATGCTTTGGTAGTTTTTCAACATTCATCCATTTGTAAATTTATAAGTTACACATTTTTCCTGACTCTAGGGCTGGTGCTTTATCCACTTTTTTTTTTTAGGTTTTTGCAAGGCAGTGGGGTTAAGTGGCTTGCCCAAGGCCACACAGCTAGGTAATTATTAAATGTCTGAGACTGGATTTGAACCCAGGTACACATTTTTCTACCACCTTCCCTTCCCCTCCCCTCCCCCATTTTCCCTCCATGGAGCACTAAGGAAAAAAAGAACAAAAACCATGAGATAAGAAGGAAAAACAGAAGAGAAGTTTTTATCCCTAATTACAATGGGGTTTAGAGCCACTATATTTTTTTTAGGTTTTTTTTGGGCAAGGCAAATAGGGTTAAGTGGCTTGCCCAAGGCCACATGGCTAGGTAATTATTAAGTGACTGAGACCAGATTTGAACCCAGGTACTCCTGACTCCATGGCTGGTGCTTTATCCTCTGTGCCACCTAGCCGCCCCAAAAGAGAAGTTTTTAAAAAAGTGAACACAGTATACATTTTGGTTTTTAAAATTTTCCTTCTGGATGTGGATGGCATTGTCCATAATGGGTCTCCTAGAGTTGTCCTAGATCTCTGAACTGAAAGGAGCTGCATCCATTGTAGCTGATCAACTCACAATGTTGTCTTTAATGTGTGCAATGTTTTCTTGGCTCTACTCCCTTCACTCAGCATCAGTTCATGTAATTCTTTCTATGCTTCTCTAAAATCCGACCACTCTTAGTTTCCCATAGAACAATAGTATTCCATAGCATTCATATATCATAACTTATGCAGCCATTTCCCAGTTGATGGACTTTCCTTCAATTTCCAATTCTTTGTCACTTCAAGAAGAGCTGCTATAAATTCTTTTGAACATGTGAGAACCCTTCCCATTTTTTATGATTTCTTTTAGATAAAGGCCAAATATTGGTATTGCTGGATCAAAGGGTATGTTCTTAGGGCATAGTTCCAGATGTCTTTCATTTTCAAAGAGGACGAAAACAAGGCTGACGTCTTACCTCCTTGGTTTTAGGTGAACTACACAAAGTCTTCAATCTTACTTTTTCTTCCAGACTCATCAAAATCCAATGATAAGACAAAAGTCAAAATGACTAGCCCAGGATACAGTGGAGAACCTTGGTATCTTCAACATATAATCATGCTCTAAGTGTTCCAGTACATAGCACTTGCTTCAGTCACTTCATGACCATTGGAACAAATTGTTCTCATCCACCCATTCTACTGTAGGAAGTCTTTCACAAATTTGGTATAGATACGCTCCTAACTCATCAATGGGTTTGAGATTGATCAGTTTATCCTCAACCTGGTTTAACTCATCTACCAAGATGGTTGACTGGGGTATGACTGTTGCATTGTGTTACGGTTTCTTGGAAACATAGGGGAAAGCTGAGGGATGGGTGAACAAATCGTTCTCATCTATGCCTCCCTCACTCCCTGGTGAGCTTGTGGCTTGTCAGTCATCCTTAACCTGGAAAGAGTTTACCAGGGTGTGACTACTGTGAATGCCATAGCTTTTTGGAGTCACAGGTGAGAGTTGAGCACCAGTTAGATACCAAAGATGTATGAGCAGCCCTGAAAAGGGCTCAGAACTTTCTCATACCAGAGGTGTTAGTTCTCCTTGAATACCTATATACTCCAAGTCTAAACAATAAATCTTTTAAAAATCTAGACAATGAAAAAAGACAATAAATCAAGCCTGGATTTATATCATTTGCTAATTTCCAAACTGTGAATGTTCACTCTGAAAATATAACAATGGTATGAGCCAGTTTGCTAGCTCCAACATAGTCCTACACTGATCTCTTCATCTCAAGCATAGATTCAGAGAAGTTTATTTTGGAAGCTCGCAAGCATCTGAAGAATAGAAGGATTATCTGAGGAAGACGCTCACTACACAGGTGGGATATGAAACATGCTGAAGGACACTCATCCCCCTTCACACACAAACCATTTCAGTGATTACTGATTGGTGTCAGTAGAGGTAAGTCACCTTCTCAGAGATGGGAAAACTCAGGAATCATCTGGCTGAGGAGATGAGTGTCAACAGTACCATCAGAGAATCCTAGAGTCTGTATGTTTCACCTTTAGTGGTGACATAGAAGACTAAGAATGCTCAAATATGAATAGGCTATTGTACTTTCTACTGATGTGGATCCCTTCACCATGCCAAGACTACAAGATGTCCTGGGCTGCCTGCTGGGAAGCCAGTGATTTTCATTGTTGTACCTGCACAGTGGATACTGTCAGCTCCAAATGGTAGAAAAAGTTAAAGAAAAGACATTTCAATTATTCAGTAGGATTTGAACAATTTGAACACATGCCTGAAGGAATTTCTGAAGTTTCTGTCTTTTTCAGTAACTCTTGAATAAAATGCTTAGAAAAATGATTGTCAAAACATACTTTCTTCTTCTCTGTGAAGAAATGGACTTTGTCCATGGGGTTTTCCTGGAAAAGATTTTAGAATCATTTGTCATTTCCCTCTCTACTGAGCCCTCATTATACAGATGACAAACTGAGGCATATAGGGTTTAAGTGTCTTGACTAAGGTAATGCAGTGTCTGAGGTTGGATTTGAACTCAACTCTTCCTGAATCCTATACAGTCCTACCTTATGGGTATTCCATTGTCAGATTGAAGAGAAGTAGGTATCTGAGACAGAGACTCTGGGAAGGTCATGTTTGAAGGTGGTTAGGACCAGTTCTCAAAAAGTTCTGGTAGAATGCCAGAAAGAAGAGAAAGTCAGACTCAGGGAGGAAGGCTGATTTTGAGCCATATGAACTTTGCAGTCAAGCACTTAGCTTAGAATTTTGCTTCTCTGCTGCTCCCCTTTTCTTTTCTTAATTTTTTTTATTTATTTAAGGCAATGGGATTAAGTGACTTGCCCAAGGTCACACAGCTAGGTAATTATTAAGTGTCTGAGATTGGATTTGAACTCAGGTTCTCCTGACTCCAGGGCCAGTGTTCTATCCACTCTACCACCTAACTGCCCTCTGCTCCCCTTTTCAAAAATTCTGAAAGTTGCTGCTAATGTAGTGGCAGTTGCCTTGAGGAACAATGGAAGGAGTTTAGAGGGGGGAGGAAATGCTGAGCCTGGTGGGTCAAGTTCAGTGAGATGATCCTTGTGACCCTGAAGTCAATATCCTCTTCTCTTGGTTCTGAGACAGGGAGAAGGCTGATGTCACTATTGCCTCCTCTTTTCCCTTCCCTCTCAACCTTTGTACTTTACCTTTTTCCTTGTGATAAGAAAGAGTTAAAGCCCCCACTCTTGTGGCAGTTGTCAGCATTCACCCACAGGGCTTCCCTTTACCCCTTGTGTTTGTTGTAAATCCCTTTGCTATCAGATAAACTACTTCTAGATAAAAAAAAAAGCTTAGTGTGCTAATCTGTATTTAGCTGTTATTTGAGAGCAAAAGAGAATGAAGAGTTATTCTAGTGTGGAATCAAAAACTATGACTGTATTTAGCATCTGGTTTGGAGTTGGAAAATGGGGAAGTCAGAAGCAATGAGTCTGGGCAGTTCCTACCTGGTGGGAACCAGTACAAGGTGGTAAGCAAGGAGAAATAAGAGAAGAGAGCTTTTAATCTGAATTCCCTACCTTACATAACTGTGTGTGCATGTATGTATATATGTATATATGTGTGATTATAAATATTTTAGCAACCTCAAGGACTAAGAACAAAAGGGGTGAGAGGAGAAGGAGGCCTTTCCTCTTCTCTGGACAAGAGCAATTGAGAATATTTCCTCAGCATATGCTGACTACCCAGGCCACCTAGTTTAATCTCTATGCTGACTATGACATCATCAAAAACAACACTCCAAACTTTATTCCATATCTTTATGTTTAGGGTGGGGGGCATAAGAATTCCATCTTTCCCGTTGATCTGTGTGATGGGGTTCATAGGTTCATAGAGCCATAGTTAAGAATTGGAGGAATATTTAGACACCATTAGTTCTGACTCCCTCATTTTGTAGATGAAAGAATCTCCTAATGGAGATTAAGTGACTTGCCCAGAGTCATACAGCTAGTAAGGGTCAGAGGCAGAGTTTGAGTTCAGGTTTTTTTGGATTCAAAGTCCAACCCTCTATCCACTGTACCACTTAATTGCCATAAAAAAAAGCCATCATAGTGGAACTGAACCAACACGCAAAGTGGTTGCTCCACAGAGATATTTCTGTTGGAGTTACAAACTTAGCTTTAAAAGATGGAAAAGATATGAAAATTTACAACTAGTCTATCTTTTGACTGATAGATCAATGAATGAAAACTCTGTATAGCTATAGTCACAGACTGGGAGATCATTCAATCAAAAAATTTTATTGCTATCTAATTTTTTCTACATCACCTACATTTCCCAATTATCCCCTACTCTCTTCTTCTGAGGAGTCATTATTTATAATGAAGATTTTTTTTTAAAAAAGGGAAAAAGTTCAACAAAATTGACCAATATTGAAGAAGTATGACATTGCTCAATACCCATAGTCCCCTACATCTGTAAAGAAAGGATGGGGAAATCCAGAGAAAAAATTATGGCGTCTGAATGCAGAGCAAAGCATACTATGTTCACTTTTAAAAACTTTTTTTTTCTTTCTTTCTCATGGTTCCCCCCCCCCAATTTCTAATTCTTCTTTCACAATATGGCTAATATGGAAATGTGTTAAACATAATTGTACATGCATAGCCTATATCAGATGGTGGGGTGGGGGAAGGAATGATGGTAGAAAAATGTGAAACTTAAAAGTTTGCAAAAGGATGAATATGGAACTGTCCTCACATGTAAGTGGAAAAATAAAATAAAAAAGGAGTGAGGAAAGTACTTTCTTAAATCTTTTCTTTGGGCAAAGCTTAGTCATTATAATCTTGCAAGATTCATTTTCAATTGTACTGTTACTGTTCTTTCCATTTATATTCATGTAGTCATTGTGTAAGTTATTTTTTTGCTTCTACTTACATCATTTTGGATCAATTCATTTAAGTCTTCCTTTGTTTCTTGTAGAGGGCCAGCCCCTGGGAGTGATAGTCACATATCCTTAGTGACTTTTTCCATCAAAGATATGTATGGGGGCAGCTAGGTGGCACAGAGGATAGAGCACCAGCCCTGGAGTCAAGACTTGTTGAGTTCAAATCCGGCCTCATACACTTAATAATGACCTAGCTGTGTGGCCTTGGGCAAGCCACTTAACCCTATTGCCTTGCAAAAAAAAAAAAGAACTCTAAAAAATAAGATATGTATGGATTATCGCTCATTGTAAGGATCTGTTGGCTCACCAGTGAACCCTGACCTGGGATAATCTGTGGCTCCGTAGGTAGTTGTAAAGGGTTTTTCTGATAGAGAAGTATGCAGATTTCTGAGAACAAATATCGTAAATTTACCCAGAAAATTGTGAAACTGGGTCTCCTTTAACGGGTCATTCCTGAGATAAGTTTTTGCTATAAAAAGTCTGAGTTTCCAAAAATAAAGTTGGTAGATTTTCACTTCCCAACCTTGTGTATTTGGGTATGTTTTTCTACTGGACCTGACTCTCAGAAGTTCATGTCCAGACCCGCACCAGAGCTATCCGGGGTGATAGTTTCTCAGTCTTCATTTATATTCGTCATTTCTTTCATCCCAGTAATGTTCAATTATATTAATGTACCACAATGTCTTTATCCATTCTGCAATTCATTGACATTTGTTGAATGTAACCAGGGGAGAGGATGGCTTCTTGTTGACTGGTTTCACTGCAAATTTGTCACAAAGTCTTAACTGGGATCTCACTTCGTCGTTCAATTTATTTCCAACTCTACATGGTTCTACCTGAGGGTTTTTTTAAGTTTTTGCAAGGCAATGGGGTTAAGTGGCTTGCCGAAGGCCACACAGTTAGGTAATTATTAAGTGTCTGAGGTCATATTTGAACTCAGGGACTCCTGACTCCAGGGCCGGTGCTCTAGCCACTTTGCTACCTAGCTGCCCCTTACCTGTGGTTTTCTTGACAGAGATACTAGAGTGGTTTGCCATTTCCTTCTTCAACTCATTTTATAGATGAGGAACTGGTGCAAACCAAGTGACTTGTCCAGGATCACACAGTAATTAAGTATCTGAGACCAGAGTTGAATTCAGGAAGATGATGAATCTTCCTAATTGCAAGCCAGGTGCTCTGAACATTGCACCACCTACCTGCCCTGAGACCTTTTCCAAGCAAAGCAATTCTTTTGTGCCTTCCTAAAGGGTTCATTATCCCAGTCACCACAGTGCCTTATCCAAACATTCCCATCTCTTCTCAAGTCCCCTCCCCCCAGCACCCTCTCCGTGACCCTTTCATCTGAGAGCTTTGCCACATACTTGACCAAAACAAAACAAAATACCAGACTCTAATGAACATCATTCATGGAGAAAGTTATTCTCCTTTTCATTAGTCAGACATTTCCCACTCTCCCATCTCCTTTATACCTGTCTGACATGAAGAAGACCCTTTTCTTTGACAATACAAGTTCTACCTGCACCTTTGACCCCCCCCCCCCCCCCCCCCGTCCTCTTTCGGTTCTCCAGCAGGTCCTCTCCTACATTATCCCCCTACTCTTTATAATTTTCAATCTCTATTGCTTCTCTGCTTGCCACTAACTTGTCTGTATCTC
Source organism: Macrotis lagotis (assembly GCF_037893015.1). Taxonomy (NCBI): domain Eukaryota; kingdom Metazoa; phylum Chordata; class Mammalia; order Peramelemorphia; family Peramelidae; genus Macrotis; species Macrotis lagotis. Next base: position 143,734,065 of record NC_133665.1, read on the forward strand.
CCTCAATTTAAAAGCAACTTGATCAGGGGCGGCTAGGTGGTGCAGTGGATAGAGCACCGGCCCTGGAGTCAGGAGTCCCTGAGTTCAAATCCGGCCTCAGACACTTAATAATGACCTAGCTGTGTGGCCTTGGGCAAGTCACTTAACCCCGTTTGCCCTGCAAAAACCTAAAAAAAAAAAGAAAAAAAGAAAAAGAAAAGAAACTTGATCCTATTATCTCTGCTACATACTGTCCTATAACTTTCATTCCAAAGGTAGCTATGTGGTACAAATAATACAGAACCAAGGGTCAGGAAAAATCTGGGTTCAAATCCAGACTCAGACACTTACTTACTAGTACAACCCTGGGAGGGCCGCTTGATTGCTGTCTGCCTTAGTTTCCTCAATCGTAAAATGAGGAGAATAATAACTTCTCCCAGGATTGTGTAAGGATCAAGAGATATTATTTGTAAAGCACTGGTACACAGTAGGCACTTAATAAATGATTGTTTCCTTTATTTCTTCCCTTCTCAACTAAACTCTTTTGAGGTAAACTGCCTATATTATTTTTCTTTTCATTTCTTACTTTGGAGGTAGTTGGGTTTAAGTGACTTGCCCAGGGTCAGATGGCTAGGAATTATCTAAGATTGAATTTGAACTCAGGTCCTCCTGACCCTAGGGCCAGTGCTCAATCCATTGTTTCACTGAACGGCCTCACTTTCATTTACTTCTAAGATTTCTGCAATCTGCTTTCTAAGCTCTTAATTTAACCGAACCTACTCTCTCCAAAGTTTTCATTTCTTTTAATTGCAAATCTAACAGCCTTTCCTCAGTTCTCATCCTTCTCTATCTCTCTGCAGCCTAGGTCCAAGTGTTGATCTCAATCTCCTCTTGGGTATTTTCCCTAGATTTTCTTTCTAGGTTTCTTGACACTGTTTCTCTTAATTCTCTTCCTATACACCAGACCAATCTTTTTTAGTGTCCCTTTCCTGGATTTTCACCTAGTTTACAACCACAAATATGTCCTGAACCCTCTTCTTTTCTACCCCCTATATTCAGTCTTGGAAATCTCAATAGGTCTCAAGTGTTCAATGATTTCTATTCATGTGATTGCCAGTTCTATTGACTCCCTAATCTCTCCTCTGACTTTCAGTCTTCACCTCCATCTGCCCATTGGACACCTCAAACTGTGATACCCCATAGACATCTTAATCTACTATGTCCAAAACAAAACTCATTGTTTCTTCCTGTTCCCACCAAATCTTTCCCTCTCTCCAATTTTCCTATTACTGTCAAGGTTACCACCATTCTTCCAGTCAACCAGGTTTATAACCTCAGTGTCCATCTGCATTCATCTCACATGCATGTGAGATGTCTTATTGTTTCTACTTCTCCAACGTGTCTGGTGCATATAACTCCTGTCCTCTTACCTTCTGGTGCATTCATCTCCTGCCTAGACTTGAAATAACTTCCTGTTTGAACACCTTGCCTCAAGTTTCTCCTCACTCCAACCCAGCCTCTGCTCAGGTAACAAAGAATTTTCCTAAAGCACAGACCAAACTATGTCATTCCATTGACTGACAACATTCTGGTGGTACCCTATTACATCTATGATTAAATAGAAAATGCTCTGCATTTAGAGCTCTTCATAACCTGCCCCCTTCCTTCCTCTCCAGTCTTCTTTCATTTAACTCCCCTCTGTGTACTCAAAAATCCAATGACATAGGCATACTTGTTCCTTGCACGGGACACTACAACTCCCTTCTCTATTCCTTTTTCTTCATTGTCCTATTTGCCCCTTTCACCTTTGCCCCCATTTCCTTGATTTCCTTCAAGATTCATCTCAAATCAATGTTTCTATCTTGCATGCCTAGGTATATGCCTATGTAAGTACTTTTAAATGTGTGATGATTGATTGACATCTACTTTCCCTTTCACTTTTTAGCTATTATAAAAAGTGTTACTCTAAATATTTTGATGTGGAGGGAGCCTCATCAAAGCAATGGCATATGACCAAAGTCCTACCTTGCTCCAGTCAGGGATAGAACCCTGCCACAAATTTTTGTTGTCCAAGGAAAGCATGAGATAATAGACTGAGAAACTATGCCATGATAAGTAGATGGTTGGAAAGTCTTCAAAGATGACACATGGCAATTACCTGAGATATAGGACAGTAAGAGCAATCGATAGATCAGGAAGTTCCAAGAAGGACCTTCTACCAGTTGTGGGTGAAAGCAAATATTGCCTTTAGGAAAATTTATTTATATAGTAGTTTAAATGGTGAGAAAACTAATTTAGCACCTTTTGAAGCTGCCAAGACTGCTTGAACTGAGAGGATCTTTAACTAGTCTGGGCTAAAAAATCAGGAAGACTTGAGCCCCAAATCAGCCTTAGACATTAGCTGTGTGACCCTGGGCAAGTCACACCATTTGCCTCTGTTTCCTCATCTGTAAAATAATCTGGAGAAGGAAATGGAAAACTTCCAGTATCTTTGTGAAGAAACAACTGAACACAAGCATCAACAGGAGTATCAAAAGAAAGGAGGACACCTATAGAATTTGATTTACTAAGGGCTAGAGACTATGATGATTTGCCTGGGCTCAAGATTGGGACTGTAAACCAGTGGAGTCTAAGGATATTGAGATTACAGAATGGAGAGTGAAATAACTGCAGAAGTTAGGACTCTGGTCAGTGACAGGCTGAAATGTGATCTATGCCTATAATGGGGAGGATGTACAAAAACAGTCAGAAGATGCCTGTTGATGGAGTGCATATGCAGACTTTGTATATGTGGTATCAAATAGCCACGTATAAGCTCCTCAAACTTGTTTGGGTTTATCATATTCAACCATTGCTTACAGGTAAACCTCGCCAACCAGTCAGAATTCATTATATGATATCATAGCAATACAGAAACACATTTACTTAATATAGAATGTACTATTTGTAACAAGAAATAGGCATCAAGAAAAGAACACAGGATCCACTTCTCTCCTAACCTTTGATCTTCTGGAACAATCCAGGGATTGTTAGATTATGAGTCCTCTTTGCTTCCATTGTTGTGCCAGTTTTCCAACCTGGCACTGAAAAGCAGTGAAAGGCAAAACAGGTTAATAAATCCATCCTTTCCACACTCCCCAGTTCCTCTGCCTATAGGCATAGCCGGCAGGAAGTTAGTGTAATGCTCCCAGTGGTAGCATTGGGTACATTTCATTTTTCAGCATAGGAACCTGAATAATCATGGAATCTGTAGATAGTGCCCTCACTATTATCAATGAAGTCAAAATGTGGTTATAGAAATCCCTTTTCCAGAGAAAGCTTGGGAACAAGAGACTCAGGATGTTGAATCAGATCTTTGTCTCTCCATCTCACTTCATCACTTCCCTTCATCTTTCCCTATCTCACCTCTCAAATGAATTGGACTTAACCATGAAATCAGGAGGGTGATGTTTTTACTTGCAATTGTTTCTGTTTTTGTTAGAAACTCTGAGGGTCTTCCCTTCCCAGATTGATTCTTTTGTGAAGGCAAACTAGGCCATTTTTTTCCTCAATTCTTCCTTCATAAGTCTCTTAACCCTATGGTCTTAAAAAATAAATTTTTTTTAAAAGGCCAAGGCCATCCAGGGTCAGTTGACCTGATCTATGTCTTGTCACTGGATTCCTGATGACCATGGAGGAGAGAATGAGACTGATGACTCTGCATAATTCCCTTGCAAGACAAGACATCATCTTCCTGATGCCATTGGTCCTCCTTAAGAATGACTCCAACTCAAATGAACTTGCTTCACTTTTCTATCAAGAATTCTATCTACTGGGGCAGCTAGGTGGCACAGTGGATAAAGCACCAGCCCTGGAGTCAGGAGGACCTGGGTTCAAATCCGGTCTCAGACACTTAATAATTACCTAGCTGTGTGGCCTTGGACAAACCACTTAACTCCATTTGCTTTGCAAAAACCTTAAAAGAATTCTATCTACTTACTTGCTGGGTTGCTATAATTGCTCATCTCCAAGTCATCTATGAGGTACCAAAGAGTCCCATTAGACATCAAGTGCTAACATTCATTTTGTTTTTTGTTTTTGCAAGGCAATGGGGGTTAAGTGACTTGTGCTAGGTCACACTGCTAGATAAGTATTATGTGTCTGAGGCTGGATTTGAACTCAGATCCTCCTGACTCCAGGGTCATTGCTCTATCCACTGTACTGCCCAGCTGCCTCTAACATTTTGTATTGTACATAATTTCTGTCCTTATCTCATATGCAACCATAATACATGACATTATATATTATGCATTGTATATGCTATTCAAAATTTTAATTTGAATATAATACTCTGCAATTGGCCTCTGGATCTAGGATAATTGCCTGTGACTATGCTATATGCACATTGATGGCTTTTATGTTCTCTACTTATAGATATTATTATGCACTTAGGGAGTCTTTTGGGGTTTTGTAGGCATCTAAGGAAACGACTTCAATAGGTCAGAACTTAGTTTCTGGAAACTCCAAGGTGGTTTCCTTGCATTTTAAGGAAGTTGAGGACATGGGTGGTAAATTTCCATTTATGTATTGGGATCTACTGTCATGGTTCCTAACTATATTAGTAATAGATAGAACTCCTACCACAGAAGCCCAGAGACATCAGAAACTTTAGATTCATGTCTGAATAGAGGAATTGTCACAAAAGGCATGGGGAGAGTTGAAGAGAACTAGGGAGAAGCAGTGATCGTGGCAAAACACAACAGAAAATGTTGGGGTGGGGGAAGGAAAGAGAAGGGATACGTTAGTTATGGAGCTGATTTATTCACAGTCAAGAGGAAACTGAGGGATAGGTAGAGTGATATACTTTAGGTGAAGCTATGAATTGTTACAACCATTCTGGAAAGCAGTTTGGAATTTTGCTAAGAAAATGATGAACTGTCCATAACTGTTTTCCCAGTAGTGACACTGCTAGGAATGAACCTACAATGGTGTCAACAAGAGAGAAAAGTTCCATGTATATCCAAATATTCACAGTAGCAGACACAAAGTGGATAGCTATTGATTTGGAAATGACTAAACAATTTGTGATACATGAATGTAATGGAATATTACTGCTCCACAAGAAATGATGAATATGAAGAAATCAGAGAATGTGGGAAGATATATAGATCAATACAGATGAAGTAAATAGAACCTGGAAAACAATGTAAAGGATGACTACCACATCATAAAGAGAAGGAACAAAAGTAGCAGCAAAAACTGGGTATTGTGTAATTATGATGAACAGCTTATCCCCAAAGAAGAAATGGGAAAATATCTCCTTCCTTTCTTTTCAGAGGTGGAGAGCTATAGGTGTGCAACATTGCATGGACTGTCATGTTTGGTTGATATTGCAATTAATTTTGCTCAGTTACTCCCTCCCTCCTCAACTTTTTTGTCCTATGGCAAGGGATGGCTTGTTGGATAAGAAAAGGGAAGGAATGTTTTGGGTAATTTAATACAATAATAAGATAGATCAATAAAAATTTTAAAATTAAAAACAGATAAAACTGAGGGAGCTAAAAGAAACTAAGATGAACTCCTGCTATACCAAGGAATAGAGTATTTGACTGAAATTAGAAGGAAGGGAGAGATACTGCATGATGAGTCTGTAATGGCATCCTTGAACCCAGCAGATCCAGTAGTATCCTATAGCCAATAAAGCAAATGACAGCTTCCAAGAGGAATCTATAGATTTTCCTACAAGCTACAAAGACAAAGTTGGGAGGAGAGAGGAAATTATTCCTTCCTTACTTCATATGTCCCTCCCATCTCCATGGCAATTTCTCCCCAGTATTCACTATAGGACATTGTATCTATTTGTTTTTTTGCATGGGAGTGAGGGAGGGGACTGAAAATCATTCTTTTGCCCATTTATTTTTTTCCTGTTGTGAATAAGGAATATATCCTGAAATGAGGCCTTGTGTTGTATTTACATAGTTAGTATGCCGAGCATGGAGTTACTTAGGGATCCTAGAATATGAGGAGGGAGGATATAAAAGGATGGGATTGGATAAGTGTAGGCTTGATGACTTTGTGCATTTCTGCCTCACTTAAATCCAATTCATGCTCAAGTCAAGACATCAGTCCATGATATCATTGATCCTCTTCAAAAATGAAGGATGAGGGGTGGCTAGGTGGAGCAGTGGATAAAGCACCAGCCTTGGAGTCAGGAGTACCTGGGTTCAAATCCAGTCTCAGACACTTAATAATGACCTAGCTGTGTGGCCTTGGGCAAGCCACTTAACCCCATTTGCCTTGCAAAAACCTTAAAAAAATGAAGGATGAGCAATGATTAGGAGAGAAAGCTGGGTAAAAGACATATCTCAATGAACCTCTGGGGTTAGTAGATGTGAGTTTTCCAACCATAGAAGAGAAGAAATAATGATTAGGGTCCCCACCATCCAGTGTCCTGTGATAATAATAATAATAATAAAGTTATATATTACATTAAGATTTGTAAAGTGTTTCACATAAAATATTTGATTTGATTCTTGAAACCACCCTCTGTGGTTAATGCTTATTCTGCCAATAAGAAAACTGAGGATGAGAGAAGTTATATAGCTTTTCCAGTCATACAACCACTAAATGTCTGAGACAGGATTTGAACTAAGGTATTTCTTATTAGTCCTCTTTCCCAGATCCATACAGGAAATAACAGTAATAACTACAATGGCTAGCATTTTAAGATTTACAAAGAACTGTACCAGTGTGATCTCATTTGATAATGGGTAGCATTGGCTAAGCAAATACCAGTAGGAGCACCAGACATTTCAGATTGGGTTTCTGGCTCAGTAAATATTTAGTGGCCAGGTGTACAAAGGCTGAACTTTATCTCTATATGACACAACTTTGTAGCCTCTCCAGATGATAGTTGGATAGGAATAATACACAGGAGATACCCCTCACATAGACATATGACTCTTTACTGAGTCTGAGGCCGTGGGGGTCCAAATGTCAGTAGGTATGGTGGCAAGTTCTTGACTTAGTGTTTGAGGTCCTGAAATCCCATTAAAACTGTTAAAACTGTGGGAAGAGGTAAAAAATTCATATCTTTCTGTGACTTAGAGGAAATTATGGGATTAATAAAAATAGATCAAGTTGATTAGATAAAAATGAAAGGCTTTTATATACTTAAGAGGAAGATATCCAGTATAAGAAGGAAAGATCTAGATTAGGGGAAAAAAACCTTTTACATTAAACATTCTGAGAAAAGTTTCACATCTAAAATTTATAAGGCATTGATTCAAATTTATGAGTAAGAGCCATTTGCCAAAAGATAAGTGGAAAAAAGCTATGAATAAGCAGTTTTCAGAACAAACACAAACTATCCACAGCCACTGAAAAAATATTTAAAATCACTAACAACCAGAAAAATGAAACTAATGAAAACAGCTCTGAAATATAAGTTGACTTCCACAAAAGGGGCAAAGACAGTAAAGATTATAAAATTCAATACCAGTATGCCTGTGGAAAAATGGGCACACTAATATAATGCTACTATTATTATGAATTGGTTTGGTCTTTCTGGAAAACAATATAGAGTAAGATGATAAGTGTAGCATGGTTAATGGGGAAGGGGTGGTTTCACTTCATTATGATGAGATTATAGGACATGTCCTATGAAACTTGTGTATCTTAACTTACTGAGGATCACTTTAGATACAAAGAATATTAATTGGATGATAAATAATGTAATATTAAATACTTGGTAGGTCAAAACAAAAACAGTAACAGAAACAAAAAATGATTTAATTAAAGATAATGACAATGAGACAACCAAAATTTTGGGAATGTAGTCAAAGCAATCCTTAGGAGAAAATTTATATTTCTAAACACTTTCATCAACAAAAGAGAGAAAGAATAGATAAACAAATAGAACATACACTTAAAAAAACAATTTTAACAAATTTTAAAAATGCCAATTAAATTCCAAAATAGAAATTTTGAAAATCAAAGAAGAGATTAACAAAATTCAAAGCAGAAAACACATTGATTAGGAACTGCTGGACACTGCCATTCTTACATATTAATTGCTATCTATCACTTGTTCAGACAGTGCAAGTTGAATAGGAAATAATTGTTCAGCAGTCCTATAAAGGGTCTTTACCTTTTTGAGCAGTATGATGAGCATCCTAGGTTATTTGAATATAAAAATGTTGCCCTTCATTTTTTTTTTTTTAGAGTTTTGCAAGGTTATGGGGTTAAGTGGCTTGCCCAAGGCCACACAGCTAGGTAATTATTAAGTGTCTGAGGTTGGATTTGAATTCCGGTACTCCTGACTCCAGGGCTGGTACTCTATCCACGATGCCACCTAGCTGCCCCGCCCTTCATTTTCAAAGAAAATTACATCGGGGAGGTGATGCCATGATAGGCACATGAATTGGATTTGAATGAAGGAATGCTGTGCTAAGTCACCAGCCTCACTTTCCCTTCTAGAGTTGTCTGCGTCCAGTGGTCAGATATGAATCAGGATGACTGGAGATGACCCTGGATGCAAGGCAATCAGGGCTAAGTGACTTACCCAAGATCACACAGCTGTTACGTGTCTGAGGTCAAAGTTGAACTCAGGTCCTCTGACTTGAGAGCTGGTGCTCTACTCACTTTGCCATCCAGCTGCCCTTATTTGAGTATCTGATTGTTATATTCTGGTTAGTTAAGGAAATTTGGCTACATCCTGTTGACTTGTTATGAAACCAGCAAGATAATTCACATCTAGTCACAGCTTAGTGATAAGTGGTGCATTGGTAAATGTTTAACAACTGACTCTAGGAGAAAATGTATGCATGAAAACCTTTACATTATTTTGCATTGTTAACATTTTTTCCCCACTAGTTTCTTAAATCCAAAAATCAGGAAAATTATCAGTCCTCTTTTGGTTTGTAGTGTTTGTTAATTTTTGAAGTATGACTATTTAACCATATTGAAAATTTAACAGTTAGGCAATGTGAGCTGGTTCCAGCATGCCCTCATTCTCCTCCCCTCCCTTTTTGACTAGAGGAGGTTCTTATGAATTTCAAAAGAGCTGAAAGAGTATAGACTTTCCATTAGTATGCTAGCACAATTCCCAGAATTCCTGAGGAATTGTGCTAGGAGACAAAGACAAATTATATACCTGAAGGAGATGAAGTTTCAAGACTCTACAAAGAATCTAGGAAAAACCAGATACCATAAGGGATTCTACCAAATGGACTCTCAGGAGTTATAAATTAACCTTCTTTTGCTCCATAGACTCTAAATTTGAGACTATTTTCCTTTGGACTCTGTATATGGTTGTGGGAGACTGTGGCATCTACCTAGGGAGGAAGTATTCTGTGTCAAGTTCTTACCATATCACCTTAATAAATAATCCTAACTATATCTGGTTAATTGCTATAAACTGATAAGCAAAAAATGAAACCCTCTTGGAGGTGGTAGAGAAGGACTTGTGACATATACTATTAGAACAAAACAACTTCTCAGGAAGGCTAGGTGGCACAGTGGATAGAGCACCTTCTCTGTGGCCTTGGGCAAACCACTTAACTCCATTTGCCTTGCAAAAACCTTAAAAAAATTAAAAATATAAAAAAAAACTTCTCAATCCCTAAATACCTGAAGAGAGAAGTGGCAGCATATTCTAGGGCTCTGGTCTGCAGAGTAAATGGAGTTTACCCCAGACTAGGTGCTAGCTACATCTGGATTTGTTCACAAGAGTCAGTGAGTCCTCTGCAATTTCCAAAGAGGAGGAAATAAACCAGATGTTTGATCTGCACATTGAGTAGTAGCCTTGTGGGATGCTTGTTATCTAACCAGATATGAACTTCAACTAAGCTTTGTGGCAGAGACAGAGAAAGAAGACGGACCCTTTAAGTTCAGGGGCCCCAGGACCAGACCTGGATCTCTCTGAACACAGAGTCCCTTTGTGTGAGCCTCAAAGTGCGCTCTGCTAATTGTAGGAGGGGAGAAAGAATGCAGCTGACATTTAATAGCTGTTGGAGTTGATCTAAGTCCCAGGCTGATTCTCATCTTGGGAAGGTTTTACCCTGTAGTCAATAAGTCTCTACCCATAAAACTCAAATCTGGAAGATGCTTCTAAGCTGGACTTTCAGGAGGGATCCAGGAAGAAATGTGGAAGGGAGCAAACATCCTAGGAGGGAGGCACTATTATTGTCTTCATTTTATCTGTATAGAAACTAAGGCAAATAGAAGTTAAGTAACTTGCCCATGGCCTTCCTAATAGGTAGTTGAGACAACTAGTAAGTCTGTTGAGACAGGATTTGAATTCAGGACTTCCTGATTCTAGGCACATTACTCTGTACATCCTGTTGCCAGTTTCTATTGACAGAACGGAAGGATGATGGTGCTGGGGGGTGGGGATGGGAACTCCTCATATGGATCAGAAAGACTACTCTGAGAAGCCCTTCAAAAAATAAGAGGCAAAAAGGTATTCAGTGACTTCACTACAAGGACCATACTCAAGAATTTTATTTGAGAGAGGGAAAAAAAAAAGATGTTTCTACAAAAATAGTTCTAGCAGCATCATTTCTAATAGGAAAAAAGGGGGAAAAACAATGTGCTCAACAACTGGGGAGTGGTTGAATAAATTATTGTATATGGATGTAATGGAATATTACTGTGCCATAAGAAATTACCAATATGAATAATTCAAAGAGATACAGGGAAATTTATGTGAAGTGATACAGAGTGAAGGAGAACTAACAGAACAATAGGCTTTATGACTGCAACTATGTAAATAAAAAGAAAATTGAAAAACAAAATTCATGAAAAACACACAGGGAAACTTTGTTACTTTCTTGTTAAAGTTAAGATGTACTGTTTGGGGGTCTTATACACACAGTAAATAATAGAAATGTTTAGTTACATAGATAATACTTTACACTTTTCTCATATTGTTTTGTTTGGTTGCTTTTTAAATTTTCTTTTGTTCTTCCTTGTGTATTTGGAGGCTTAAACTTTTATTCAGACAATAAAATAAAGTTTATTACTAACAGTAAGGCAATCCCCTTGGGAGACTAATACATGTCTCTAATACTATGCAGTATGAATGAGTTTACCAATTGCAATTAAGAAATCAGGGTTGGGAGAAGGAGAGGGAAAGGAACAGAAAAGGGGTTCAAGGGGAATCCTGAAGATCAACTGCCAGCCTTAACTGCTTTTCATTTGCCTAACCTGTTTACTGACCCTTGTAATTTTTCTTTCTTCCAAATAGTTCTAATGCTTCCTTGGCTAATTCCTTTTCTTTAAAGACTGGAAATCATTGAGTAGCAAATAACAATAAAGAAGTATTTATAGACTATTTGCTATATGCAGGACTCTGGGCCAGAGACTGTGGAGCATGCAGAAAGAATTTAAGACAAAGTATTTGCCCTCAAGGGTTTATAGGCTAATTGGGGGGAGGCATTGTGCTAAGCATGTCACAAATATATCACTTGATCCTCATAAAAACTCATCGAAATAGATGTTGTTATTAACTACATTTTACAGTTGAGACAGGCTTGCCATTTGGAAACTGAGGCAAAAGGGTTAAGCAACTTGCTCATGATTTGAACTCAGGTCTTAGGGTTCTATCCACTGTGCTACCTAGTTGCCTCAAATTGGGAGATTGGGAATAAAAACTTAAAAAGATAATTTTTAAAAGGCAGCTGGGTGGCACAGTGGATTATTTGTTGCCCTTGGACTCGGGAATACTTGTGTTCAAATTCTGTCTTAGATATTTACTAGTAGCATGATACTGGGAAAATCACTTAAACTCTCTCAGCCTCATTTTCTTCTTCTATAAAATGATGGGATTGGGCTTTATAACCTCAAAGTTACCTTTAAGCTCTAAATACCAAGAATATAATCATCATTCTCTTTTATGTAACAAGGCAGATCTTATCCAATAATTCTACCAAGTTGGTAATATTACTGTATTCTCCCCATTTAATAGATGAGAAAACTGATGCTCAGAGGTATTTAGATAATCTTCCTGAACTTATTAAAAGGCAGAATGAACCTGGATTTTCTTATTTTAAATCTACTGCTTTTTCCATTATATCATGGATGCATTATACATGGCAGTTTGAATCAAGTGCCAAATAGAAATTACAGAGAGTGATTTAAGAGTTAAAAGGCTAGGGTATTCATTATGGAGAAGGTATGGAGCAGTAAGGAGAGGATGCTAGTGGGCAGTAGGAATAAAGACAAAAGTAGGAGGGAAGTGGCAGGGTTGGGAGGTGATGGCAGAAGATAAATTTAGAGGAATCATTGGATTCATACCAATCAGGATCTCCAAACAAGATTGGAAATATACATTGGGACCAGAAAGTAAAGGGTCTTGAATTAAAGACTTAACTCAAGCATCACCTTATACCTTTCCCAATTCCCCCAGTTTCTAGTGCAGTTCTTCCCAAGCTATCTTGTCTTTATTTTGTATATGGTAAATGTACATATATCTGGTACGAACATATATGTATATATATAATATTACTTGCAAATGTACATGTATATTAAATGCATATAGACATCCATGCACATTCACACATATTTTATATATAATCATATAAAATCATACATATATACACATATATAATCTTCTTTGGATTAGAAGCTCTGTGAGGGCAGGTATATTTTCTATTCCTACTACTTATTACAGTTCCTAGTCCATGAAAGGTAGTTAATACATTCTGATTGCTTACTAGAATTTCATCAAAGGGCCAAGTTGCCAGAGTTAAGGAGATCCCAATGGAGAAAAGTAAGGGAATGAAGAATTGCCCACAGATTAATGGATAATTTTTCCAAAGAATTAAACAAGAGTTAGCAGCATTTTCCATGTGATCTTAGGAAAGTAGCTTATCTTTTTTTTTGAACCTTTGTATGCTCATCTATAAAATGGGTTCAATGGTACTTGTAGTACCTACTTCATTATGTTGTAGTGATGACAATTCAATTCAACAAGTATTTTAAAAGCATTTGATATATATATATATATATATATATATATATATATATATATATATACAGTATTCTATTAGATGATGGAGATACAAAGGGGAAAATGAGTTTATATTCTACTGTGCGAATACAATGTGTCCCTAGATAATTAAACAAAAAGCATATACAAGTGACAAAGTAATTTCATGAAAGAGAAAGCAAAAAGGACTGAGGGAGGGGAGATCAGAAAAAGCATTCTGGAAGAGGTGGCTCCTAAAGCTGTATTTTCCAGGAAGCAAGGGATTTCAAGCCCAGGGGACCACCTCTACAAAGGTATAAAGGAATAGATTGCTGTGATGGGAACCAGCTAGTCATTTGACTAAAAGAGGGAATGCCTAAAGATTAGTAATATGAAGTAAGAATGGAAAAATAGATAAGAATCATATTGTGAAGAGCCTTAAATGCTAAGCCAGGGATTTCATATTTTATTCTGGAAGCAATAGGGAGCTATTAAGGATTTTTGACTAGATGGATGACATGGTCAGATTTATGTCTTAGTAATATTAACCTGGCAGTTAAGCAGACAGTGGATTGGAGAGGGGAGAGGAAGACAAATAAGGACAATGTTATAATAGTCTGGGTAAGAGGAGCTAAGGACCTGAATGACTAGATAGAAAAGGACAGAGTAAGAGATTTTTGTGGAAATAGGATCAATAAGACTGGGTCCTTGATTTGGAAATGTAGAGTTAGGTAGAGTAAGACACCCTTGCCAAGGATCATACCTGAGTGACTCCAAAGATAATAGCACTCTCAACAAAAATGAGCAAGTTTGTAGAATATATGAGATCTTTCTGGGGAAGGGTGAAATAAGATGAATTTCTTTTTGATGAATTTGAGGAGTTGATGGACTATCCAGTTGGAGAGGTCCAGAAGGCGGTTAATTTTGTGAGATTGAAGTTTAGGAGAGAGATTAGAGCTAGCTATTCATGCCCTTATATACATACACACACACACACATATATACTCATACATATAGCACACACACAACATACACACACCTATATTCATAAACTCACACATGCTTATTCAAGACTCATCTATGTAGAAATATTACTTGAACCCATGGGAAAAGCTAAGATCACTGAGGAGAGGAAAAGGGCCTAGGAGAAAATTTTAGAAGAGAATCACACTAACCTATCAAAGGAGCCTAAGAAAGAAGCATCAGTAAGTAGAAGGAGAACTAGCAGAAAACAAATTTTATAGAAGTCAGGGGAGGACAGAATGTTCAGAAGATAGGTAGGTATACAGCTTCAGAATGGCCAAACAGAATAAAAACTGAGAACAGATCATTGGTTTTGGTATTTAAAAGAGCATTCCTGACCTTGAAGAGAGTAGTTTCAGTAGATTAGTGGAGTTGGAAACTAGATTGAAAGAGATTGAGATGTGAGTGTGAGTTAAAGATATGAAAGTCACAAATGTAGACAATCTTTTTTTTTTGAAGTTTGCCTCTGAATGGGAGATAAGATAAAAGCTGGAAGGAAGAAAGGTCAAAAGAGGATTGGGGAATTTGGGGATGACTGTAGGTAGCAGGTAAGAAATCAATATAAAAGGAGAGATTGAAGATAAAAGAAAGAAAGAAAATAATTTGGGAACAAGCTTTCAAAGGAGATGAGAGGGGATGGGCATTAGTATGTTGAAAGACTATCTTTACTTCACAGACTCAGACAAAAGAGAGAATTGGGGATGCTGATGAGAGATTTTAGATGTGGAATTGGAGAGGACATGGAGATCATGTCTGCATTCTCTCTTTTCTTAGAAAAGTAGAGGACAATATCTTCTGAGAAGGAAAAGGACTAGATAGTGTAGGTAGTTTGAGAAATGGAGTTTTAAAGTAGTTTCTTTGGAGAATATGACAGACAATTAGGGAAGAATAAAAGAACTGTCATTTATCAAGGCTTCAGTTGAAACTAGATATGTAAATTTTGTCAGCATAGTTCTACTTTCTACTGCATCATATCAGCATGATCAACATTCATGAAGAGGGGAAGAAGGTGGAGGTTAACACAAGATATACTAGTAATAAGACAAAGGACTAAGAGAGTCAAAGATAGCTGGTAGTGTAAGATTGAAGAAGTCAACCATAAGGGCAAGACTCAGGAAGGATGGGAGATGAGGTACCAGTGAAGACTGGGAAAATAGGGAACCGTAGGATGACTAGAAGTCATGACTGAGGGAAGTATTGAAGGAAAGAAAATTATAATCAAGAAGACCTGTTTCAGAAAGTTAGATTATGGGAATAGAACAGTTACAGGTAGCTAAGGTAGAAAGAAAATAGAGGTCATGGTAATTTAGGAGGTCAGTAAAAGAAAAGATCAAATCTCCAGGAGAGAACCAATTATGTATTTTGAAGTCAGAGAGAAAGAATGAGTTAGGTACTAGACTTCTGGACAAAGGGGGCACCATGACCTGGTAAAAGGCTGTAACAAGTATTGAACTAGAAACTAGAGATTAATGGAGTGAACCACCTAGAAAAGTTGCTGAATGATAGTGGTGAAGTGGTGAAGTGGTGAAGATTCATTCTGGAAATGGAATTGAGGAGAAAATAGTATGCCTCCTCTTCTTTCTGGTCCATTACACCGAGGATCATGGAGAAGATGCCCAGGGATGCAGTATCTTCTGGGAAAAGTCACATTTTTTTTGAGCACCAAAACAACCAGAGCATGAAGAGATGAAATCCAGGGGCAACTATCAACAAAAATGTGAAACTGATACTCTCTGTCTCTCTCTGTTTCTCTCTCTCTCTGTCTCTCTCTATCTCTCTGTGTCTCTGTCTCTGTCTATGTCTCTCTCTCCCTCTGGGGCCTTGTTTTCAGCTTGATGTCCACTAATAATCATTATTAAACTGTTGGCTTCTTATTTTTTATTAATCTAGAAACACTAGCTTTCTCTATGTTCCTTGAACATGACCCTCAATCTCTTTTCCCTGGGTTTTTTAACTAGCTGTTTTCATGCCTGTCCTTGCTTACTTCCTACTCCTGAATTCCCTAGCTTCAGCTTAAATTCTATCTTTTTCTTCAAGATGTCTTTTCTAGTCTTTTTCCTTCTCCCCATATCTCATTATCACCATGCACTTCATCTAAGATTACCTTCCTCTTGTAGGTATACTGTTGTTTGCATGTTACCTTCGTCATTAAATTGTGAGTTATTTGAGAGCAGGAATCATGTTTTTGCTTGTCTTTATATCTCCACATTTATTATGTCTAGCACATGAGTACTTTTTAAATTTTTGTTGCTGTTGTCAGTCTTTCCAGAGATTTGTAGCATTATAGGTAACTCTGGAAGACCAACAAGCCTTCAAAATTTCAGGGAACAAAGTGGAATTTTTGCTTCCAGAGTAAGTGGTGGGGAAGACACAGTTAGGTCCCTATTAGTGCAATTAATGAATTCCCTTGAAGTGGTCATTTTATTTGAATTTGCATATTTTACATAATTATATCTTTGAATAGTACAAATTTGAAAGTATGTGAACCCTCCAGTGGCTATGCTATTTGAACTAATTGGAGCCTTGCAATAATTTGGGGCTAGGGTAGTCTCTCTTGCATTACAAAAAGACAGTTTCTTTGGTTTACTTTTGAAGACAGTTCTAAAAACAGATTCTCAGTTCCTCCTGGGTGAGTTGGCATGATTTAGAGAGAGGCTTTATTCTAAGGTTAGACTACCTGGGAATACAGTCTATTGAGTGAACACCTTCCCAAGCTACAAATTCTCTCAAATCCCATTCAATTCTAGATGAGGAGCAGGGTGGGTCTTACATGTCACACTGCCTTCAAAATACAAAGTGGATCCACCAGTGTATTTATTCATGTCAGACAACAAGTATTTATTGAACATCAACTATGTAAACATGAGGACAGAAAAGAAAAGCAAAAAAGATGTAACTACTTTTAAGGAACCCAGAATCTAATGGAGGAAGCAAATGAAATGGAGGTAATCAGCAGAGAGTAGGCATTAGTATTAAAGAAGACAGGGAAAAGATTCTTATAGAAGATGGGATATTAGTCAGGACTTGAAGGAATTCAGGAAACCCAAGAGGCAAATTTGAGGAAGGAGAGAATTCTGGGCCTGGGAGATAGCCAGTGAAACGCTGGATGGAATTGGAATATGGAGTATCTTGTACAAGGAACAGGTAGGAGGCCAGTGTCTTAGGATGGAAAGATAGGTGTAAAAAAGATTGAAAAAGGTTGGAGGTTGTCAAGTTATGAAGGACTTCGAATGCCAAGTAGAGGATTTTATATTTGATCCTAGAAGTGACAGAATGCTGCTGGAATTTACTGTATAGAGGAGTGACCTATACTTTGGGAAGATCAGTTTGACAGCTGAGTATGGACTGAAGTGGAGAGAGATTTGAAGTGAAATTTTATATCAGGTTGTTTTGATAGTCTAGGTGTCAGGTGATGACATCATTAAGGGAGAGAAGGGAGTGTATTGGACAGATGTTATGAAGTGGTAGCATCAATAGGACTTGGCAACATATTGGATATGGGAGGTGAGAGAGAGTGAGGAACTGAGAATGATAACTATATTGGGAGCCTACGTGACTGGAAGGATGGCAGAATCCTTGATGGTAATAGAGAATTTAGAAAAAGGTGAGGGTTTGAGAGAAAAGAAAATGAGTTTAGTTTTGGATATAATGAAGTCTACAGTATATCTAGTTCAAGATGTCCAATAGGCAATTGGAAATTCTAGCCTCGAAGTTAAGACAAAATAAGTAAATCTGAAAAACTTCAGCATAGAAATAATCATTGACTCTATGGAAGATGATGAGTTCACCATTTGAAATAGTATACAGGGAGAAATGAAGAGGTCTCAGGACAGAGTCTCAGGGAACTTTCATGGTTAATAGTAATGACTTGATTGGGGAGCAAACAAAAGAGACTGAAGCAGGTAAATACAGTGTCATAAAAATCTTTCTTCTCCCCCCTACTTTCTTGCATTCCATTTTATGATGTCTTCTCTTATTAGAATGTAAGCTTCTTGAGGGCAGGGACCATCTTGTTTGCTTTTAACACTTAGTATAACACCTGACACATATTAATCTCTTAATAAAGGGTCCACCTAAGTAGTTCATTCTATCATCTATCTATCTGTCTGTCTGTCTATCCATCCATCCATTTATGTATCTATCAATCTTTCTCTCGATACCATCTATCTATGCCATAAATTTATGTATCTATCCATCTATCTATGCTATGTATCTATCTTTTTTATGTATCCATCCTCTAATAAATCTATCTATGCCATGTATGGCTAGGGCTTTCTCCCCCATATGATAAGGGTTATCATTGTGTAGTTTGAAGGCACGTAGAATAAAAATCCCTATCCTTTTCTCCTATCACCCTTCTCCAGAGGAAAATTTAATTCCTGCCAGAAGGGGAAACAGGAGGTTGGGGCAAGAGGTCACCATTTGGCTCTCTTCAGAAAGAAAAGGTGCTGGGCCAGAATTATGTTTGCTTCCTTAATGTTATTCTAAAGGGATGTGATTTTCAGGTTCATTCTAATTTCTGATTGCTCTTTCTTTGATGGGGGGAAAGCAGGATCCCAAACTTTAAATCTAAGTTTTGACCCTTTTCACATCAAATGAACCCATATATGTCAAATAGCACAAACAAAACAAAACAAAATAAAATAACAACAACAAAAAATATTTATCCAATCTTGTAGCAAAACAGAAATCAGAGAAAATATACAGGAGAGTATATACCATACAATACAGAATGAAGGGACTCTCTTTGGGAGAGAGATAACTCAGCTCAACCAAGAGAGTCCTTGATCTCACCCAACTGGAAATTCCTTGAAGTCCCTGGAAGATGCAGAAGGCTGTTAGAGGCTGTCAATTCTTGTCATGTCATCTTCTTCCCATAGTCTATTCCTTCAGTAATCTGAAATGGAATTGGTATCTTCCAATATCTCTCTTAAAGTTGATAGCCAGAAGCACTGGAAATCCAAGGAGATTCAGAAACTTGAACTGAAGAGACTGAAACTCCTTCCCACTCTACCCTTGACTCAGGCATGGGGCATTGATTTCCACCAATGAGGACTGAATCCCATACTAGTGAGTTTTGGTCACATATACATGACATCTGTCATCTGATATTTATATTCTAATTTGCCTTAGATTTCTCAGTTCTAATGTCTTGAGTTCAACTTGTCAAACAAATCCTTATTGAGTGCAGAGTATTTACTTTAGGCCCTAATGACACTCCGTGCCTCAAAGAGCTTACATTTTTGGAAGAGGAGGAGAGAGTGTTATACATCCACAAATAAAACACTAACTCTACAACCCTGGATAACTGAACCTTTCTGAGGCTCAATTTATTCATCCATCAAATGAGGGTAATAATACTTTTACTACCAATCTACCTCACTGTGTTGCTGTGAAAATTGCTTTGTAAACTTCAAGGAGCTCTACAAATATGATACAAAACAGATTATAAGTGTTTGGGAGGGCAGGCATTGTGAGATCCCTAAGGTAAGACAGAAACTTCCCACAACTCTCCCTTCCCAGCCCAGAACAATGTTCTGCACAAAGTGGTCAAGAATAGTTGAGCAAATGCTTGAAAGAATGAAATGAGTTGGGAATTGCTCTCCATACTGCCTAGAACCCAGAGAAGAATAAAAAGAAGAGTTCCTGAATTGAAGGCAGAAGACTTGGATTCAAGTCTCAGCTCTGTCATTCCCTAGCTGGATGACCTTGAACAAATAACTCAAGTTCTTTGAGTCTCGGTTTACTTCTTTGTAAAATGGGGGAGTTGGACTAGATAGCCTTTAAGGTACCTTCCAGCTCTGTCATTTTAAGAAACCCATTTTGGACAGTTCATTTCCCCAGCAGACCCACCCCTGCCAAACTGGGCCTGGAAGGAAGTCTCAGTTCAGTCTGGGGACCCAGGGGGTGGGCATCCCAGATTGCTGAGGGCAGGGCCCAGTGGGGGGGCGGGGCAGCCTCCAATCAGACGGATGCCTGTGGTGGGGAACCTTTCCAGGATTCTGGGACTACAGTGGCCTTGGTTGCTCCCCTGCCCGCTGCTCTGTGAATGGAGAGAGCAAGGGTACCCGGGAGGGTGTGGAGAGGTCGGGGGTCGCAGCCCAAGTCCCTGCCTTCCCCCCCCCCTCCCCCGAGGCACCGCTAGACCCGGGCGCGCCAGCATCCCCAGTCTAGCCCTCCCCACTCTCCTCTGCCCCACCTGAACCGGGCAGGAGCGCGCCTCCATCAGGGGCGCGCCTGGGGAGGGGGGTGGCGACGGGGACGCGCCTCGGCGCGGGAGCGCGCCCCCGGGGGAGAACCGGAGCAAAGATGGAGGCCGGGCCGAAGCTGCCGCCAACGCTGAAGCCGCAGCCGATGCCGCCGCCGTCGGGGCCCCCGAGCCCGGGCGCTTAGGGTCCTGCCGCCCCCGGGCCTGGGTCCGGCCCACGCGGATCCCCCGCCCCAGGCCGGCCCCCCTGCGGAGCTCCAGCCGCCGCCTGGAGACTCGGACAGGTTCGTCTCCCGGCCCGGCCCCGGCCCCGGCCCCGGCCCCGGCCCCGGCCCCGGCCCCGGCCCCGGCCCGGGGGCCCCGCAGTCTCCTCTGCCCGGGCCGCCTCCTCGGGTCTCGGGGCTTGCTGCTGCGCTGCTCCCCCCCGGGCCTGGTCCCCCGGAGCCCCCGCTCCTGGGCCGCGCGGCCCCTCGCTCTCTCGGCCCGGCTCGGCCCAGTGTCTGCCCGGCTCCCCGCGCCTCCAACCCCCTCGCTCTGGCCTCCCCCCGGCCCCCAGCTTCTCCCTCTCCTTTTCCATTCCCCCCAGCTCCCTGCCCCCAGCCTCTTCTCCCCTGGGAAGGCTTTGGGCCTGGGCCCTGGGGCCCCCCCCCTTCCCAGCCCCAGCCCTTCTAGTCTTAGGGCCCCTGCCCCGCCTCCCCTGCCCTTCCGCCCCTCACTCCCACCCCTCAGCCCTGGGGTTCCAGGCTCTCAGGCCTTCATTTCCTTAGTTCCCTCCCCCTCTCCCCGCCCCACCCCCCTCTCCCAGTTCCCAGGCTCCTAACCATCAGGCTCCTGGTCCCCCAGCTCAGTGCATCCCCGCTCTCAGCCTTTATCCCAACCCCAAACCCTGCCACCATGCTGCCATCCCAGGAGGCCTCGAAGCTGTACCATGAGCATTATATGCGGAACTCGCGGGCCATTGGGGTGCTGTGGGCTATCTTCACCATCTGCTTCGCCATCATCAACGTGGTGGTCTTCATCCAGCCCTACTGGGTGGGCGACAGCGTGAGCACCCCCAAACCCGGCTACTTCGGCCTCTTCCACTACTGCGTGGGGAACGGGCTGACTGGCCGGGAGCTCACCTGCCGCGGCTCCTTCACCGACTTCAGCACCATCCCGTCTGGGGCCTTCAAGGCGGCCGCCTTCTTCGTGCTGCTGTCCATGGTGCTGATCCTGGGCTGCATCACCTGTTTCGCCCTCTTCTTCTTCTGCAACACAGCCACAGTCTACAAGATCTGTGCCTGGATGCAACTGCTCGCAGGTAGGAGGATGGAGGTGGCCATGGGAGGAAACTTGGGGGACCCCGAGGCCCATGCACAGTGGACTTGAGGGTTCCTGCCTCCCAGGCTCCCTCCAAGTCTGCTAGTGTGGCCTTGGCTCTATAAGCGGCAAAGACGACTTATGAGTACGCGTTATCCAGGATTATCAGTATCATTTCGAAAAGTCCCCTCACCTCCTTTTCCTGATCCTCACTGGTCATTCAGGTTCTGAGAGTGGTGTGCAGGTAATACTTTGTAGAAAGTTCTGTTCTTTGGACTCAGTCTTTGAGGTTGTATTAGAATGTGAATTAGAGTATAATGGGTGAGCATTTTTTATATAGCAAATAAGCTCTATCTATGAGTTAGAGTTAGGTTACGGGCTGACATGAGGGAATGAGTGCAGTGTGTATATGTGTATTTGTGTATAGAGTATGTGCTGAGAATGCATATCGATGTGTGACTGTGGAGGCTGGCTGTGAGAAAAGTATGCATGTGAAGGGTGTGAATGTGGAGGGTTATATAGTTGAGGGAGATCTCATAAGCATCCAACACATACTTGGGGCACCCAAGTTAGAATATATCACTCATCAAAGTGGTTCTCTGGGTCTTATCTTCTTCGAGGAGGAGTCTGTTAGCTCACAGGACCTTCTGAAACATCTTGCCAAAGCATTATCCTTAGCCAGAAAAGAGGCTATTGGGAAAGAGGACTGATTATTGTGAATGTCTTCCAGAATCCATTAGAGTTACCCTTTTAGGCTGGAGACAGAATTTGAAGACTCAGCTCCTCCCTGCATTTGCCTGAGTGCATGCATGGATGGAGGTGGGGGTGGAGAAGGATGGTGGAATTGGGAAGTGGGGGAGGAGGCATAGGAACAACTGGAAATAGCTGGGTGAACCCTATCAGACTGGGATAGATAGGTTGAGAGGATATGCCTAAAAGTGATGGTTAGTATTATTTAATAAACAGAAGAAAACTTCTCTAGCCAAATGAGGGCTGTACCCTTCAAAGCAATTGCCTCAGGAGACCACACACATAGGTCTGCTAGTGCTCAACACATTGTGAGAAATTTCTTTTTGGAAATTGCCTTCTGAGTCGATGACTCATTTTTAAAATATCTCAATAATGATAAATCTTGGTCCTTTGAGGGTGGATTTTACTTTTGGAAATAAGATAAAGTTAGTTGAAGTCAAAATTTGTAGATAATTTTGTTAAATAAGCTGGAGAATATTGATGCATGAATGATGTGTGTATTGTGTGTATTGTGTATGTGTATCTGTTTGCATTTATGGTAATATTGATGACAAAAATGAGAAAGTACTATAATTGAGGCAAATTTCTTGTGTAATCTGACTCTGAAGATGATTCCTAAAGAAAAGTTACAATAAAGTTATAAAGAATCCAGGTCTTGTTAAGAATGAGTACAAAACTCTCCCCCCACTCCACCCAAGTGACTTCTTTGGTGTAGATAACACTTCATAAATTCTAATCTGTTAAAAAACCATCACACTACAATTATTCTTCATATTACTTTATAGACACTCTTATACCTGCAAATAGGCCATTGTAGGGATAGGCATGCCTTTCTGTGTCTAAGTGGGAACCTTTGCAGTATACAGAATGAGGATTCTGGCTTCATCATTCTTAAGTTTGCATTTCATCCTCCCTCCCACCCCAAAGCCCCTCCAAGCCCTCTGGCAATCTGGACAATTGTTACAGATGGCTTCTAGGTCTAGCATTAAAGTCCTCAACTATTCTTTAGAAAGTTTTCAATGATTTAAAGATTTACTGCTGATTTCCTGGTCCTCAAATCCCCCCAATCCATATAAATTTAATCTTGAGGATTTGGCATTTTTTTCTGGTTTGGTTGCTGTTATCTAGTATCTCCAAGCAGTCACAGATTTACAAAACATTAGGACCAGAAGAGATCTTAGGGATCATCTGATCCAACTCCCTAATCTTATAGATGAGAAAACCAAGGTCCTAAGGGGGGGGCAGTAACTTGCCCCCAAGGCCACACATATGGTTTCTGGCAGAACTGCAATAAACCCCCCAAATTTCCTGAGTACTATAAGAGTCAAGTTGGGGTCAGAAAGAGCTTAGGACTTTGATCCATTTGCTTGAAGGTTTCTGGGCTCTCAGAGACTGTATTTCTGTTTAATTGATAAATTCTGTCTCCTGGGACACCTTTTCATCCAGACATTTTGCAAGTCCCCAAAGAAGAAAAGGATCCAGTCATTCTTTCAGATACCATAGCCAAGGATATAATACATATACTTGCATTGGTATATGGTGCTCCATAATGCCTGAAAGGCTGTTCATATCCATTTTCTTATTCTGTCCTCACCACAGTCCTTCAAAGTATACAGGCACATTATTATTTGGCTCCATTTAATAGGTGAAGAAACCAAAACTCAGAGCTTAAAGCCCTTGTCCAAGGTCACATAAAAAAGTAGTGGCAGAACCAGAACTAGAACCTTGATCTCTTGACTGGCAGGGCAGTGGGCATTTATTTGTTGTATATATATTGAATAAATATATGTGTATAGAGGTTTATCATCTGGTGGGCTGAAGGGGGGAATTTTTTTTTTGGCCATGGTAATTCTTAAAATTCATCTACTGAAGTTTAGAAGGTTTATAAGTCTGTGTCAGTGGAGGGCTTTCACAATGATAAAATCATAGGTCCCTGAAATATTAAATTTATGGAAGCTTTTTCCTTAAAGTTTTCAGTACTTCCCAATGTCAGGTGCTTTGGGAAACAGTCATTAAATGGATGATATTTATATTAGACTACACAGGTTTCAAAGTATTTTATATGCAATATCACATTTGCTCTTTATTATAATCTATGAGGTCACTAGTATAAGTGCTAGCTTTCCAGTTTACATATGACAAAGCTGTGTCTTAGAGAGGTACAGTATTTATCCAAGGTTTTGCTATGGTAGAACTAGAACTAGAATGCAAGTCTCTTGAATCCAAATTGAGTAATTTTTTTCACTACATTAAATTATTTTCCATTATATGAATAAATGTTAAGATGACCCTTGCCCTTACAGCTTAGTTGAGATTCATTCATATGTGTGCATGCTATTTGTGTATATGTGTATGTATGTATGCATGCATGCATGTATACTGTTCTGTGAGTCAGGAAACCCAGGTTCATGCACATATATTGTACATGTATGTGTGTGTGTAGCTATATAAGTTTGTATTTCTTCTGTACCGGTGATTTCATTGATATCAGGAGTTTCCAGTGCAGAAAGTTCCTCAACCACCTCCTCTTCAACTTATAGTCCTAGAGAATTTCCTGGGATAGTGATAGGTTCAGTTCAATTCAATTCAATAAACATATATTAAAGTACCTACTATATGCTAGGCACTATGCTAAGTGTTGGGGATAAGAAGAGGCAAGTGACAATCCCTGATCTCAAGGAACTCATAATCTAACGGGGGAGATAATTTGCAAACACATTATATATGTAATATAATATATATAATAAATATATCTATTTATATATGTATACACACTTATAAAAAGCAAGGTATATACAGAACAAATTAAAAAATAATTAAAGGAGAAAAGGCACAGGAATTAAGGGGTTGGAGAAAGCTTCCTACAGGTGGTAGGACTTTAGTTGGGATTTAAAGGAAATCAAAGAGTTCAGTAGTCAGAGTGGAGGAAGGAGAGCATTCTAGGCACAGGGGAAAGCCAGAGAGAATGCTCAGAACCTGAGATGGGATGTCTAGTTCATACAGCAGCCAGGAAGTCAGTATCACGGAATTGAAGGGTATGTGTAGGGGAGCAAGGCGAAGACCAGAAAGGTAGGGCTTGAGGACTTTGAATACCAAACAGAAAATTTTGTATTTGCGCCTGGAGGCAATAGGGAGCCATTGGAGTTTATTGAGTTGAGCGGGGAGTTACAAGATCAGACTTGTGTTGTTGTTTTTCAAAACAATGGGGTTAAGTGGCTTGCCCAAGGCCACACAGCTAGGTAATTATTGAGTGTCTGAGGCTGGATTTGAACCCAGGTACTGCTGACTCCAGGGCTGGGGCTCTATCCACTGTGCCACCTAGCTGCCCCAAGACTTGTCTTTTAGGAAAATCACTGTAGTGGCTGAATGGAGAATGGATCAGAATGAGGAGAGATTGGAGGCAGGCAGACCCACTAGAAGCTATTGTAGTTACCAAGGCATGAGGTAATGTGACTTGCTTATCAACACAGAGCTATTATTTGTTAGGCTAGAAGCTAAATCCTGCCATGCCGTATTAAACAAAATAAACTAAGCCATTAAGGATGTGTCATATTAACAATATAATTAAAAAGTAACATAAGAGTTCAGAGGAAGGAGAGAATTGGGGTGGCAGGCATAGGTGGAGAAAGGGAAGAATGGGGAAACTTAAGATCTAGTCAGACTAAAGGGAGCATGATTTGAACTGAGCCTTGAGGGAGGGTCAAGTTTTTTAAAAGGGGGACACAGGATAGAAGAATTCAAGAGAAAGAAAATGGTATGGCAAAGGTCCAGAAGTAAAACTATGGAGCAAGCTTAAGGGTCAGTGAGTGAATCACTTTTAACTGGAGCAGGGCTCATTTTGGGGAAAGGAAGGAAAAAGAAGTCTGAAAAGATAGGTTGGAGGAAGGTTGTTGAAGACTTTGAAAGCTTAGGATAAGGACTTTGGATTTTTTTTTTTTCCTGTAGGCTGTGTATTGTTGTATGATATTCAAGATTCTCAAACTTGGGAGCAATATAGTGAAATTAGCATGCAAGAATTAATTTAGTTACAAAATATATTAGAGGGTTTTATAGATGCCAAACTGCTTATCCTAGAGAGGAGCACAATGAAAAAAAAGGAAGACCTCATAAGGCCTCTCAGCTACTTTGGATAGTACCTTGTGGACTTGAAAGAACCCTTGGATATTCTCAAAAATCAATCTACGGTGCCATTTTCTTTCCTACACTGGGTCTCAAAAGAGACTGGATAGACAGATACATAGGCAAATGGACTCTGGACTTTGATGAACAAATGGCAGGGAGGGGTAACAACCCCCTAACCTGTTCATTATTTGAATCTGTGTGTGAGGATCTGAGGGATATGTCTGAGAAGTGAAGACAAGGTGAGTTTTAGGTGGAGGATTAACCAAAGGCATCAAGGCCAATTATTTGGATTCTTCTGCCATGTCAACTTTGGGAACAATTTACATGGTCATAGATAATGCTTGTATGAGGGAAAGAAAGGGGGAGAGCTGTCTGTAAAGTCTAAGCAAAACTCTGGGTCTCATTATCTGGGAGACAGACCCAGAATGGTAATAATAACAATAATAACAACACAACCAGCATTTACAAAGTGCCTACTATGTGCTAAGTACTTTACAAATATTATATCATCTGATCCTCATAATTACCTTGGGAAATAGGTGTTATTATTAGGCCATTTTACACTTGAGGCTTTTTTAGGATTATAAAGCAAATTATCTCATTTGGTTCTCACAACAATTTTATGAGCCAAGTACTAGAGTGTAGGAATCACCATTTTACAGATGAGTGTCCCTAGGATCACACATAACTAGTAAGAGGGTAAACCCAGGTCTCTCCTGATTTGAAGCTCATCACTTTTTCCACTATTACCACACTAAGCTGTTGAACAATGACTGAGGGAGGAATGGAATCAGGGAGAGGAGAAGTAAAATGCTAAGACAGTTATGTTAGGTAAGAGATGAGATCCATGTGTATCTAGGATTTACTTTTCTTAATCTTTTGTTCTGATTTGTATATTGCCTATTTAAATAAATTAAATGTGAACACCACAGATATTCTAATCATTGTTGTTAATATGAGTTAATTTATACTTCACTAATTTAATAAAGGATTTTATTTTAGGGGTGGCTAGGCGGTGTAGTGGATAAAGCACCGATCCTGGAGTCAGGAATACCTGGGTTCAAATACAGTCTCAGACACTTAGTGATTGCCTAGCTGTGTGGCCTCGGGCAAGCCACTTAACTCCGTTTGCCTTGCAAAAACCTAAAAAAAAAAAGAATTTTATTTTGTAAGAGAAAAAAAAGAAAAAGAACTAAGGATCATATAGTCCATACTTCTTCTCCATTATCACTAGAGAACTGGACCGGGGTTCCAGGTACACTGTCTCTTCCCCTTCTTTCAGGTGGTCTGTTCCCTTTTTATTATAAGGCTACCCTTGAGTTCCATTTTTTACAAGAGCTCATCTGCCTAAGTACACTAAGGGGTTGACTCTATGATTTGGAAGGAGAAAAGGAGGCAAGAGGAAAACCTGAAAATTATAGAGCTGGAACTAGAATTAGGAAAAAATAAAACAGGGAGAGCAAGCCATCAGTGTACTAGGTACCTGCTGCTCTTAATTTCTGGAAATAATGGCACAACATTCTAGAATTTTGTGAACTTCGAGAACTCTAGATTTCTAGTAAATAAATGAAATATTTGAACTCTCTTCCCCTTGATCCCTTGGGCAATTGCCTCAGTTGGACCAAAGACATCACCATAGGGAGGTCAAAACCTCTTTGGAGCTAAGTTACCTTATTTATTTAAATGAGATAGTTAGATATTAGCTGTGGTCAAATTCCTGCTCCTTACTCTCACTACTGCTGCTGCTGCTTCCTATTTTTGTATAGCCAGGCCAGGTAAGAATGTTTTTTTACATTTTTAAATATAAGAAAACTTTATATAAAATGTAAAAACCACTTTTGACTCCTGGAGCCCAACTGAAACAGGGCAGGCAGCATGAATTCTAAGATTCTTTTTATTTCAAAGAGTCTATAATTTTGTGATTTTAATGGATTGGGATGGGATTAGACATCTCAGCTGGGCTATTACTAGGTACCAAGGGAAGTCTCTGTAATTAGAATGATAGGATGGGAAAGGATAGTGGTAGGGGAAACCATGATGACGTATTTATTACCAAGCACTGTGCTAGCTAAGCACTTAACAGATATTATCTCATTTTCTCTTCACCAAATCCCATGGGGTAGGGGCTATTATTATTATTATTATTATTATTATACCCATTTTATAGTTGGAGAAACTGATGAAGACTGAATTTAAGGGACTTGCCCAGGACTTGCACAGGAAACAGCTTTAAAGTATCTGAGGTCAGATTTGAATTAAGGTCCATCCTGACTCCAGGCCTAGTGCCTTGTCCTAGCTGCCTAGGATTATGTAAAACTAAATTGGGGTTTGAGAACTCTAGATTGCCAGGAAAGAAACAAAAAGACCCCATACCCACAGACTGAAGAGATCTGTTATACCCCAAACTTCCAGTTACTACCAACCTTAAGTGACCTTATACCTGACCAGGGTAGCCTAGAAGGCTTGGAAGAGTGTGAGGGGTAGGGTGATATTGAAAGAGGAGATACTTCTATTTTGTTTTGGTGGGAAGAGAAGAGAAAGGAGACAAAAACCTCAATTCATTATACATCTATGAACTTCAGTTCTTTTATTTATCTTGAGTTACTTATCTCTTTATGGCACTGGGTGATAGGGTTGATATTGTCTTCCTCATTGACCTCTTCTGAATTGTTGAAAGATCCTAGATGTTTAATTATCTGGGGTTTGTAATTTGCTATTCCTTCCGAATGGCTCTGCCCTGGAAGATCTCGTTCTAAGACCCAAATCTGACTCCAATTACTTGGGTTACCATGGACAAAACACGTTTCCTTTCTGAGTTTTTTCATTTGTCAAATGGGGAAAATAATACTTGCCTTACCCGCCACATGGTATTGTGGGGAAAGCACTGCTCTACTATTTCTTGCCTTTACAATGGTGAGAGAGTCATGTCATCTTTTTAGCTGTTTCCTCATCTGCAAAATGGTTGGATTGGATGGCCATGAAAAGCCATTGAAGCTCTAAATCAGATTCTTCAGGTACTAAGATATATTATTATTAGGAATCGTAATGGTATGAGAGAGCCTACATTTTCTTCTAGATATGCCCCACTTGGTGACCTCATCTGCTGCCATGGGTTTAATGATTGTCTCGATGTAAATGATTTCCAGATCTATACATACAGCCTTTGCCTTTCTCTGACCTTGAGTTCCACAATACCGACTACCTATAGGTCATTTCAAACTGGATGTCTCATTGATATCTTAAATTCAGTATGTTCAAAACTGAATTTATAGTCTTTCCCCCCAAACCCACTTTTTTCTCCTCCACCTTGAGAAATCCCTATTGTCCTTTAAAGGTCAGCTGAAAAAGCCACTTTCCACCTGACTCTTTCCTAATCTCCCTTCAGTGACTTATTTCCAGTGTCCCTAAACTACCTTGTATTTATATTTAGCTATGAATATGTGTATATGTACATGTTGTCTCTTCTATTAAAATATTAGCTCCTTAAGAGCAGGGGCTATTTAATTTTGTATTCTCCTGCAGCCTAGTACAATGAAGGATATCTATCTATCTATCTATCTATCTATCTATCTATCTATATATAGTGGGTACTTCACAAATGTTTGATTGATGAATTTATCAAGTCTGTAGGACTCAGGTGGGTCAGAAGTTGTGGACAATAGACCACTTAGAGTTGTTCTATGAAATGTGAATGACTTTTGACTTGTTTCCTCTTCTGGGGTGGAGATCAGTATTCATTCACTAGAAGGAAATTATGAGAGGTGAGCAATCCAAGCTGGGAAACTCAAGTATGTAGATAACATAGATTTTGTGGACCTAACTTTCTGAGGTTAGGCTTCTTAAGGCATTACAGAAATCCTGAACTTAGACAGTCCTTCTGGAGGTCATGACATAGCTCTCTGGAAGAGCCTCTGCTCTCTGCTATAGATGTGGAATCTCCCATCTGTCTAACTCAACCATCCTCATAGTTTTGAATAAGAGCTTTCACTTGGTTTTCATCATTTATGAAATGAGATGCACAGAGAGGATTAAGCAGGCGAGTCATCATAGTTTAATAATAATCCTTTACATCTGTCTAGTGTTTTAGACTTTGCCAGGGCATTGTCTCACTCATTATATATATACACCACTTGATTCACACTCCAGGAATTGTCTGGCCTTAGTTTCTTCCTCCCTCAATATGGAGGTGGATCAAGCTAGATAATATCTAACATCCCTTCTAATTCTAAATTGAATGATCCTAGAAAGATTCTTTAATCATATTGTTTTTATTTGACAGTTGAGGAAATAAAGGTCTGGTGACCTACCTAAGAATAGCCAGATGCTATACTTGCCCATGCTAACAAAATAGTAGTAGATTAGCCCCTAGGTCTTTGGGTTTATAATCCAGCATTATTTTTGTCACTAGATTCTGCAAAAACAAAATTCCAAGGAAAAGTCAAACATCTTTGAACAGCAATCAGCAAGGGTAAATCAGGACTGGTCAGGGCAAGAGGTCTAGTGAAGCAGGAGGAATCTACCAGGTTTTGCTGAGTGAGTCTGAGGACAAGCTATTAGGTAATATTGCAAAGAACAAGTGGTTCCTATGAATTCTAGGTGGGGAAGAAGAGCCTGGCATCTGGGTATTCTTCAGATGGAGGAAAGAGCAGACTAGTATAAGAGTCTAGGAAAAAAAAACTAAAAAAAAGAGTCTAGGGAAGTAACTTGAGTCAGAAGTCTAGCGAGGGTGACAAAGGAGTTTCCAAGAACCAAATTATCAAAAAGGATTTTAGCTCTTATTCTAGGGATCAGGTCATTTTTTTCCATACCTTGGTTTTGTAACTCCCCTGATGTGTGGAAGCAGGCAGGGGCTTATAAATGTTTTTATAGCTAGATTTAATTACATCAGAGGCAGATGGAGAATGGCGAGGGCAGTGAGAAGGAGCATGACTTGGTGGGGAGAAGTAGGAAGGATATTCCAGGAGGAAAGACTCAGTGGAAGCTCTAGAGGGTCAGCCTTGTTTGGGGGGTTGGGAAACAGGCTTGGTAGGAGCAGAGACTGGAACTGGAGTTTGAGTGATGAGTCCTCTTGAGAAGGGAATGAGTGTGAGGGAAAGTTGGTGCAGGATCCTTGGAGCCTATGCTATGGAGTTTAGATATGACAGAAGAGGTAGCTGAGGATTGCACAAGTTCCAGAGGAATAGCATAAACAAAAGGATATTTAAAGAATACTGACTTTGACTGCAGTGTGTGGGATGAATTGGAGGTAGGGGAGGTCAGAGGCATGAGGTCAGCTCAGACCTGATGAAGTAATGCCACCATGTGCTGCTTTGGGTTCTAGGCAACATGTAGACAGTTGGTCAGATAGTTGACTGTGGTCACTTTAGGTCTTTAAAACAATGTTTCCCATAACCCCTAACTCTTAGTAATTCTGTCTGTAGTGATACTGTTCTCGTTTTATTTTGTTTGGGTTTGATTTCAGATTTGTTTTGGGATTTCATTCATTCAATGACTATTATTGAGCATTTATACGTGCCTGTGCCTTGCACTGTGGTAAGTGCTGTTGGGTATCAGTTTATTCCCCCCACCCCAAGTCTTAAGAATTGGAAAGAGCCTCAGACATCCTCCAGTCCTGCTTGCATCTGGCCCAAATTCCCCTTCACAACATTCACAATAAGTGGCTGTCCAATCTTTTCTTGAAGACCTCTGTGATGAAGAGATCCTATTTGGCTTTTGAACTGTTTCCCTTGCTAGGATGTCTTTGTTTGACAGCAAATGTAAATCTGATCCCTTTGGGGTTAAATTACACAAATCCATTCTTTCTTCCACATGACAACTCTTCAGATACAACTCTCTCCTCCATCTCCAACCAAGTCTTCTCTTCTCTAGGCTAAACATTCCCCACTTTCTTTAACTGATCCTCATATGACATGGGATCACTAGGTCACCTTCCTAGGTCATCCTTCTCTAGGCACTCTCTAGTTTATACAATATCTGTTCTAAAATGCAATACTTAGAACTCAACACAATAAATCATATGTGGTATGACCAATTCTGTTCTAGAATCCCTAGTCTTGGAAGTTATGTCTTTCTTTTTTTTGTTTGTTTTTTTGCATGGCAAATGGGGTTAAGTGGCTTGCCCAAGGCCACACAGCTAGGTCATTATTATGTGTCTGAGGCCGGATTTGAACTCAGGGACTCCTGACTCCAGGGCCAGTGCTCTATCCACTGCACCACCTAGCCACCCCCAAGTTATGTCCTTCTTAAAGTAGCCTAAGATTGCTTTTTTGAGGGGCAGAGCTGGGGCTATTAGAGCACTCTGTTGATTCATGATGAGCTTACTATTTTCAAAACCCTTTTTTCCCCAGATGAAGTGTTATCTACCTATGTTTCTCCTATCTTGATTTTTTTTAGCCCCAAGTGTCAGATATCACAAGAATCCTTATTAAATCTTATTAAATTTGACCCAACATGCTAGCCTGTCAATATTTTTTTCCAGAACCTAATTATCCAGGAGTACCTGGGTTCAAATCTGGTCTCAGACACTTAATAATGACCTAGCTGTGTGGCCTTGGGCAAGCCACTTAACCCCATTTGCCTTACAAAAAACCTAAAAAAAAAACCAGAACCTAATTATCATACAGCATATTATTATCTCTTTTAGCTTTGTGTCACATTAAAATTTCATAGGTTGGTCAACTATACCCTTTATTATTTGTAACATGGTTAAGCACAGATGCGAGGACTTCAATAGATTACTCTTTGTGTTGATTATTCACCAATTAGAAATCTCCGTATTTGTACTTTATTCTAGCTCATATCCTATCTACAAGAATGAGTTTTTCAAATGTTCCACTAAAATATAATTAAAATTTACAGAACTCCTCTAATCTATCAGATTATAGTAATTCTTTCCAAAAAGAAATGAATTTAATATGACCTGTTCTTGATGAAGTCATGCTGGCTCTTTGTGATTGTTGTTTCCTTTTCTGGATGCTGACTAACCATCCCTTTGGTAATATATTGTAGAATTTTGAATTGAATAGAAGTAATGCTCACAGTTTTATAGTTTATAGATTCCTTTCTTCATTCTCTCTTTCTGTCTCTGTCTCTCTGTCTCTGATGGCTCTATCTCTGTCTTTCTTTCCCCTCTTTTTTTCCTCTTTCAAAATTATAAGAGTATTTGTCCTTTTCCAGCTGACATACAGAGGACATCTTTCATTCTCCATGATTCACTGTTGGTGGTTCAGCAATCGTTCCTTTAGTAATTATGCCATTTCTTTCTATACTTCATCTGTTCTTGGGAGCTTAAAATTACCAGGACAGTGAAATCTTCTTTTAAGACTTCCTCACTTGTCTTGATTTTCATTGTCATATTTGGCATTTTTGGTCCTTTTCAAGCATAAGTGTGGGAGAGGGTAAACCTAACTAATTATCTGATCCCACTTAAAGTAAACAACAAAATGCAAAGTTCTGGTTCTTTAAACAAGTGATAATCAATCAGAAGTGGGAACTAGAGTGAACAAGATCTGAACATCTCCCTGAAAGTAGGTTTTAAATGATTATGGAAACTTGGTCCTGCTCTGTGGGTCATCTAGAAAATAGATAACCAGTTTGGAATCCAGAGATTTGAGTATCTGGCCATTGAGAGGAGAGCAAGTGATCCCTGAGGAGTAATCACTTGAGTGGTGGAGGAGGAGAACCCCTTGGCATTAAACTTAACCTCCACCTCCACCTGGACTAAGAGGAAGACCTAGTGAATTTGGGAGGACCAGAAGGCTTGGAATTTTTTTCATTAGTGTTCTAGCACTCTTCTCTTAGATAGCAGTGGTTGACCACAGGGTTTCCATCAGGAGCTAGGGATAGACTGGATGTGATGGAGACAGGCAGCTTCAAGGACCTACAAGGAGCCCAGGTATACTGTACCCAAAGGTAATATCTTGGGAACTCCATAAAAAGGACTTTCAAAAGTTATTCTCCCTTTGCTATGCATATTCTCTAATCCTGAACCCATTTTCTCCTGGACACTGAATGGACTTGTGGGAATATGTCACAGAATTTGGGATGATATTTTATACCAATTGTTCCTAATGACCCTCCTTAGTAAATACTCCTTTCTAAAGGCTAATTAAGTCTGATTGATGAAAAGATATACAATGATAACCATGGGGGAAAGGCATACAGGTGGGCACTTTTGAACTGTAGCCTCTACCCTGAACAGTAGTGCTATTTCTTTGATGATCCTCCTCTTTCCCTCCTTCCTATTGGCTTTAGCTTTTCTGCCTTGTCACAGCTCATTCTGCTGCTCTTCTAGAACTATTCTACCATTCATTCTCTGCTGTTGATTCCTTCTTCAGGATACCTTTTAAAAATGTGATTGGGTGAAGTGCTTTCTGTGCAATTATGTTTGACTTTTTAGAGAACTTCCCTCTTTCCTTATTGAAACGCTTTCTCTTTGTAGCTTTAGAATTTCATTTTTGATAGTTTCCTGGATGATTTTCTTTATAGAGTTTTATTCCAGGGGACCCTACTTGTGCTGTCTTTGAGTCCTTTGAAATCTGTTCTCAAAATTAGGCTACATGTCAGACTATATACCTGGCTTTCTCCTCCTTGTCTATCACAAATTTTAAAGGAGAGGGGGTCACTTTCCCCTCCCCTCCCACCCAAATTGCCATCATTTTAATTTCTTCCAGTTCTTCTTAATTGATGAGAATCAGGGTCCAGAATTGCAGCTCCTCCCCCATTGACTTCCTTCATCTTCTGAAGGATTGAAATTATCATTAAAGCAAGTCAAGAAACGATTAGCTCCTCTGTTTTTGGCAAAGTGAGAGTTCTGACAGATGTGTGAATAATTAAGGTCTCTTATTACCACTACTAATAATAGCTAACATTTAGAGGGTGCACTTTACAAACATCTTCTTATAACCTTCTGACTACAGGTGTTATCATTTCCATTTTAGAGGTGAGTGAACTAAGCCTTGGAGAGGTGGTCACATGGCTAGGCAATGTTAGGGGTGTCATCTAAACACAGTTCTCCCTGACTTCAGGACCAGTAATTGTCTTCAAATACTATATCTCAACAAACAAACAAACAAACAAAAACCCTCAAATACTATTATCTCTATGCTAGTTTTTGATCTGCTCCTTTAAATCTTCATCTGTTTCCTCATTCTGCCCAAGTGGTCTGAGAATACACCTCGCTAACCATATTGATTCCCTTTTTTGCCTTTGACCTTCAGCAAATTGCTCTACTGTGCTTGCTCATCTGGTTCCTAGATTCCCTCCTGAATCCATCTTTAGGTGGTCCTTAGCCATTGTGTTCCTTTTGATCTAATGACCTGGATTCATCTTTCTTTGTTTTACATCTCTTGAGTACACTTACCAAGTAAATCTTTAAAATATTTGTGTCATTTCCTCCTCTTATAGAATAAGCTCTACCACAGTAGGCACTATGGCTTATTTAAACTACTTCTTTCCCTCCCATCCCCTCCTTGTACTCTGCTGTTCCTTATTCATATATGCTTAGACGATATTTGTTGAATGAATGAAAATAGTTTATCAATTTCATCCAAAAGGACTACCTTTTCTATTGGGGATTTTTTTGAATTATGAAAAATGTGATCTCCGGAAGTTTTGCTACTCTTTGGCAACAAATAATATAGCCTTGGACATAAGTTCTTGATCTAGATCCTATGAACTTTTTTTAAAAGAGACATATATTGATAACTTTCCTCACTATCATTTTCTCACTTTTCAGTCCTCTGAATTTTATTTTATTCATTTCAAAATATTCATCTGAGAAGGGATCTATAAGTTTCCCCATTTTGTCCATGAGGTTCATGACAGAAAACCTACTTTGTTCTAATCCAACTCTGAGGAAACTTTTTTTCTGCTAAAGATCATTAAGATATTTATAACATCATTTGAGGGCTATATTTAGTCATAATTCACCCCTAAAAAGCACCTAGATTTATTGAATTTCAAGTCCTACCTATGGTTGCCTTGGTATCACCAGACCAATATGGAGTTCCCCTTCCCTATAGCTAATCCCTGGATTCAGTTTCCTTCCCTGAAAAGGATACAACTGAGTGAGCTATTCTCTAGCAGCCCTTCCAGTTGTGAGGATCAAATGACATAATTTTCTTTCTCTTTTTTTTAATAGATCTTATTTATTTTGAGTTTTACAATTTTCTTCCCCTAATCTTACTTCCCTCCCCCCACCCCCCACAAAAGGCAATTTTTACAGTCTTTACATTGTTTCCATGGTATACATTGATCCAGATTGAATGTGATGAGAGAAATCATATCCTTAAGGAAGAAACATAAAGTATAAGAGATAGCAAGCTCAGACAATATCAGTTTTTTTCTAAATTAAAAGTAATAGTCCTTGGTCTTTGTTCAAATTCCACAGTTCTTTCTCTGGATACAGATGGTATTCTCCATTGCAGACAGCCCCAGATTGTCCCTGATTGTTGTACTGTTTGGAATGAGTTCATCAAGTTTGATCATAGCCCCCATGTTGTTGTTAGAGTGTACAGTATTTTTCTGGTTCTGCTCATCACGTTCAGCATCAGTTCATGCAAATCCCTCCAGGCTTCCCTGAAACCCTGTCCCTCCTGATTTCTAATAGAACAATAGTGTTCCATGACATACATATACCACAGTTTGCTAAGCCATTCCCCAATTGGAGGACATTTACTTGATTTCCAATTCTTTGTCACTACAAACAGGGCTGCTATGAATATTTTTGTACCAGTGATGTTTTTACACTTTTTCATCATCTCTTCAGGGTATAGACCCAGTAGTGGTATTGCTGAATCAAAAGGTATGCACATTTTTGTTGCCCTTTGGGCATAGTTCCAGACTGCTCTCCAGAAAGATTGAGTTTACAGCTCCACCAACAATGTATTAGTGTCCCAGATTTCCCACAACTCTTCCAACAGTGATCATTGTTCTTTCTGGTCATATTGGCTAGTCTGAGAGGTGTGAAGTAGTACCTCAGAGAAGCTTTAATTTGCATTTCTCTAATAAGAAATGATTTAGAGCAATTTTTCATTTGACTATGGGTAGCTTTGATCTGTAAATTGCCTTTGTATATCCTTTGACCATTTATCAATTGGGGAATGGCTTTTTTTAAAATTTGACTCAGTTCTCTGTATATTTTAGAAATGAGTCCTTTGTCAGAAATACTAGTTGTAAAAATTTTTTCCCAGTTTACTACATTTCTTTTGATCTTGGTTACAGTGGTTTTGTCTGGGCAAAAGTTTATTAATTTAATGTAATCAAAACCATCTAGTTTGTTTTTAGTGATGTTCTCCATCTCTTCCTTAGTCATAAACTGCTTCCCTTTCCATAGATCTGACAGGTAAACTAGTCCTTGATCTTCTAGTTTGTTTACAATATTGTTTTTTTATGTCTAAATCCTGTATCCATTTAGATCTTATCTTGGAATAGGGTGTGAGGTGTTGGTCTAATCTAAGTTTCTTCTTTACTAACTTCCAATTTGACCAACAGTTTTTATCGAAGAGAGAGTTTTTATTCCAATAGCTGGACTCTTTGGGTTTATCCAACAGCAGATTATTATAATCATTTCCTGCTATTGCACCTAGTCTATTCCACTGGTCCAGCACTCTATTTCTTAGCCAATACCAGACAGTTTTGATGACTGATGCTTTATAATATAATTTAAAATCTGGTGACATAATAAGTTTCAAGCATTTAACACAATGCTAAATAAATGTTAGCAGCAACGTCCACACAGAATAGATTTGTGAATGCATGCATTTGTTTATTGTATGTTATATAGTATCCCCTTAAGATTTGCAAAATACTTCTACAATTTAATTTTCATAAAAACTCAGGGAGATATTATTTTCATTTTATAGATGAAGAAACTGAGTCTCAGAACAGGCATCATCATCATACTAGTAATAATAACACTCATGGAGTGCTTTGAATTTTTAAAATGCAGTTCATGATTAACTTCAGAGTTTCCCAGTTACCTTGCGAGGGAAATTTACTCCACTTATTATTTTCATTTTCATAGGATGGCACAATAGCCTAGGGGTTATTGCGCGTCAGGGGATTTGATTTCAAATTCTCTTAGCAGATTCTAGTTGTGTAACTGTGGACAAGTCACTTAGTATCTGAGGACCTCAGTTTGCTCATATGTAAAATGGGATTAATAATATCTACCTCACACAATTATTGGGAGAAAAGAGCTTTGCAAATTTTAAAGTATTAAACAAGTATGTGTTATTAGTATGATGAAGATCTGAGACAGGAACAGCTGGAACTCTAACCCAGGGCTTTTGACTTCTAATCTGATGATCTTTCTACAGTATCATGTTCTCTCTTTATGGTTCATATCTATAGGATAATAGATTTTAAGCCCAAAGAGATCTTAGAGACCATTGAATCCAATCCCTTCATTTTATAGATGAGGAAACTGAGGTCCAGGAAGGTTAGGGGATTTTTTTTACAGTTATACAGGTGGTAAGGGGTATGTTTCAGGCATAGAAAGGGAAAAATAATACTGGAGAACTCTTGGGGAGAATTAAAAAAAATAAGGTGGTTACTCATGCAGTAAAATTAGAGGATCAGAAAGACCATTTTGACCCTAAATATATCCTCCTCCAACCTGTCAACATTGAAATTTCACCATTCTTGAGTTTAGAATCCTTCATATTCCACTGAGAGGGGACCTTAACAACTACCATCAGCCAATGCCTTAGATGCAGTCATAATTAGCATAGGACAACTGAAGTTTTTACCCAGGTCAATGATAGGAGGGGACATACTTCCTCCCCAACATGCTCTGTGGCTTCAGCCCTTAGTACTTGTCCAATACTGGTCCCCTCCTGAGGGCCTTGGCCTCTTCCCCTCCTTAGCATAAGAATGAGGCTGGAAACTGTAGGAAATGGGCTGTCCTATCTCTTTTTGCCATTCTTCCAGAACTGAATTTCTAGTTAGTTAAGGTGAAAGATTTCTAGTTCTGGTTGAGCTCAGTGGGGATTAATATTGGCAGTCAGCTGAGAAGAAGATTCCATGAGAGTGAAACATAATACAGATACCAGGATGAGGTGGAGTATCATCAAACGTAAAAAAAGGTCATAGAAAAAAAGAGCATCAGACTTGAGAGGAGGCATGGTACAATGGAAAGAATGCTGGAATTTAGTCAGAAGACTTGGTTTCTACCATATTTTACTTGAGTGGCTTGGGTGAGCTGCTTATTCATTAAAATGCTGGGGCTGTTCTAGATGATCTCTAATATCCCTTTCTTTTTTTTTCTTTTTTCTTTATTCATTCATTCATTCATTTATTTTTAACATTACTACTTCAACTTGAAGTCTTGAAATTAGAAGTCCTGGGTTGGAGTCCTAGCTCTGGCCCTGACTTTGTGATCATAACAGTTTCTTTATCTATCCAAGAGGGATGAGAATCTTTGACCTCTCAGGGGTTTTGATATTCAGATTAAATGATGCTGATGGAGCTTGGGTTTAGTAAACAGATTACCTGGAAGGAAATTCAGTCTGTAGACAGAAATTCCGAGTTGAAATCTCAGCTCAGACTCTTACCAATTGTGTGACCCTTGGTTGAGTCACTTGATTTTCTTGGACCTGTTGCCTTATCTGTATAAGGAGATCAGACTCAATGACCTCTGAGGTCTTGTCTGTCTAGGATTCTATATAAGTGGAAGATATTTGAAAATAGAATCATCCATTGTTATATGATGTTAAAGGACTAGGTGACTTGGGGGGGTGGTAAGTGACTTGGATAAAGGGCAGGTAGAGTCTTCCAAAGGGACTTGGGAACACACATGGACCTGGAAAAGTAATAGCTAACATTCACAGAGCTCTTTAACATTTGCAAAGTGTGTTACACAAGCTATCTAATTTGATCCTCACAACCACCATGATCCTTACAAGTTCCATTAGGTGCTGCTAATATTACCTCCCTTTTATGGATGAGGGAATTGAGGTCAAGAGAGACTAAGTCACTTGACCAGGGTCTCACAGTTGGTAAATGTCTGAGGCAGGGCTTGAACTTCTTGCCTCCAAATCCAGTGAAAGATAAAGAGTTGGCCATTTTTGAATCTTAAGTTTGGGATTTAGACAAAGAAGTGATTTTCTTCTTTAGGTTTGTCAATCCTAACTCATGGAGTAGATAATAGAACTACATACCTGAAAGGGACCTCAGAGACCAAAAATCCCTCTCCAGCATCTTCAGTCTCCCCTTGAAGACTCCTTTGAGGGCAGTCCATTACCTCTCAAGACAGAGCATTCAACTTTTGAATAGTATTATTAAGATATTTTTTTCCCATCAAGTCAAATTTTTCTCCTCATTGGGTCTAGTTCTACCTTCAGGGACCAATCAGAAGATACGATCCACATCTTGGTGGATTCCTTACGGGTGCCCAGATCCCCCCCTCCCCTCACTCCTAAGATACAACTCTCTCCTCTAGTTTGCCTTTTAGCAGATCCAGACTGTAACCCTGATGGCATGTGCACGTGTGGATAAAGTGGGTATTGTAGTCAAGGTGGTGAAACTATCATCCTGCCACTGGAGGCCCAAGTCAACTCATGTCTAATATCAGATCCAGGTGTAGCAACATCCTCATTAGCCATTCCATCAAACTTGACATTCAAATTCTTTCATAGTCTGGTTCCAACTTACCTTCGCAGCCCTATTTCCCCCTCTCCTTCAGTCTCACTGTTTCTCACACATATTCTACCTGGGATTTTGCATAGAGTTTCATTCATTCATTTGTTCACAATTAGAGCAGTTGGGTCTTAGCATCATTACCTTAGAAATAATCTAATCCAATTTCTGTTACTAATCAAGAGATAGAGTCTAGAAAATGGACATGGCAGACTACAAGTAACAGAACCAGGATTCTAACATAGGCTAGCCGACTCCAAATCTACTGCTCTTTCAATTAGTTTTTTTTTCATTCTCATCCCTCCCAGATACTGCAAAAAACAAGAAAACAAAACTCCCGTTACAAACATGTAGTTGAACAAAACAAATTCTTCAGTGTCCAGTGCTCTTTCAGAGATAACATACTAATTAATGTAGCAAACATTTTTTGAAAGCCTACTCTATGCATTACTTGAACACAGATTAAAAATAAATTTCACAAGTATAAAATGGAGTATGTCTAGACAGAAGTTCATTTGAAAAAACATGGGGGGGGTCTTGGACAGCAAGGTCGATAAATGTGTCTGTTGACAACCAATTGGCAACCAAGTAAATATCATTTTAGGTTGCATTAGGAGAGGCAGAAAATGTGGGACTCAGAAGGGGCTATTTGTCCAACTGTCCTCTATTCTGGGCAAGTCACATTTGAAGTGTTGTGTTCAATTCTGGTTGCCAAGAACATTAATAAGATTGGGAGTATTCACTTAAGGTGGAAAGGAGGTCCACCAAGTACATGCCATAAGGGCTCCAGTTGAAGAGATAGGGATGTTTAGCTCAAAGAAGATAACCTTAGGAGGGACATGGTAACTGTCTTCAAGACTTTGAAGGAATATCACACAGAAGAGGATGTAAAGTCATTATATTTGGTGTCACAAAGAAGAAATAAGAGGAAAGGGTAGAAACTGGAAAGATAGATTTAATATTGATGTAAAAAAAGGATCTAATTATTCACGCATAAAAAACTAAATGAATGAAGACCATCTTTTGTCCACACTATGACATACAGGTAAATGACTACCTATAGAACTGTTAGTTTCTATATCTTGGCATTGCAAATGGATTAAGGCATCAAGCCCAGAATTTAACTAGAGTCAGAGAGAGGGCCAGATTTTGGGGGAAATTGAAAGTTCTTTGAACTATTTTTTCCAAGTTACCCTCACAAAAAAGACCCATTTTTTTGGAATGTGATTTGATTTGATTTTTTCCAATTACACGCAAAGATAGTTTTCAACATTCGTCTTTTTGTAAGCGTTTGAGTTCCACATTTTTCTACCTCTCTCCTTTCCTTCCCCAATTCCCATGACAGAGAGTAATCTGATATAGGTTCTACACGTTCAATCATATTTAGCATATTTCCATATTAAGGAGTCATATTTTTAACACAAAATATTTTTTCAGTGACAATGTATGACTACAGCTGAAGAGAAAGTATAGGTTAAAGTCTTTCTTCAAAGTATCTATTAACTTATGAATATGTTTATACATACATCCTTAGAAGAATATAAGCTACCTCAAGGCAGGGATTGTTTCATTTTTATCCTTATATTCCTATTATCTAGCATAGAATCTGGCATATAGCAGGCATCTAATAAATGTTTGTTGAATTAAATTAAGTTGAATATATACATATTATACAAAGACATTAATAAAAGAAGATAGACCTAGACTATAGATATATGATGGAAATATAGTTAATGTTTATTTAATGAATCAAATTGAATATATACATAATATCTAAAGATATTAAATAAAAGGAGACAAAAATAGAGCTAAATGATGGAAATATAATTATATTTTATATGTCTTCTTTTCTTGATTGAGATTATAGACAGATAATCTGGGAATATGGAAGCTAGGTGGTGCAGTATATAGAGCACCAGTCCTGCAGTCAGGAGGACCAAAATTCAAATCCAGACTCAGATACTGGATACCTACTAGCTGAGTGACCTTGGACAAGTCACTTAACCCCATTGCCACACAAAAACCAAAAAAAAGCCTTTCCTCTCAAATCATCTGTTGAAAAAATACTCCTTTAGTGTTCAATGCTAGTACCTTCTCCTCCAGGAAGCCTCCATTGTCTTCATCAGCAACATCACTTATCCAGATATTTACTTACTTGTTTCAGGTATGGAAGTCCTGGTTCTTTCAAGCTGACTGTGAGCTCCTTGAGGACTTAATACATCTCCTGTCTCTCCCACAGTTCCTATCAGATAGCTAGGAACCTAAAAAGATAATTGCTGAAGATTTTTTGAAATTAACTCAAATTTGCAGAGGATATAGCCCCTGACTACTGGGAGATGATAATGCCTATTGAATTGTGAATGTCTTACCCACTTACCACTGCCAGTAAAACTCTGTTCTAGGTAATGAGGGGGGAGATACCAAATCGAAGGTTCAAAGGGGTTTTTAGCTTTAGGTCAGAGGAACAAACTTGAAACAGACTGGAGAAACAGCAATGAACATCATGGATGTCTGGGAAAAGGAAAAAAATACTGGAATATTTAGACACGAAAACATTCATTCATTCATTCTTTCATTCATTTCTTTGAGATTTATAGTGTTTTAAAGCTGGAAGGAGCCTTAGGAACCATCCAGATCAAACTCTTAATTTTGCAAATGAGGAATCTGAGGGCCACAGAGGGAAAGTAAGTTTTCCAAGGTCACAGAATAAACCAGTTTTAGGGCTAGGACAGTACTCAGGTTTCAGAATTTTTTCATTGGATTTCATATATGCAAAGTCAGGTGCTTGGTGGTATGGAGTGGAAAGAGAGAGAACCAGAAAGGGGCAGGGTTCCCTTGTAATCTAGGAGGGAGATAAGTAAGGAAGAATATAAATATATATATATATATATATATATATATGAATATGCATATATAAAAATGTGTAAATGCATATAAATGTGTATATATTCACATATTGTTTTACTGATGTTTAGAATTAAAGAGATAGAAAATGCTCATTATTTAATTAAATTTTAAAGGGGGCCATATAGAAATTTTCCCAGAGATCTGGTTGTTAAAGTAATAAATTTTTACTAGCAATACACGTGTCTATACAGGTTCTCTTCCATAGACATGCTAATATGGGCTAAGTGGGTTGTTTTCCCAGGACTGACCTTGAGCAGGTCACCTCACATCATTAAGCCTTGGTTTCTCCCTCTCTTAAGAGGAGAACATTAGACTGGATGTTTTTGAAAATTCTTTGGGTCCTGACACTGTATAATTCTTTGATTTCTTATGCATGTTTTAATGGTGGCTTTCCTGATAGCAATGCAGTAATTGCAGGTGAGGTTATTGACTAAAGATTGACTATAACAATTTATGTATATTAAGGATGTGCATGGCCACCCTGGGTGCCTCAGGACCTGTCCCTAAGAGCCTACAGACTAGTAAAGGAGATAAGATAGATACATGAATAATTGGTATAGGCAAGATACCTGTTTAGATGCTATTTGCACTAGATGACCTCTGGGTCCCTTTCAACTCTCTGATTCTAAGATTCTAGCAAATATTAGGCAAATTGGAACATTGTTAACTTTAAATAAGAGATCTCAATAAAGTGCTATAAGACATGGGGAGAAAAGAATCATTTCCATCTGGGGGTGATCAGAGAAGGTTTCATGGAGGAGGTGGTTAACTCACCTGGATCTTGAAGGAAGGGATTTCAACATGATGTTTGTCATCATCACCACCATCAGCAGCAGCAATAGTATTACTACCACTACCATCCTCTCCTGGCACTAAACAAGACCTCAGCAAAAGGGTCCAA
Source organism: Macrotis lagotis (assembly GCF_037893015.1). Classification (NCBI taxonomy): domain Eukaryota; kingdom Metazoa; phylum Chordata; class Mammalia; order Peramelemorphia; family Peramelidae; genus Macrotis; species Macrotis lagotis. Next base: position 143,778,843 of record NC_133665.1, read on the forward strand.
TGAGAGTGCCTGTGTTGTGCGAGAGTGTTGAACTCCCCAGGAGGATTATGGTCTCTAAACCCAAGGCTATTTGGGTCAATGAGAAGAACCTGCAGATCTGTGCTAGAGGACAAGATGTGAACTATGGGCTATCTATCCTGATTGAATCCTCAGTAGATTATTTTGGTCTCCAGGAATCTTGGTCATCCCAAGCCTGGTAGGTCACCTCATGGATCAGGGTGGTGCTGGCTTCATTGTCCAAGGGGCTTGGGACTCTTGTTAGGAGCTAGAGTAGGCACCTTCCTCTCTCTATCAAATGTTCTCAAATTCCAAACAGGAAATATGGGGCCAGTGTTTATTCTCTGAGGCACTATACATGAGACAAAGCACAGAAAAATGGATAGAGAGATAGATGAGAAATAGATTAAAGAGGAGGAAGGAATGGAGAAAGAGGAGGGAGAGAGAAGGAGAAAGAGTGAGATAGGGAGAGAAATAGAAAGTCATAGAGATATTGCAAAAAAGGCAGAGACGGAGAAATAGATGCAAAATATGGGGGGGGGGGGGAGAGAATATCAAGAAATTCAGGGAAGGAAGCAAGACAGAGAGATGGGAAGGAAAAGACTCTGAAGGCAGTGATTTGAGAGAGGGAAGAGAAGCGGGGTTCAAAGGGAGAGGGGTTGAATCTGGAAACCCAGCAGCTAGCCAACCCAAGCCAGTGAGCTGGGAGGGAGCTGATGGCTGTTTCCATGGAGATAGGAATTCACTCACTAGGAGAATGATGAATGACTGCAGCCCCAGCCCTTTACCTCTGGGACTTGGGGTCCTTTCTTCCTCCTAAGGGTCTTGCTCTTCCCCCAACCCCAGCCTCTCCCAGCCCATTCTAGCCCCTCCCAGCCCAGGCATGGAGGGGGGTGGTGATTGGGAGAGGAGGAAGGGATGTGGAGGATACAGGAGGAAGATAAGAGAGGGAAGGAAATGAGAAGGGCTGGGCTAAGTATGTAAGCTATATGGTGTCTAAGTACGCTTATGGGAGACTGGATTTGACCTCCCCTTAGACCCATTCTCTCAAGGACCAGGGCTCTCCCCCCCCCCCCCCCCCCCCCGCCTCATAGGATGTGACCTTGATTAGGAGAAGGGAGAAGGGGAATTAGGGAGAGGTCTGTCTCCATGTCTGATCTGGAAAGGGAAGAGAAGCAGTTATGGGTAGAGGAGACAGAATCCAGGCCATATAGAGAGCTAGAGGAAAGGTGTTGAGATGAGTGGAAGTAGGAGGAGAAATTGAGAAATAGAGGAGAGGGAGGGTAGGGCAGAGGGGCAGGAAAGGGGAGGTGAAGCATGGTGAAGAGGAGGAAGGGAAACGTACATGCTTGCTTTTCTTGCCAGCCTTTGGTTCTGATTCTCCTAGTCCCACTCCCCACCAAATGACCTTTACTTTTCGAAGGTACACGGGGTCCAACTTTCTCTGCCTTCCCAACACAGGTCCTATTATCGTTAATGGATAGAAGGTGAAGATAGTGGAGTAAAAGACAGCCTCATCTACAGGAAGATTGTGGGAGTAGGGAGGACATTTAAGGATGAGGCAGGGGTGTGTAAATGAATTGACTTCTTGGTATTCTTATTAGGTTGAAGACCACTGGGGTAAACTGAAAGGGGTAGGAGTTTTGCAGGTTAGGGATCAGGAGAGTGAACTTTGAAGTTAGCCTGAGTTTGGGGACATCTCTTCTTTCTTGTCCTCACCTCAAGATGACCAGAGATTCATTTGATGGGAGAATTCTAAGAGATCAGAATCTGGCTTACAGAAACGAGCACAGTACTGGAGTCAAAAAGACACCCTGATTGGCTCCATAACCTTGGAGACCAGCAGAGCTGTCCTTAATGATTGATTGATTGGTGGTTTATTCTTTTTTGTCAAAGAAAATCATGACATCAGAGAGCTGAATTGGATTTGAGTGAGGGTTTGCTGTGCTAAGTCACCAGCCTCATCTGGGACTGGTGGCCAGATATGGATCAGGATGACTGAAGATGGCCCTGGCTGTGAGACAATCAGGGTTAAGTGACTTGCAGAAGGTAGCACAGCTAGTAAATGTCTGTGGCTGGATTTGAATTCAGGTCCTCCTGATTTCAGGGCCGGCATTCTACCCACTATACCATATGTCCTTGGTCCTGACCAAAATCAAAGTGATCTTTCTCTTCCTACTCCTTTTCCTTTTCCTCCTTCTCTTCCCCATCCCCATCCCCATCCCCATCAGCTTCATCCTTATACCCAAAAGCACATGTGAAGGGTTCTTGTTTTGGGGGAGCTTCCATTTTAAGACAATGGAGAACCTAAAACCAAAAGGACAAAAACAGGAAACTAGGGGCTATGAGTACATGGGAAAGCAGGTTTTAAATCTCTTAAGTGCCTTTCAGGACAAGGAGCTAAGATCAAGGGTTTGATTGAGAAGGGTGGGGAGGAGTTCCACACTCAGAGTGGATGGGGTGACCGAAAATTGCCAGTTCTGCACTGGTCAATCCATAACAGTTTCAAGAGGCAGGAGGAGATTTCAGAAGTCATTTGAATGGGGTGAGGTAGGTGATTTAAAAGAAAGGTTTTGCAGGATCAATACAGGGGTCTATTCCTAGAAGTTGGTTAATAGGATCTATTGAGGAAGGAAGGAAGGGAGGGAGAAAAATGTGGAACTCAAAGCCTTACTAAAAATGATTGTTGAAAACTGTCTTTGCATGTAGTTGGAAAAATAAATTTTTAAAAAATAAAAAATAAACATTTTTTAAGAGTCAAACAATAGGCTATGTGCTGGGGACATATACAAAAAAAAAGGCAAAAACATGGTCCTTGTCATCAAATTTTTCACATCCTAATGGGAGAAAACATATAAATAAATATATATGTACAAGATATAGCAAGAGTAAATAGAAAGTACCTAGGGAAAGGCAGCTCACTGAGGAACTACTTCCATTAACTGGGTGGTGTCCTGCCTCCACCACTGGAAGAGAAAGTTCTGGTGACTGTCTCTGGGTGTCTCTGGGTGACTGGCTTTTATGAGTAGTAGAGGTAATGAATCTCTTTTCTCCCCCTCCCTGGCTGCCTTGGGGACCTGGTCCTCCTTTCGTCCAGCCCTTTGCCTGGTCCTGGGCTGTATGATCTTCCCTGATGGCTGGGATGCGGAGACCATCCGGGATATGTGTGGGCAGAAGACAGGGAAGTATTCTCTGGGGGACTGCTCTGTTCGCTGGGCGTACATCCTAGCCATCATTGGTATCCTCAATGCCCTCATCCTCTCCTTCCTCGCCTTCGTGCTGGGTAACCGGCAAAACGACTTGCTGCAGGACGAACTCAAGACAGAGAGCAAAGGTGAGTGGGGAGGGACAGAGGGAGCCAGGTGCTCTCAACTGGCCAAGGTCCTGACAAGGCAGATGGGTTTCTCTGGAGTTCACAGGATAAAGGGGGGGGTGTGGATGGGGGGTTGGGGAGCCAGGAACAGACTTGAGCAGCTCTTCTCTGTGGGTCTGTCCACTAGCTCAGAGATTGATTTTAGAGAAGGAAAAATGATGTCTCATGTGGCTTGAGAGAGGTGAGACCAGGGAGCCTTGGATCACTTGTGTGCTATGGTTATCACCCTTCTGAGCACTTGTCTAAAGGGGACATGGAAGTGGGGTCCTGAGGCTCTTTCTTAGGCGCTGATCCAGAGGCCAGACTGTAATCCCTATAATGGAATTTTGCTACCTTGATTTGTGAGTCAGAAGACCTAAGTTGGGATCCTGGATTGTCCAATTTCTTTTTGTGATCGAGTCATTTCCTAGGCTATCTGGCAGGAAACTTAGAAGTCATTCAGGCCAGTCCCTTCATTTTGCAAATGAGGAAATGAATACATACAGAAAAGGAGTGATTTGCCTGATTCCAAACACATCTCTCCTTCCTTTGGACCAAGCTGCTGCTCTCTGGATCTGCTTCCTCATCCACAAAACAGGAATAATACTATTTACACTACTCATGTCACAAGCTCAAATGAATTGCTGCGGTTTTTTTTTTTTTTTTTTTTTTACTGATTTCATCTGATGTGGGAGAATTCCCTCTACCAAAGTCATTAGAAGACCTCTGTGACTCAGAGTCTTCCAGAATTGTATGAGGGCACTGGGAAGGGAACGGACTTACTTAAGGTCACACAGACACAATCGGGCAAAACTTGAACTCAGGTCTTTCTGATTCTGAGGACATCATTCTAGCTAGTGTCCTAGGCTGCTTCTCCAATGTTGGCTCCCAAATTAAATATATATATCAATAAATCTGAATGCAATAGAAATGGAAATTATTAATAACTTGGGCTTCCCCAGGCAAGGTTAGTAGGGACTATCTCATTTTAACCCAGGACCATCTCACTGAATCAATTTTGGGGGAAAGTCCACAATTCCTTCTTGTCACTCACACCTGAGAGTTCTTTGCTTGGCAGTTGAGGCAGAATGGCTAAGCTAAATTTATCCTTTTATGGAATCTTCTACCATCTTGCCTCACCTGACCCACTGTGTCTCATCTTTTTTTTTTTTTTTTGCAAGGCAATGGGGTTAAGTGGCTTGCCCAAGGCCACACGGCTAGGCCATTATTAAGTGTCTGAGGCTGGATTTGAACCCAGGTCCTCCTGACTCCAGGGCCGGTGCTCTATCCCCTGCACCACCTAGTTGCCCCTGTGTCTCATCTTCTTCCTCCTCATTCTTGGCTCCCAAAACTTTAGCCTCAAGTCACCCACAGACACGTCCAGGTGTTCCCTCTTGGGTCTTGCTCCCTCTTCTACTCTGTAGCTAGTGGTGTCCCTGGACTTAGAGCCTAGATTAACATTGACATTCACCTTCCCCTTTGTCCTAAGTTGCCTTTCCTTCTCCTATGTGATCCAGCCGGCCTGCACATGCTCAGCAGCCCTTAGGTCCACCCGCCCTGCTCCATAACTGCCTTTAAATCATAGGCCATCTCCATCAAGAACTCACCAAGCTACTCTTGATCCTTTGACCTAACAAAGCAGAAGGGTTATGGGCAATCCAAAACCCCAGATGAGGAAAAAATAAAAAGATTTGCTTGTGGAATGGAATGAATTATACCTGGTGGTCCTTGGAGCATAAAACAACAGACTATCAGAGTTGAGAGGGACCTTAGAGATTGGTCAGTGAATCCAAAGCCTTTATTTTGTGGTAAAAGTATTGAAACCCAGAGAGGAGAAATTATTCAAGTTACCCAGTTAATTAGATACTTATTCAGCACACACCTCACCGTCTATTCCCCCTCTACCTTTGGTCTCATCCAAGGCTCTCCCCAGAATTCTCCCAACTGTTGTTTTCTGGAGGAGTAGGGAAGACTTAGTAAATATATTAAATAAAAGTCAGATTTTTTTCCCCAAAATAATCTTGCACATTTAAATAAATGAAACTCTGAAAAAATGTCTCTTCCACAACCCGGAGAAAAACTGTGTATAGTTGCTCAAAGCTGCTTCTGCTCCTGCCACTATTTCTAAAAATGAGAAATCCCCTTGTGAATATTAGGACACTTATTTACTACAAAAAAGATTTCTTCTAAAACCTAGAGGAAAACTGTGTATAGTTACTCAAAGCTGCTTCTACTCATGTCACTATTTCTTTTTTATTTTTTTGACAAGGCAATGGGATAAAGTTGCTTGCCCAAGGTCACACAGCTAGGTCATTATTAAGTGTCTGAGACCAGATCTGAACTCAGGTCCTCCTGACTCCAAGACCAGTTCTCTATCTACTTTGCCACCTAGCCACCCCTCATGTCACAAGTGGTAGATCCCCTTGTGAATATTGGTACACAGAATATTTTCTCTGGATTGTGAAGGTCAGGGTCTATGAAAGATCCATCCTCTGTACTGGATATTGCTTTTGGATAATAATGGTTGAGGCAGGTGTATGCTGGTAAGCATTTAACAATCAGCTCTTTAACAATTAGCTCTATGGGGCACAGGATTACATACTATATACTTTCAGTTTTAATCTGCATTTTTTTCTCCATCACTTTCCTAAATCCAGACAAGCAACAAAACAATAAATGAAGCTCAGATTTGTGGTGCTTTTGGTTTCTAGATGCTCATGCTGAAGATTTATCACTGACCTGTCCAAGTTGGCTCCAGCATATGCTTGGGTTGAAGGGGGACGTCACCAAGACAGCCCTCCTTGGGGATGGATTAGAATAGACTGGAATGATGACTTCCTCCCATGTTCCCCGTTGAATTACATGCTCAGTGTCAAAGTCACTGGGAATTTAGGGAAGGGTCCTTTGGCTTGTGTAAAGGGTCTATGGCCTCAAGGGGAGACCGGCCAAAGGAGGATGTCTTCATCTCCCTTGTTTTCCTCCCCAGTGTGGTGTAGTGGAGACAGTCCTGGAGAGAAAGTCAGAGGACCTGGGTTTACCTCCTGGATCTGCTACTTAGTACCCTGTGGGGTCTTAAGGGGGTCCTTTTCCCATTTTAGGTCTCAGTTTCTTCATCTATGAAATGAGTGTTAGTCTAAATGACCTCTGAAGGGAATCAATGAGCCTGTATTCCAAGGGGATTATTTCTTTCCTTTTTTTTTGGCAAGGCAATGGGGTTAAGTGGCTTGCCCAAAGCCACACAGCTAGGGAATTATTGTCTGAGGCTGGATTTGAACTCAGGTCCTCCTGACTCCAGGGCCGGCGCTCTATCCACTGTGCCACCTGGCCGCCCCCCAAGGGGATTATTTCTGAGAGACAAGATTAAGGACTAGTCCTTCCTTAACCTCCCTTAAACCCATTCTAAGGGACAAAGGTTGGGAAGGGTTCAGGTTTCTAGGTCAGGACCTTGTTCCTCACAGGGGCAGGGATGGGGCTTAGGACGTCTTTATCTAACTGGCTTTTTGTCTCTCTCTGTCTGTCTCTGTCCTTCTGTCTATCTTCTCTTTTACTCTCTCCCCCATCCTGACCACCCCACCCTGCTCCTTTGCTCCCCGTCCTGACCCCCTTCTCTTGCAGATTTTGTTGGCTCTGCGGTAAGTTCTGTGTTACGGCCTGGTGGGGAGGTCCCAGGGTGGGGGGTCCTCCCCTGTCCAGTTTCTCACTCACAGGGACCCTGAGGGGCAGGATCTCAAGCCAGAAAAATGAGATGAGTTCCACTTGTCCAACCCTCCCTCTCCTCTCTGTCCATTTGACCCCTAGGGCAGACCCTGACATCAGACTCCTCTCACAGTAGGGCTGCCCTCCTGCCTTTCCCTGATCCCTCCCAATCTCTATTCCTGGCCAAGGGAGCAGATGGGGGTGGCTTCCTGACCTCAAGAAAGTCTTTCTCTCTGGACCCAGGGAAGGCCTGGGCTCTGGTTCTCAATGGCACTGGACTTTCAAGAGAACCCGACTTCCCCTGGGCCTCTCTGGCTTTCCTTGCCCCACTGTCCCCTCTAACTTCATGGAAGGTATCAGGGCCAGATCAGGCCTACTCCCAGGCCACAAAATTTGCAATCACCAATGGTGACTCAGTGACCAAATCTTTTGGTTCCAGATCATGGGGGAAACCCCTGTATCCTTCTGGGGTTCCCCTTCCCTGTCTGGCCCTCTAGGGTCCCCACCCACAACTGCAGGTTCAGTTCTCAGTTTGGGGGCTGCCCCTCCTGGTGCTGACTCCCTCTGTCCTGGCCCCCTCCACTCCCTCCCACTCCCCCCCCTCCCAGAACATAACAGAGATGCTGCCACTGGGCCTTGCCCTCTCTGGAGGCCCCGGACTGGACTCTTTCCCGCCTTTTTCTGCCACCGACGGTTCAGTGACGTGCACCTCGAAGCCTCAGATGCTGCCAACCTCCCTCGGGCGGCCTCCCCGAGACCCTGCTCTCCCCAGCCAGCTCACCTAAGCTGAAGATGACCTGCCTGGAGGGAGGGAGCCTGGAGTCCTGGGGCCACTCACCCCCTCCTCCTCTCTTCAGCCAACATCCCACTGGCCACTGGCCCCACCGCTTTCACTGGGGTCCAGACAACTGCAGCTTTGTTTCAAGACAAAAAGATCAACTGAATTAACTGGCGAGATTCAGAGATGCTGGGGAAAGGCCCGGGCCAGCTTTTCCTCCATCTCCCTCTGTGCAGGACCCCCTCGCCCCCTTCTTGCCCTTTCACGCTGAACCAGAGCAAGCACTGGAGCGGGCCAGAGGGGAGGGGGTTGCTTTCATTCTGGACTGGCCTCCAGCCTCCTCCTGACCCTCTCTCGGGAGGACTGCTCCGCAGACTGGGTCCAGCCTCAATGCCCCCCACCTGCCCCCGGCCTGGGCCCGTTTTGTACAGCACAGAATTCTCAGTTCTTTTGTTCATGGGGATGGGGGAGGGAGAATGGAAGAGGGGGCCCAGAGACAACATTCCTCTCCTCCATCTGCCGGTGGCAGAAACTGTCCTGTTTCTTTGATACTTTTATGTGCAACTTGAACTTGCAGCTCACCTCCAAACAGGGTACTCCCCATCCCTCCCCCCAACCCTGCCACCCCGTGTCCACATCTTCTCTCTGCACCTCCCCCTCAAGCAGGGGACTCCACCACTATCACTTTATGCTTTAAGCCCATTTTTTGGAGACATGATGGGGCTGTAAATGGGGCCAAGGGAACAGGTGAACACATGAGTGTGTATGTGTGTGTGTGTGTGTGTGTGTGTGTGTGTGTGTATGTGTGTATGTAGAATGCGAGTCATGTGAACTATTGGTTGTCAGAGAGAGAATGGGCTTCTTGCCTTATCTCCTTTCCCCCATCCACCCACCCTCTGCCTTTCTTTTCAGAGTGGAGAGATGGAATGAGGGGCACCAGGGGAAGCTCACAGGGTCCTCTGCATTGTAGGAACAGAGCCACTAGCCTTGGGGACCTCAATGGGGTTCAAACCTTCTTTCAACTCCCTCCCATCCCCCTCCAGAAGAGTGGGTGTTCCCATTCACTCTGACCATTGAGCATACCCATGGGATGTAGATTGGATTAGGAGGCTCTCTCAGAACAGCCCCCCCCCCCCAACGGATTAGAACCTTTGCTTACCCTCTACCCGACCAGGAAAAGACAGAGCTCCAGTTTCCATACGTCTCTTTCCTAGGGCTGGGAGGCTAGGTCCTGGATGGTTTGGGACAGGGGTCACTTCTCAGGGGCCCTAGGCCCTTTTCCTTTCCCCCCCACCCAAGGGAAATCATTCCACTCATATACACCTCTAGTGTGGCCCCAGCACTGTGCTCCCTCCCGACTCCTTCTTCTCTCCCCTCCTACCAAAAGAACTTCATAAAAAGAAACCCCAACCCAAACCACACAGCAATGCTACATTACAGTTAGAGAGTGGACATACTGATCCCATGATCCAATGAAGCCGCAGGATTCCCCAGTCGACATCCCGAAGGTGAGGACAGACTCATCCAGGGATGGGAGTGGTATGAAAATGAGCTCTTTGAACATACACACCAGAGTTCCACATAGAAGGCTCCAGGGTGAGAGAAAGGAGGATAATAGTGAAAAAGGAGGAAAGAGACCTAGCAAGCACAAAGGCTTCAAAGAGGAAAAGGAAAGGAGAGAGGGGGAAGACATATGGGGGAAAGGAAGAGTAGGGTGCAAATGGGAGGTGAGAGAGACACACACATTTGGAGAAAGGAGGCAGAGAGGAGAAAAGTTGACAACTGAGGAATAAGAGGAAAACATGTGGTTGGAGGGAAAGACATATGGAGAGAGAAGTATGTAGAGGGAAACAGAAGCAGAGATGAACAGAAGGAAGAGGAGACAGATGGAGGAAAGGATTGAAGAAATTTAGATAGAAAGAAGGAGCTAAAGATGGGAGAAAGGGACAGGGACAGTGCTGGAGAATGAGAGATGAGAAAGGAAAAGGGGTACAGAGATTACAGAGGTCGAGAGACTTGAAGAGGAAGGAGGGAAGAGGCTGGAGAGTGGGAAAGGGCAACAGGTGGAGAGAAAGGGAAACAAAGGTGGGCAGAGAGGGAGACGGAAACAGACAAGGAGAGAGATTTTGAAAGAAGGGATGAGAAATAGGGAGGTAGAGATGAGAGAAACAGAAACAGAAGAGACATAAGAAAGTAAGAAAGACAGGAGAGAAGAAAGGGGAAAAGTGGGGAAGAGAAAGAAAGGTAGAAATGAGGGAGAGAAATGAGTGGAGAAGGAAAGGGAGACAGAGGCAAAAGGAAAAGGAGAGAGATGCAATGATTTGAAGAATAGGGAGAGACAGATGGGGAGAATGGAGGGACAGACTGCTGGAGAGCAAGAAGGAACGAGACACAAGAGGGAAACATGGGTGGAGACAAAGAAAAGACAGATGGGGAGAGGAAAGAAGCCAGGGAGAAAAGAGGGAAGCAAGAATTTTTTTTTTAAAAGAAAACTGGGAGGCAGAGGTGGAGAGATAAAGACTGACAGATGGGGAGAAAAGGAGATGGGAAAAACAGGAGACAGGAGAAATAGGGAAAGAGAGGAAACATTGGGAGAGAGAAATGGGAGGGAAAGGGACAGTAGGAAAAGGAAACTGCTGGAAACGAGACAAATACAAATGGGGAAAGATGGAGAGGAAGCACTGGGAGAGAGAAATGGGAGGGAGAGGGACAGTGGAAAAAGAAACAAATGGAGGTTTAGGGAGGGAGGGGAAAAGGGTGGGAAACAGGAAGAGATGGAGGGGGAAATAATCAGGAGAGAGAATGAAATAGGAAGAAGGTAGTAAATGGGGAATGGATGAGAAGGAAGGGGGAAAACATTTGGAAAGTGGAAGCAAGGAGGCAGAAATGGGGAGAGGGAGGCAGATGGGGAGAACGGGAAAAAGATGGAGAACAACATGGAGGGAGGGAGAAGGAAAGGAAATGGGAATGGATAGAAGAGAAGGAACAAGGAATTGAATGGGGAAAAAAGGAGGGAGCATCCTATGGGGAAGGAGACTGACAGATTTGAAGAGATGGAGGTAGGGATAGGGATAGGGAAAGTGACTATTAGGGTGAGGAGAGGAAAATTTGCTCTCCAAAGGCTTGAAAACTTCCAATACTGCAATTGAAGACTGAGGATAAAAGGTCCCCCATATACTCCAACTAGTCAAGGCGGACTTCCTTGCGTGAGCCTGGGCTGTGATTGGGGATGGGGATGGGGTAGTGGTAGCATCCGACCTATCCACCCTTTCTCCCTGAGTCTTTCTCCTCTCAACACTATAGGACAGGGTTCGGCTAGAAATCCAACCCTAACAGGCTGGATTTGAGTTGAGGCTGTTTCCTTTTGCTGAGAGATTAGAGTGAGGGGGATGGTGTCTTCAGAGGACAGCTCCTATTCTGATGAAACTGGGCCCTGTGGAGAAGAGGGAGGGAGACTGGCTCCCCAGAAGACAGAGCTGCAGGGAAAGAACTAATGATGGTTACAACCCAGGCCAGGTCCCCTGGGAGACATGAGCAGACCGAGGCCTTGGGAATGGGCCTGAGTAGACTGGAGTCTTAGGGAAAGTAGTTTCTCCTGGAGCATTGCACCAAGACACAACCCAGGGGACTGGCCCAGGAGAAGTTTCTCAGACATCTGATACTGTCAGAATCAACAGGTTGGATCCGACACTTGATGCTTTGATCAGCATTATGTAAGCGGGGCTGAGGTCCACCCAGGTCCCCTCCTCCTTGGTAGCCCAGAAACATGAAAACTATTGCTGGAGAACTGAAGGAGGAGGGGGTAGATTCAATTCATAGGGGATTGAGGGGGACAGGAGCAGAAGGTACTCCATCCAGTGTCTAGACTTAGGAATACTAAAGGGACAGTTGGACTCTGGACTCCAATGAATGAATGAATAAAAAAAGCATTTATTAATTGCTTACTGTAGGGCAAAGCATTGTGCTAATGCTGGTGACAAAGAGAAAAGCAAGACAGTCCTGCTCTTAAGAAGCCCATATTCTTATGGGGGAGATCACACATGTAGGAATTTTCTGTTGTAAATCAGATGAAAATGTCCTTTGTCCTTAGAACACAGTATCACTATAAATGGTTATGCATCTTCTTCAATAGAATCTTCTGGGTACCTGAGCAGTATAGGGTGGCAGTCATATCTGAATGAATGTTTGGAGTTGTTTCCAGAGACAGCCCTAGAAGCTTCTTACTTTGGATTATGGGGTCCTTGCATTCAGATAAATTTTGGGGGGGTCTAATGAACTTGGATCGGAAAAATATCTTTATTTTCACTAATCTCTAACTAAAATTTAGCATTTCCTCCAATTATTTGGAAACATGAGATTTCATGAGGAAAATTTGAGGATTCCAAAGGCTTCAGCAGACTGTCAAAGGTGTCCATGGCACAATAAAGATTAAGAACCCCTTCCCTGAGCAGAAGTACCCGGACTTTCCCTTACTCCTCTATCTTGGCCCAGAAAGACTCTGGAAACCACACCCCTAAGCCAGGAAGTTAGCCAGCCTCTTGGACATGCCTAGTTAAGGTTTACCAAATGTTATACCTGTTTACCCTAAGTTGGAGATTTTCAGAAGGAATGACTTCAGTGGAAGAACATCCCATCTTTTGGAGATCCAGTGAAAAAGGCTTCTCAGTCGGGGGAATGATAGATTATAGGTTTCAGGCAGAGCCTTGAAAACTCACAGGTCATCTACTGGAATTCATGGCCTGGTGATAGTGGGAACCAGAGACAGGGAGAAGGGTCCAGGCTTTTATGTTAACGAAGGACGGAGGGATGGTGTTGGTGATATAACAGTTTGACAAACCTCTCTAGGGCAGCGTCCTTCAGATGGGAATGGAGTGAAACTTGGGGAAGTGAAGCCAGAAATGTCTTTTTTTACAAAAGCCATGTCCAGTCAATATCTCAACCAAGTTGACCCTCCCTCAATTGCCACTCCTTCCTAGCCTGCGGTTCGAACCAGCTGGAAGGGGGTTGGGAAGGGGGAGTTTCAGTTTCCAAACAGCTGGATGCTTTGTCCCCAGTGGTGGTGGTGGTGGTGGTGGTGAGGGTCCTGTGACATCTGTTGTTAGCCTAGCTTGGTCTTGTGAATACTTCATCAGTTAGTACAGTTTGAGTGTATCTTCACTCTTCATTGTTAGACATGGGAACCTCAGTTTTGGTCTTGGAGCCCCTTTGATGCTGGATTTTAGCTTCAGTGCAGGTGGAATGGTGTTCAATAAAGGAATTTATATCACCAGTTCTGACTGCTTACTCTGCTTCATCTACTGGTTCCCAAGCACCCTGTTGAGCCATGAAATGGCATTCTAGATGGATCTTCTTGGCTTGCCCCCAGTACTTTCCCTTTTGTAAACTAGCCTACGTCCTCTACTCCCAGTACTTGGCCATCTCTAAATTTGTGCTGAAAAAAATCTTTTTCATTGCACAATGAGTCACAAAATTATTCCTGCTCCTTGACCCAGTGGTGCCATTTCCAGTATTCCCTAAGAAGTTATAGAAGAGAGATCTCACTTTGACAAATACTCTGAGGGAAATTTGTGATATGAAAAACCCAGAAACAATCATTGTATCTAGTGATACTAAGAGAACTTGAATCATCCATGGCATATGAATGTAATGGGATATGATATATTGGTGCCATATAAAATTATAAGAGCGTGTGATTTAATGAAGGTTGGTCATGTATGACAGAGTGAAGAGAATACCTACTGTGCAGTTAGTGAATCTGAGCTCAAATCCCATTTTTGATGTGGTTTTGAGTGGTGTCCCTTGACTTCCCTGGGCCTAAAAAGAGGGAGTTGGAGTAGAATTCCCTTCTAAGTCTATGATCCTGTGAGTAAGGAAGACCTGTTAAAGTTTTTTTTTTTTTTTTGGATTTTTCAAGGCAATGGGGTTAAGTGGCTTGCCCAAGGCCACACAGTTAGGTAATTATTAAGTGTCTGAGACCAGATTTGAACCCAGGTACTCCTGACTCCAAGGCCGGTGCTTTATCCATTGCGCCACCTAGCCACCCGGAAGGGCTTTCATCTTGTCTCTGACTATGTAGACTGTGTGGTCTTGGGCAAGACCCTTAACATCTCAGTGACATTCTATGAGGTGATAAATGGATCTATAGTTTTATTAATATAGGAAATTCCCTCTACCAATGCAAATTTCATCTTCTCTTCAAATTAGTCTTAGACAGCTGCCTAAAGCATTAAGGGCCAAATTTCCAATTTGCATTGGCAAAATGGAACTTATGTGCATCCAGTTAATGACATCAGTGAAATGGTCAGGTTTCCCTCCATTCCCCAATAATCCTGACTCTCCAATGATGGAGAAAACAAATATATAGATAATAAAAGAAGTGATGTGGACTGAAGGAAGCAGCATCAGGATGACACAGGTATATAAACAGTAGTAGAGTTGGGACAGCATTCAGAAAAGCAAAATATAAAAAGGAAACATGGAAATATATGACATTTTTGTTACTCTCTTATTGACACATTTACAAAAGTCTCCAAACTGCAAATAGTGGTGGTATGATCTTTTCCTATTTTTTTGTTGCTCTAAATGCTTGGTTTTGTTGTTGGTGACTAACTTGTGAATTATAGAAGGAAAAAAAAGCCAGCAGTCATGCCCAAGCCAGATAGTGTAGACCCTTGTTATGTTAACTTTAGAGATGAAGAGACTGCAGACTGAGGTACAGAAAAAAAGGGTGTTACTCAAAATTGTTTCTGGTTAGAAATGACAGATGTGGAATTTGGATTCATTATCTAAATTCAGAGTACATGTTCAGTTGCTTGTTGCCCTGCTTTGTTGCTATTGGAGATGCAAGAGACAATTTGACTTGACAATGTTGCCATAAGATTCTGAAATTTCTAGGGTTCTTGTATCTATATTTGGAGTATTTCCCATTTGTCTACTGCTGGAAGAATATTTTTTTTGATCTCTGGTTTGTGAAAAAGTTCAAGAGGCTAGGGGAACTACTGTTGGGTAGAGTCCTACCCTGATTCAGCAAGCATAGGATTGAGAGGATAAACTAGGATATTACCTAGGGAGGTAAAGGAAACAGAGGCCCAGGGTTGGCCTAGTTCCCATAAGTATTAAGAAGAGTTGGAATGTGAACCCAGATCTTCTGACTCATTCCCACTATACTGTTCCCTCTCTTGGCAGTGTTCCCTAAACCTTCAAATAATTAAACATTTCCAAAAATTATTCTCTTAGTCTTAGATGTTAAGGGTTAGCTTATGGTTTTCTCTTAAATTTCCCTTATTATTATGATTTTTTTAGGCAAACAGGATTGTGATTTGCCCAGGGTCATATAGCTAAGTATCTGAGGCTAGATTTGAACATGGATCCTCTTGACTCCAGGAGGAGTGCTTTATCCACTGTTACTGTCTCTCTCCCCCTTTATTCTTCTGTAAATCAAATCCAAAAGCAGAGAAAAATTCCCTGTAGTTAATCCCAGAAAAAGGCCTTGGGCTCAAACCACATTTAATTATTGTTTTTTTTTTTTTTTGTTATTTCTGTTTTTGTTAAGAATGAGTTAATTGACTTGCCCAAGATGACACAGCTGGCTTGCAATTATCAAGTATCTGAGGCCACATTTGAATATTCAGGTCCTCCTGATTCCAGGGCTGGTGCTCTATCCACTGTGCCACCTTGCTGCCCCTAGAAGAAATAGTTTAGTGAAGAGTAAATGAAATCTCAAATATTTAGAGCTAAAAGTTTCCCTCTAAGGAAACTAGTGTTACTCTTGTTTTATACATGAAGGAACTGAGGTCCACAATCCAAGGTCACATAGGTGATAGTCATATCCAAATGAATAACCCTGTGTTCTTTCAACTGTCTCAGTTTGTTTTGGAATTTTGCCTTTGCCACTCTCCAAAAAAGTTGTGCGATCATGAGCAAGTAGGTATCTCTGGATCTCAGCTCATCTGTGGAATTAGGATGCTGGATTAGATGGTTGTGAGGTCCCTTCCAGCTCTCATGTTTAATGTTTCAAGAGAATTTGATTGAAGATCCTAAGGCACAATCTCTTTCATTATCCTCATTTATGAAATGGGTATAATGCTCACAGTCCAGGGTAATGTTAAATATCAAATGAAACAAAGAATACCAAAGTATTTAGCCACCTGTAAAGTAGCTAAAGGCCTCCATAGAGGTATTGTTCTGCCATCACTATAATAACTTCTATCAAGCAATCAATCTGAGACTTGCAGTAATGTCTTTCGGTGACATTGGGATCTTGCAATAGTAATCCTAGGAAGTATCCTATTGGCATGGGGAAGTCCTATCTATATACAGATGTGCAGATAGAAAGATACTCCTAGGTTCTAGGTTCTTCTATTCCCCTTGTCTCTGTAGTAGATCAAGATGAATTCTGGTTTTGAGGATTTAAGGTAAGAGACCAATTTGGATTGTCAAAAATAAAAATGCTTTGGAATAGAATATTGCTAAGTTTCCCTCTAGAGCAGGGATTCTTCAGTTTTGTTTTTCGTTTCGCTTTTTGTCAGACCTCTTGGGCAGACTGGCAAAGCTTACAGACTCCTTTCTCAGAATTATGCATTACAAAGAAAACTCAACTGAAATAATTATCAATGTAGGCAATAGGTGGCGCAGTGAGAGCACTGGGCCTGGAGCTAGGTAGACTCACTGAGTTTGAATGTGACTTCAAGACCCTTACTAGTTGTGTGATCCTGGGCAAGTCACTTAGCCCTGTTTGCCTCAGTTTCCTCATCTGAAAAAATGAGCAAGAGAAGAAAATGGCAAATCCCTTCAGTATTTTTGCCAAGAAAACCTTAAATGGAGTCACAAAGGGATGGACACAATTGGAAAAAAACAACTAAATTATTAACATAGCAGCTAGGTGGGTACAAGTGTATAGAGCTGGTTCAGGAAGGAATTTTCTTGAGTTCAAATCTAGCCTCAGATACTTCTAAGCTGTGTGACTCTGGGCAAGTCATTTCATCCTGTTTACCCATTTCCTCATCAGCAAAATGAACTGGAGAAGGATTTGGCAAACCAATCCAGTTATCTTTGCCAAGAAAATTCTAAATGATGTCACAGTCAGAAATGACTGAAAAACAACTGAACAAAAATTATCAATTTCTTTTTTTCCTTTTTTTTAGTTTTTGCAAGGCAATGGGGTTAAGTAGCTTGCCCAAGGCCACCCAACTAGGTAATTGTCTGAGGTCGGGTTTGAACTCAGGTACTCCTGCCTCCAGGGCCGGTCCTAGCCACCCCCCAAATTTGTTTTTTTATTTTTTTTAAGATTTTTTCAAGGCAAATGGGGTTAAGTGGTTTGCCCAAGGCCACACAGCTAGGTAATTATCAAGTGTCTGAAACCGGATTTGAATCCAGGTACTCCTGACTCCAGAGCCAGTGCTTTATCCACTGTGCCACCTAGCTGCCCCTCAATTTATTTTTTTTTAAAAAGACTCCAAGTTAAAATTTTTTCTTAAAAGTTGAGTTTTAAGATCCCAGGATAATAATCTCTCTATTCTAGATTATAGGCTGCAAATAGAGTTTTGGATTATCTCTAACTAGGTGTCAGTATATCTAGACTTAACTGAATATTTCAAAACTGAAGCTGCTTGAATACGAGATGTGACTATTAAATATCAAGGGTGCTTCTAAAGAGAACATAAAAAATTACAAATAAAATAATACTGTCCCTTATTCAATAAACATTTAGTAATTGGATCTAGAATTATAGGACTAGATGCTGTAGTAGATAAAAAGGTTAGATTTATAGGATTCTTACCATGGTGTCAATATAAGACACTAAAATAAACTGTTGTTTTCTTGGATTTCCTATATTTTACTATTGCACTGATTCGTATACACTAGCATTATGTTCTTCTTACCATTTATTGGGCTTAAAACTAGTGCTAAGTGAAACTTAAAAATTGTCCTTCTGGGGATTGACATTGTGAAACCCAATGCAATGCTACAAGGGGGGGGGGGGAATCACAACTAGCTCAGAGAAGGATACGATCAAATAAGGTTTTTGTTTTGAAGTGGTTTGAACCATGCATTCACTGAAAATTCCTCTAGCATGAGGAAAATAGAAAATCCCTTACCTTTTTTTCTCCGTACAGCTGTCAAGGTTAAGGCTGCCTTTAATTACTCTTCTTTTGGCTAGTTTGTAGACCTACCTTTCCTCAGAGGCATCATTAACAACAGAGGTAGAAGACAAAAACAGTTTCTAGTCCTGGCTTTAGCACCAGCAGTGAAACTTTCAAGTCTCTAGGTCTTGAGAAAATACTTCCCAATGAAACCTTATCTATTGTATTTGTCAGAGCTGACCATGAGTCCTCTTGAGTATTTGCTCCTCTCTGGCTTTTTGAGACCTCTCCTGGTTTGTTTCCTATCTGTCTTGATAGCTTTCTTCTCCTTTGCTAGGTCCCCATCTATGCCTGCCCTCTGCCCTCAAACTGTGGTTCTCCTTATGGGTTCATATTGAACCAGTTTCTCTTCTCCCTGTTCTGTAACATCATCATCATCATCTTTAATTCATCTTTTATACAAAAGACTCTCAGAACTGTACTGTATATCCAACTTAGCTCTTCCCCGAGCTTTGGTTCTACATCAATTGTCTATTGGACACTTCAAACCACATGTCCTGGAGACATCTCCGATAAGTCCAAAACAACTTTTTTTCCCTAAATTTTTCCCTCTTCCAAGTTCACCTGTTTTTTCCCACAATCCTTATGGTGTCTGAGATTTGAAACTTTGGCATTATTCTTGACTCCTTCCACAGATCAGTCTCCTTTCCCACTTTGTTTCAGGTCCTTCATCACCTCACCTAGATTACTACAAAAGCCCTCTTCGAATTGGTCTCCCTAACACATATCTCTTTTTACTTTGTTCCAGTGCTGTCAAATTAATTTTCCTTAAGAGCAGATCTGACATGTTCCCAATTCTAATTATTGCCTCTAGAATAACATACTTCTACTTAGGTCCAGATAAGTTTTACAAACCTGACCCCAACCCATTCTTCTAGTCTCAATGGATTTTCTTCCTCTACCTTGCACTCCAGTCTAAGTGGCCTTCTGTGTGCCTCTTTCATCTCCTGTTCTCCAGGCCTAGACTGTTCCCATCCCTACCTTAATTAGTCTTTCTCCTTTGAAGGGGCAGCTTAGGCCCTGGGGAGTCTTTCCTGCTCCCCACCACTGCTAGTATTCTCCTCCCCAAACTGCCTTGTATTAATTACTTTTGCTACATTATGTCTAACATACATCTGTAATTTTTTTAGATTATGTCTCCATTATGTCTCTCCCAGTAGAATGTATGTTCCCTTCACCCAGGGATCTCTTCATTCTGTGTCCTTGTGCCCTGGGGTCCAGCCCTGCATCTGGCACATTAAAAGGACTTCCTATTCACTGACTAATTGCTCTGCCAGTCTAGGAGCTGTGTAAACAAATGGGGTTTCGGGTATGAAGACATTTTGTAAAGTTCTAAAGATTCTGTAATTTTACAAACTGCCCCACAATGCATGAAGCAACACCATCTATTTTTTCTGGGAGGGTTCCTGTTCCTACCAGACAAGCATGCACATGCCTATTCCTGCTATGTCTCCGGTTCTATTTCAAGACTTCAGGACAGAGTGGGATCTTCTTCACCTAGACAGAAGAGTCACTCATTACAGCTTTTCAGAAAGAATGTTTAGAACAAAGTACTAAGTAGGTCAAGCTCCAAAGCTGTTTGAGCTACTTATTTTCTTCTAATGCGAAAGGATACACCCCTAACCCTGCTATGTCACCATATATCCCTGGGTCAAAGGGTCTGATTAGTGCAAACCTATCTCTGCTCATGGGAAAACTCTCACTCCCTCACCAAGACAGTCTCACTTTTGCCTAGGAAGCACACTATTATTATAAACAGACTAGAGTATATCACATTGAGAAAAAGTAAAATTTTTAACTTTTTTGATTATCAAGGTAAGTATTTTATTATAAAAATTATTACATCTCTTGTGAAAGTTCAAATGTTACAGCAAGGTGTAAACACTCCACTTGAGAAAGAAGTGACACTTCTTCCCTTCCAAGAGTTCTTCCCCCCCACCCCCCTCCCCATCCCCAGGAGGTCTGGTCTCTACAGCACCCTGCCCACACAGAGTGGCTGGGGCTTTCTGCATGTGCCAGGCAGGTTCAAGGTGGCCTGCCAACTATGCTCTCTCCTCTGCTCACTGTGAAGAGGAGAATGTGAACCCCAGTCCAAACGGAGAGGCATTTTACACACATTTTATATAATATACAAAGAAACCAGCTTCCTAGGCGACATGATTCTCATTCCCAACGCTCTCCCAGACTGATGGGTTCTTGTAGGGGAATGAAGTACTTTGTTGTTTCAATTTTTAAAAAATCTCCCCTTTTTTGAGCAAACACCTGATTTCAATTTTGGAAATAGTGAAATTTTGTAACAGTCACACACAAAAAGAGAAGACTGTGCATATGATAGTTGTGGAGAAGAGGAAGAGAAAAAGAAAGAGGAAGAGAGGCAGGGAGGAAGGTGGGGAGGAAATATGGAGGGAGACTCACAGTATTATCCTGTCCAAAAGAAAAGAAGGTCCACTGCAGCACCAGGGATTATACCTGTTGTATATTAGCTAAACCTACTATGGTTATAACTGAATATAAAATTAGATAAATAAAAACACGCCAGATATTACCGTAAACAAGTGAAAGAAATAAGCTAGCAACTGTATGGAATTGAACGATTGTGCTCCCCACACGCAGGCCTGCTTCAGAGCCCCTCTTTGATGTGTACAGTAGGCACAGAGCCCAAATGGGGGCTTCCAGGCTGCTCCTGTGCTGGCCCTGGACAGCACTGGGCATGTCTGGGTCTGTGGGCAGTCTCACAAGGGCACCCAGCCCCCACCAATAAAAACTTCCCCAAAGAAACGCATGACGCCCACTTCCAACCTAATGGCTGGCAGGGACAGCCCGGCTGTCACACATGCACAGTACCCATTCAGGGAGGTGTCCTCCTGAGTGACCTCCCCATTACACAAATGCACTGAATGTGACAGCTCAAGTCAGAACCTCTCAGATACGGGAGACAGGAAAACATAAAATTCAGATGATCCCCAAACCATATAGAATTCCAGCCTCCTTCCCGATCCAACTTATTAAGACCTGTTAGGTAGTAGCACAACTAACCAATCAGATCCAAATGATTTCTCTACCCACTGGAGAAGATGTTAGTGAATAAAAAATGGCTAAGAGGGGGACCAAGGGGAGAGAGGTGGACAGCAGCAGAGAATGGATAATCAACCCCTGAATAATCCAGAGCTGGCTATAGCCTCATCCTTAGAGGAGACATCCTTTAATCACAACACATGCTCCAAGCCCCACCACCCCCCCTCCCCAGCTACCCACTTCTTGGGGACTCTAGGATAAAAGAAAGGAAGCATTTGTTTTCTGCTGACAAACCTTGGCTAGATTTGTTGGTGACTGGAATGGTCATTTTAAGGGAGGAATGCCTGCCTTCCATGAGTATTGGAGAACCTGGCCCTAATTCAGATGGCTGTGAATTTTGTTCCCCCTTATTTTTTTCCATAATTGCTTTCAAATTAAAAAAAAAAAAAAGATGTCCTCACTGCCAAAGTGACTACAGGTTATGGGCACAATGGGAGATGGAGGCTTGACCCAAGTCATTGCACTTAGAACCGTTATTAACTGAACCACCATTGGCTTCACAACAATGCACCCTCAACAGCAGGAGAAACTTCTCTACAGTCTCCACTTCAGACAAGATTTACAGCTTCCTCCAAGGCTAGAGGCTAGCAATGCCCACGAGTCTCACTCTCCTCCTCAGACCTGATCCTCTGGCACCCTACACTCCCCTCCACAGCCACGTGCTCAGCCAGGCTCCAGAGGCCATCGGAAGCAGCTCGGGGCTCATTTAGTTCAGTCTGCCCAGATCCAGAAGTAGGCCCTAGGAAAGTCCTGTCTGAGTCTTCACTCCAGGCCCTTGCAGGGGCTGCAGTCTGTATGGATGCCCTCCTCCACTCCCTCGGGGTGGGTAATGCTGTGAATTGGAAACTGTGGACACCCTGGAGGCCTGGAAGGGAGCTGACTGTCCAGAGGTGGGCAGGTTGATAGTCCGTAAGTCTGATGGCAACGACCTAGAATTGGGGGGGAAAGATGTGGAACTCCAAGTTCCTGTGCTGGACTGAGAAACAGAGTCTGAGGGGAGAGAGTCTGAGGGGCCTTGCAGGGGAGGACTAGCAGCAGCAGAGGGGCAGCTCCTCTTCTGGATGCTGCTGCTTCCAGAATGTGGCTGGCTGTTGAAATACCCTGGTGTCACAGCAAAGAGTCCCAGTGAGTCTGTGGGTACGGAGTGGGCAGGGCTGGAATAGGACGTAGAAGAAAGGGAAGATTCTGAAGAACTGTGGGAAGGGGTATTTCCAGACCTCAGGGCTGCAGTGCGATAACTGTATCCTGGAGACTGAGTAGGGTGTCCTTTGTAGGGGGAAGAACTCTGCTGAAGGAGGCTCTGTGACTCTGTCCGTGGACTGTCACACTGAAGGAGCTGAAAAGGAGAAAAGTGACAACAGTATGAGGAGTGAACAGGTATTGCATCTCCCCCTCGCCCCCAATACCTTTTTTTTTTGGATGCACACAAAAAAAGCTTTGTATAGAACTAAAAATTTACCAGGCCATACTAGCTAACTTGTTAACATAGTGGAAAATACACTATTGGATATATTTCTATTTTGCTTATATAGATTTATTTCCCCAAGAATGTATTTTCTATAACTGCTACAAAATACTTGAGAATGATTTTTCATGTGATTTTTGACAATGACATCAAGTCACCTTAGTCCCTGCAAATGGTAACCATTTCATGAATGTTGTCTAGGCCTATAATAGTTCCCAACAGGAAGCTCCTCCTTACCTGGTAACTATATCGAGAAGGGCTATAAACAGCTGAGCCTTTGGAGAGAGCAGAGCTTGGTGTCTCTGGGCCTTCTCCTTCTGCAGGATCTGGAAGGTAGAACAAATAACTGCACAACTTGGCTTCTTGCAATGACATAATCAGCATCACTCTTTTATGGACCTGAAAATGGACTAGGCTACCTTTAGTGAAATTCAATACCAGAAAACAGGTTACCAAGGGATGAACTTTGGGGTACAGCAATATCTACTAAAACACTGGTAAAGAACTAGGTGGGAATGGTTAGGATTTCTCCTGATGAAGGAAGGATTCACATTGGTAAAGGTCATGGAGCCCAGAACTGTCTATTGCTCTAACATATTTTGAAAACATACATTTGTTCCAAAGAGATTATATTAAAGGACTTGAATTCTGCATCTATTTCTCAATTTCTTCTTCAAGAATACAGAAAATTTCTACTTTACAATGTCATAAGCTGCAACTCTTGCAATTTCCATTTCTTCAAGCAAATGTTGGATCTTTGTCAAAGTAAAGTGCCACAGGCACTGTGCATCTTCTGGTGAAGTTAGAATTGTGGGTGGAGAAGAGTTAGTCTACAATAGCCATCCCCTTCTGCCATGGCCAAAGGAACCACCACAATTTATTGATAGTTTTTCTTTCTTTTTTTTTCTTAAGGTTTTTTGCAAGGCAAATAAGGTTAAGTGGCTTGCCCAAGGTCATGTAGCTAGGTGATTATTAAGTGTCTGAGGCCAGATTTGAACTCAGTTCCTCCTGACTCCAGAGCCAGTGTGCCACCTAGCCACCCCCTAGTTTTTAATTTCTTACTCAATTAACATGTTTGCTATATTACATTTTATGGTTCTAAGTTCTCTTGTATTCATTACCTCATTTAAGCCTGGTGAGAACAGGATGATTTTTCTCCACACTTTACTTCTGAAGAAACTGAGAATTAAAGAAATTCAATGACTTGCCTAAAGTCATTCAGACAGGGAATGGAAGTACAAAGTCTTGACTCCAAATGGAATATTCTTACCTGGGATCCTTTGCCACCTCAAGAGTATGTAATAATAAGCACTTGCTATTCATTAAAGCCTTTCTCCCCCCCCCCCCCCCCCCAGCACTGAACATGTTGCTTGGTAATGGAAGCACTTAATATATATGTTTGTTGACTGATTGAAATCACCTCATTTCATATACCTGCTGCTGCCAGAGTGAGTGGAATATGGGAAGAAGGTAAGTGGTTAACTCTGGGCTTATACAATAAATGTTCGTTCTGATTTCCTTGCCCTTCTCTACTTCATTGTTTATGGAGAAGGATTTCTAGCTTTTTTTGGAGAAATTAAAGCACATTTAAACAGTCAAAAATCAAATCAACAACAAATTAGAAGAATAAAAATGAAAAGATATGGTGTGTAACAGGTCAACTTCAACCAGATTAATTTAAACAAGCAAATGCAAAATGCAAAATAAAAAAAAGGTGAAATCAGATAAAAAGAAACTGAACCATAATCTTCATTTCTTGAAAAATGCAAACAATGATCATAACTAAATGATCAAAAGAGTCCAGAAACCTCCCTTAGCCTACAGACCTGACCAGAGAGAGACAGAGACAGAGAGAGAGAGAGAGAGAGAGAGAGAGAGAGAGAGAGAGAGAGAGAGAGAGAGTGTACCCAAAGACAAAATGGGGTAAGAACTAAAAATTGTTTGAAAATCACTTAGAGAAAGCTTGCACAGATATTCAAAGAGCTGGTCTGAGACAAGTTAAAGAAGGAAGTTAGATAGTTGACAACAGATGAACAAGAGAATCTTAGAAACATGGCAGGTATATAAGAATTGGGTTTTACTCCCCCCCCCCCCCCCCCCGGGATGATGGTATTTGAATTGAAAGAAGAAAGTTACCAACAGTGTTGACCTGTTTGCTACTCTCAGAAAGGAGAAAGTAAGGAAAGAGGGCCATTGAAACATTTAAAATGCATAGCAGAAGGAAATTGACAAGTTAACACAGATAAGCAGGATCACTTTAAAAGAAAAAACACCTTGAATTTATTATATCCTTAAAAAAAGTAATCTGTATAAAAAAGAAATTTGTGATTCCCCCCCAATCTATTTATGAAAATATTCTTTTTGACATGGAAGAAAATGAACATGGGATGAGTAGGTGTGTACTAGACTAATAGACATGGGGAAGATCTGGGCTGGAGGAATTAATTTTGAGGGCATCTATTCTCAAGATAAATAAAATTAAAGCATACTAAAAGATAGGAGAAAAAATATTATCCAAAAAAGGTGATTAAGAAGAGGTGATCAATAATCTCTACCAAGTAATATGGCAACTTCCCCATCTTTTAAAAACTTTTGTATTATAAACAAAAAGATCCTATAGATGCTATTTGCTAATGATGACAACATTTATATCACTTTAGAGTTTACAGTTGAGGAAACTGAGGTAGACAGAAGTTAAACAACTTGCTTAACATATATTATAACATATTATTTAAGTATCTGAAATCAGGTCTGATCTCAGGTCTTTTTGACTCCATGGTACCCTGATCTTTTCTAGTCATATTAAGTCCTAGAATACTGCAAAAGTTCCTAAATAAGATCGATAATCAAGAAAAAGAGCTTAGTTTAACCAGGGATATGGAATGTATGCACTACACACTTTTAAGTGTATGTGTGTGTATATACATACATACATATATATTTTTCTCCACTTTCTGAAATCTAGACAATTAACAAAACAATAAACCAAGCACTGATTTATAGTGTTTGGAGGTTTCTAGAGTATACTCATGGTGAAAAATGTGAAAGTTGAGTGTTGAGAGTCTTATGAGTCAGTTTGAACTGGCTAATCCTCTGTAAAGTTTTTAAAAATTCTAATAAATGGGGGTGGCTAGGTGGAGCAGTGGCCCTGGAGTCAGGAGTACCCGAGTTCAAATCCAGCCTCAGACACTTAATAATTACCTAGCTGTGTGGCCTTGGGCAAGCCACTTAACCCCATTGCCTTGCAACCCCCCCCCCCACAACAACAACAAAAAACAAAAAATAAAAAAAATTTAATAAATGAAAATGCTCTTTGTCTAGACTTTGATTTGCAGTTTAGAAGGACAACTTAAAAGGGCTAGCCCAGCAGTACATATACTTTGGACAATCACTACAAATGGATATTAAGGTAGGAAGAAGAGAAAGAGCTAGCTTACCTTATGGAAATTATAAACTGCTTTTAATAACCCAAGGCTACTCTTTTACATAAAAGACCAACTTTTCTTACTGGTATCATTCTTCTCATGGTGTGGTTATAAATTACATAATGTCATGAAAATTTCTGAAGAATTCAAACTGTCTCCCATGTCTCCCAAGGGGGAAGACATATGGTAGGTATTGGCAGATTGCAACATATTATAAGCAAAGAATTAAACAGTGTGTGTGTGTGTGTATAAACACACACACACACACACACACACAAACACACAATAAATAAATAAAGCAGGGCTGTCCAAGATGTGGCCCATGGTCACATGTAGCCTGGAGTATAATTTTAAGTGGTTGCCTATGGGTTTACCAAATGAAGCTGAGCTACTGCAGAGCTCTCACTGAAAAGGCAAATCAAAATATATTGTCTATTGTTTCAATAAAAACTTTTAAAAGTAAGGTTGGACAGCCCTGAAATAAACCTGACAGAAAGAGGGGTGAGTCATGTGACCATAATCAAGGATATTCTAGGAAAAGCTGACTGCCCCCTTCCCTCCCCACCCCCACCCTGGGAGAATTTATGAAAGGAAAGAGGAGTTTATGCATATGTGCTGTGATCTGCATCAATGAAGATAATAACCCCATCCACTAGAGGATTGGTCCCTCTTACCAAAACAAACTAATAGGAAGGTATTACTTGGGCAACTAAGAAAGATCCAAAAAGCCAGTGTTGCTCAAGAACTTTGTGCTGGCAGCACTCAACAGGTCAATGTAAAGTTGGAAATTCAAGTAGACATTATGTTGAGACTGTTTCAACATTCCTAGCTCTTCTTGTCTACTTCATCTCCTGAAACCATGGGCAAGGGAGTGTTTGCTCTGCTCACCTGATTCTTTCTCAGCAGCATTCTCCCAGGCTGGGGAGGTCTCTTCTTTCTGTGCCACCTTTACACTGCTGCTACTGCGGAGGACCTTTTTCAGAATGCCTCGTCCCTCGCGGAGACGCTCCACACTTGTGGGAACCATCCTGGGGAGGTAGCAATATACTATTTAATGATAACTGAAAAGTTCTCTGGGAACCAACCCTCAACAAGTATCCTTTCACTTACATTTTAAAATCATATTCCTCATTAACAAGACTAAATGTAAAATGGATACTACACAAGAATCAGCGTGACTTTATCCCAGAGAAGCAGCTTTATCTCATTCCATACTGTGTATTCTGGCTGCACAGCTACTTTCTTATTATCCATTATTTTAAGGCAAAGTTCTCTAAGAGTCTTCTTTGAAGGCCTCAGACCTTGAGGACCATACCCCCCTTTTCTGTTTACATCACTTATAGAAAAGAATCTTAAAGCTGGAAAGGACTTTCCAGAACATAAGACTCTTCAACTGTTCCATTTCTCAGACAAAATTCAGACCACGAGGGAGAGACTTGCCCTGGTCCATACAAAGAGTTAGTAGCTCAGGGAAGCTTAAGGCCTGCTCTCATTGTCATGATTAAACTTATCCTTTAGTATTTGCTCCTTCCTAGGGATTATGGAGCCCTGATGGTCTAGATTAGTTAATTTTTTTGTCTGACAATACAAAAGAGCTGATGCTTTTTCTGTGTTCTAGGGCAGGAGATTCATCTTATTCCTCTGGACACCACTGCTTAGCAGAGTTCAGAACAAAAGAGATACTCAGTAAATGAAATGACCAAGGAAATCATGAGAGTGGAATTAGACTAAGCTCATGACTTACCTTGAGAGAAAATGAGCAGAGGTCATGGTGGTGGCCACCAACATTCAAAGTGAAATGCCGAAGGGCAGTTTCTTGGACTCAGTGACCTTTCTTAGGCTAGCAGGGAGGGTAAAAACTATGGTTTGATACCATTAGTCTGACTGACTGTGAGGAGGAAGGAAGTTGCTCTCTAAGAGAAGCACTCCAGTACTCTCCAGTAAAAGTTTAGAATGGCTTTAGAAGAACTCTTACAACCCCCCTGCCCCCAAACAAAGAAAAATCACTTACCACCTACTGCTGATATTCTCTTGAGGTCTGCAGTGAGATGAGGAAGTAGTACCCCTGGGATCTGTAGGGCTTATATCATCCACTGGGGGAACAGAGGAATGGGATGGGGAGAAACCCCTGTGAGGGGAAGATGGGGCTCGGGCTAAAGATCCCTGGACACCATAGGTTTCAGTGTCAGACACTGAACTATTGCTGCCTTGCCGAGTGGGAGTCCCTGTACACCGTACAGAGTCACCTCCCAAATTCAAAGAGTTCTCCTTGGCTTCCTGTTTCCGTTTACGGTACTCTAACAAAGACACCTGGGAAAGAGTTAAAAAACAACCAAAAACAAGGCCTTAGAGTCTACTATATCACCAGAAAAGATTGACAAATAGAAGATTAAGGAGGGTTTAAAGTGAGATTGTTTTATGCTTGGGACAGCTTAGGTGGTACAGAGTCTATGATAAAGCACCAGCCTGGAATAAGGGAGACCAAAAGTCAAATTTAGCCTTAGATACTTACTAGCAGGGTGACCCTAGACAAGTCACTTAACCCTGTTTACCTCAGTTTCCTCAACTGTAAAATGAAAAGAAGGAAATGGCAAACCACTCCACCAGTATCTTTTCCAAGGAAACTCCAAATGGAGTGATAAAGAGACAGATATGCCTGAAATGACTGAACAACAACAAAGCTCTAGGGTTCACACCAAAGGCTCTTAAATCATGAATGAAGCAGAAAAAAGTTCTGGCAACTTTCTTGGTATGAAAACTAAAGGTCAACCTTAAGAGACACTTCATAAGAATGATTAGAAATTTATTCTTTGAAGAATAATGCAAAACTAAGCAGTTAAGAGGCACTATTCTGGTGAATTAGGACTTTAGCATATCATTTTGATGATATTCTTGCTATATGTTTTCAAATCCAGTATTATTTCCAGGTATATTATTAAGTCAATCATAGATTTAGAAATGCGAGGGACCTTATAGATCATGAATTATATTATTCCTTCATTCTACAGATAAGGGTTACCTGCTCTCTATTTTACATTTGAGAGAATCTTTAGCAGGTCAGGCTAACATATCTTGGTCTCTGAATTTTAAAAAGGACATATATTTGCTTTCCATTCTCTAGGAAAAACTTTGTGGTCATGAATCTGTATGTTCTGAAAAGGAAAACTATCTAATACCTGGACATCAGTTGTGAAAATATTTACCTTCTTCCTTTGTGGTGGGTTCTGGGGGGTAGGCTTGACTCCATCACTGGCCTTCTCACCACAAGGTGACATTGATCCACGTGATATATCTTTCATTAGACCGTGTTCATGTCGGCTGGAATACCCTTCTGCAGGAGAGCTACAATACCTCCCGTCAGAATTTAAAGGTTTCCTATCTCCCACCACGGGAGAACCTCGCAACAGTCCATCTGCTCGAGGCATAGCGTTCAAAGGTGAGAAGGCATACATTAAATTAAATTCTGTCCGAAAGGCCTGGTCTGAATTTCTTAGAAGGGTCTGTTGTCCATCTCCATTACTGCCTTGGTGGCTGCTCTCCGATGTGGAAGGGATGGATGGCTGAGAGGCCAGGTCAGATTGACCAGGGTTGAGCAAGACTTGTCTCTCCAGGCAGTTGTTAGTGTTAGGCTCAAGGTATCCTACCTTTGCCATATCCATGTCTGTCCGGAGACCAAGCTGGAAAAACAAACCAACGAAGACATGGGGTAGGGGAGAAAGCAAAGAGGGGCAGAAAGGAAGGGAGTAAAGGGTACAGGTGAGAAAGTAAGGCAGAAAAGATGGGGTGATGGTAGTGGAGGAAAGAAAACCATTAATGTCTGCAAAAGCTCCACATAATGACAGTTACATAGGCCAGATGTCTAATAAACCCCCAGCCTTTCCCTACACTGCTTTAAGTCTTTCCAGAGGAAAGTTCTCAGGAACTAAGAATTAAAGAATTGGTCAAATGAGACTATCTCATCTGCTCAGCTTTTCGAGTTTGCTGAGTCACCTTGCAATACAATAAGGGACTTGCAGTAAAATAAGGGAATTACCTGAGCCCCATGCACGTTATAGAAGTGAGACTGGTGTCTTAAGATAACTGGCTCCTGATGTATTCATTTCTAAATTAATACTGATGGAGGCTAGGAGGGGGAAGGGCGAAGGAAAGAAGGGTGGGGGGAGAAGGAAAGGGGAGTATTTAAGTTACTAGTTCAACAAAGATGAATGGTATTAAAGACATCAACCAACCAGTACTTCCTTCAGTCATTTATTCATTCATTTGCACTATTAACCAGGTCTGTTTTACATCCAACTTTGTAATCATTCAATTCTTAGCTTACCATCTATTAAACACATCAGCACACCAGAAGATAAATAATTGCATAGTCCCACTACAACACAACATTCCAGAACCATACATGCACCTAAACTGTTTCTTTTCAGCTATGTCACTACTTTACAATGTACTGACTACAAATTGCCACCAAGACATACACACACTGACAGTCAATTTCCAATAATGGATCAGTTGTGTAATGTCTCCTGAAGGAAGACATTACTTTACTCTTAACTACTGATATTCCTTCTACATAGAATGGTACACCAAGACACTGCATCACTACAGCACCTAAGGGTCTTGAGCACCAAGAAAAGACAGATTTCTCCCTTTTACATTAAAGTACCAAAACAAAACTTAACTTCCTCTCCATTAGAACATCACCACCTTCACCTTTCAGAGACTGCAACATGAACTACATCTATTCCCATGGTTTCAATTTTAGGACTTGAACACATAATTTGGAAGATTTTACACTTCTTCATTTATGAAGCTCTGGAATTAAAACCTTCACATACTCTGGCTATAGCATTACAGCTTTCAGACAACAACCAGACATAGTTGGTTTTGCTGCAATTTACAATACAACTTTGGTAGTCAAGTCAATGAAACCCTGTGGAAAAAGGATAGCTCCCAAAGGCATGAGTGCCTCATCTCAATGAAGACCTTGAGATTTATTTACTCATTCTCTGAAGTATTTGGCACTACTCATATCAGGTAAAGGCAGTCAGTCAGGGAGATAGTTTGATCTAAAAGTCAGACAGTAGAATAATCATTTAGCTCTCAGAAAAATACCCAATACCCAAAACACAAGTGAATAAAAGAATTGTTTTTCCCATGGTGTAGCAGGGACAAGCTATTTCTCATCAAACTAGGACCAGTTCTTTCCTCTCATAAGCCTGTAAAAATAAACCCCAACTAACTTTCAATTCTGGCTCAGGTAGTTTCTCCTTTCCTAAAAGAGTCTAGGCATTCCTGTCTTACTTAGGTCATCTTCTCCAAGTTCTCAGACATGCCTTCAAACTTCACTCCAGTTCTTAACCACTCTTTTCACAGGGTGATGCCTTCACCATCCCACAGACAAACCACACAATCACTTGGCTTTCCTTGATCTACATCTGGTTAATCCTGAGCAGTCACACATTCTAAGATTCATTCAACTTACTGGGAAAGATCAGCCACCCTCCAGCCCAGCACCCCATTCACACTCTTCCCTTGGTCCCTCCCCACACACTCAGGTCCACACTCATGCACACTCACTCTCAGCCTCCGAGTGTGATTGAGATGGTGTGATAACTACCTCGGGTGACAGGGACTCGGGCCTATGCGCAGGGGAACTCTCAGGGGAGGATATGTTCTAGAGGAGGGAAAAGCATCTTGTTATTCATCTACTCAAAGTCAAGAAGCAAAACAAAAAAAATAAATAAAGTAAAAGCAAGCATAGATGTTAGCCATGACTTTTCTTATCAGAATGCACAGGGGAAATACTCAACTGTAGAATGCATCCCAATGGTCACTGATTTGGTAACTTAAATGCTTCCGAATGCCTTAGAAAGCATTTAGATCAAATCATGCTATTTTTACCATGTTATAAGTAAATATCCCAAGGGGACAGTAGTCATGAATTAAGAGTGGTATGGTTCTACAGTATGATATTTCTTTATATTCTAGATCAGAGGTTGGCAACCTATCATTTGTGATTTATGAGGTAGAACCTGACTTAATTATTGGTGGGATTCTACATTCCCATTTTCTAAATGGTTCCTCTTTTTCATTTCCTTCTATCTTTCAGCAGACTATGAGGGGAGGAGCATGGGCAGGAAAAAGAATGCTTCTTAGGTTCTGGCAGCATTCTGGAATAGGGAGATTTGTATTCTGAATAGGTATTCAAGGGATATGCAATGGGAATAGGGAACTTCTGGCTTAAAGGTAGTATCTGGTCCTTAGTGTAATTTCTTATAAACCACCATAACCTTTTTTCCCTTCTAAACAAGTATCTATCAGGTTCCCATATTACTTCTCTCAGATGTTCAAATCCACAAATATATTATACACCTGAAAGAGTTCCAGAATAAGATTCAGGGCCCGATATGCTACACTGAGACATTCTTAACTATTTTACTCTGAAATGATCTCAGAGATTAACATCTTAGACTATTAGGAATAAATCCTACTTTTGGAATGGTGAGATGGGGAAGGGGGAAACTAAATGGTTGTATTAATAAGACCTTGGCTAAGAGAACTGATGAAGGGAAGAGCTGGTATAATACTGGACAGATTTTACCCAAATGGAAAGCTGAAAAGCAGATGGAGCTGTGGGTTTGGGAGATGGTGACCAGCAATAAAGGTAGCAATTAAGACTATTTCAGCACAAGACTCTTGATGGTAGGAATATGGAGGATATGGGGACCTGAATTGGGGAATTTTTATCAAGGTATTGGATGGAAGGGAGGATGTAGGCCAAAGCACTGGAGCAAAATCTGGGAAGGGAGGAGGGAGGGAAGGTTGTAGGGAATCAGGATTAGGGATAGGTCTTTCACATTTAACTTTATTTCCTTATGTCCCTACTTTCTCTTGACTCCAAAAGTCTTTTTGTCTTGG
Organism: Macrotis lagotis; assembly: GCF_037893015.1. Lineage (NCBI taxonomy): Eukaryota > Metazoa > Chordata > Mammalia > Peramelemorphia > Peramelidae > Macrotis > Macrotis lagotis. The sequence continues at coordinate 143,811,691 of NC_133665.1, forward strand.
TCTTGAATAACTTCATTTCCCAGCCTCTCCCTCCCAACTCCAAATTATTTCACTTTTCTATTATGGCCAGTTAAGTTTATTTGTATTCAATGAAGGAAACATTCACATTCCCTATTCTTTTAAATTTATCAAGTGGCCAAGTTGAACCTGTTTGACTTTTTTCTTTCAAAAATAGAAATTCTCACAATTAAGCTGTGGTCTGTTTTCCCCCTGTGGGTCTAATCCTTCAAAGACAAAGGACTCCTTCTACCCCTGGACTAGAATATAGGAAAACATGGCAATTAGTGCAGTGACATGAAACAGGCCAGGAAGGTGGAAGTTTTGCTTTACTGATAAGAAAAGCTTTAATTTTCCTTAATTAAATCAGATTTTAGAACAGATGTTAGTGCTTTCTCCTTCCTAAAATTATTTTGTATTTGCTTATCTATATCTATATCTATATATTTAGTAAATATATCTTAGTAAAATGTGAGCTCTTCCCAGGCAGGGACAATTTTGGTCCCATTTTTGTTTCCCTAGAGTCTCAAAACAATGATTTTTAAAGTCTGCTGATTCTGATGTTTTGTAGTTATTGGAGAGAGGGATTTATTAACCTATACAAATAGTTCACTAAAGGCTGTTTTGTGGTTGTATGAAGAACAACATATCAAATATTAGTTTTAGGGGGTTGGTAATAAACTCCCCTGCTACATACAACAGGAGGGAGGTACATCAGAGTATTAAATTTAATTGACATGGAAGGGAAATTACTCTTCAATTTCTAAATTCCTTCTTGATAAAGAGTTAAAAATTAGATGCCACCATGAAAGAGTAAATGGATAGCCATAATCTAGACTTATTTGTGGACTGTGCAGCTGGGAAGCTTTGGTATCATGTTATCCCAGAGGCAGAGAAAGCAAGGTTCCTTTCAAGTGGTGGAAAAAATGGGAACAAAGGTCTAAATGGCCGAGTCTGAAAAAAAGGATTTGGTATTAATAAAACTAATACAGATTATCTTACTATTACTACAATGGTTTCTCCTTGGGAGAACTTTGTTCTATGAAACTTTTAATTTGTTAACTGAAGAGTAAGCTTCAACTACAAATACAAGTGAAGCCAAAATTCAAGTGGCCTGAATTGGCTAGTTTAAAAAACCAACTCCAGAGGAATCAAGTGAAAATTAAATTAAATTAGATTAATTTAATTTACTCATATAGCAAAATCTCTGGGAAAATTAGTTGCAACCTGAAAGATATAGTCTAAAGAGTCTTCTCCAAAGAGAAGCATTGTGCTCTTATTCAATCTGGGACTAGGAAGGCTAATTCCAAGATTTCAGTTTTGTGTGTAATCCATCATATTTCTGACCTGGCGTTATATGATCCACTGTGCTGCCGGCCAAGCACTCACCTAAGCTCTGGAGGGAGGGCAGAGATGCCTCTGTGATCAGCTACAACACTCACTTCTAACCGAGAACACCTGGAGAAGTAAAATCTACATACAGGCAGAGCCTTAGGGGCAGAGCTGAGCATGCTCAGTTAGAAAAGACTTTGCTGAAAAGCAGGAAGAGATGGTGTCTTTTTAGTTAAATTATGTATGACACCTATTAAAGCAACATGCAGAGATGGATGCTTAATAAATTCTACCCAGCAAACCTCTTGTCACCCAAACTGGAATACCAAGTGGTTCAGGATTACCCCTAGAAAAAGCTGAAGTATATACTGATACATTTCTATCATACACTGGACAATAGATGATAAAAATGTATGATATTGCATGTTGATAACTACTTGCCTTTCCCTCATTTCTAAACGAGACAATGAAGTGAACTGATGTGCAAACACTCATGTGCCACAATGTTCCATGAAACTATAGAATGAGGCAGCAATATGAAATAAAAAAAACCAAACCAAAACTGGCCAGACTCAAGACTCCTCAGTCTAACTAGAATTTTCCCAATGGTGTCTTGTGGTTGGTCTGTGGAGCTAGAGGCTTATTACTTTTTAGGGGAGAAACTACAGATAAAGCAGGAAGGCTAGCATGCTTATTGCCAGCGGGATTGAGGCTCATGAACTGGCATGCAAAAGAAAGGCAATGGGATGGGTGGTATCACTGATCCTGTTCTGTGGAGAATGGTGGCAGTTTCCAAGATGTGAGGCTAAGAGGTGGCCTTGAGAGTTCTCATTTCTAGAGACACTGTGAGCACATGATTAGACACATTTGTGGGATGATCACAACTGGTATGGGTGTTTAATGTACAGAATCATCATATCTGGTCCCTCCCAACACCAAACCCCAATCACCTCAAACTGCAGGGGCGTATTGCAGCGACTAGTAGCAAGAGATGGAATTGGTGAGAACATTAAGCCATATCCATTCCGACATTCCTCCTCTCCTGGAAGGGTCGAACAGGGCACGGTAAGCTGTGGGCTCTGAGAGCTGGAGATGGGAGGGATGGGAGGCGGAGGTGTGATCGGAGACAGAGGCCTCAGTAACTTGGTAACATTCTGCTCCATCAGATAGCGAGACTTCCATTTCTTTAATGGGCTCAGTAAGTCTGTGAAATACAAAGCTTGGATGAGAAATTGAAACTGTAGCTTAACAGGAGGATCTGCAGTAAATGCATTAATCTCCAACCCACAATCCTTTTAAATTCCTTTCTTCTGGTTGTCTTATTCCATTAGTAATTCTCAAAAGAAAAGCCCACAAAGTTAGTCATGGCATCCACAATATTTTTTAAAGACTCCCAATTTCTCAGGGAAAACTCCGAACCTACTTTGTTCCTATTTGAGATTCACTTATGTAACAATCTCTTTCAGCTCAGCTCAAATCAAATAGCCAACTTTCTTATCAAGAGCCCATGAAATCCTTTAAATCAGGGGCAAAGAATGCATGGCCCATGGGCCATATAAGGCCAGCAAAATCATTTGGCCTGGCACTGGCACAATGAACTCAAAATTCAAGATTCTAGTAAATTTTTAGGAATGAAATTAATTAAATGTTTGACCAAATATAGCAGACTAGTTTTTAAGTTTTGGTCCTTGGCAGGAAAAAAGTTTCCCCGCCCCTGCTTTAAATCTATCAGGCAAAATAAACAGTCAATTTTTAGGAACATTCTTCACATTTCTTTCCCACATCAACAACCACTAATTCTTATCTTACTTAAGTGCATTCTGAATATATTGAGGCTTTGCCTTTAGTAGTTTCTTCTATTTTTTTAAGTAGGTAAGAATTCTATAAATCGGGACAATTTACTGATTCACACTTAGCCCCTCAATTTTAGGTTTCTTTATTTTAAAAATTATCACTAATACTTGATAAATTGTGTAAAAAATGCCTACAAAGAATAAAGGTAGACTAAATAGTCATTTGAGAATAATTCAAATTTTCTATATTTCCTGGGTAACAAAACAAACATTAATACAAATAGATAAAATGACTTGTTTGAAACAGATTAAATCACAATTTATACCTTTCAGTTAAGAATCTATACTCAAAAAGCAATATTCTTGCTATCCAACAACGGTTCTGTTTTAAGATAATAACTGGCTAGCTCACTCTTCTTGTAGACACTAGGTTCTTTTATGAAAATGAAGGCTACAAGAAATGGATTTCCAAAAAAAAGCCCCAGGGGCAGCTAAGTAGCACAATGGATAACGTGCTGACCCTGGAGTCAGGAGGACCTAAGTTCAAACCTGACCTTAAACACTTATAATTGCCTAGCTGTGTGACCATGGGCAAGTCACATAACTCCATTGCCTTAAAAAAAAAAAAAGGCCCACACCTTCCAGAATTCTGCTCAGCCTCTACCTAGATTTTTAATTGGTGCATGGTTTCCTGTTTTGCCTTAATTGTCTTTTTTAAAAAGGTTTTTGCAAGGCAATGGGGTTAAGTGGCTTGCCCAAGGCCACACATCTAGGTAATTATTAAGTGTCCAAGGCCAGATTTGATCTGAGGTCCTCCTGACTCCATTGCACTACCTAGCCACCCTGCCTTAATTGTCTTTTGATGAAATTTCAGTATTTCACTTTTTTTTATTTTATACATGTAATAGTAGGATTTTTCACCACTATCCTTTCTGCCATGCAAGAAACTCCTGCAAAAACATTATCAAAGTTCAATATACGTTAGGAAATATGATGGGAGTTGAGTTATCATGGTTACCCAAATAGTCCCCAATTCCATTCTACTTGAAATATGTAAGGTCCTTTCCATGTACTACTTTTTTCAGTTCCATGATGAATTTTTATAGCACTACTGGTATCTGGGCATTTAAAAGGAAAATAGCTATTAGAAAAGAGGTCCTATTAGAGCTATTAAAACTAAGGCTATCAATGTCTCAGCATCTTCTTAGCTGATATAAACTAATGATTTTAATGCTTCTTCCTTAGTTATTGTTACTTAATTATTGAAACCTTGCCTTTGGCCTATTCATTTAATCTGATTTCAGTAAACTTATTAATGAACTATATCTTTCCGTATTATAAACATGTCCATGACTCCATCTTAAAAAAAAAAAAGAAAATCACTTGATCTATTATAGTTATCATCCCATACCTTTCTCCTCCCTTTTATACCTAAAAGCCTTGACAAAGCAAAAGCTATTTACCAAGGTAATTCCACTTTCTTTCCTCTTACTATCTCATTTCTTACCTGGCTGCCCTACTTTGGGACTTTTCTGATCGCCACCCCAGTTATCATTGGGGAGAAATTTTATTTTATCCACTTGCAAGATCCAATTATTCTTGGAATTTTACCTTATCACTACACCCCTCCGACCTGAAAGAAGGGAGGAACCAAATTTCTATTTAGGGAGGCAGTCTGGTTCAGATCATCTCATCTCTCACCTGGCTGAACTACTTTTGGAGTTCTATTTCTTTTCTACCATCCCCACTTTGAATTCCTTCTTTAAGACATGACCCCTGCCCACGTTCCTTAGAGGCAAGGATTGTCCTTTTTGTTCTTCTATTTTTTTTATCTGCATTGCCTAACTTAGCAGGGTGCCTGGGATGCAGTAGGTGTTTAGTAAATGTTGCTGCTTCTCCCCTCTGATGCCTGACCTCCACATTCAGTATTCTTTGGTCATCTCCACATTTCTCCCTCTTTCCAGTCAACCTTGTATTAGTGTTTCATTCTTTCTTTTCTGGTTCTATAACCACCATCCTTCTCTTCATCTCTTGCCCAGGTCAAGCCTACTTCCCCACAGGTATCCCTTCAAGGCTCTCTTCTCTTCTCCCTCTATTTTGTTGGGTGACCTCATTGACTCCTATGGTGAGACTCCCAATCCATTACAACCCCTCTGCTGACCTCTAACCATGCTGGATGTCTGGGCATGCTAAACTAGACTCATGGTCTGACACTCCTCCCCCTCTCATTTTCCATTGTCCTCCCTGTCCCAAGGTGCAGTCTATCAGTCTCAGTTCTTCACTTTTCCCATAGTTTATAGTCAACCCACTGTTAAGACTTGTCAATCCTAATGTAACTTCTCATCTATACCCAACTCCCTTCTATGGCACTGCCACCACCCTAGTTGCACAGGTCTTTATTGTCTGACACTAGAATTCTGCTATAACCTACAAGTTGCTCTCTCTGTCATGAAACTCACCTCACTCCAGTCTATCATCCATTCAGCTACCATAGTAATCTTCCTAAAGAGCAAATCTGACCATGACTTCCTCCCACATACTCTCCAAGTCCATAAACTTCAATAGTCCCCAAATGCTAATAGAAAAATCTGGCTAACATTTGAAGCCCCCCCCCCCATTTCCCCCAACGCCCATCATGGACTCTGCAGTCCAGTCACACTGTCCTTCTTGCTGTTCCTTGAACAAAATATTTCATTTCACCACTCTGAATATTTCCACTGGCCACCCATGGCTGGAATTCTCTTCTTTTTTACCTATCTACTGATTTCTTTCAAGTCCCAGCTAAAACCCCACCTTCTTTTGAGAAGCTTTTCTTAATTCCCTTAAATCGAAGGCATATCCCCCTTTCCAACTCATTCTCCACAGTTAGCTGGCTTGTGAGTTATTTGTGTAGCAGGCACTTCATACTTACTAACTAAAGATACTACTCAGCCCCCCCCCCCCCCCCCCCCCCCGCTGGGAAACAGATTTTTCACTAAATTCTGTCTGGAGGCAGGAAAAGTTTGGATGATTTTCCAGTTTCTTGGAAATTTAGCCATCAAAGAGGAGTCTAAATGGGTTTTTAAGCCTACCTTCTCTTAGAATAATTTACTAATTTTCGAAATATACTAGAAAATAACTAATTTCTCTCATGCCAACCCCCATCTCCTTGTTCCTTTCTTACATAAACAGGTATTTCTGGCCCTAATATATTAATCCAAACTTTTCATAACCAATTCTGCTGTTACGTTATACATTTTTCCTTGTCTGGAAAAATCGGTATCCTGGGAAAAATGATCCCTGACTCGAGATCTTTCTCTGAAAATAAAGATGTAAAATAACTATTTAAGACTATCTAAATTTCTGAAAAATTTAACTAATCTGCACTGTGTATTCCCAAGGAGGAAATTCCATCCACAAATACAGAAAAAAATTGCTAAAAAATTAGCAATTACTCTCCAATTTATAGTTGCATGAACTTGTCCAAAGCCACACAGATAACATTTGTCAGAGATGGGTTTTGAAACTCAGGACTTTTTGACTACATGACTGGCCTCAATCCATTAGATCAGCTGGATTCTTAACATTTTATATAGTACTTTTTTTTTTTAGGATTTTTTCAAGGCAAATGGGGTTAAGTGGCTTGCCCAAGGCCACACAGCTAGGTAATTATTAAGTGTCTGAGCTGAAATTTGAACCCAGGTACTCCTGACTCCAGGGCCGGTGCTTTAACCACTGTACCACCTAGCTGCCCCCTATATAGTACTTTAAAAATCAAGATCTGCAAAAAAGCTTTTTTTTGCCCTAGGAGTTCACATGTCTTTTAGAAAGTCCCAGAAGAAATTCCAATGCAGAATGATGACTGTTCTACAACTTATGATTTTAGAGTAGCTAGGTGGCAAAATGGATAGAACACCAACCTGGAGTCAGGAGGACCTGAATTCAAATCTGACCTCAGACACATAATTACCTAGCTGTATGACCTTGGGCAAGTCACTTAACTTCATTATCCTGCAAAAAAACAGAAAAACAAAAACAATAGAGTAGCCTGAGGAATTGAGATGTTAAGTCACTCGCCAACGGTCACACAACCAATATGTTAAGAGTGAGCCCTGAATCCAGGTCTTCTTGGCTCCAAAGCAGGCTTTTCTTAATCTACTACATTATAGAATTTGACTTAAAAAGTCCAAATTCTATTAATTTTATAATTATTGAGAAGAGACACGCAGACTACCTTGGTATTCTGAAATCATAAATTCTTTAGACAAATGACGCAAAGTGAAAACTGGACAGGGTAGTAACTCTGAATGACAAGAGGGTATGACAGCTGTTATAATATGCCTCATAATTCTAAGGAAAAACCATTTTTTGGTTTTTAAATCAATCCCTTGACTAGTATATATTATATTCAAGCATATACCTGCATTGTCTTTGCAGATGCTAGAAGAGTTACTGTTCTCATTGCTTTGGTATAGATGCTGAATTCTACTCTCTTGGGGGACAGATGAGGATTGAGTCATCCCTTCTTCTAGAGCTTGCTTCATCCAGCGCTGAAACAAAAAAGTCCGATTAATGATTAGTGACAATGCTTTTTAAAAACAGGCTTACCTATGTAAAATATGTTCACCAGGATACCATGTTAATTAGTGAGGAATGATAATCCACAAACTCACTTAGTTTTGCAAACTATTACAAGTTCATGTCCTGTGCTTCACCATAAACACACTTGCCCAATCAACTCCTTGGAAAAAAACAAAAATCAGGAAATTGGCTCTTAGAACGGGGTCTGGATTAACAAAATCAAAGGACAACTGAAGTTCTTCTCAATTTTTGTGGACTAGTGAGACATTTTGAAATTTCCTTGAGAGCCCCTTCTCATCCTAAAAGCAACCAACTATAAAAACCCAAGCATCACTAGGTGTCGCCTGCTCCATACTGAGAATACCCCTGAAGAGGGAAGGAATTTGAAGAGAAGTAATTTTCCACTACAGGTACCACACAACATGCTCCCAACTGATTCCACTCTCAAATATAATATCCTGTGGTGTCTTTCTGACAAGTGCTACAATTAAATTGTGCACAATTAATGCTATTCACTAGAGGAAATAACCACTGGGAGATATCAAAAAGGGGATAAAGTCAAACGAAATGGCTCTCTAACCATCTGCAAATTTTTGGAGTTATCAGTGCTTAAATTAATATGAAGATATGAAACATTTGAGTCAGACTGTATAAGGTTAGGATAGTAAATCATGTATCCTGTGGAAGAGAGAAAATTTCTTACCTCTAATTTGTGTTCTCTTAAGATACACAGTTGTAGGATCTCACCACTCTGTGACTCTCCTGCCCTAACACAAGACAGATTGGATTTTGATAAACATAAATTTATGAGTCAAACCCTCCCCCAAATGGGAAGAGCAAGGGTGAATTATCATAATTTTACATCTTTAGAGAACAAGAATTACAGGTAAGTAAATATTCTCTTCACCAAAATAGAGCAATTCTAACAGATAGGTCTTTACTCTTAGAGGCCCAAGGCATGTTTCTGGAAAAATTAGTCAAGAAATGCTAATTTTGCCTTGAAAGCATCATATAGTGTCACTGTTGTATGTCAAATGACAAAAATAAAATTATAAATACCAAGATGAGTATAAGTGTAATTTGATAAATATCCACTTTTCAGGATACCATGCTGTCAGAAAAATATAGGATATAATCTCTCTCACCTTTAAAATATTGGTTTAAAAAAATCACAGAAATAGACTTAAGTTCAAATAGCTCAACCACATCATCGGAGAAAGGATATTGAAAATATGAGTCAAAAGAAAATGATCAAGCAATCCTCATTGCTGCAAGTATCCTCTGCATAGGATCCTTTTTTAAAAAAATTCTTTTTTTAAAAGAGTAGTCTGGATTAATTTGTGGTCACTATGCTTTGTCCTGATAAAAAGTTTAATTGGGAGGTGGGGAGGGAAGAAAGGGATTTTTCTAAAGTGTCGAATGGACTAGATTACAAAAATTAGAATTGGTTCTAATGATAAGGTAAGATGAAACCACTGAGAGTCCAGGCAGGAAGATCCCAAGCAATGAAAATACCCCATAGCTCTAAGTTCAAACATTTACCACAAACTCTAGAGGCAAATCTCACTGAACTGTTGGAGATTTTCAGAGTTTTCCAGAACTTTATAAAGAATCTTTTTATCTAAAAGGTTCCAATTAAATCTAAAGATCTAAAAAACTTGGGACAAAAACTCTTCCAGTTGAAACACATCTTATTTCTTAAAATTTCTTAGTTCCTTCTTTTGAACCCTTATAATCTACTCTAAATAGTCAGTTAGGACACTTATGTCTGTTTTCTAATCTTGCATGAGACTGTTATTGAGTACATCTATCTTGTTCTCCATATTAGATGGTCCCATCTTTCAGAAATCTCTTTGATAGTCTCTCACTTCTCCCAACCCTGCCCCAGATACTGAGCAACCAGCAAATCCTCAAATATTTGCTGCTTTGAAATAATGTGAAGGCAAATACATAATGAAAATTATTGTCTTTAATGCACAATATCTAATTTTACTTCAAAGGTTTTTGTTTCAAATAAGTAGCATAAGTGATCTAATTAATCAAGGAAAATAGCTGTCCTTATCCAATGCTTTTTTTCCCCATTGTTATCACAGAGATTTACAGAGCACATAGTGGGTATTACTGATAAGACAGTGCACTTCCAGAATCTTCACTCAATTCATAACTAGAAAAATGCAACCCCCATCCACAATTTATTTTACTAGTACTCTGACATTAATATAAAGTTCAATTCTGTAAGAATATAATAATTTAAATAATTCTAGGAACTCTGGGGATCAAAATTGTTTAGACACAACTTGGACTTATATTGAGGCTGTTAGTATCAATTAGTATACCTTTTAAAAGCAGAATTATAGACTGTTTCCTCAAGAATCCAAATATTTACACAAAGGTTTTAGTATAATTTCTACACACAATCAAGGAAATATGCTTTGATGACTCCCTGTGCTGAACACTTAGCTCATTCGCTAACTATATACCCTTCTTGTCCCTTTAAAAGGTTTATCTGATTTAGATGACTAATCAGAAGATTTAACTGAATTACTAGTTTTCCTTAAAACCATGTTCTTACTGTTTGATAAAATACATATTATTCTCAAATCAGAAATGTGAGATTTCATATTTAGATAGTTTAGGCCAAAAATGTAGTTCAAAAACAGTTCATACTAATATTTTCTTATATTCTTTATGAAAGGCAACACGACAGAGGAAAGAGCACTGGTTTTGGATTCAGGAAGACCCGAGTTGGAATTCTGCCTGTAACAGTGTGCTTAGACAAATCATTTAACTCTCTGAGTCTTGATTTCTTTTTAAAAAAACAAAAACTGGTGAAAAGTGTGTGTGTGTGTGTATGGTTTTTAAAACAAAAAAATACCATATAAATGCAGCTATTAGTGCTATCTCATTAAAATCATGATGCATTCTCACAAAAATTTTAAAGTAACTTAATTCTTTCAAAATAGAGAACTACTAAATTATGTGATTGCTTTGCTACTTTGACAGAAAAGTGGCTATTCCATATGACACAATTCAGATGGTAGAGGATAAAGAAAATATTTAAAGAAAGAATTTTGGTCTAAGTGGGAATACTGTCCCCTTTTGCCACGTTACAAAGATAAGAAATGTTTATATACTCAAATGAGAGAGCTTAAAGAAATGCCACTGTTCAACCATATGTGACATGGTCACAACCACATCTTTTTTAATTCTCTTAGGTCTCCATTTAAGTGTGGAAGATGAGTACAGGAATAAATATAAGGCAAAGGAGAGCTGATACTGTAATCAGCATAAAATCAGAGCTTGGAAGGGACTTAAAGATACAAATCTGGTTTAGTCTTTTTCAAAGAACTACTCTAATTCTTCTCAGAGAGTTGTCAATCCTTAAATAGGGCAGGGAAGGATGTTGCATTACCTACTAATGGTTAACATTTTAAAGTACGTAATACTCTCAGGATTGCATTAGATCCAGCTAAAGATATATGAAAGGAAAAATTTTTCTTTACGTTCACAAATCATACCTCAACTACTATTTTAAATACTGTTTCCTAAGCCTTACACAGTGGGCTCTTAATTTTTCCACACAGGACTTGCAAAATACAGAACTTAAAAATTTGCAATCTATCTAGGCGGGAGCAGCTAAATGCCAAGAACATAGGTAGACTATAATTTCCTGGTTTCTACCTTCACATTCTGTTTAAAATATGGTGAGAATAATGTTGAAGACAACAGAGGTTCATCAAGTTTTTACTAAGCAAACTTTTTTTCTTCTCAGATAGTACCAGAGACATAAGGAGAGTTTTCCTGGTATGAGGAAGTTCTTGAGATCAAATTCCTCTCTTCTAGTTTGATAAATACTCAATAAAATTATTTTAAGAAATATTCTCTGGGATTTTCTGTAAGAAGAATGCTACTACTACTACTTGTGTAAATACTAAAGCTGCTCATTGTTATGGTTATGAACTAACTGAAGTCTCTCGAAACTGTTCCAAGATATCTTAAATTTCACTAATTTTACTTCAGAAAGCTTCCCACACAAAATGAGGAGTGTCACAAATACTTCAATAAAGCATGCAAGAAGGAAGAATCCCCCACTCAGTGAGTGTTGCTAGGCTAGCAGGGGGTATCTTTCCTCTCTAGGATCCCTGGGCCCTCCTCCCTTCTGTATCCCACCCTCCTTGCTTATCCCTTCCCTAACCCCTTTCCCACCCCCGTTATTCCTTCCCCACTGCCCAAATTATTTCTGCTCTGCAAGGGAGGAGGCAAGCTGTAAGTGTGGAGGGGTCAGGAAGGACCTGCCTGGAGTTGGAGGCTTCAGCACATCAAATAATTTATATGGAACATCCTCATGTATGTGATGCTATAGTTCCAGTGGAGGAGGGCAATGTGGCTGTCAGCCATGGCAGACATTGAGGAAAGCAGCCTGAATCCAGATCTGAGGATAAGAGAAAAGGGAGTTCCAGGGAACAGACTCTGCCTCCAAAGAAAAAGTTCTCCTGAAGTTCTGGTAACAGGGAAAGGGCAATAAAAGGTCACCCCTACACTGAGATGGCAAGAGACCTTTTTCTGAGAATGAACTCTGAAAAATACCTAGGGCCTATGGGGAATTCATGAAGAATGTGACACAAACAAAACAGGCATCATTGGAACTAGCTCCAAATACCATAGACAAAGGGGCTGAGGGTGGGAGGGAGAGGTAATCTCAATATACCCCACAGATACTGGGGAATCAAGGATTCAAGTGATATAGTTACTTGCATTAAGGGAATGTTCAAAAAAACAGAAATCTCATCAATTTTAACTAATTGTTCCCTTCTAACCTCAACATAATGACTGAGTTGCTTTTAAAGATAAGATTTAATTTTTCATTTATAAATGACTGCAATAGAGGACCTAATTTCTCATAGTCATATAATAAAAATTTCAATCAAGACCTCTCTCTCTCTCCTACTTACCCAGTCATCAAATATTACTCACTTTTACCCAGCAATTTCAAGGGATCTCGCAAAAGACAACAGCAAATACTCACAAACTTCAGCATCTAGAATGTAGCACACATTCCACCTTGGCTCCACTGATCTCTTGATGCATCAGTATTCATGAAGTGACAACTAATTCATTATTAACCCATATGTCAAAATTATGGCTATCTGGAGAGTATGTAGTCAACAAATGAGGTAGGTCAGGATTACAGGTGGCCTAAGTGAGAAAACACATGAGCCTAGACATACCTTTTTACAGGAACTGAATGTGCCATCAAGGAGAAGGGGCCTTCGACGCCTCTCAGGGATGAAGGGCGAACCAAAGCGGATGTAGTGTTTGGGGGTGGTGCAAATTAACGGGGAATGGACAAGACCAGGCAACATGTTGAGGGTTGTTGCCAGCACAGTTGGGTCTGTGGTGATCCGTAAAGGGCACTCAACGGGGCACTCGTGCTTCTCTGCTTTATCATTCAGCCACTCTGTAACTAGATACTAAGGCAGAGAGAGAGCATTAGCAAAGCTGCAGGAGAATCAGAATCAGCAGTGCAGCTTGTTTCTCATCTGAAAACAAACAAAAAAAAGAGACCAGGAGCAACTACAACTAAACTGATTTGAGGAGTGTGAAATCAGTTTTAATTCAAACATCTGAGAAACTTTTAGAAGTTTTACTATCTATATTTCCCAGTCTCTTTTCTAAGTGAAATATCAAAGGGTAGCAAGCATCAAAATCACCTGGCTAAGAAATTTTAAGACTAGAACAGCTTAACTTGACAAATTCATTGATCTCCACTAACAGGTATTACAGGTTCTCTCATTTTAATATGAAACAGGGTTGGACCATGCCAATATGATGACAATATTTCTTACCTTTTTGGTTTTAGGGTATTTGAAAACAGCCCGGTTAACCTGGGTTCCAGCAGTCAATAATACTGCTGGGTCAGTCCCTGTCAATGGCCTGTTTTCTCCTACATTGTCCACACTTCCAATTTCAGCTGGGGTCACCGAGTTGCCATTTCCTCCTTCATCTAGAAGAACTTGTGATAATTCCACCTGCTGTGAATTGGCCTGTTTCTGACGCTTTAATCTTTGGGCTGAACTGGTCCGGTACCGAGAAATTCGACTCTTGGGTCGAGGTCGAGAGGGTCTTGATGGAGTTGGCTTGATGATAGGTTTTTCCACACCAGCATCCTATGGTATCAAAGACAAAATCTTAGAAATTTATCATCACAAACTTCTTCTCTGAGCACCTTCTTCTGTTACCCAAAGATGAAATGGAGAACTCAGAAACATTAATTTTAAAAGAACTTTCAAGTACAACACCCACTCCCCAAAAGTACTTTAAAGCCATCACACAGACAACCACTGCTAATTTCTGAAAAGAAATTAGGAAATGAGATAAGATGTGTATGTACAACAGTGAACAAGTTTTAAAACTCTATAACCTTTCCCAGGGTTGTCATAGGGATGAAATGAAATTATGTTAAATAGTTTGCACATCTTAAATATTAGTTATTATTGTTAGTTTCCTAATAGAAGAATTCTTAGCAGAAAGGGCTTGGGGAAGGATAGTTTGTTTCTTATTCAGGTGCAAAAAACAAAGTTTTTTTGTTGTTTTGCTAAAGCAGAGTTTAAGGGTTAATTTCAGGAAGACAAAATATGTTTTCTGGCTGTGAGGGGTGCTAGAAGGAGCTTTTTTGTGATTCTAGGAGGATATGTATAGAAGCCGATAAATCATTTCTGCGAGACAAATAAATGTCAGTTTCAAGTGATGATGTAAAGGCATCAAATTGCCTTGTACATAGTGATGTTAGGCAAAACTACTTTTTAAAAAATCATTATAGGACATCAAAGGTGGGCTGGGGATATTATGAATTCCATAAGAAAACCAATTCTCAGTATGATAGGAAGCTCTTTGAAGACCTCATACTTTTGCTCCTCTTACCCCTGCTTGGGCAGACCTCCGAGTGTTCACCCCCATGCTATTTGGGATGGCTGGGACAGCGACGCTAAAAGTTGAGTTCCTGTCTTCGGGTTCAGAGTTCTCTGTTTTTGACTCTTCTAGCACGGGAACCTCAGAGCCTGGGGTCACTTCTACATCCAGGCGGCCCTTCTCCAGAGGCTGCTCTCGACGTCTTTTCCTTTTCTCTAAATTTTCAAACATATGCATGATTGCTTCGACCTTCCTCTCTTCTCGAGACTGGGGAAAAGAGGAGAGGACGGAGCATTAGTTAAGGACTTCAGTAAAGGAGAAATCAGGGAAAACCACCATCAAGACAGTGTCAAGATGGAAATCGACATGAAGCATTTTGAACAGAGTGATATCTATCTAACAAAAGGCACTGAGATAGATCCAGAAGGGACAAAGAAATATGTAACAATATAACCCTGATCTGCAAAGACATTTACAGATATAAATGAATTAAATATACACAGAAAATCGAGAGAAGGTGAATGGATTGTTTAAAATTGCAAAATTTAATGAAAAGGTGACAGGCAAACTAAAGACCTTAATAGGATTTCTCAACTTGAAACTATTTCAGATTTTGAAAGGAGACTCATACTTTTACCACCAAAATGTAGAAAAAGTTGGCATGAAGGAAGTAGAAATGAAAAAGAACATATAAAGGTGGTACTCACCCGCCTGTTAGGGCCCAGAATTCCTTGCTCATCCACAGACTCTTCTGTCTCCTCTTCCAGCTTCTCTTCAGGATTGTCTATATCCTTTAAGATAGAGGTTAATGTTCAGTAGTAGTTCTGAACACTGGGCATAACGAGTAATTTCCGTTATTCTGACAGTCACAACAAATAACTTCCTGTACCTGTATTACTATGTGACCCTCCTGTTCTCTTTCAAAAAGTAAGGCCATGTGACACCAAGGATCCTGTTAATGTGGAGCCCATACCAATTAACAACTAAGAACAAGGGAAATTACCTCATTATCACTGGCTACAGTAACTCCTTCTGGAGCTTCCTCTGGCTGCTGGTTACTGCTCTCATCTAACACATCATTTTGCTGTTCCATCTCTAGCTCCTTTCGACGTGCTTTCCGCCGTCTTGTCTCTGCTCCAATGGACAATAGGCTGAGAGGAGGTGGGGGTGGAGGATCTGCAGCAGCATTTGGATTCCGTCTCTGTATAGGGCAATTCCGATTCCCCTTGTGACATGCACAGTCCACTTTATAATTACTGCTCCAAAGAAACAAACACAAGTGCTCTCCTCAGTGTCCCTGAAAATAATTTACATTACTGGTCCATTCTCTCGAAATACTGGTATAGGCCTCTCTTCTGCTAATCTCTAGACAAGCAGAGTCACACGGAGACAAACTTTTTTTTTGGGGGGGGGAAGCAGGGAGAGAGACAGTGAATGATTGAATATTTTCAAAATTCTGTATTCCTTTTATGTATGACTCCTTAGTCTTGCCATTCAAATGTTTGCACACAAACACTCTCAATCCAAACTTTAATAGTTTAAAATTTCACTAAGAGGTTGGGAAGTGTGTGTATATTTATATGTTTTCAAGTTTTAGGTCCTTACTCTCCATCTATTTTTATAATCTAGTCTTCCTATTTCTAGGCTGAAATTATTATCAGTTACCTGAAATAATTAAGAACAATAATTAAGAATAATTAAAACATGCACTTACAAGGAGGGAAGAGAGACCAAATGTCTGAGTATATCTTGTCATCTATTCGGTTTCAAGTCATTTTGTATCTACTACATTCCAGATAATAAAAAAACCAAAGATAAATCATTCCATGTCCTGAAAGAGCTTATATTCTACTATGTTTTTTTAACCTGGAGTTTTACCATTAAAAAATGTAAGCTTGTCGTTTGCCAGTGGTCACTAGAGTAAAATTTTGAAGGTACCAAGTAAAGTACTTGCATGTCATGATGGCTAATTACTGGTGACAGGTTCCCAGGAAGCTTCAATTAATATCTTTAAAGTGTGCCATCTCTGAGGCTTGAAATCGGGAAACCTGAGCTCAAATCCTAGCTCTGTCATTTACTTCTCATTACCAAGGTGACCCTGGATAAATCACTCAATTTTTCTGGGCTTAATTTTCCTCATCCATAAAACCAGAGGGGTTAGATTCTGATTTTAAGGTCTTTTTCAGTTACAGAGCTATGATCTTATGTTACTTCCTTTGCATCTTTTGCTTAGTAAATCAGTTATTTAATCTTCTAAAAGGCCCTGGAAACCTATTTTCTGTAACTCAGCTCCCATTAGATAGTACAATTAACTGCACAGAAAATGCTTTTCAAAATTAATTTTATTAAAAAATCTCAACTATGAAGAAGGAGGTCAAAGGATATGAAGCAGAATGAAAAGATTTCATCCCTAAAAAAGGAAAAACATTGGCGTAGGAGGTATTCTGGGAGGTCTTACCAGTTACTGTATTCATAATCAAAGGCAATGGTGACTTCTGCATCCTTGGTGATAGCAGAGGCTGCATAGATACACAGGTGGATCATTCCATCTGCAATCATGTGCCGTACCTTCAGAAACAAAGAATATAATCACCAAGTTATCAAAAAAAAGTTAGGACTTACTATAAAAAAAGGAAAATAGCCTTTAGATGAATGATTTCCAAACTTTTAAGAATGCAGTTTTTTAAAATTTTTTGATTGCATGATTTTCCTCAAAACTAGTGCATAGCTTTAAAAATTGAATGTATTATATATAAATAGGCTAACGAGCCAATCCAAATCTCAATCGGTTAATTTGTCAAGCAGACATAGTAGCAGTTACAGTACTTACCTTTAAGGGTCATTAGGAGAAGAAAATGAGAATGTGTGCAATGTACTTTGTTGATGTATAAATTATTGTTATGAATAACCTCTTGCAGTTTCAAAGCACTTATATGTATTTTGGGACTACAATACCCCATTGAAATAAATGGAGACACACTATAGATCAGAAAACCATGCGTGAAAATCAATGTTCTAATCCTAAAACCCATCACCATTATATATTTGTTTCACTCGCTACCATGGAACTAACATTCATTTTATCACAAAATATTTAGTGCCCTTCATTTCAATGAATCATCTGGTGGTGGGTCTATCTGTAAAGGTATAGCACACAGCATCTTTTCTATAGCAAGTGTCAGATGTCTGAAAAGCTGAGGTTAAACTATGTCTTTGGAGCCAGATATCAACTTTACCTATCATTTGGCTATATTTTTCATAGTTAATTATTACCTATTTCTTACTTATCTCATCTCTAAGTAATGCTTTACTATTTTTTAGCTTAGAAAATTACATTTCCTATTTCTATTTTTATCTCTCTGGATATATCAGTGTTTGAGACCTCCTCAAGAAAGGTCATAAACACTAATGTAAAATTTCCTCAAGAAAGACCATAAACATCAATTTACAAGTAATTCTCTGGATGAGATAAGGAATATATTTCTGGAGGTTATTCTGGATGGCTTATATTTCCATTAAAAGAAGAACAGTTTAATCCACTGAAATCTTACCTCAGCATTTGGGGTACAGGATCGCCTGATGAACCGAGCATCATTACCAAAGGTGCGGGCATCAACACACATCTCTACACCATTGAATTTGGAGTAGAACAGTACAAAGGGGTATGGTCTAGGGACACAATAAAAATTCTTGTTATTCTTAACACAGATGCAAAGGCTACCCCATGACTCCAAATATGAAGCATATGCTGACACATCCTTTGTGATGCTCTCATTTAGGAAACATTATATACTTGTCCACATCTGGTTAAAGAATAAAGATAAGCCCACAGCAGTGTTTAACACATAGTACATACATGTTCAATAAATGTTTCTTGGTTGATAAGGCAAGGCTTATCTGTTTCAGAAAGAAGTCATCACTTTGTACATTCAAGAAATTCCAGATTTGTTTGTACTTCCCTATAATTAGGCCTCAGTTTAAACAAGTTAATCTTTCCCCCAAAATGGTTTTCTTATCATTTAGAATGAATTCCCTTCTAAGAATACTGGTCAGTCAAGTCCTTTTTTGGCCTTCGTCATAATTTAATGAAAGGTTCTCTTACTTTTTGAAGAAATGCCCATTGACCTCAAATTGCTGCCGTAACATGACTTTCCCTCGATACTCTATTATAAGAGTATCCAATGCCAAGTCTCTTGCAGCTCTGAGGATCTTCCGGTGTTTTTGAACACGGGTAACTCTTCCCAGCTGGAGCTGAATAAAAACCAGAGTACAAACATTAGGTAATCAAAGCAGAAGAGAAAGCAATAGTTTAGGAGAGACTTTAATATTTGGGCTAAGAATAAAACTTTAGATTTCATCTATTCAATATATTTCTTAGTCCACAAAGAGAAATTTTTAAAGAACTACAATGACCTTGAAATAATTCCTGTTATTTTTTAGGGAATACCTCCATATAGTGAAGTTGCCACCTCAAAAGGCAAAAAGAGAAAGAAAGAAAGAAATATTTGGTTGATTTTTAATGAATTTCCTTGCACTCCTAACCACCCATATTATCTTCAAAAATAGTTCAAAATTATCTTTTCCTATTTAGTGTCTCATTCTCAGGATACAGGCTAATCGTCTACTTTTTATTTATAAAAGCATGGGTTTCCTATGAAGGCATAGTTTCCTGTTGCCATAGTAACATACTGGTTAAAGAAGATCAATGTTTTAGCTTGCTATTCTGAGGCTAGTGATTAAGAAGGAAGAACTTAACACAACTGAAAAAAAAATAATTTTAGTACATCTTGACTTCTCTGTCAAGGACAGTGCTATGCTGTAGTTCTGCAACCCTTCACCATTTTCTTAAGAGACCCTACCCAAGCTGATCCTTACCTGCATTTGGGAACCAATCACTGTATTATTACAGGCCAGTTCAGTCTTATTGATGGTGTCTAGGACAGCAGCTTTGCCCACAAATTCCTTACTGGAATTTAGATGCCTTTCGAGGAGATTTTGTACATCTGCACTGTACTGATTAGTGACAGCTTCCTCATACTGATCAGTCCACAGTCGTATTCGATTCTCCCAGCCTTCAGTTGTATTCTCATCTAAAGCATGTGCCTCAGAGGGAGAATTCTGTAGAAAGTAAAGGTTATGATTAGCATCAGAACAGGACAGTTCATAGACTGCAAGAACAATAGTGAACTTTTTTTTAAGATTTTTTCAAGGCAATGGGGTTAAGTGGCTTGCCCAAGGCCACACAGCTAGGTAATTATTAAGTGTCTGATGTCGGAATTTGAACCCAGGTACTCCTGACTCCAAGGCCAGTGCTCTATCCACTGTGCCACCTAGCCGCCCCACAATAGTGAATTTTTAAAAGAATTAAAGAAATGTTTTCAGTTATCAATATGGTTTGGATAGGAAATAGGGTATCTATAGAACCTTGGATAAATAGCACATTTCTCCAGGTGTTAATCTTCAAAATGAGAGGACTAGATTAACTTTAATCTTTTTTAGTGCTGTGATTTTTAAACCTCTAAACTGATATTCTGAATATGCATTAGAGATATGTTCTTCCTATAAGACGATACTTTTTTTTGAGATTTTTTTTTAAGTTTTTGCAAGGCAATGGGGTTAAGTGACTTGCCCAAGGTCACACAGCTAGGTAATCATTAAGTATCTGAGCTTGGATTTGAACTCAGTCCCTCCTGATTCCAGGGCTGGTGCTCCATCCACTGTGCCACCTAGCTGCCCCAAGGCCACACAGCTAGGTAATTATTAAGTGTCTGAGACTGCATTTGAACCCAGATACTTCTGACTCCAGGGCCACTACACCCTGTAAGCCACCCCTAAAACAATACACTTTTACAAAACAATCTTTAGAGCAGTTAACTGTAACCAAACATAAGAATCAGGTTAAATTTATCTTTTTTTTTTTTTGCAAGGCAATGAGGTTAAGTGGCTTGCCCAAGGCCACACAGCTAGGTAATTATTAAGTGTCTGAGCCCAGATTTGAACCCAGGTATTCCTGACTCCAGGGCCAGTGCTCTATCCACTGCACCACGTAGCCGCCCTAAATTTATCTTACTTAGTGAATAAATATATTATTTAGAATTATAAGCTAATTTGTTTTAACAATAATTTAAGAACCTAAAGTAAAACTTTGAAGGATGGGAATAATAAAAATTAAAACAAAGAGGGATTAGGTAGATATATTCTATTTTCTGACACTGGGGAAATAAAGATAATTTAATATTTTAATGATAAAGTCTCAGCAATACTAACATAAAGAACAATGAAAAATGCTACCCTTCCTTTCCCACATTTATTACTGACTTACATGAATTATTACATTAAACTCCAAATTCTAATTGATTTTTTTTAGTTCCTGAAAATGTATTTTATTTTATTTTTTCTTAGTTTTTGCAAGGTAATGGGGTTAAGTGGCTTGCCCAAGGCCACACAGCCAGGTAATAATATTAAGTGTCTGAGGTCGGATTTGAACTCAGGTACTCCTGACTCCAAGGCCAGTGCTCTATCCACTAGCTGCCCCTGAAAAATGTATTTTAAATGGGACCTAGAAGTGGATAATAACTAAAGTCTACTTCTAAAGATAAGTTTACTAGGGTGGATGGCTAGTGACTAGAAGGGCTCAATGGTGCTGCTCCTATGCCTGGGCAACATCAATGGTTAGCTCACTACTCTTCCCCTAAATCCAATTAGATGTAATAGACTGAAAATAGAAGCAGTACTGGCTGGAAAGAATTGGGCATGGTTAAGAAATAGCTATTAAAAGTTCTGAGTTTTAATTATGAGGTACCATCTCACATCTATCAGGCTAAGATGACAAGAAGGAAAAATGATCAATATTGGAGAGGTTATAGGAAGATTGGGACATTAATAATGTAGTGTTGATGGAGTTGTGAATTAATCTAACCATTCTGGGGAGCAATCTGAAATTATGCCCCAAGAGCAATAAAACTGACCCAGCAATATCAAAACTAAGTCTATATTCCAAAAGAAATCATAAAAACATAAATGGGACAAGCCCCACATGTTTAAAAACATTCATAGCAGCAATTTTTGTAGAAGCAAAGTATTGGAAAAATTGAGGAGATGCTCATCAATTGGGGAATGGTTGAACAAGGTTATGTGGTATATCAATGCTATGGAGTAATATTGTTCTATAAGAAACCATGAGTGGTTGGACTTTAGAGAGCAATGAAAAGAATTACATGAACTGATGCTGAGGAAAGTGAGCAGAACCAAGAGAACATTGTATACATTAACAACAATATTGTGAGCTGACCAACTGTGATGGATGCAGCTCCACTTAGCAGTTTGAGATCTAGGACAACCCTAGGAGATCTGTTATGGACTACACCATCCACATTGAAAGGAAAATACAAAACAAACAACCCCCCCCACAGAATCTGAATGGATACTATGCTCATTTTTAAAACTTTCTCTTATGTTTTTCCTTTGTATTCCATGCTTTTCTTTTTCCCATAGTCCTAATTCCTCATACACAAAATGACTAATGTGTAAACATTTTAAACATTGATGTGCATGTTCAACTTTTATAAGACTCACTGCTGAGGGGAGTGGGAAAGGAAAATAGCAGAAAATGTGCAACATAAATATGCAAGTGGATGAATGTTGAAAAACTCTCATAACATGTAAATGGAAAAATAAATAAAATATCAATAATAAAAAGTTTGAGTTTTGTAAAGTCAAGGTGTTTTAGCTTGAAGTTGTCTCTGACCTGCTTATAATATCACAGACATAACAATAGAAATTAAGGTAAGAGAAAGATCACATAAGTCATTTTTTTTTTTTGGCAAGGCAATGGGGTTAAGTGGCTTGCCCAAGGACACACAGCTAGGTAATTATTAAGTGTCTGAGGCTGGATTTGAATTCAGGTACTCCTGACTCCAGGGCCGGTGCTCTATCCACTGCACCACCTAGCCGCCCCAACACAAGTCATATTTATAAGAATGCCATGAAATATCAAGTCATGCAAACTTTGAACATTGCTTTAGCACCATGCAGTGGTCGTTAGATCAGTTGGGTGTGCTCCATGAGGATGGAAGTGGCTTTTTACCTTTGGACTCCATGTACTCAGCAAAGTGCCCTGTACACAGATGGCACTTAAATTATTAGTGGAAAACTTTCCTTATATTCACTCCAAAACTTTTAATGGAAAAACTACATTAACTGTCCAGTTTTCAATGTGCCTTTTAACTATTCTACATAATTTTTGTCATTCAACTCCTTGAAAAATTGGATAGAGCTGAAGATCTTTCACTGGATTAAAAAAGGGAGCAGTCTGACATTATATGGGTAAGTATCATAAAAGAATAGAAATCATTCCCATCAACAATACAGCTCTCCAACAGAAGAAATTCACCTTCCAAATGGTGACTACACCCCCCCCCAGGGCCAATAACTTTTTTATCATCACATCAGGAAGCATTTACTCTTGATAGTCAAAGTCCATAATGATATTCTGTCTGACAGATTTTTACCTTACTAAAAAAAACAAAACAAAACAAACAAAAAAAACCCAAACAGATCCTCTTGAATTGAAAGTGTTTTAGACATCAAGTGAGGAAAAGTCACTTTGAGATGTACAAGACATAACAGGACACAATGTTAAAGCATAGGGAAAATTAGATGGCACCTATCTGTCATGAATGGACAGCAAAGTACAAAAATCCATGGCTAGAAATGTTGGGAAAAAAAGAAAAAAAGAAAAAAGAAAGAAAAGAATAAAAAAAAAATCAATGTAAAAAATTCTACCCAAACCAAACCAAGTCCACAATCAATTATGCAACAACATTAGTAAAGAGGAGCACTCACCTTCATCCGCAAGGACTTCCTGGATCCTTCTCGAAATGCCTATTGTATAGAGAAGAAACAAAGCAAAAAATCAGAACAAAACTCATTAGTATGAATGAAAAATGTTAAGACTTAACCCTAAAAGTTAACCCTAAGGTTAAAAACAAGTGTTCTAGTCCCCTCTTAATATAAATGAAAATTCTCAAATACTAGGGATTTGGATTAGGAATAGAGGTCAGAAACCAATTTTAACAATCCTTTAAAAGCTGGGGAGGGGATATCACTGGTGAAACATGCCTCACATAGTTCTATGTTTATCCTAATCTAGAAGGAAAGTCTACTAATTATCTTTTATGAAGTCTATTGCTTATGAAATTGTGAAAGCAAAAACCAATTCCTTTAAACGAAGTGCAAAAGACAAATTGTCTATAACACCAAAGTTACTTTGATGAAAAAGTTTACAACTATATTAATATTATTCCCATGAAAATGTTGTAGGTGGGGGTATGGAAAAGTGACCTTGATGTTGAGAAGTACTTTAACATCACTGAGAAATTCTTTTATCATTCACATATGGGAAAGAAAGAAAAGAAATTCAATTTGGAGGCATAATGAGGAGTATATTAATATGGTAGGTGGAGTTATGACTCACAGGAAGCCCTGGTGAAAGAGTTACAAAGTTTAGCTAATAAAGAAATGGCAACTGGGGCAAAACTTGCTAGTCATGCTTCTGGACCACCCTATTCAAAAAACTCCAAATGACTTCTATCACCTGATCTAGTTCAATGACACCTCTCTGTTTTTTTATACCTTAATCTTTTTCGTCTTTGGTGCTGTACGGCCTTTTTCTGGACTCTTTTTCCTTTTCTTAGGTTTAGTTCTTCGGACCCGGTTAACAGTCAAGGTGATACTTGTTGGTGTGTGTTGTGTTGCTGTGTACAACACAGTGGAGGGAGATAGCTCTTCATCCCAGCTTTCAGTTGCACTGCTGTCCCCACCTAAAAAATGGATAGGTGTTCTCAAATACTCTGTCAGGAATACTCTCAATTCCTTCAGATCTTGCTGATACTCAAATACAAATGTGTAACCTGCATTCTCTCTTCCTTTCCAATTCAATAAACACCGTAATTCAAATCAAATTTAGAACTTCTCACTAGACATATATAGCTAATAAAGGGAGAGGGAAATGAGGACACAAAATCTTAAATGGAATAAGTAAGGAGAGAGGCCTAAAGAGGATTAAATTCTCAAGACTGAAACCCTGGGGACCAAGGGGGTTTACAAGAATGATTCTCAGAGGCAGATTTCTTAAATCACCAAATACTCACATGGGAAAAATGTTTAGTTCACATCACACTTACCTGATACGTTGTCCTGTTTCCTCCGATGAAGTCTAATAACCTTCCCCCTGCTCATTCCCCTACAAAGGGAAAAAACTTCAAGTCGATCCTCCTCCAGTGTGAAGAACATTGCAGTGCATATGGTAGCAGTGTCTGGGCATGCACTCCACCCGCCTATCCCTCCCACATACCAAATGTTTCTAGGACTTAAAAATTTTCATATAAAATGCAGTATCTTTAGCATGACTCTCTCCTTCTTTGTTTTTCGAACTGATTCGAACCTAGTATAAAGAACGTGAGCCAACGTGAAGGAACCATCTATATCATGAACCTAGTAACATTTCAGTTTACTCCTTTCAGAAAAGAAAACTAAAATACCAGCAAGTCAATTTTGAATCTAGAAAGGAATGTGAACTTACCTGCACTTGTCACATTTAAGAAGAAAGCCATCCTGAGAAAGTCCACAATGACACCAAGTAGGAATAGATTCCCCTTCAGAGCTCTCGCTGTCTCCAGAATTTTCCTCATCAGGAGAGTGGAGGCCATTCAACTCTGCATGAGGGATGATGGTCTGGACAGGGGGAGAAGCAGGAGGGGTCGGAGGAGGAGGGGCTCCATAATTATGATCCTGAAAATAAGATTTTTTGAATCAATAGTGTTCCAAATACTGGTCCCTCTCCCCCTAAAAATATCACCTATACTAAAATCAAGAATAAATGAGTGGTCCTCAAATTTTTGCTTCAATCAAGAAAGTGACAAAAACAAAATGCTAAGGTCAACAAGTAACAAAATAAGGAGACACAAGATCTACCTAACTAACAGCCACAAAGTGCAAGAGGGGCAACTGTGTCATGCTACTAAGAAATATTGCAAGAAAGTCAAAATGCACAAAATGGAGAAGACATTAGTATATGACCAGTAATAGAAATATATACTCACAGCATAAGGTAGTCCTCGGTACCCATGCCTCTGAGTGGTCCCATAGTTATGAGTGGAATACACGTTCTTCTCACAAACTGCTGGACTAGCTTCCACAGATTCAGGACTGCAGAAAGGTGAAAAGCAAGGCATGATAGCATAATAACTAATCCTACCCAATCAATGAATATTCCACTTCCCACTCTAACCCCTCCTCTTTCCACAACCACCAGCCCCTAGAATAGGAGAAAGAACTTAGTGAAACAAAGTAATCTGATTAACATAACCAAGCCTATAAATAATAGTGGGAGTGTTATTAACTGTGTGATGTGTGTGACATGAAGCCAGTACAGGCAGATGTCTGAAGGCAGGCACCTGGGATACAAGGTGTCCCTAATGACAAACATAAACGTACCAGCTGAGCGGGGAGTTTCCCCTAGAGAAGCCACTCTGGGCTGGTTTAGACTCAGAACTATTCTTCTTAATTGGATCTCTTAATACTTCCATGAAACCTCACATGACATTTGCAGTGAGTGAGATGATGAAAGTGCCTTCTGCACTGCCCCAGGGGCCAGGCCCTCTTCCATTCACTACCAAGACAGGATACCCTGAAGAAAGTACAGGTAAAAACAATGGCATCTTATATTTATAGCACCTCTTATCTTGAAGAACCCCCAAACACCTTTCAAAAATACGTAAGAGTAATAATTTCTCAACCATCAGTAGTGCAACCATATTAAGGGTACAAATACTTAATAGCTGCATGTTAAGTCTATAAAACTTTTGACAATAATCAAAATACTGTACTTGCAATTTGAGGTAGTCTGGGGGTAATTACCCAATTTGGCCAGGAGACTAGGATAATATCCTCTCCTTTAAGAAAGTTATTTGGGAACTTTAGTAACCAGTCTTAGAACGTCTTGTTTAATGTCTTTTGAAAGATGTTATACTTAAAACATATACCAGTTCCTCTTACTCATGCGAACTCAGGTTTCAAATTAGTAACATACAGTATAACCACAAGTCACAATTTAAGCTTAAGAAGAACTTAATGCTAAATGAAATTAAATGAAAACCAGAAGTTTACTTTAGCATTTATGATAAGAGAATAGGCACAGTTAAAGCTCAAGGCACTTTTGCATAGAAGAAAAAAACATTTAAACACTAACCATCATCTGGTTAGGTCTTTGGAATTCAGAGTAAGAAAGAATGTGAGTGCATTAAGACTATGCACAACAATGGAGTGCTTATAACTCATATGTTAACTAGGGGAGCAATGAGGTAATAAAACTCACAAACAAAACACATAAGGCAAGAGTAGTTCAACTTTTAAGCTGCAATTTTTTTTTGGAGAGAGAACTAGACCTGCACAGTAGTGTATACGATCGAATTAAAATGATAATGCAGGGTTTGGGAGCTTTTTTTTTTGGCCATTTAAAGACATAACATATACAACAGCTTTTTAAAAATTATGAAATATGAAAGCCTTTAAAGCTGGTGACTGAGAAGAAAGGTCTGTAATTCAATGCAAGGAGACATCAGATAAAAAGTGAGGGATAAAATAAATTTATGAGGTATGTATCCAACTCACCCAATTTTATGCTCCGAAACTGTGAGAAGAGACCTTATTAATAACAGCAAAGGATAATTTCTGGGTGAAAAAGAACTTAAGACATAGGAAAGGATTCTCTGTTAGTGAAGGGCATGCATTTCATTCCTGAGTATGTCTGCAAGGAGCTGGGGGATACACCAATAATGCAGGTCAGTAGTCTTAAGGAAAAGAATGATTCAGACATGGCTCACTGAGAAGTAATTAACTAAGACTATCTGGAAACAAGTAGGATTAGTATTAAAGCCAATAATTAAGGTGAAGCCAAAATATAAGAATTAAGAGAAATTAAGTAGAATTTCATTTTTATGATGGACGGAATCAGAGAAAAGTATATTTCACAAAAAGTTAATAAATGACATTTACTAGATATACAAATATTCCATAGTGCTACACTTATTTCATGTGGGAGTTTTTGCCCCACTAAACACATGGAATGAAATATGACCATTATCTATCAAAAAATGGGTTTTTCTTTTGAAAGGGCAAAGGAAAAACTGCAAGGAATGAGAAAAGCCTAAGGAGATGGAACTGCGTTGGTTGTATCTCACCCATCTCCAAAACAGGCTAAATATGAATGTAAACATTTCATGTATGAGTCTAAGGGACAAAAATATAATTTATATAGTGTGAGTTAATAGAGGCCATTCCATTGGACAATAACATAACATCTAATATATCACTATTGCATGCTCAATATTAAAGTTTAAATAGTTATCTTGCAACTTCAATTTCAACTGATTGAATATAATACTCTAATTTTATTCTGATAATTAAAGACAACTTTATGTTTTTATCTAAGACATTCCTTGAAAGATGATCTTATGTCATCCATATTTTAAAATATAGAGTAAGTAGAAATTTAGGTCAATGAGATCTGTTACCCAGTTACTATGATCTAGACTAGAGACTGATACAATTCCCTTAGCATAATCGTACTTAAATAAAAATCTTGGCCTTTACTCTGCCAAATCCAAGTAAGTATGACAATAGGCCATTATTTGGAAGCCATGTTTAATTGCCCCTCCTAAAAGCTTGATTTTTTTTCATCCTTCCTTAAAGTTAGTGGCTTTATAAGATGCACCCACCTGTACCTTGTTATTTAAAACCACATCTCTGAGAACATTTGAAATCTTCTGCTATTGCAGATCAGTTCAGAAATCCAAGTAAACTTTCTTTACATCCATCAGATCACATATCTAGAGCTGGAAGGGACCTCCCTCAGAGGTCATAATCCACCCCCTTCATTATTTTATAGGAGGAAGCTGAGACTCAGGAAGGTTTAAATGACTTGCTCAAAGTCACTTGGGGACCAAGGGTCAGCGGAAGGGACTTTAGTCAGTTTCACTGGAGCATCCTGCTTCCATAGTACTGAATCCACAGGTTTCATGAGTTTCCCACATTATCACATCTTTCTTGCAGTCAGATTTTTAAATCTTAGGAGGCAAGGTTTAAGTTTTTTTATTTATTTCTGTATAACATGCCTGTCACAATAGAATTTTATTTTAGGCAGTACCTAGGAAATACCACAGGCACCAATGATAATAAATATAAATTTAGTAAGGTGGTTCACTGACAAAATGTATATTTTGTTGAGACAAATTTTCCACTTATTCTGTAAAGAAAATTGGACAAAATAGTTTGTGATTAGTTGTTACTATAGTAACAATTCCATTAGGAGGTTATAAAGATGAGGTTTCAGTTCATCCTAAAAAGTTTGTGTGGAAATAATGGAAGCACTTTAATCCACAACCTACCTCGAACCCCAGGTTGGTTACAGGGTTCCATTTTTTGAGACCAAAATATTAAAGGGGATAATTGAACTCCTAAGAGCAGTCAGGCTTCTTTTCAAATGTCTTGACAAGGTAGCAGGCTACCATGATTTCAATTTCACAACAATTTAAGAAATATTTCTGAAGTATCTATTAGGTATAAGGCATTGTAAAATTTCCCTATTTTCTTTTGTTTTTAATTTTGTTTTTAATTTTTTTTAAGGCTTTTTGCAAGGCAGATGGGGTTAAGTGGCTTGACCAAGGCCACACAGCTAGGTAATTATTAAATGTCTGAGGCCGGATTTGAACTCAGGTACTCCTGACTCCAGGACCGGTGTTCTCTCTACTGCGCCACCTAGCCGCCCCTCCTGTTTATTTTCAATGGGTTTTCAAAATTGACTTAGGATGAAAGCCTCAAAGAGATAAATGCTAATAAGCACTGTTGTTTAAGACTATCAGATGCAGTAATATGTTAACAAAAGCATGGACCAGGCTCCCAAGATGTTTTGCTAAGTTGATGATTTAAAAAACCCACAGAAACTTAAAAGATTTCCCCTCAGAAGTAAACTAGCAGAATTTTGTGGTCTGCAATTCATCCCCATAGGAATAATGGCAGTGCTGAACTAAATGTCCCTTTATTCCTCTGGCTTTACAAATTCAACTAGCATGGGTTTAACACTTTTTGTTGAGGCTCCACATAATTGCAAATGAACTCAGTTATAGATCTTAGATTTCATCTGTAGATCAGAGGTTAATTATCTGCTAGGTAAATACAACAATCATACACTTTTTATCAGTGCTGCTTATCATGGAAGTTTTGTAATGAAATAGTAGTCCAAGTACAGAGATGTTTTTAATTTCCATCCCAGATTATCAAAGGAGTAAAAACCTCCTGAAATAGGGAATCTTGGCAAAAGGAATAAATAAATCAATCCATCCTTCTGATTATGCTTGAAAAATGAGACTTTGGAGAGGAATCCCCGTTCTACCCCCAACCCAATTCTGCTCCTTTAGATATATAGAAGTAGCCCCCAAACTAATTTCTTTCAAGCACCAAGGTAAACACAGTTCTGGGGAATTTTCTTTTAAGTATCCCACCAGTGGAATTTGTTATGTAGATTGGCTGATCTAGAGGGTGTAGAGAAATTTAAGAAAGATAACTATTAGTTGCTCAGGAAGTTATAGTCAAAGGGAAAGACCAGGAGAGAATTTAGAAAAGCTATTGGACAAATACTAACATTTGGATAGACTTAAATCATTAGGATTGTCTCTGCCTATAGCTTAATTCCTAGACTGCTCTCAAAGAGAACTGATGTCTAAGAATGAAGAATCATCTTCATCTAAGGATGAAGGAATCCTTCAGCACTTGCATTTTTCCATGAGACTAACAAACTGAAATAAGTCAGTGCTACATTGTCTAGAAATTTCTTCTTCCTTTCCAAAAGTAGGATTGGATTAAGGGCAGAGTAAAAAGAAAAGAGGGGAATCTATGAATACAGGAAAAACTAGAGTAACTCAAAAAGCAGGAAGGGGCAAAAGAAGGTTGGTTATAAAAGGAAAGGTGGTGGATTTATAACATAGAAAGTTGTGGAATGAAGGCCTACCTTCATATGCATTTGGCAATTAAATTCTTCATGGACTGACAGTCTATTTTAGGGACTGGGCTTTTGGTTTTCGACAAACTCTGTGAATTCCTAAAGTGGCTCACAGCTGAAAAAAAGTTTGGTACCACTGATTTTGAAGGTCCTCTTTCCAGGAGATGGTTATAAAGAACAAATAGATGATATGGCTGTTCTGTTTTCTTTCCCAGATGTCAGAAGTTCAAGTAACCTGCCATAGATAGTCTCAACTGGGTCAGTCCCTTTACCCTAAGATGGTGGGAAGTACACAAGTTTGAAGTTTTCAAGATAAATTAGAAAAAGGAAAGCAGTTTACCCCCCAACCAGAATAGAATTAAATAATCAGAAACTCTAAAAGGGAGGGTGGCATATCTGCTTTATTCCAACCTATACCAAAAAGAAATCAGAATGTAATTAATTATTCTTCAGCAAATTTGGTTCTGTTAATTATTTCCCTAGCCACCAATCCTAGGTCAGAAGAAATGGCTTATTTTCTATCCCTCCTAACTGCCTTTCCTTTAGCCCCTGTTGACATTCAATTATAAAGTAGATTTACTTTAGAAAATCCTAGGCTTTAGTTCCAAGATTCTCCTAAAAAAAAAAAAAATCTAAGCTTTTCATCTGCCCTCCTAATTTTCAAAAAATGGGGAAGTGGCACTTACTCTGAACCAGCAGCCATATCTGAGTAGGATGTATCTGGTGTGGTGACTCCCAGAGGAACTGCAATGCTCATGACGTCCAACACAGCAGTAGATGGAAATCACGGGGTCCAATTAATGGAGACTGGCCACTCTGAGAGCGGGGGTGAGCCGCAGAGCCTCAACCAACATGTCAGGGACATGAGGAATCCTGGGACAGAAGGCAGGGCATTTCATGAATATTTCATTTTTTAAGCAGCATAATTTAAAAATCAATTGTGGCCTATTCCTCCTGTCCTTCCTTTTGTTTAAAATTAGAGATTCAAGGGGCTTTATTAATGTTTCAAGTGGGTACCTAACCACCAAGAACCTTTCTTTTCCCCTTAAAGACGTTTTCACACAGGAGGGTGCCTGCCTACTCAACTGCAGAGCTTGCTCCAGAGCAGCTTTTCCAGTCACTTTCCATTCTCTATAACTATCCACTAGCCCTTAGGGCCTATCTACAAGTTTTTGTAAGTAGCCTTTTGTGATTGCTAGAAGAAACAGCACAACTTCACTCAACTCCCTAATTACTTACTGTCTTCATTCAACTTTTCATCTCTTAGCAACAATTAAATTGGGCAACCAATGCCATTTTTCCTAAGTTAGTGTTAATTAACACACGCACCAATCTGCTAGAATCTGACTGGAAACAGCTGTTGTTTCTTATTATTTTACTTCTCACAGATTTCTCTCCCATATTCTCACAATTCTACTTTAATGACTCCCTGAAAGAGCAGAGGATTAATAGACTCAACTGCTAGGTCTTTTGGCCAGTCAATACTGCCAGATTTGAATAAAAATACATAGATCACAAAATGGCACTTTTATGATAAAGAAAAACAGCAAATTCAAAATGAAAAAGCATTCAATACACATCAGGACAAAGAAGATATGGAGAATGTTGAGACGTATTGATTTCAATGAACTACTGGAATCTGGGAACATGAAGGAGTAGATCTATTGCTGAAGTAAAAGGGAGGGTGTGATATGAACCATGAATCAAAAGGAGAATAAAAGATTAAGCAAAAAGGGG
Source organism: Macrotis lagotis (assembly GCF_037893015.1). Taxonomy (NCBI): domain Eukaryota; kingdom Metazoa; phylum Chordata; class Mammalia; order Peramelemorphia; family Peramelidae; genus Macrotis; species Macrotis lagotis. Next base: position 143,844,076 of record NC_133665.1, read on the forward strand.
AGCAAAATGAATTTGATAATGACTATGAAAAGTACTGATTAGGTATAAAAACAAAAGTTTCTCAGAATATAAAAAGTATTTTGCAGGGAAGTAAGTTCAAGGTGAGCAAGACCAAAGGTTCATAAAAAGACAAAATGATGTAGAGAAAAAGGAATTCATGCAAAAATATCAAATGTATGCAAATTTTATGAGAAAGAATCTGGACTGGAAGTCAGGAGATCTGAGTTTTTCTCTACCATTAATATATTTTGTGGTTTGTTTAAGTCATTCAGCCTTAAGTTTTTTACTCTGAAAAACGAAGCAATCGGAAAAGATATTCTCTAAGATCCTTTCTGGCTATAAAATTTTAGAATTTTGGTTTAGGGTATAGCTCCCTGCAATGCCAAATGACCACTAACCAGAAGAAGATAAATCAAGAAATCATCTATATGCAATTCAGTAAAAAAAACAAAAAAAGAAAATTAAAGTCATATTTAGAATAGTTACTAATTTAAAGTTTTTAAAATGGACTGGAAAAATTTTAGGAAACATGGAGAAAGAGAGAATGTCTTCATATCAAGCCTGACCAAATTTTCTGAAAATCTTAAACATATCATTAAGCTTCAAAATCACTGTGAAAGTGCTACTAAAGTCCCACTCTGAGAATGCCTCATCCTGGAATGGATACTCAAAAGTTATACTAGTATAACACAAGCTTTGGCAAGTTCTACCAATCAAAAAAGGCTTCAAGTGCTGGTCTATTAACACTGTGTATGTTCTGTGAGCTAAATAATGGCAGTTTAGTTAAGACTTGCTCACCATCAAAAACTGGTCCCAAGATTGTGGTTTCGGGGGAGGGGAAGAAAGAGAGCCTCTAGTGTTCATCACTTAGACCTTTAAGGAAAGACAAGTTTGTGCCCTTAGTGGATGGGATGCTCATAACAATGTTATCTTGGATCTTTACAAATGATAAAAAAATTTTTTTTGTTTTTGTTTTTTTAGGTTTTTGCAAGGCAAATGGGGTTATGTGGCTTGCCCAAGGCCACACAGCTAGGCAATTATTAAGTGTCTGAGGCCAGATTTGAACCCAGGTACTCCAGACTCCAGGGCTGGTCCACTGCGCCACCTACCCGCCCCTTAATAATTTCTATTTCAAAAAAATGGAGAAAGGTATTACTACTTTTGATTGTTACTTCAGTTTACTATAATCAAAAAGCTTCCTAAACACAGGGCATAAAATTAATCTATATGGTTAAAAGTAAAAATATTCCACTTAATTACCACCCTTAATTTCTGGCAATTTGGGTTCTTAGTTTGGGTTATGTTGCTGGTTCCACCTACCGAGAAGTAGGAAGTTGAGGCATCCAGGCAAAAAAGGAGGGCTGAAGGGTCAGAGATCAAAGAAGCAGACTGGAAAGACCATTATACTTGGAAGTCAAATGCTTCCATTTGATTCTTTTCTTTATCACTTAATCTTATTTGAAAAATGGGGATATTTATACTACCTACATCAAAGGTCTGTTATGAGGTAAGGGCTCAATATTATTATTATTCTGTCACTACTTCCTCACAGTTCATGAAGAGGAAGGAACTGATGCACTTTTAGGTGGGTTTAGTCTGCCTGTAGAATTGATAAATAAGCTTTTCTACAAGTATATGTATGCTTACTCTGACCTCAAATATCCCCCCCTTTCTATCATCATTTCCAAATTATTCCTCAGTTTTTATCCCCCCCTCCCATTAGGTATTGACATAGAATTTCCCTCAAAAGAAATAGCAGGAATTCTCCAATAACACAGGAGTTGAGTCTTAAAAGATGGTTGATTTCTACTCTGAGATCTTACATCAAATTAATTCAGTCAAAGTGAAAGAGAAGCTGTCCAAGACAGATAAAAAGAGGAAAGGTTGGTCATGACCAACTCCCTTGATCAGCACAGCAAATTTAAAAGTCATATATACTATAATTGAAATAAAAAGAAAAGCCCTCAAATTCACTAAACATCTTTCCCCTCCCCACTCAACTATATTCCTACATGCCAGAGTTATCTAGAATTAGGGGTCAAATACAATCTGTAAAATCTGAACTGTTGTTTGATATTTTTCTTTTGGTAAGAAATTTTCTGAAGATGGCTTATTAAACAGCAAACTTAAGAGAAGATAAAGGGAAGGGTTAAGAGTTACCTACCAGGTAAAACAAGAGGAAATAGCACAAAATATATGTGAATAACTTTGTTTCAAGCTGTAACTTCACTCAGTAAAAAAGCATTCTTTTGTAACATCTTCTCAAAACAAAAAAGATTGGCTTAACGTTAAAAAGAATAAGAATTTAATAATAGTAGTATTTGTTTTCAATTTTAAGTATTTAATGAGAATTCAGCTGATAATCAAATCTCTCATGATGATTTCCAATGAGATTTCATCTCATTTTGAAGTACAGACCAGAAGAGAAGCAGGTTTCCTATCTTTCCTTCTATAAAAATTGTCCTAGATCATAGGACTCATATACCAAAAACAAGTGAACCATAAACAGATCAGCTGGGTTATTCTCATTCTAAATTATAGTCTCCCACTGTGAGTGAGATGAGGGATTGGAATGTCTAAACTCAAATCCTGTACTTCTTTGCAGCTGAGAAATTAATGTGCTCCTTGCTCTTGCCCCCTCAATCAATCAATAAGTATTTGTGTGCCTACACAGTAATAGGTACTATGCCAGATGCTGGGGAGAGAAAAGACAAAAAACCAAACAGTCCCTGTTACTTGGGCTTATGTTCTTTAGGAGAAACATGGATAACACAAAACAAACAAAAACTATATAGTAAATAAAGTACCAGATAATTTTTGGCAGGCTGGGAGAAGCACTAGCAAATGAGAAACAAGGAAGGCCCATGTTCAAAAAGATGCTTGTGTTCTATAAAATGTAATACAATTATAACAAACTTTTAGGTCATTAATAACCCATCTTTATTTGTAAAATCAGACATTATAATTACTTGAGATTTGTAAGTAAATGAGATTCCCAGTATGGAATACCAGACAATTTCTACAAGTCGTATTTCAAACATTTTAGAGATGCTTTGGAGAGAAGGACAGGAACAGCTCTATAGAATGCACTCTCCTCATCAGTTACACAGGAGATTTCACTGAGGTCACTGAAAAGGCATCTGCTAAGTAGCAATATGTCAATTTAAAGGACGGGAAAAAGGAAAACCAGCCAAGGGATTTTATTTGGCTCAGTCACCTTTATATTGACCAGCAGATGTGAAGTTCCAATAATCTCTTTGCCAGTGTCCTCTGAAGATCTGGAAAAAGTTGACAGACAAATAATTAGTATTGAAAGGAATGCTACTGGACGTAATACTGAACCAAGACAGTTCTTTCCAAGAAATAATATCTTTTCTATAGAATTTTGTTTAACTCCTCCTGCCCTCTATTCCAGACCCACTAATGCTGTTTACCCTCATGCCCAATTCAATGCTATAGCTTTCTTTTGAAATCTTCAGTATGATATTCCTAACAAAGCCTGATACAAAGTAAGAAAAAGTAAAGGAAATGATTTTAGTTTAAAGGAGAAGACTGAATACTAAATCCTGTTACTGGCCAGTACATTAACACGTTCCTTAAGTTTGGATCCTTCTTTTCCTCTATATTTCCTGAGTTATCTTTCCTTTTATTTATCATATCCTATGGAAGTTTGTTTTACTTAATAACCTTTTCCAAACCCAGCTGTTTTTCTATGATTGAGTCACTCAGACTTGATAAAAAGGACACATCGACTGCTCTGAGCATATCTACCCACCCATCTCCCTCTACCATATTTTGTCTTGCCTAACTGCAGAAGGGAGAGTGACAGAAGGCAGACCCCTGTCATGGAGAAGTCCCTTGAAACTTATGATGAGTTTGTTGCTGTCTTGATCTGGAATCAGGGTCAAAATAAGGCATCTACCAAAAGGGAAAAAAAAAAGAATGAAAGAAAGAAAAACAGGCGACTAGAACTTTTGGAGAAAAATAGTTGATTCTTTTTTTCAGAATCAAAATGGGCTCCCTTTTTAGTTATACCAAAGCCCTCTCAAGAACAGTATTCCCCAAATCTACCAAATTTAACAGCTAGTCAGAATCATCACCATACCTGAGCTCCAAAACAGCATATTAAAGAGGACTTCACTAGATTTTGATTATCATGCATTACAGATGAAATATATTTCATGTCTATATTAAAGATTTCCTGATCTTAAAATTGGGCAGACGCACTATACCTTAAAAATAACTACTGCTGAGAGAATAAAAATCATGAGAAGATCAAAAGCTTAAGGATCCTCAGAATTGCCAAAAAAAAGATGATGATGATAAGCAAAAAAAAAAAATAAATACAGGGAAAACCATCAACAGATCAATCAGAAAGGTGTCAAAATCTCAAAATACAAAGGCTAAAACATTTATTCTGATAGTTATAGGCATAATGGGTGCAAGAGAAGAAATGTACTGAAGCAGAAAAATGAAAATTACCAGAGGGAATAGTATCCTTTATGTGTGATAAGTAATAAAAGAATAAAGGACAGAGAAAAGGAGAAAGAAAGGCAATGCATGTATACATAGTAAAGGTAACATGACTGCAGATTCTGAACTTCTCATCAGCATCACTATTCCCAGAAGAATCCATCACAATCCATATGGAGCCATAGGCAGTTGTCTGATCCAGCTGTAGAACCAGCACATCTCTTAGGACTGAACACTCTCGAGGAGTCATGACACTGGGAAAGGCAGTTATAAAGAACAGGCCAAAAAATGTTGATAGTTGCCCCTGTCTTTAGAACAGGATTCTTCCTTATTGGCTAATAGCTTCTCCTACTGTCATTCTGACATGACTTACTGAATGTACAAAACTCATGATTTTTCTGGCCACTCCCAGAGAAAACAAACAAAAAGTGTTAGAAGAGCAATTCCAACAGAGATTTCAGAGAAAGAAATTGCATCAGCCAGGTGAGCCGGAAGCAGCTGGGAGACAGAGTCCAGTGAAGAGCCAATCCAATGAAAGAAATTCAGAACAACTGTGCTTCAGTAATGCTGTGAAGAGGACTGGCAGGAAGAGGAGAGCCGCTTCAGAAAAAGAACAGGCCTCATCTGCTTCAGACTGTCTTTGTACCGGGGCTGCGGACCTTGGCCATTCTCCCAGAGATGATGCAATCCTGATGAACAAGATCTGCTGCCAGAGAAACAATTGTTAACAGCCTATGCAGACAGCAACTCAGCCAAGGAGCTATCTCTGATCAACTCTCTCCATAAACCACTTCAAAATATAATGCATATGCCCCATAGCTCCAAATATCTATTAACTCCATTCTCAAGAATAGCAAAATATACATTAGCTTGCAAAGCTGTGCATACGTATACACAGACATAAGCTCCCACAACAGCTCTGGATCACCACTTTTATATCCTCCCTTTTAATTCCATCTAATCCCAAAATGTCATCCAGGTAGACACATATATTTCTGAAACTCCCAGGAAAAAAAAATTTCTTTTTAAATCTGCCATCCTTACAGACTTCAATATATTCTCTTTTAAAGTAAGAAAAATAACCAGTGTTCAAGGAATATTTTTAATTTTATGAAGATAAAAAAGGAACTGAATGAAGTATTTATTTTCTCATTTTTCACTTAGTTTCCTCACTCCTCATTAAAAAGAATGGAGGAGGGAGAAAGGAGGAAGTAGTTGCCTTTTTTAGTTGGGGGAGGGGTGTTTAAGGTTGGGTCTACCGGATCCTCTGAAAGGCAAGGCTGGCTACAAATCTCAAAATCAAAATAAATACTCTCACTCAAATTCATTCATCTTGGAGATATGTATACATTTAACCCAATCTCCAATCCTTTATACTTAAAAACTGAGCATTGAGATCGATTTTGAAAATAACAAACTGGAATGCCACAAAAATTTTTAAAAAATGAATTAGGATAATTATTGCCTTAATACAGATAGAAAAAGTGAGATTTCAAACAAAAAGGGGATTCTGATCAACTCATGTATATCCAGAATTTCCAGAACAACTTGTGCTAATGAAGACTTGACTTTACTATTCATTTAGATTGAATGTATTTTAGCAAAGTACTACTCTATACTTAATTTTTCCCCCTTTTAAGTGACTGTAAGGCATAATGAGCTTATGGGGTGAAGGAAACATTACTCAAAAATGATTACTCTCCGATGGTTTTTCAATCACAGATATTTTTTACAATGCAAGAAAAATATGAATATACACATTGCTAGCACTATACACTTATCTCCTTTTAAATGTATTTTGAAAGTGCCTGGCATTCAAGGTTCTTTACAATTTATACTAACTCAACTTTTCTATTTCTAGATATACTCTATACTCTAGCTAAACTGAATTACTTTCCAGCCCTGAAACAAACTTTCTTGTCTGACCTCCATGCTAGAAATTCCATATTCTTGAAATTGTATTTGCTGAATTTTTACCTTGACTTTAATGAATGAACTCAAATGCAACATCTTCTCAATGAAGCATTCACTGTTCAGTCACAACTTATAAAAAACTTTAATAGCATTGTTTTCCATTTCTCTAGTTCATTTATATACTATTGTGCATTATGGTTATCTTCTAGAATTTCTAGTTCTCAAAATCTGGCTCAAGTGCCATCTTTTCCAAGAAGCTCTCTAATAGTTATCCCTCAATCCCCATTTCTAGGGGCTCCTTCACTCAGAAATTACTTTGTATATACAGTGTCCCAAGAAGCTTAAAATTGCACTAAAACTTTTGAGCACACCATGTATTTTAATTTAATTTTCCTTTTACATGCTGTTCCCCACCCCCCAAATATAAGCTTCATGGCAGAACTGTTTGTCTCCACTAGAATGCTGGCTGCACAAAGAAAGCCTTCACAAGTGTTTTTCTGAATGAATCTGAGTTTTTTTTTTTATCCCCTAAAAGATTTTCTGGGAAAAGGTATTCTTTGTTTTAAACTATGCTTTGCACACATAGCTGTTAGTCTTAATTCTGTTTTGATCTCTTCTATGAAATCAGGCTGAGCTGGAGACTAGTGATGTCTCATGTAAATACTCTGGTTATCTGATTCTAAGATGGGAAGCTCCCAGAAGGTATAAGCTTTGTTCACATGGTAGTCTTGGAATAGTGCCATTCTTTTGCTACTGTAGGGAGACTAGTATTAATATAAACAGGATTTAAATGGCACTTGGCACTACTTTCAAAATGGGTCAAGAAAGGAACTGATTATTCTCCAGTACCTTTCTAACTCATTCTGATGGCTGAAAAATTGACTGGAGGGCTCTGGACTATGTAAATTAACATGAGCCCAGGTTTCATTGGTGGGAAAAAGACAAATTAAACAATAAAAGGAGAATCTGGTACCTTGAAGCATCAAGTTATGGTAGCTTTTATTTATTTGTTTTTAATTCGTAAAGCAAAGAAAGAAATAGAAACATTTTATTTCTGAATAAAATCATAATAAAATTTTTGTGTCAATGTATATGCCTGGTCCTTTTCATTTTAAAGTGGGCTAGGTGGAAAGAACAGAATATATTTAAGTCTACTTTGCTCACAACCCTTTCTCCCATTCCCTGCCTCATTTCTTTTTGTCTTCGCTAACTTATCTCTTTCTACAGCCTCTCTGCATCTCACTTTCTCTCCAATGGCTACCCAAATTTGGCACAAAAAGTGTGTAAACTGTCTAGGAATATGGTTGGAATAATTTCAGCTAAAAACAAAGTTTAATTTTAGCTGTTACTAATTACCTTTTCCAAGAAAGGTCCTAAATGTCAAAACACAATAAGTAAGGAAAAAAAGGCATAGATAATTTACAAAGTGGCTCAGAAAACTCCTAAATAAGGTTGACAGGAAAGGGAAAAAAATTATTTAAAATTCTTTGAAAAAAAAAAGTAAGTATGTGAATCACTAAGTTATAAGACAACCCAAGCCATTCATTATTCCTGAACCCTGAATTTTTGGAAAATGAGAGTAACATTACATTTAGGTGACAACCTAACGTATTGGTAAGAGACTTCATAAAGCATCCCAAGAAACTACAAAATTACAAAAATTAATATTTTTATTTAACAATACTACCTTAATCCTACCGAGATAATCATTCTGTCTCAGGTTCTGATCTTCCAACTCAAATAAAGCCCTGTATATAGGGTATCCTTCTACTGACCATCCTATGCAACTGCACAAGTAACAAAACCTTGTGCCTTCCCACAAGCTCATTTCCTTCCTTCCACTTTGTCTTATGAAAGTGGATTCTTCAGAATTTTTACAGATGAACATTTGTTAAGTGCTTCTTCAAACCTGACACGAAACCATTAGATTTTCAAACACTTTCCTTTTCTTTTTTAATAGCTACATCTTCAAATCAAAATTGTCAAGCCTCTCCCTCCAAAATCTACACAAGCAAATACCTTGATTTTCTGTTTCATTTAGTCAACAAATATTTATTGAACAACACCTTTAATGTTTCCAGTGCTATTCGTTATAGAATAAGAAAGAAGGCAGGAAAGATTAAATTTCTCTCCAATTTAGGTAGTTTTATTTCTAAGGGGGTTATGTATGTAACAAAATAGGAAAACAGAAATATACGTAAGATTAAATTATATAAAATGATGAAAATTGGTGCATTTGGTGTCTCCCTCCTATCTCAGCAACAAAGATAAAACCACACTTTAATATTCTGAAATTAAATTCTGAGGAAACAAATACATGATCAATAATGCAGCAAATACCCTGAAAAGATTTTTTCTGAGAGATTTTGTGAAGTCAAGAGACACTTTATAATAGAGACAATATCAAGAACACAAATCAATAACCTATCTACAGGTATGCCACCTCAGCTGATAGAACAAGAATCTCACTGCAGGGGCAGAAACAAAATTCACAATTTCTGAAAGTGACACATTGAACAATGCTTTAACTCTTTTGAGAAAGAAAGCTAACTTTCTCTCTAAGAATTTTAGGATGACAAGATCTCACAGGCATTGCATGGCAATGCTTATGAAGTCTCTGCCTAATATTCACTTTATTTTATTTTTTATTTTTTTTATTTTTTGCAAAGCAATGGGGTTGAGTGGCTTGCCAAGGCCACACAGCTAAGTAATTATTAAGTGTCTGAGGCCAGATTTGAACTCAGGTACTCCTGACTCCAAGGCCGATGCTCTATCTACTATGCCACCTAGCAGCCCCATACAACAGCTTTTTTGAATCACAGTAGTCTAGAGTCTACAGAATAGACAAAAGTAACAATCTAGAACCAAAGTCTTTCCTCAGCTGTCCCAGGAGAATGTTTTTTCTTTTACTACATTCCTTTAATGAAACTAGTGTGCACCAAATCCTAAACGTTTTCTTTCTGGGAGGAAAAACTCGCACCATAAAACAAATTATGTTATTCACTTATAATCTAGTTGGTGTTGAAAGATTCTAGAGGTGTATATTATCTGGAAAAACTTGAAATTTCAATTCCAAACATTTTCTCAAAGTGCTGCCCTAGAAGTTCTGCCTTAAAGGAATCTAATGTGATATCTCACCTTCATTCAGTTGAGGACAAATAAACAACTCTGTTAAACGAAAATTCATAAAAAGTTCATCTATACTATTTCCCAGGTCAATTTTTCAATTCAGTTTTACACATATTCCTATTACATGCAGGGTGTTATTTATTGAGGGTGAAGAATGGAATGTTGAGTTAATCTATGCCATACTCACTTACTGCTCTGACAAACCACAACCAGAACAGACTAATAAATTTGCACATTTACCACAGACATTTTATTTCTTTGCTTTGTGGACACTGAAGAAGCATTTAGTCAATCAGAAACTTACATGAAATTATTCCCCACTCCATTCTTTCTACAAACACAGGAGACCTTCAATAACTATTCCAAGTTCCTAACTTTCTCCCTTTCCAGTTTGAAAGTTACTTAGCCCTAAAGACTACTTTGTTGTTTAGCTATTGTTTGAATCATGTCTGACTCTTCATGAGTCCCTGGCAAAGATACTGGAGTGGTTTTCCATTTCCTTTTGTTCATTCAACAGATGAGCAAGCAATATCAAGTGATTTGCCCAGGGTCACAAAGCTAAGTGTCTGAGCTGGGATTTTACCTCAGAAAATTTCGAAGACTACCAGATAAATCCAAACTCCACACCATCACAAAAGTTCTCTCTTCAAGAGCCTATCTAGATCTCACTACTTCCCTGACCTTTGTTCCTCTTATCATCTCTGAACAAACCCAATCCTACTTTCTTCCAGAATAGGTCGACTTACTTCCTCCATAAAACCTTTAGAAACTAATCCAACTCATAATTTTTCTTCCATTGTTCTAAATAAAACTGTAGACAACTAGAAGATAATGCCTTAACTAATTCCTCCTTCTATAGTGATCACCTGCTTCTTTCTAGTGAGATCTCAGAAGAATAGGGCTTTGATAATAGCATAGAACTCAGTAATTAGAGAAAATGTCCAGAAACTAAGAGGATAGTAGGTGCAATTAAATACTGAAAATATTTTTCTGTAAATTTTAAAAAAGTAGACATTTGCCAAGAAATCTTTTCTCCCAAATATAGAGATGTCTTAAGTACAATTAAAAAGTACTACAATTATATATTAGCATATGTAAAATGTTAACAAAATTGTGAAAAAGTTAGTTTCAAAATGAGGATAAGACATGTAAAGTCATATAAACTAAGTAGTTCATGACAAGTGAGAACCCAGGTTTTCTGACTATTAGGTTATTACTCTTCATTATAAAATATAAGCATCAATACATTGATTGAATGATGTATTTTATGGTTAATGAACAAAAATAAAAACAGCACAAAGCTTCTAATTTTTATACAAACATGATCACTTTCACAACATAATTCCTTTTAACATTAGAAGAATTGGTAATTTAACTAATGAAATTTTTGGGGGGGAAGGCTTTGGGGGTTAAGAGACTCATACAGGGTCACATAGCTAGTTAAATGAGGCTGAATTTAAATGCTCTATCTATTGTGACACCCAGCTGCCTCTACTAATGCAATTTAAAAAATAATTTTAACTTTTCTATATATATGTACTTTAAATATAAATAACCATAAACAGATATTGTAGTTTTACGTCAAAATAAAAACGTTTATCTATTATATTTTCTTTACTTATGAAGACAAAATGAAGTGTGGCAGATTATTCCATTAATTCTTAAAATTCCAGCCTATTGTTAAAAAATAAGCTTAATAATATTTTGAATGAATAAGATAGGGCAAAAACTAAGATGGCACTACTCCTATTTTATTTTTTAGTGGACCACATTTTGAATGTTTTGATCAACTTAAAAATTTAAACAATAAAAATGATCAAAGTATAGAAGCCAATATTTTACATTAAAATCACCAGAATTTTAAAATACTTTGAAGAACCAATTTGTGTCACTGACAGCACATTTTTAAAATTTCATATTGCAAAGAAAATAAAGATAGGACAACATTTTTATTTCAAGTAAAAAAGTACAATATCTGCTTGTAATTATTTGTACTTAAAGTGAATTTACACAGGTAGAAGAAATTAATAGTGAATAGTAAAATTAATTTTTTTGAGTCAACTGATCATCTTTCTGGTGGCAAAATAATTGAAACAAAGAAAGTTCTCAGCAATTGGGGAATAGTTATAAACTGTGGCACATGAATGCAATAGATTATTATTGAATCAAAAGTGAAAATGAATTCAGAGAAATATGGCAACTTAGATGAACTTATAAGCAGAGTAACAAAAAACTGTAAATTACAAGGACTAAAACAAAATACAGCTTAACCCCACCCCTAACCCAGTGTGATTATAACCAAGCTTGGTCCAGAAGAGATAAGAAAACATTTCCCTCCTTTCTATGCAGAGGTGAGGGCTGTGGTTATGGAGTAGCATGGCATGTAGTTAGACACAGTTAATGTACTTATTAATTTTGTTAAATTGTTTTCCCCCCTGCCCCTTTTAGGAGATAGCTCTCTGGGTGTGTGGGGAAGGGATATATTTGGAAACGAAGATAATGTTTAAAAAAAAAAAGACATCAGGAATAGACATGTGCTACATCCTCTGGATTTAGTTCATTTTGCAATTGTCTTTTTCTGTCTAGAGAATATATTAATTATGTGGAATCTTACTGATTCTGAATATTCTATTAAGGACATTCTGAATTTGAATTATTTTTTCCTAGCCTCATATAGCTCTATACAATCCCATTCACTGACCACCTTGACTTTAACTAACCTTAACCTCCATCTATGACAGTCTCATTTGGTATTTCTTTCTCTCTCTTCCATTTGTTTTCTCTGGAGAGACTTTTATTGTTAACTGCTTTACAAATTAACTTCCCAAATCTTGCTCTGTAGATATGTTTTATTTATTTATGTCATCATATTGCTTGCCCCCAGTAGAATATCACGTTCCTCGATGGTGGTAACCGTTCTTTGTATAACTTGGGTTGGCAAAGTATTGCCTGTGGACCAAATTCAGACATGCTGCCTATCTTTGTATGGACAAGAGAAGAATGTTAAACTGTATTTAAAAATGTAAAAACAATTCTTGGTTCAAGGGCTACACAAAAATAAGTAGTGGCCCCTAGACCATGGTTTGCTGAGCCCTGTGCTTAGAAAAGTACATGGTATATAGTAAGCACTAAATAAATCTTGAACTGAATTATCCCTCACATATAACTGATGAACTCCTAACACCCAGGTCCAGGAATCAACCTTTCCAAAACACCAAAGAAAATGACCATTAATAACTGAAATCACTACCCAAGTAGGTTATTCCAATAGGAAACTAATGTACATCCATCAGGGCAGCTAGATGGTGCAGTGGATAGAGCACTGGCCTTGGAGGACCATAGTTCAAATCCAACCTCTGACACTTATGTGACCTTGTTCAAGTCACTTCACCCTGACTGCCTCTCATCCAGGGTCATCTCCAGTTGTCCTGATTCATATCTGGCCACTGGACCCAGATGGCTCTAGAGGAGAAAGTGAGACTGGTGACTTAGCACAGCCTTCATCCCAACCTAATTCATTTGCTTGTCATGGCACCACTTCTATGAAGTCATGGTCTTCTTTGAGAATGAAGGTCAAACGTTAATGTACATCCATCAATTCAGTCTGGGAAGTGTTAAAATTTGTGCAAATTCTGTGACTAACTTGGGTAACGACTTAGTAGAGGTATCAAAAATGGTACCTGGAATGGGGCGGCTAGGTGGCACAGTGGATAGAGCACCAGCCCTGGAGTCAGGAGTCCCTGAGTTCAAATCCAGCCTCAGGCATTTAATAATTACCTGTGTGGCCTTGGGTAAGCCACTTAACCGCATTGCCTTGCAATAACAACAACAAAAAAGGTACTTGGAAATAGATGAACTCTAAATCTAGGAACAAAAAAATAAGAAATGAAATTCAGGGGGTTATGAGTTCATAGAAAGTATAGAAGAAGTTCCCTATAGCAAATCTCTACTTCCTAGACCTTCAATGGTGGTAGTGGTAGAGCAGGGAAAAAAACCAAAAAGGCACTAATAATTTTGATGCCTTAATCTAAGATGAAGTGTTACTTTCCTCATTGTACCAATCAAGAACTGTTATCAATTCTTCCAGCCCAGGAAACTGAACCTAACAATTTTTCAATATTTACTATTAGAATGCCAGAATGATTTTTTCTTACACAAGGCTCTGGTTAGGTGAAAGCTGTTCTTAAAACTTTCCAGTGGCTCATTATTATATCCTGGTTAAATTTAAATTCCTCTGGAACTCAAGATCCTCAGTAATCTATTGCTTACCCTCCCTTTCCAACTGTCTCGATCTTGTGAAGTTGGCTTTTGGAAGTCAAGGGTAAGAGTTCTCTGTTCTTTGGAAGCCTTAGTAGATTGATCCAAGAAGGAATTTTTCATCTAAATCTCTTATATAGAGATTATTTTTGCTTCTAGTGCCATCAGTCCAATACATGTTCAAAACCTTGATAAACAGAAAGTTAGAAACATTACAAAATAATAACAACAACAATAATAATGGCAGCACACAAGATGTTCCATAATTGATTTATTTCATTTTCCTAAGTTTTTTTGGGGGGGGGACCCCCAAATGTTTAATTTATCATGCAGTTCTGAACATTTGTGAGTATATTAAGGGATTTATCAGAAAGCAAAGTACTCCGGGCACTAGTTTTCAGAAGCTTAGTTCTACTACTTATGAATTCTTTCTAATTTCTTCCTAAATAGGGAAAAATACTTAAATTGCCACAACCAAAACTGAATTCCCTTACATTGTCATGTCCCTTATGCTTCGGAACATGTAATTCTAGGACAACTCTTCCTCTTGAATGGGTTAGTGGAGTAGTTTGTCCTAGGGTGGCACTATATACTAATTTTTCTAGGCTCAATCAATTGTTTTGGAAAATCAGAATAAAATATTTGTGACTCATCACTCCTGGAGAGATTTTTAAGAGTGGATAAATTTCCCAAGAGTAAGGTGGGAGTAGGTTTGTAGTTCCTTCTATCCAAGAAGCCAGTATTTACAACTCTTATCTAGAGGCAGATTAAAGATTTAGTTAATCTTTTTTGCTTCCTTTTGCCAAAAAAAAAAAAAAGTCCTTCAAGTCTCTCAATTCAAGCAGACTTTGAAATGACAAAGGAAAAGTACAAAGGCAATCTAATTACAGATATTGGTAATCTATGAACGGAAGTCATTTAGAGTGGGACTGAAGAGGCAAATCTCTAAATAGAGTATACTGTGGTTGTAGGGACAAAAGAGGGACCAATTTTCTCACTATTATTTCCATAAAGCTCAATGAAAGAGGAAATTGTACATATCTTGGGTTGGAATCTTCAGGCAGTCCTAAATGGTACAATTTTTCAATACCTTGAGAGACTAATTTTATAAAATCAATCAGGAAAACAAAGATTGTTTCATTAAATAGAGAGGGAAGAATCAGAATTTAAAGGATGTTTACTAAATCTACCCCCATCTCATACAACTGGAACAAAATTTCAGAGTTTCAAGGGACCTTAAAATATTCTTAAACTTGTACTTTTACAAACAACACTGAATACTATAGCTTACTTTGTAAGAGGTTTTGGTTCAATTTTCATTTATTTATATAAACCAGTATTTTCTTGGGATTGTTTAATATTCAAATGCTTTATTTTAAAAATTTGCTATATTAAAAAACTCATGACATATATATTGAACCATTAAAAATTAATTGAAATGGAACCCCCTTTAAATTAACTCCCAAAGTTCTGTCTTCAGTCTTCTCATTTCTCTTCCATCACTTTAATTAAAATCACTAAAGTGAACACATAATCTTATCTCCAAATCTGTCCCTTCATGGCAAATTATCACATTTCTTTCTAGTACCATTACTCTTCCAAGCTCAAGGGTTGAAGGGGAGAATATCCTGCCTCAAAAACTTTCGGTATTTAATTACTTATCAAATAAAATATAGACAATTAATCCTGGCATGTAAAACACTCTATGTTGTACCTTTCTAGCTTGGTCAAAAATTTCCCCCCTTTCATCTCTATGTTCTAGCTACATCTGACTGATGACATTTGCCCTTAGTTCTCAGCAGACCATAACATCAGGAAGGAGATGCCAGGACAAGCATGTAAGTGGGGGTAGGAGGTGGGGGAAGAATGACATCAAGGGAGGTGATGCCTTAACAAATTGGATTTGAGTGAGTAGGGCTGTGCTAAGTACCCAGCTTCACTTTTCTTCTACAGAGTCATCCCGGTGTCCAGTGGCCAGATATGGATCAGGATGACTGGAGATCGCCCTGGATGTGTGGCAATCAGGATTAAATGACTTGCCCAAGGTCACACAGCTAGTAAGGGGCAAGTGCCTGAGGTTGAATTCGAAAGGCCATCATCTCCTGACTCCAAAGCTAGTTAGTGTTCTATCCACTGCACTACCCCAGCTAAACCTGAGTATTCAGTCTCAAGCTGAATTCTGCTTTTTTCTCCCTCTTTGTGTTTTTGACATTTTTCTTCAATGCCTGTAAAAGGTTTCCTCCTAAATTTCAATCTGTTGCAATGTCTTCCCCTCTCTGCAAAGGCTTGGGTCAGATACTTCCTTCTTCCTAGCAATCTCATCTTCCAGATATAGAATCACTCTTTTCATCAGATTGAGTCATGATTTATATTTTTGTCTTCTAAATTCTAGTATACAACAGGCACTCAATGTTTAATTTAATGTTTGTATTTTTTCTTATATTTGATACTCAAAAACTAGGTTTGAGGACATGTTTCATAGTTAGAACTCTGGTTATCACATTTGCTTCCCCATCCCTTCAGATTTTCTGACACCATTCTATCACCCCATGGACATGGGTACAAAAAATACTGACTTTAAAACCTTAAAATTCTATCTTCTACATATACCACTCAGAAAGACCACTGTGTATCACACATCTTTGAGTATTAATTATTAATAGAAATTGATTTATTGATTAATAATAGTAAAGTAAGAAGTCAATTTTTGGATATGAATGATGAAGCCCAATCTTCAGTGGTTGGTTGGTTCTCCATATAGGTGAACACACATGATGTAGATAACTATAGCAGATGGGTTTGCTAAATGTAACTGTCTGCCATTATAACGTTTTCCTTCTGGGAAGCCCATATAATTCTGTGAATTTAGTCTTGTCACTTTATTTTATACATGAGATAATTGTGGCTCAGAGAAGTCACGGTTGGCCCAAAGACATGCAGCAAGTGTTGAGGCTGGGACATAAAGAGTGAGAGAGAAATTTAATACTGCAGTTTTACCAGAACATAAAGGTGGATGGATCTTGAAAACCCAAAGTATATGAAAAAAAAGATTAATTTTCTTTAGCTTTCAAATAAACCATCAATAAGATAACTTTTAGTGGCTGATAACAAAAAGAATATTTGTTTACCTAGGCACCTCTATCTTGTTCATCTTTTCTTTTTCTTGATACAATTCCAATAATCATTTCCTTTAATGAGCAAAATTCAAAATGCCATAGAATCAACTTCAAGCTATCATAAAAAAATGCCACTGGCTCTTTATTGTTGGCTAACTTTTGAGATCCTTCTGTGGATCCTCCTGGGATACTTGGGAAGAATTTATGCCCATGATAGCTAGCATTTATACAGCACTTTGCAAGACTGTTCATCACATTTGATCCTTACAACAACTCTGGAATCAGGAGGACCTAAGTTCAAATACCGCTCAGATACTGGTACTCACTAGCTGTCTGACCCTGTGCAAGTCTCTCTTAACCCTGACTGCTTCTACATGCAGGACCATGTCCAGTTATCCTGATTCATATCTGGCCACTGGACCCAGATGACTCCGAAAGAGCAAGTAAGGCTGGGGGCTTAGCATAGCCCCACTCACTCAAATCCAATTTATATACATGTGAAGGCATCACCTCCCCCTGATGTCATGGCCTTGTTCAAGAATGTTAGGACAAAAATCACCTTTTTACTGATGAGGAAACTAAGACTGTAAAAATGACTTTTCCGGGGTCACACATACCACTTCAGACAGAGATTACAATTCTTTCCCTTAAATTTGACCTAATTAAAACATGTAGTCAGTCTAGAAGCAGTGCTATTTTGCCCCCCCAAGGCATAGCGGCATATTATTTTTTTTTTCATTTTAGAAGTAAAGTCTACCTAGGGACCAGAAGATAAACTAAAATGAGTGCCTACAATTTGAATTTACAGAAATGTTAACAGGAGAATTCATTCACTTTAAATAATCTATTGTTTAGAATTAAGCAGGATATTAAAATTTCAAGGGGCAGTGGACAGAGCACCAGTCCTGGAATCAAGAGGACCTGAATTAAATCAAGTCACTTAACTCCATTGCCTGGCAAAAACACATACACAAAAAACAAACTCCAAAGCCATTTTGGAATCCAGATTTTTACTGGGAATTAGATTTATATAATCTGTCAAATGAAGTTTTACAACATATATATATATATATATATATATATATATATATATATATATATATATGTGTGTATAGGTATATGTATATATAAAATCATCTTCCATGGAAGCAATGATAAAACAGTGAACCACTTAATAATTTTATTATGAAACTTTTTAAAACAAAGTCACTTCAGTAAGCTACTTAGTCAATTTAAGGATCTAGATTCAACAGTAACATCTTTTTTTGCTTGGAGGTAGAGAAATGGTTTTGAAATTAAATTTATACTAGATGACAATTCATGGTCTGACATGGTTACTTTTTTTTATAAATGAAAGTTTTATTATTGGTCTGTGAACATGCATATGGACAAGCAAGAACATATTTGGTATGAGAAACTTTGAATAAATCAAACTTTTTGGATTAATGACAAATCAAAACTACATTGATGGACAACTTATTGAAGCTACTATTTGATTTAAGTCAGAAGACATGGATTTAATCCTGCCTGAAATGCTTCTTAGCTACATGATCCATGGGGTAAAGTACAACCTCTAGGAGTTAAAATGTCTTCATTTATAAAATGGAGATGATTTTCACACTACCTTATAGGACTGTCAGGAGAAGAGCCCTTGGCAAACATTCAAAGTGTTACACATCTAAGACATGGAATAAAAGCTATGGGTGCAAAAAGAGCAACAAATTTCATAGCAGGAGAGATCCCAGAACTCAGAAAAGTTTACAAATGAAAAGTTATCAGGAGGAAAAAACCATCAAGAGTTCTTGCCATGGAGATTACCTGAATTATTATTTTTTCTTTCTCACAGAACATTTTTTAAACTTGGGTAGAAATTTTCTTCCAACAAGAATGCATTTTTAAAAATCATACTCAGGAAAAAGGATGGAAAAAAATCTCCCAATGCCATAAAATTTTAGACTAAAGTGATGATGAAACTAGAGAAATTAAGTGACCTTATTGAGGTTCTATACATTCATTCCATAAAGTGACTCATACTTCTATTGTCTTAGAAAAACAGACTTTGACTTTGCATGCATTTTTCGTACTTTTCCACAATATTTTTCAAAGATAAAAGCAGATATTTAACTGCAACCTTGACTCCCTTAAACTATGAACTAAGTAATGGATTCTAATCAATATTTTCTATTAAGCACTGATTCTAGTTTTGCCTTAGTCCACCTCTCCTTTACTGACAAGGCTGAGAAAAACTCTATTAAAAAAAAAAAATAATACTAGGCCCTCTCAGGATCAGAATAACAGAAAAGAGTTTCCTACATTCATTTTAGGTTTGTTCTTTTTTCTTAGAGAAATTAACTTTGTTCTTTACGCTTTAGTCATATGATTTCTATTGAATGAAGCAAACAAATCATAAACATTCAGGATACCATGGAACAATACAGTAAAAACCTTCCTTAAAATGACTATTACACTATTCTATTAGCTTGATCTACTGACATCAGATTCTACCTTGACACAATTAATCTCGAGAAACAAACTTAAATAGCTATACCGACACTGCATATTTCCTACTCTCTGTATTCCTTGTAGAAAACTAAAGTCAATTCTGGATTGTTGTTGTGAACTAAAGCAGACAGCAAAGAGGGTCAATTTTAACTGCTAATAGGTCTTCTCAGGTTATTTTCTTGTTATTGAAATCTTCTAGGTTCCTAAGAAATTATTATTACTAATTATTATATCATATATTAGCTCTCTCAAAGCACAAGTCAGCACTGGAAAGGAAAAGATTTTTTTTTAACACAAGAATCAGAAATTGTACTGTAGAGCACAATTCCATTTGAACAGAAGATAAAGAATATCTGGGGAATTAAAAGGACAAAAGAATAGATCTCTGGGACATAAATTATAAACTAAACATGTCATTATGAATGTTTAAATGCTAAAATGAGATTAGCTTCTTAACTACAACACAATTTCCAATAAGTATTTTTTTTTTAAATCATGCAGCTAGGTAGCACAGTGGATAGAGTCAGACTTGGAGATAAGACCCATCTTTCCTGAGCTCAAATGTGACTTCAGATACTTCTCAGTTGTTTGACCCTGGGCAAGTCACTTAACTCTGCCTGCCTCCATTTTCTTCATCTGCAAGATGAAGAAGGAAATGGCAAACCACTCCATTATCTTTGCAAAAAAATACTGGGGAAGAAGGGGGGGAGTGGGGTGGGGATCACGAAGTCAGAGAAATAACAATCTTTGTACTTCAGCCTGCTAAAGACAAGATCTTCAACTGGGTTTCACAGGATCAAAGACCTAGAACTAGATTAAACTCCTCCCTGGGTCCCCACTCACAGGTTATTGAGTACAATTCCCTCATTTTCTAGATTAACATTTTCTAGATCACATAGATGTTAATTTAATTGGAAGATCCAGGATTTGATTATAAATCCTGTCTAAAACCTAGCCTAATAGTACGGAAGAACTGGAAGGAATGAATAGTGGTACAAGGAGTGCAATTAAATTGACACTCCCCACCCCACCAAAGGTATTCTCCAGAGAAGAGAGCCAAAGGAAATAAGACTATAGATAATCTGAAGGGGGGGGGGGGTGTTTAAGAATAATTCCCTTCAAATAAATAATGACTAGCTAATCTCATCTCAATTGAGTTAAAATATACAGTTATATAGATAAGAAAAGCTCTTCTAAGAATAAGAATGCTATACAAATGAGTACATAATCATACTATAGGTAGATAAAATACTCAAAATCCAAAGTATTATCTTCAGTCCATAGGAGTTTTTCCAATAACAATATCAATAATACTTATTCTGGCATTGAATCATGATAATGAATGTGCAACTAGCTGGTGAAACTTGAATGCATAAGAATCCTTTCCCAAACCTGTTATGACTCTGGGATTCATCAGATGAAGAAAATGGAGGCAGTGTAAATCTCTCACACTAGGAAATCTTTAGGACAAATCCTTTAGAGATAAGCATATACACACAGCCATCTAATCATGATTAATATATTGACTAATTTTCCTCTGTCCTCTCCTTTTTAAAAAAATAACAAAAAATAGTAAAAAAAAAATAAGATGGAAAGACCAAAAAGGAAAATATGGGTGGGATTCATTGATCCACCTTAATTTTAGTCTGCTGCTCTTAAAGGTTGTTGATTTAACTCATTGTTAGTAGAAACTTTGAAAGTTTAAAAAAACAATTTGGTTGGAAGGGGAATCTCAGTTCTTCCAGTTATTATTATAGCCCTTAAAGACATAGGTGATGATCCTCAAATTCTAGTCTCAGTCAAGAACTTCTCCAAGGCTCTAGGCAAGGTGCAGACAATAACCCCCTGCAATTTCAGTGAAGAAATAAGTTCTCCCCAGTTGTTTAGGTATACAGATTTTCACTAGGGCAAGGAGAGATGACCAGCCAGAATGTTTAGTAGTTCAGTCCTTTCAGCTGTGTTAACTTTCTGGGAGCCTTTTAAGAGTTTTCTTGGAAGGGGGCAGCTAGGTGGCGTAGTGGATAAAGCACCGGCCCTGGAGTCAGGAGTACCTGGGTTCAAATCTGGTCTCAGACACTTAAGAATTACCTAGCTGTGTGGCCTTGAGCAAGCCACTTAACCCAGTTTGCCTTGCAAAAAACCCGAAAAAAAGTTTTCTTGATATTAAAGTGGTTCATATTTCCGTCTCCAGCTCATTAACAGAAGGAATAATTTAAATGACTTGCCCAGGGTCACAAAGCTATTGTCTGAGGCCACATTTGAACTGAGGAAGTCTTCTAGACTCCAGGCCCGAAATGGTAATCAAGAATAGTTTAAGGATGATCCTATTTAGATGGTAGGAAATGCAGTATTTCCAAGATAATCCTGCAAGCATTTATGGTAATCATCTATGTGAAAGGGCTATAAACGAAAGCACTATCACTAAATTCCTGCTGTTATATAAATATGGTTCCTGTATTTCCTTTAGAAAACTTTGAAAAAAAGATGCTACCTCTATTTTAATGATGGGAAAAATGGAGACGCTATTAAACTTACATAGGAATATCGGAACTCCAGAACTTAATATTCCAGTCAAAATATAAATGCTTAGCACTAACACAGTACTCTTCAATTTCTCTACACATGCACATATAATGTAAACAACACTACATTCCTATTAGAGGTCAATGCTACAAAAAAAGCTAAGCAACTTACTATCACAACATACATTAATGACAGACAATCTTCGGTTCAGTCCATTAAGCCAGAATACCTCTATTTTTGCAGAGTTATAGGCCCAGCTAAACCAAAGTAATTATTTCACTCATTTAATTCTCTGATGAAGCTTAGGTGGAAAGTACAAAGTCCAAATAACTTTTTACAACTAGCTTAAAGGCATGAAATAAATTGTTATATAGGTATGCCTCAATTTACTCAAGCACCAAGTTCTTGGGGGGGAAAATGCATTTAATATATAGAAGTATATTAGCAGAATGTATCACTCAAACTTTGTGGTTAATCATTTTGCAAAAAAAAAAAAAATCCTTTAGAAAGGTAAGCAACAGCCTGGTGTCTTTAGGTAAGATTTCTTATATTTGGGATTTTCTTAAAGCAAATAAACTAGTACTGCCTTACATTAAAAAACAAAAACCTGAAGTTACTATTCAGCAGACTAAACCAGTTAAGTTTTAGATGAAAGCAGAGATCCCTATAGGGTCACAAATCTTAGGAATGCCAGGGATTATTTAGAGCTATTTCTGCTTTAAGGCACTTCCAATCCTATGCTTTTTTTTGTATTGTGATAAACCAGATGCGATGATAGCTACTACTTTCAGTTGAGGGTCCAGACCTAACAAGTTAAAAGAGGTTAGGCCTAACCTAAAAAATAAAATGCTTCTCTAGCAAAGTGTCGATGAAGATAAAACAATACCTAGTCCTCTCAGTGATCCAACACTGAAACATTGAAAGATGTTCAGTTCATTGCTTTAAAATAAAATTGAAAGCCAACAATATGTAACCTTTTCACAAAAAGAAACATGATAGCTTGCATTACAGGTACAATCTCAACTAAAATAACGACACTGTATGTGTCTAAATTTCCTAGCAGTTTCATTTGGACACAGTATTCCTTTCCACTTCCTAATGAGAATTCAATTGTGAATTGCCATAGAGCAGCCATGTTCAGTAGTGATATTACATTTAGTAGGAGCAAAGGGCGGGATTTGGTTTCACCTCAATCTGTAGCAGACTTTAGTTTTATTTTTTCCTTAGACATAAAATTTTATCATCCTACCACATGCTCAAGGACAATTTTGGGGTTAATAGTACACAGTTGGCACAAATTCAATGCTCAAGTAGGAAACTGCAAATGATTTCTTTAATTGTATGCCAAGTTGAATAATCTCCCAGGGAAAAAGAACCTCCTCCTGCTGCCCCTCCCCCACCAGCATCGCCTCCCTGCTGTGCAAAAGAGCCCTTTGTCCGGCCCTGCACTTATCTGGCTGTTTGGCCATATTGACAGGCCTACTGGAGGCATAATAAGGGAGGTAGTCTGGCATCAGCAGCTGGCAGTTTGAAACAAAAATCTTCTTATTTTACTTTCAACAAACCCTGTTGCAGTGGTCTCTGGTTCCCCTCATGGTGTCTAAATCTCTTCTTTCTGTTTTATCTCAGTTTCCAAATACAGCAGGCAGGGGCAGGAGCTAGATATACCCACCATCCCCTAGTAGGGGGGTGGTGGGTGTAGAAAAGTTAGAGCAGATCAAAAACTTGACTCCTAGCCTCACACCACTCTGTTGGCACACTCTTGAAGGTTTTTATAATTTTGTGCCTCAAAGTTTTGCAAATGACAAACAACAGGTAGGGTACAGTTTGTGTAGTGAAAAAAAGACCAAGGAACAGATCTATTTGTTTTTCCTCAGTTATTCGACCAAACTCCTACTCTCTTTAAATTTGATTAGGGGTTCAGGAGAGGGCAAAACAGACCACAGTTTGAAGTATCAGGGAAACTGCACAATCATCTTACAATGATAGGACATCACTCTGTTTTTGCAATGAGAAGAAAGGATTCCTTGTCTTCATCCCAAAGACGGTGGATTGACTAAGTCAATCAGGTATTCAAAAACCAAAGCGATGCTGGAAAACCTGAATGGACAAGATGAAATTACATATTCCCTACTCAGTGACTAATATGGGTAAAGTGAATTGAGTTTTACTTCATTAGATCTTATAATCCATCGAGAAAGTATGAAACTGAATTGGTTGAAAATTATTTAGAACTTGTCAGAGAACAAAATTCTCTGAAGCATCAAATCTCAGTAAAGCTTGCATCTGGTTCAGAATTTTCAAAGAGAATAATTTTTATGAGAATCAAAATAATAGGAAAAATTGTATATAGGCAATAGATCTAATAGGACTTAATACTATCGAATCCACAGTACACACACTTCTCTTTCCTCTCCTCCAAGATAAACTTCCCTATACCACCTGAGTCTCCTTAAGGGAAGGGAGAATTGAGACCATGAATTCAATATTTAACACTTTAAAATAACTTTACCTCATAGTATGGAATTCTCTAAACTGAAGAATGCATCTGAACCTTCTAAGACAAAATGATACTTATTGCAAGGGGCAATCATCTTCAGGTAATGGAAGGTTTTATTTTCAATCAAATTCCAAGTGACAATAAGTTGTATTGTGTAGTTGTTTACAATTTTTTTGGTCAAACTTCAAAGTCAGTCATTGCTCAAAGAGTAGCTTTTTGAAAAAAAATTCCTGCTAGAAGGATGGAGTCTATCAGAAAAGTTTCAGTTACCAACATCTGAACATAAATTATTATTTTAGAAAACTAACTGCTAGGGAAGGTCTACAGCTTCAAATTAAGTCACCAGACTTGAAACCTATTTATGAGGGAAAAGTATTCTCTTCATGATCTTCCCTCATAGATATTTCCAGTGATCTCTGATGGTCCATAATTGTGACCCAATGTTTCATCAATAACTTTTAATGCAAATGGGATGACAATGTGGAAATGGCATTCTCTACTTCTGAGTCTTGCTTTATCCCCCCCCCCCAAAAACAAAAGGGGGGAAAAAGTTACTTATTTCTCTCAAAAGGGTAGATTAGTTATAACATGGAAGTAACACAATTGTAAATTATGGATGCAAGGTATACATATATGATTCTAAATAGTTTCAAAGAATTTCTAAATAGGGTAAAATGTATATTTGAGGGTTAACAGACCTTTAAGCTCATTTCTAAGAATCTTTTGTCTTATAATGTAGTTCAATCAACAAGCCAATACAAGTGAAAAAGCATATTTATTTGATATGGTATCTTTTACATTATGAAGTATTTTTTTCTTATAACAACAGTTACAGTACAAAAGTACCAGAAGAATTTAAAATATTCTTTTTAAAAGGTCCTCTCTTTCATTAGTCTGCTTGGATGCTTGGTCATTGGCTGGTAGGAAAAGACAATTCACTTTTGTGAACAGCAAAAATTCATTTTCGTTCATCTTGGTTCCCTGCCACAGATATTGGAATTACTATTATACATTACAAATAATTGTGGGACTGAAATACATACACATGAATTTAAGCCAAAATTTTTTTTATTACAATATCACTACTTTTAATCTGTGGAGGGCTCAAATTTAAAAACAACAAACCACGACCAGCATCTCTACTATATGTACTAAGTTGCAATCCATGCGAGTGCTGGTTCTCATCCAATTGTACCAGAGACTGCTCTCTGCTAATATAGAAAACTTTCTGATGAAGAGAAGTTGTGGGGGAGGGGGGTAAATTGCTCTGATGCAGTCTTCTTAAGTGTCCAGTATTAGATACTTTCTGCATATTCCTTCTAGTCTGCCCCATCTCTTCACAGATGGGTCTAGGTGCAACATATTCAAGGGCTGTATCCTTGTAACATCAGAAGACTAACTATACCCAATGAGACAATTAGTCAAAACTCTGCAGTAGGTATTTGTTAGTCTGAATAAATAATTCAGAAAAAAAAGTGTTTGGTAATATTAATCACCACTTGGAAAGAGGTAATTTCTATTAGTTTATCCTCTTAAGATTCCAGAGTCTATTTTAGCAACATATTATTCTATAATCTGCGAATGGAAAAATTCCTCAATAGTCTGGTTTGATACTTGTATCCATTCTACTGGACAGAAATTTTATTCAATAAAGATAATTTGGCCTAATTATTGGAGATGAACACAACAGTAAGAATGCATGTGGCTGTATAATGACTGGAAGGGAAAGCAGAAAAAAAATGTGTATGTAGTTAAGAAAAAAAGGAGTTGCATATATATATAGTTTTTTCCTGCCCTCCTTTTAAGGAAGAATCTCAGTTCTCCCTACTGTGGTTTCTTGAGGGTTCGAAAAAAAAGAGCACAAATGAAATACCTGACATTTCTAATGACATTGTAGAATAGTTCTCTATGGATACTGGAAAACTCCAATAAATTCCATTTTTCTAATCACTGATATAATTGGATGGAAGGTTCATTTTCTTTCATGTCTACATGGATAGATATAAATATGGATTTTTTTTTTTAGCAAACCAGATCAGCAGTAAAATTCTCAAGAAACCCATGTTTCTTGTCCGTGGTGGAGCCAGCCATCTCCTAAGTGCAGCTCCCTGCAGCCGACAGCATTAATGGACGCTGCACTGCTGTCCTTCCCTGGAGACAGCAGCCAGCACTACTCAAGCTTCTCACGTAGCAACCAGAGCTCCAGAGCCAGCAGCTGCTGCTGCCTTGTATACTCACCCCGAGATCCAGCCCAGAGGAACAAGCCTCTGCTCTCCTCACCCCACCCCCACTCCTCACACACTTTCCTCCCCATCAGCGCTCCTTGCCAGGCAGACTGTGGAAAGATCCTCTCAGAGAGAAACCATCCTCTCTCGGTGATTATCCTAAGACTTTTATTAGAAATTCAAGCTTTACCTAGAGCCAATTAAAAACAATTTTTTTAAAAAAAAAATGAAATCAGTGCTGGAATTAAAACGGCTTTTCAGAGCCACATTTCCCTAAATCCTGAGCGTATCTTGGAGGCCCAAGTGACACTCTCGCGCCGTGTTCTACAACAGGAAATCGTTCTTTCTTCTGCCCAGAATGACAGCCTGACTCCAATCACATCACGGACCAGCACCCTGGTAGGGCAGCTACCTTCTAAACAAAACTGCGAACAGCCCTTATTTTAAGAAAACGAGGATTCCTGGTTCTCCAAGGCCAGCGAACCCCGCTGCAGACCAGACTCCGAAACGCTCGCGTTTCACACGATTAAAAAATAAACCACTATTTGAGCACTTTTCCTATTCAGCAAATCATCGATGGCCTCAGAATCCTCCCCACAGCCGGGCCCCGTCCTAACCCGGCCCCTGGGCGCCCCGTCAGGTCACAATGGGGCGCCCGGCGCCCCGACCCCCGGGGCGACCCCGGGAGCGTGACCTTGCCCACGACCTGCGTCGTTCCAAACGACCTGTGCCCCCCGAGCGGGCGCGGGGACCCCCGGGGCCCGGGGCGGGACGAGCGGCGTGAGGAAGCAGAAAAGGCAGGCCCGGCCCGGCCCGCGCCCCCGGCCCGGCCCCCACGCCCAGGGCAGGCCGGGCGGCACGCGCTGGCGGCGCTCCAGGCCGGGCCCCGGCCCCGCGCGGGGGTGCGCCGGCGGGCCGCGCGGGCGGCGGGGGGAGGGGCGGGGGCCGCGCGCGAGCGGGCCTCCGGCGGTCGGACCCCTTACCTGTGTCCCTGCCGGGCGCGGGGGCCGCGCCCGGGCCCGGGCGGCGGAGTGCGGCTCGGCCGGGAGGGCAGGACTCGAGCGAGGCCCAGCGCGGCGCCGCGGCGTTTCCTGACCGGGGCGGCCCGGGCCTGTGAGGCGGGGGTGGGGGCAGGGGCAGAGAGGCGGAGCGAACCGAGGGCGGGCGCGCGGGCGGGGGACGGGCGGGAGTGTGGGCGGGCGGGGCGGCTGCCGGGGGCCGCTGCCGCTGCCGCTGCGCGAGTCGGTGACGAGGCTGGCGGGCGGCGGCCGCCCCTCCCCCGGCGGCGGCGGCGGCGGCGGCGGCAGCAGCGGCGGCGGAGGCGGCGACGGCGGCGGCGGCGGCTCACTCAGCCCGCTGCCCGAGCGGAAACGCCACTGACCGCACGGGGATCCCCGGCACTGGCGCCAGGGGCACCCGGGACACGCCCCCTCCCGCCGCGCCATTGGCCTCCGCGCCCAGCGCTGCGCACCCATTGGCCGCGCGGCCGCCAATCAGCGGCGGCCGCCGGGGTCGCCGGCAGAAGAGGCTGTGCGCGGGGGCACCGGCTCGTCAGAGAGCCAGCTGCTAGGTAGGGGAGCGGAACTCTTCGGGGGGTGAGGGTGGGGGGGGGGCGGCCGCCGGCCGGGCGGGAGGGGAGCGCCGCCGGCAGAGGCGGGCGAGGCGGGGGACCTCGGGGTTCCGCTCGACGCCGACCGAGCACCCGGGCCCGGCCGCCGCGCCGGAGGGGGAGGGAGGAACCGAAGGGAGAGGGCGCCGCCAGCCCGGAGCCGCCGCGGCTCCCGCAGCGGGCGGGGCTCGCCCGGCCCGCCTCCTCTCGCGGATTGGCCGCGTCGCCTCCCGCCGCGTGTGAAAACACAAATGGCGCCCGCGGGTTGGACCGAAGCTCCCGTCAGTCACGGCCCGGAGGGGACGCCGCTGCCGCGGCGCTCGGACGGCCCCTTGGGCGGGGTAGGTAGGTCGGGAGGGGGAAGGGCGACCTCGAGGGGCCGTGAAGGTGCCTCCGCTCCTCCCGGCTCGGGCGGCTCCGGCGTCTCCGCCCTTTTTTTTTTCCCCCCGAGAGCGGCCGCGGGCTCTGATTGGGCCGCGGCGCCGGGAGTCGGCTCGGCCATTGGCTCCGACCCGAGCGAGCGAGACCACTGCGCGCGGCGGCGGGGGCCGCGGGCCGCCCTGCCGCCCCGCGGCGCCCGCGGTGGTAGGGTCTCGGCCCAGCGCCGCAGTGTCTGGCCCGGCGCCCCTGCGCAACGTGGCAGGAAGCGGGCCGCGGGGGCGCCGGGAGGAGGGGGTTCTGGGGAGACTCGTGGGTGGCGGCGGCCGCCGCGCTGCGGCGAGGGGGGAGGGGCCGGGCGGGCGCCGGCCGCCCGCGGGGCCCCAGGTCCACGCTCGGCTTGAAGGGCGTGGAGGCCCCGGATGGCGCAATGCGGGGCTGGGGGCGGGGAGGCCGGGCCGCCCCGCTGCCCCGAGCCCCCGGCGGCGCCCCCGCTCCTCGGCCGCCTTTGTGCGCCCGGGATGGGGCCGGGGAACGCCGGAGCGCCCGCCCCTCCCCCGCGCCTCACCCCCCGGCGCAGCTCCGCGCCCAGCTTCGCAGGGAACAAAGGGGACCGCGGGCACTTTCCCTTGCCCGGTGCCCCGCCGCCCTCTGCCCAGTCACCTGCACCCGGCGCCACGCCCGCGCTGCCCTCCCCCGGAAACCAGAATCCGCGTGCGTTCCCGGGCGCCGCCAGACGGGCACACCTTAGACAGACACCATTTTGAAAATGCAGCTTCCTCCTCGTCCCCCCCACCTGGTGCCCGGGGTGCCGCCCGAGCTTCCCTGCGCCCCCGCAGGACGGAGGGTGCCCAGGAGCCCGGCCCGGGGCCGGCGCTCCTCAGCGCTGTTTCTCTGCTTGTGCCATGGGCACTTGTCCTGCTGCCGCTTCCAAAGCCCAAAATGGCTTCTCCCCGGCCCTGCTTGATGCGAGACCCGAGGAGGCTGGGCCAGCCTGGCCCGGACCGGCGCTGCCCTCCACACCAGAAACTGGAGGCGGTTTGCTTATCAGTGCGTGCGCGCAGAACTCGTTTTCACTCCAGGAATTCCCCTCACCTTTGAAATCCTAGGTGTGACTGCTACCTCTCCCACTTGCAGCACCATACTTCCCTGTTTTTTTTTTTTCTCTCAAGATTTCCTCATTCGTTCCTAACATTTTTTTTGGTTTATTTTTGCAAGGCAATGGGGTTAAATGACTTGCCCAAGGTCACTTAGGTAATAATTACTAAGTTTCTGAGGGTGGATTTAAACTCAGTATTGAGAACTCTGGTACTCCATCCACTGTGCTACCTAGCTGCCCCCATTCCTAACATTTTTGATGTTAACTTTGTTATCATAGTCCCTTTATTTCATTTTTCCAAGTCTTGTTTTTAAATTAATCTTTCTAGAATGTGTCCTTTGTTATTTGGCAAGTCCTTTCCTAAATTGTTTGGAAAAGATCTGGAATTAGCCAACATATTTTACCCCTTAGAACCAAGCCAAAAAATGTGGTAATATACAATCGAATGTGAAAATCAATGGTGCTTGATTTACTAAGGTAAGCATTTGTAAATCATGTAAAATAATAGTATTGATCCCTTTTATTTAGAAATAAAATTAATAAAACTTTTGTGTTAACATTAAATAAAAACTGTCTGGAATTTTTTTTCCTTCAAGAAAGCCATATACCTATATTATTTCATCTAAAGAAGAAAAATTTGTTATGAACTTCTATTTTCAAGTGTTTGGGAAAGAGGTATGGAAATTTCTTGTCATTTTTCCTTCTGGACTCCTGTTGAATTTGGTTAAAATTTTTTAAATTCTTCTAAGAATCAGAAGATTATGAGATGCCTTATAATAGGATCATTATAGGTTATATTTATTGCTTTTTTCAGAGACCTTTGGAAATAGAATATATTAACAGCACTAATTTTTCTGTTGTCTAGACAAACTTCTCCCAAGTGACATTTCAACTAAAATCTAGATTTTATCTGGTTTAGATTAATTTAGTATGAGATTTTGTTTTCCTTTTGCATTTTCTTTTGTATATAGGCATGTTCATTAGTTGTTTGATATGTTAGTAATTTAATTTCAAGTGCATATACCGAAGCAAGATACCATTGTTTATGGTACTGGCCTGTTTCCCCTTCTCAACTAGTGAAGAGTCTGAACTATAGAAATCTACAACACAAAATCAGGCTATTTGTGAGAGGCAGGCTTAGGTCAAGCTTATTGCTCTGTTAACAATAATGGAATAAACCACAATAGTCCTTTGTTTCCTTAGTATCTTGTAACACTCATTTGCCAGTTCCCTTTTTACTAGACCTTTACAAAAATTAAATCCATTCAGAAGAGTAGCTAGGTTTCTGTAGCTGTAGGAAGGTCTGTAGGTCCCTCAGAATTAGCTCTTTCTATACAGTCCAACTAAATCACCTCATCTCAGTCTGTCCAGAGCAGCAGATAGCAGTAGCATCTGGGTCTTATACTTCATTCCCCAGAAGACTGCACATAGGTGCACCTGCCCCAAGTTCCCCCCCCACCCCAGCAGTTACTGACCTTATTCTGATCCAGGGTTTTAACCAGCCTTATTTTATTAACAGCCTCTTTTATAATGGCCTGTGTTTTTTTCTTTC
This sequence comes from Macrotis lagotis, assembly GCF_037893015.1. Classification (NCBI taxonomy): domain Eukaryota; kingdom Metazoa; phylum Chordata; class Mammalia; order Peramelemorphia; family Peramelidae; genus Macrotis; species Macrotis lagotis. The sequence goes on from NC_133665.1 coordinate 143,875,353, forward strand.
ATTTTTGAATTTTACAATTTTTCCCTTAAATCTTGCTTTCCTCCCCTCACCCTCCAACAGAAGGCAGTCTGATACTTTACATTGTTTCCATGCTATACATTCATCTAAATTGAATGTGTTAAGAAAGAAATCATCTTTAAGGAAAAAAAAATATAAGATAGAAAAATTACATAAGAGATAAGGTTTTTTTTTAAATTAAAGGTAATAGCCTTTGATCTTTGTTCAAGTGCCACAATTATTTCTCTGGGTACAGATGGTATTCTCCATCACAGATCTCCCAAAATTGTCCCTGATTGTTGCACTGATAGAATGAGCAGGACTGTGTGTCTTTTGGGTCTTAATGGCCCCTTCATTTCATCCCTGTTTGCCAGCTTTTGCAGCATCCCAAGACTTACTCCCTACCCCCCAAATGCTGTATGAGTACTCAGAATCTTCCTCTTAAGCATCTGCACAAGTCTCCTCAGTTTCTTTTAATCTACCTATAGCATGAGGAGGCAGTAGTCCATGGCAAGAATGTTGCATTTTAATTTAGAAGCCATGGCTTCTGGCTCTGAACTTTGATCCTCATATAAACCCAGATAAGTCATCCTCATCTTTAAAATGACAGAGTTGAACTAGATGGTCTCTATTACCCTATGATCCAAAGTCTTGGAGCTAAAATCACCAATTATACTTTTTTAAAAAGCATTTTAAAATGGGCAAAGAAAGTAGAGTTCCTTTCTAAAGAAACTTAGAATCGAATAGAAATAAAAGCATGCATAAAATGATAATGCAAATTGGAATGTTCTGATTAGATAATGTTCCAGATTTATAATTTCATTATCAATGGACGATATTTAGCATTATAATTATTGACTATCAAACTGAAAGGCAAGTTATTCAGGAATTCTAGGATCATCTAGACTTGGGTACGGTTGTTTCTGGTCATCTGGTGCTATACCATGTGATCACCAGGTACAGTCTCACAGCTTGGCAGGTTCCGAAAGTCAATTGAACACAATATTGGGTTCTAGTTAACTTAAACTAACTTGAAAATTAGAACCTTGGTGATTAAATAGCTTTGTTAATGGGGGGGAATCGATCCAGAAGGCAAGTTGATTTGAAGGCTAAATTGTAAATTGAGCTGGGGAGAAGGGGCCATTATGAACATCATTTGTATTTTCTGAAAGATGTATGAACAGATAGGGCGGGATGAAGTTTAGTACTTAACAAGAACAGTGGCAGATGTATGTGGTCCATTATCAACTACGGTTTTATCATATGGGAAGAAGGCACATGGAGAATATATATTCTTTCTGCCATATCCTACAATAATTCACATTTAAAGTCTTTCTCTGACCCAATCCCCCTCCCAGCCTCCCTTGCAAATTACCCCCTCCCCAGAAAAATACATTGTTTTTCACTATATCTTCACACATATTCAGGTTGTTTCCTCTCAATAGAAGTTCCTTGAGGGCCCAGATGGCTCTACCCCTCCCTTTTAGATGTGACTTTGGACAAGTCACTGTCCAAAACAATTTTTAGATTCCCAAAACCTTACATAGTGCTTAGAATTTGTTATTTTGTTCTTGTTGGTTTCCAAAATACATTATTGATTTAAACCCATTTTATGGGGATGAGGAAAGTGAAGCTCAGAGAGGCTATTTGTCTATGATCTCATAGCTAATCAAGGTGTGAGACAGAATTCAAACTCTGATCTTTTGACTTTTAGGGCTGGTACTCTTTCTATTATACCACCTTTACCTATTTCTTATTAAATCGCTAATGGAGAGCTCAAATGTCAAAAATTCATAACTCACCTCTGTCATTCAAATTGTATTCCTTTTTCAGTTAAAGAGGATGTGTTTTTCTTATCGAATACTAAGAACATTTTCAAAATGCTTACAACTTACTTTTTGCCCTGATTTTTAGTTTCTGCATTAAATTGAGAGGTCTCAAGGTTGACCTTCAGAACTTTCTTAGTTCGGAAACTCCTAGTGTCAAGATATAAAAAGTTGCTTGAACATTTTACCATCTCAAAAGAGGTGAAACAACCAAAAAACCCAACTCAAAAGGTGTAGCTTCCAGAAACTCCAGCCTGAGCCCAATAATGACAGTTTATCTTGCCCAGTAGTACTGGCTGAGCAAGATTCTAAACTGATAGAAAAAGCAATACTGAATTCTGTGTATAGTCATAGGAATTATTGGACATGAACAAAGATAAAGGCTAGCTACAATTTAGAAGGACCAAGCCTTGGGACTATACTCTTTATACTGCTATTATAATTAGACCTTAAGAAACATAACAATTGTTATGTTCAAGAGAAAATCCAAACCCCCTTTTGCAGATGGAGAAACTGGAGGTCAGAGAGGGCAATGACTTGCAGTGGAATGGCAGAGCTGGGACTTGATTGCTGATGCACTAGATTGTAGTTATTTGCAAAATGTACATTTTGATGAAGAGGGGGAGGTGGGGAAAACAAAATTGAAATTAAAAATGGGGTTAAAAGATCTCTTCCTCCCCCCAGCTGAAATTCAAGCTTTGACAAGGATTGCTACCAGAATCATACAGTAGTACTCACAGTGGATTGGCTGCTAAGGGAATTCTTTTGGGGTGGGATTAGGTTTAGGGGAGGAGGAGCTACAATCTACCCTATTCTTTTAAAATTTCTCCTTAAAAGGGAGTGATTCAGTCACAAAAAGAGTAGTAGCTTTAAAAGTCCTAATTTAGATAGTACAGTTGGTATGAAAGTGATGTTGACTAGATCAGCAAAGCCATGGGCATAGATTCATCTTAAATTATGCTAGATTAAGAAAAGGCAATATAAAATCTGGAAACCTGTCCTTGATTTGTTATTTAGGTAAATTAGTTATTCTTCCATTTATTTGATGGGAATACTATCATAACCAATTGTAGGGATTATTTTAGCCCCAGTGGATTGCCTGCTGAGCCGGTTCAGGGATATAAACTATCTAAATATATGAAGTACTTAACAAAAAGCCTTCATGAATATTACTGTACCTAGAGAAATTCAGACCTTGAACAAACTGAAGGTCCCCTTTTGTTATTCTTGAGCTTCGGTTCCTCCTGGAAGGGGTTCTGGAGGAGGCCATGGGAACAAACCCCATTAAGTTTTTGCAGTCAGCCCTGGGGTGTGTCAGACTCTCCTTCCTTATCTCTCTTTGCCCTGTCAACCAATTATGATGCTCTAAAGATCCCATTACCTAGATCTGGGAGTGGAGGCCACAAGTTGTGTCTTGCTTTTCTCTAGAACCTCTGGGAAGCAACCTCACAGTTACAAGTTGGCAAGTTATGAAAAGGAAAAGCTGTAAAGCGAGCCATTTTTGTGGCTGCATCTCCAAGTGTTGATTTGAAAATACAAATACTCTTTTCAGACAGCTACTGGATGCCAGCCCCAAAAAGAAGACTAAAATTTGAGGCTGAGTTGTAAGGATAAACCTTATTTGGAAATTGTAATTTTTTTCTGAAGTGTGAATGTTGATTTGCCCCCAAAATAATCATTTCTCAAGAATTTGTTGATAAGGAAATTAAGAAACTGAGTGAAAGAAACTTTGACCTGAAAAAGTACCTTTACTCCTCCTTGCTCCATTCCTCCTCCTTTTTTTCTTATTCTTACTGACCTCTCCACATTACTTGATATTATTTTACTACCCCAATTTTCACTATTAGTTTTTTCTTCTCCTGACTAGGGGTTTCCAAAGCTCCTTGATCTTTTGTGCTTTCCTTTTTGGCTTAGGCTTCTAGTTACCTAAACTAGCCAAAAAAGTATCTTTATTCCTCAGTAATCTTTTTCTATTAGCCCGTTTTAGTCACTTGGTACCATCATTCATCCAGCCATCTAGACTTGAAACTCATCCTCATTGACTCATATCCAACAGATCTCCAAATTCTGCCTTCTTTTGAAACTTCATTCCACCAATGTGTTTGTTACTTGTCATTCCCACTTACCCAGTCTAAGTTCCAATTTATCATGTCATTACCCCTTTCTAGTTACTGTCTGGTCCCTGAGTCTTTCAGTTTTTCTGTTCTTTAAGATCCATTTTATATCTCTCTCACAGAAGGCTCTTTATTAAAACAATTTCATTATCTTAACTGAATTCTGAACTATTAGAAGAAATGGTGTCCCCTTTAAAAACTGAAAGAGGAAGTTATATTACAGACAAAAGGAAATATCCCATGTATTAAACAAATGACAAAGATTAGTTATATAACCTCAAGTACTTTGTGCTGTCAAAGTCAGCATTGGGGGCAGCTAGGTGGCGCAGTGGATAGAGCACTGGCCCTGGAGTCAGGAGTACCTGAGTTCAAGTCCAGCCTCAGACACTTAATAACTACCTAACTGTGTGGCCTTGGGCAAGCCACTTAACCCCATTGCCTTGCAAAAAAAAAAAAATACCTAAAAACCTCAAAGTCAGCATTGCCCCAAAAAGCAGAACTCGGACATATAAAAAGTTATGGGAAAAGAGATTCCTGCTGAACATGAGGGTTGCCTTGGGCCTACTGGTTTATTCAAGGAGAAATGGTATTTTAAGAACCCCATTCTAGACCAGTGTTTTATGTTACTTAACATGTATCATTGATATCAGTTTGTTTGCCTTCTCAAGGATGGGGGAAGGGTGGGAGGACTCAACTTTAAAAAAAAATGAATGTTTAAAGACTTAAAACCTGTAACTGGGAAATACTTAACACAATAAAAATGTATTGGAAAAAAACAGCATAGTAATGAATTTATTACTTCCAGAGAGGAGGGGGAGGGTGTATGTATGTATGTATGTGTGCGTGTGATCAAGCGAAGAGACTTCAGCTATTTAACCTGGAGAAGAGAAAGACAATGTTTTATAAAACCTCAATTAGCTGTCTTTTTAACTATCTTGAAGGGCTGTAAAATGTGGAATATCAAGATTTGTTGGCTTGGTCCTAAAAGGCAGAATTATCAGAAAGGCAAAAGTTTCTGTCATTTGAAATAAAAATTTCAATTTAATTGTCTTAAAAGTAGAATGAGCTCTGTGTCAAAAAAGCAAAACATTTTCTATCACTGGATCCACTTGAAAATAACTAGACATCAATCTACAGTAACCCAGGGCAATTTCAAAGAAGTTTTAAAGAAAAAATGCCATCAGCATCCATAGAAAAAACAAAGCAAATCAAAGCATACTTTTAAAAAATTTATTCTTGGGTTTTTGGTTCTGATATCACTCCAATCCATCAAAAATTTTAAACAGGAAAATGTTATGTGCAGCAATCATATAAACATTAAGAACAGAACTAAATATTATAAAATTGAAGAAAAACAAATTTATTTATTTGTTTATTTTAGTTTTTGCTAGGCAATGGGGTTAAGTGGCTTGCCCAAGGCCACACAACTAGGTAATTATTAAGTGTCTGAGGCCGGATTTGAACTCAGGTACTCCTGACTCCAGGGCTGGTGCTCTATCCATTGCACCACCTAGCCACCCCTAAATTTAGTCTTAAAAGAACTCCCCCCCCCCTTTTCTGTCAAAGGATAGCTTTCTGGAAGGAGTACAGGGGGAAGAAACACTGGAAAATAAGTTGCATAGAAAGGGAAAAATGAATATTTTTTAAAAAAAAATCCTGCAGTGTTTTATCAATTTGTAAGGTGCTACTAGGTACCAGCCATTAAAACTTTCTGTGACAACTGTTAACAACATTCCCATTTTATTTTGTAACTTTTAAATGCAGTTATATAATATGTATTAATAGTGCAACTAAGTGGCAGAGTGGATAAGAGTATTGAGTTCAAATTTGGTATCATTCACTTGATGTGTAGTTTCCTTTGGAAAAAAAAAATGTTGAACCACTCCATTATCTTTGTCAAAAAAACCCCCATGGAATCATGGAAGAATTGGACATTTCTGAAACAACTGAACAATAAGTGTTAGAACTATTTTTGTGTCTTTATATGGACTACTTTTGACCTATGAACTCTATGAAGCCAGGGGAATAAGTTTAAGTGGTTGTGATTATAAAAGTGCCTTGTGGATGACAGTGTCTGGATGATCTTATTACTTCTACTTATTACTAAAAAAAGATACATTCTCAATATTCGTCATCTTAAAATAATGGGGGGTGGAAGGTTAACACCCAATGTCAACAGAAATTACCATGCAATTCCTTATCGAATGCTGATTTTTAAAAGCACACATTTAAGGTTTTTATATTGTGAGAACTTGGGAAGGAACAATTTCTTCCTAAAATGAGAATTTAAAAGCCTATTTTCAGTCTTTATATGTCCAGGAGACAACTCTGAACTTTGGGCTTGGACTCTAATGACTAAAATTTTGTACAATAATATAGTTTAAAGTGTTATGCTGATTTCTAAATAAAGATAAGAAAGTTTACACTCATTGACCACATGGCCAACATGAATTGTCCAAGGACAAGAAAAAAACTACCTCTCCCTCTTAGCCCCTCCCCCCATAAGACATTAAAAATCAAGTAAGTAAAACTTTATTACAGTAAAACATGGCATTAAAAGATTTAATTTGAATGCATTTGGGAACTAGAAAGAAATCTGAACATAACTAATCAACTTAAACCAATCTTCTTCGTTCTGACCAAGTGCATGGGAAGGATTCAACTTCTCCATTCTGATTCAAGTGGAGGTAATTGCATGCTACTTGTGTAGTATGCTGTGAGATACAAACCAACATAAATGCTGCTTGTTATGGAGAAAGCAACCAAAGAACCCCCCAAATTAAAGCCCCCCCATCATGTGATCATATATTATTTCCTTCAAAGTGACCAAAAAATGCTTTCCAGTGTCAAAACAGAGCCTGACAAAATGACATATATTTGTCTACCCCATAAACTTTGGTATCTGTATAGCTCAAATATGAACTTAAAAATAAAATTAGTCTTAAATAAGTCATGGGACCAGGTCAAATTACATATATCTATTAAAATTCATCTTTGTTATAAAATTAAAATGGTTTAGCACAAGTTAATCGACACCTTTTCAAAACAATCTTTGAAATTACTCAGGTGATCAGCACAACATATTATACTTCATTTTGTAAGGCAGATGGTCAACTTTTTCCTAAATGTCCTGTGACTTGTGCATATTATTGGTTAATGGAATGATATTTAGTTGAGGTAACAAGAAAGAATGAGGGCCACTTAAAGTAAGGCTATTTCTTCACTGAAATATAAACTGAGGCACTCTTAATAATAGATATCTTCCCAAGAACTACAATGGTAAATCTATTCTGTGGAGGAGGTAGGCCTAAAACAAAACATACTAAACACAGAAAAGCATTCAAGCAATCTTCAAACATCTTAAGGCCATTTTAGGAGAAAGACAAGCTACAAAGCTATTCCTTGGTTCACTGGGAAAATGTAATTTAAGTTTACCCAAGGGACCAAGCAAGTCCCTTTTGAGTTTTAGGGATGTCTTTTCTATTAGAATATTCACCTGCTACATTCCAGTTAGATCTTCAAACCAGTTTGGATGCAATGCCAAACAAATAGACTTTTGTTACTATTTCTTCATATTTTATATTCATTTCCTCACGCTACCTCAGACATTTGCAGTGGTGGGAGGACAATAAACATAGCTTTCAAAGACACGAAGAAAAGCCAGTCTTCATCTTCTATATCCTCAAGACGTTCCTTTTTCATGTTCTGGTTCTGAAGGGTGAATGAACACTTCACCAGTACGTTTGAGAAGATAAACTGCAGCATGAAGACCCCCTATGTTCACCCAGACAGTATGCACCTTCCGCCATACATTCCCCATTCTGGATAATGCCTATGTAAACACACAAAAAAACCATAGTGCCCATTTTACTTCATTAGCCTTATCTGTGCAATCCAAAGGGGTACTAGGCCCCATTTAACAAAATTTAAAAAAACAAACATTTAAAATAACTGAACAAGGAATAGCTCTGCATTCTAACTTTAGCCAAAATGATGTTCTTCTACTTCAGATAAAGACCCACAGGTGAACAATTTAAAGAATACCACCTTGGCAAAGCATTTCCTGTCCTGAGTAAGTAGCACAGCTCGACCTGTCCCAGGTCTACAGACACGACTCATTTCCTGAAGACAAGATGGATAAAGATTCCAGTTTCTCTTCTTAGATCCTATTCTACAAAACAATCAAGATCAAGGACAAAACATTTTCACTTCACAGCTGATTAAGTCACAAACATTCTCACTGCTCTAAGCCTAAAGCAAAGCAGGGCTTTTTCATATTAGGAACCAAAGCCATCTCACATGCTAACTTAATAACCATCAGGGTGCTTAGAAAGTGTCATTAATTCCAAAACATTTTTGTATGATTAACTTAATGCATTAATGAATGTAATGAGTAATCAGAATAAGGTAGTTTCAGAAACTAAATGACTAAAAAGATAACCCACTGAAGCATCTGGAAGATAAAACAAAAAATTTCATTTGGACTAAGTGTCCTACCACAATACATATTGTACAATGTCTTCTGAACAACTCCTTTCAAAAACTCTTCTGTGCCATAATATAACCTTCCTATACAATGGGAGATAAGAAGATGGATGGAGTAGAATTCCTTGTCTATTGTTCCTTTCAATCTTCATCTGATTTCTGAAACTTGTTAGTTCTTTACTTTTCTAGTAGGAGCCATGTTTTACCTACAAAATCTTATAGGTTAGGCAAGTCAATGAATAGAGTCATAGTCCTAGAGTCAGAAGACCCAAGTTCAAATGTGGGGTTTGTCATTTACTAGGCTGGTGATCCTAGGCAAGTCACTTAACCTGTTTACCCGTTTTCCCCTCTGTATGATGGAGATAATAATATTCTCTTCCAGGGTTGTGAGGAGTAAATGAACTGGATGTAGAGCACTTTGAAAACAAAGTACTGTGTAAATGCAAGCTATTATTATCTCCACCAGTAACATCTTTGTTATTGATCTTCACTTGCTTACTTCAACTCTAAAATGAGAATGTTTTAAATTTAATTTCCCCATGTGATCTGAGAGGAGGGAAGTTTATAATCTCCCTAAATTTCTAAACTATAGAGAGCAAGCAAGTTTATACAAGAATATAATATTAATACAGTACCTTACAAATGGGAGATCATTTAGCCTCTTGAAGTCAAGTTTAAAAGACTATCTCTCTGGCTGGTTCTTAATTTAGAACAAATTTTGGGATCCCTTGAAATATTGCTGTATTAAATGACTTATGATTGTTCTTAAAAGAAAAAAGGTAATGTACCCAAGGGTCAAGCACCAGAAACTATCTCTCAGTTTTATACAGTCAGCAAACTCCTGATTTACTGAAACAAAGTAAATGCAATGGATTGTGAATCCATCACCACTATGGATTATATGAAAAAGAGCTCTACTGACCATCTGTGTTAGCTGAGAATACATCTTTTTTTTTCTTTGTTATGCTGTGAATAATTAAAAGAAAATTAACAGCAAACCATTTCCCCTTTAGATTTGTTGGTGCTACCATAAGAAATGAACATAAATCACAGCAATTTTAGTATTTTTCTGATATCCTACCTCTTTCCAAATGGCATATCCGTGACAATAATATCCACAGAACCAGTCCTCAAAGGAAGATTGCAGATATCCCATTGAATAGCATCTATGGGGAGGCCCCAGAATGCTTTGCTGTGGGATAAAAAGAAAGAGCATTTTGACAGTTGAAGGTAGGAAATTCAAAATTAAACTGGACTGTCAAGTAATACATTTATTGTTTTTGCAGAGGACCATGATGGAAGTGATTTTCTTTCAACAAACAGCTGCTACATAATCTACTTAAGTTTATTTACCTTTCTTTAACTTGACTCTTTGTCAGTAATGATAAGATGTTATTTGCTGCTCTTTTCACAGCCAGGGGATTATTATCACCAGCAATATGATAACAATTCGGCCATTCCGCAGTCCCCTAAAAACCAAAAGCAAATATTGTCCATTCATAAATGGAAAAGAAATGGTTTAAAGAATTAAGTACTTTCAACATTCTAGTCATGTTCTTCAATAAATAAAGGATTATTATTTAGTAGAAATAAAACTTTGTGAAGGTTTTCAATGTAAGTATTGGAAAAAGTCACTATACCCTGCCATTTCTTTCTTATTTTTTGATGGGATTTGTTAATGCTAACTTGCAAAAAGTCAAATCAGAAAAAACATGATTACCACATTAGGTAATCACAATCAACCTGTAGGAAAACAACTTCAGAAGCAAGGTGTGTGCTTTTGGTATTTCTAAAAGTTACCTTTTTTCAATCTTTAAAGGCTCTGTCAAAAAAAAAATTTTAGAAATGATGTTTTATTATCAGCAGTACCCCTCAGGATTTTGTGAACTCAAACCATTTCTCCTTTATCCTTTTTCAAGGATGGAACCCTAAGTTTCTTAGTCTACCCTAATATAGAATTCCATTAATTCTCTCATCACTTTATAGATATTTACCAGTTTTTCTTAAAGAATGATACAGAATATTTTAGAAGCAGACATGCAAGAGCTGAATAAACTATTTATTTAAAGCAATGGGGTTAAGTGACTTGCCCAAGGTCAAACAGTGAGACAATTAAGTCTCTGAGGCTAGATTTGAATTCAGAGCACTGGCCCTGGAGTCAGAAGGATCTATTCACTGTGCCACCTCGCTGCCCCACTGAATATACTTTTTTTTTAAGGTTTTTGCAAGGCAAGCGGGGTTAAGTGGCTTGCCCAAGGCCACACAGCTAGGTAATTATTAAATGTCTGAGATGGGATTTGAGCCCAGGTACTCCTGAATCCAGGGCCAGTGCTTTTATCCACTACGCCACCTAGCCACCCCTAAATATACTTTTGATGATGTTTATAATTTTTTATTTCTGTCTTTAGAAGGTCATGCTTTCAGACTAAAATTTTTAATTAGCACCTCTTCTGGATTTTAACAAGTAGTTCAATGCTGGCTTTCTTAGTTTTCCCTGAAAACCAGAGCATTCTATACAGTGCTTTCTCTTAGAAACTGTAAAAAAAAAAACCCAAGAGTGATACTGGCCACATACACTCTGTCTGCAAGGTCCCTAACCTTTTCTTCCTAATTTTTGAGCCAGTTAAATTCAACTTTACATACATTTAATGAGCACTCATTACATATAAAATATTGTGAGACATGCTAGGGATATAAATACAAAAATGAAAACATCTTAAAAAGTTTTCTAGTATGTGGCAAAATGTTATTCAACAGGATCATGAAAGGTTTCCTGTAGGAAGTAGCATATGGGTGAAATTTTAAGGAAGCTAGGGATTCTAAGAGACAGAATGTGGAGACAGTATATTTGAGGCATGGAGTCAATCTGGGCAAAGGGGGTAGTAATGGGATGCTAAGTTTAAGGAACATCAAACATAGGGTAATTTGGCCAGAAAAGAGCAGACCAAAATGTGGCTTGCTGTGTGGATTTTATGAGGGCCCCCTGTGGGTTTACTAAATGCTTTAGTAAACAAGGCTGGGGGGGGCAGCTAGGTGGGGCAGCTAGGTGGCTCAGCGGATAAAGTGCCAGCCCTGGAGTCAGGAGTACCTGCGTTCAAATCCGTCTCAGACATTTAATAATTACCTAGCTGTGTGGCCTTGGGCAATCCACTTAACCCCATTTGCCTTGCAAAAAAAACCCCCCAAAAAACCAAGGCTGGGCTGCCACAGAGCTCACTAAAATGGCAAATCAAAATATATTATCTATTGTTTCAATAAGGTTGGACAGTCCTGGGCTAGAATAGAGATGTACAAAAGGCAATGCTTATGAAAATATACTTTGAAAGGTAGGTTGTAAAAAAATTTTAAATAAATATTAATGTGAAGAATTTGAATTGCATTCTATAAAACTCTTAAGAAGTCATTAAGTATTCCTGAGCAGGAGTGACATAGTCAAACCTTAAAGAAGAGAATTTTTGCAGCTATGTAGAAGATGGAAGGGATGTCTCTCTGAGATGAAACATTATTTCATGGTAATTTCACTTTTCAAGAACCCTTTATTGTGAACTCTTTCAAACAGTTTGATCTATATACAGTTTTTCCTTGTCTATAGACTTATCCCTTCAAAGAACTCATTATTGTGTGATTATCTTGGTTGAAATCAACAATAGATTAGAATCACTTCTATTGATATATAAGCTCTATAAGTAGAAGTTAATGTTGAAGAACTCCTCTGGAGTCCTTCTTATGGACACGATGCATTCTGGTAATTTACCAGCTTGGCACAATAGCTGAAATGGTTTTAAATATTAGGACCAATAATGCTATAGTTTCCACCCAGACCTTTCAAAATATAAAGCTGAGATAATCAGTTTTGTTGATTCATTTATATCCCAAAAGTAAAATGTGTGGTGACATCAAAAACAGAAAAACAAGAAAGAAATTTTCTGATCTATAAGTATAGTAAGAATTTCACTGATGGGAAAATGTACAATTTTGATTATATAAAATTAACAAGTTTTGCACAAACAAAACCAATGCAGGTAAAATTCTAAGGGAAGCAGGAAACTCAAGGGAAAAAATCTTTGCTGAAGCTTCTCTGATAAATGACTCAATCCCAAGATATGTAAGAAATCGATTAAATTGTATAAGAATTAAAAGCAATTCTCCTGGTAAAAGGTTAGTGTGTATAATCAGGCAGATTTCAGAGGAAGAAATCCAAACTATCATTAGCTACATATAAAAAAAATATATGTTCCAAATAACTAATAAATACAAATTAAAACCAAGTTTTAGGTTTCATTTCACCACCCTCAGACTAGTAAAGTGCACAAAAAAAGAAAATTTTATATGTTGGAACACATGATATATACTGTTGGGGAGCTGTGCATCAGTCCAGTTATTAAGGAAAACAACTGGAACTACAACCCAACAAAACCATGTATCTTCTTGACGTAGCAATTAAGTCTGTATCCCAAAGAAAAAGGAAAAGGTTCCAAATTAATGATAATATGTATAGAAGCTCTTTTTTTGTGATGGCAAAGAACTGAAAACTAAGATGGTGCTTATCGTCATCCAAGGAATGGTCAAACACTAGAGTATATGAAAGTAATGTATTAAACTGTGACACAGATGATAAAAGGTATGCTTTCAAATCTGGAAGACTTTTATGAACTGATGAAGAGTGAAATGAGCAAAACAATAATTTATAAAACACTGTTAAAAACAAAGATTTCTTCTATATACTAAAGTGAAGAATTTATATTGTATTCTAAGGGAAGAAGTAGTTATTAAATACAAGAATAAGAAAATTAACTCCCAACAAAATGATCAAAGTGATTCTTGACCAGTGGTGTCAAACTCAAATAGAAATGGGGAACCACTAACCTGGACATAAAGTTTTTGTGGATGCATACTATTTCTATTTATTCTCTTAAATATTTTCCAATTTCATTTTAATCTGATCATGATCATAATCAATGGCCATTTCTGGTCAGGCACCTGCTCTAGAGGACCAATGAGAATCCATTGGCAAGAACAGGGAAGATATACTTATGGCCAAAGGAGACATAATTTTTCAACAAGGCTACTAATTCAAACTTATGAAACAAAGGTTTTGTTTCCCTTTTTTTCCAATGGTGTTGGGGTAGGGAAGGAGACAAAATTGATCTGTTAATTTTTAAAAATAAAATTTAATTTAAAAAGAAATAAGAATCTGATGTTTACTACCATTTAATTGAAAAACTAGATAAAAGTTGTTACCTCTATTGGTATGGCACCTGTTCCACACATTGGATCTACTATTATGTCAGTAGGCTGAGGAGAACAGAGCCTAGAAAAAAGAAGCAAATAGTCTAAGGGAAAAAGAATTTTTAAAAATCAGGGACTTACAAAATGAATCTGTGAAAAGCTAACATTATCAAAACGCTTAACAAATACTACAGAGCTTTTCTTAAAAAAAAAATAAAAATTGTGTGCAAAGAAGGCTACAAATGCACCAAGATATTTATAATAATACTCCTGTGATAGCAAAACCAGAAACCAGATGAATGTTCATCAATTGGGCAACTGTAGAATTGGAATATAATGGAGTATCACTATGTTGAAATAAACAATGAATATAATGAATACTGAGAAGCCTGGAAAGACTTACATGAACTGACACACAGTAAAGTTAAGAGGAACAAAGTAACAGTATAGGTGAAAACTTGCAACAGTGTAAATGAAAACAACACCCATTTTAAACAAAATGCAACATTTAAAGAAGAGATTTGAGAAGACACTTTCCCTCCCACCATCCTCACCTTTGAAGGGGGTAGGAAGGTTCAAATAAATTGTGTTTATTAGAAAACATTTAAGAATTTCTCATTGAATTTTGTAAAAAACACAAATCTAAACAGAAAACTCTTAAAAACAACAAAAAATCTTATTACAGATCTATTTTTAGACTAATGGAATAAATTTCAAAGACTGATAATAGAGGTTAAATCAAGGGTCTTATGGACAGGATAAGGATATTTACCAATGAGGAGGCATGATTGCTGTATTCAAGTATATGAAGGATTGTTGAGCAAAGGTCACCCTTGTTCTTTCTGCCCTCAGAACAGAACCAGGAGCAACGGGAGAAAGTTGCAAAGACTAGAACTAATGTTAGGGGCAGCTAGGTGGTGCAGTGAATAGAGCACCGGCCTTGGAGTCAGGAGTACCTGGGTTCAAACCCTACCTCTGACACTTGATAATTACCTAGCTGTGTGGCCTTGGGCAAGCCACTTAACCCCATTGCCTTGAAAAAAAATAATGTTATGAAAAATTTCTAAAATTAGATACATCCAAATGGAATGGCCTGTCCAGAGACATGGTGATATTTCCTGTGTGGCCACTTGTCTTGATATATTTTATAGTGGGATTCCTTTCATGCAACCATTGTGCTGATACAGCCACCAGTCATTTCCAGTTTTACATTTGCCTATTGACTTTTTGGTGTGTAAAGCTTAAGCAGAAGCAGTAGAAGATCTGATGTGCTTAGAAATATATCATGCAGATTGTACATTTATAATCTATATCAGATTGCTTGCTATCTTGAGGAGATGGAGAGGGCTGGGAGGAAAGGTGAAAAATTTGGAGCTCAAAATTTTACAAAGATGAATGTTGAAAACTATGTTTACATGTAATTGTTAAAAAAAAGAAAAAAAAGAAATGCTATGTGGCCACACCTAGCAGAACACAGCTGAACATTTACAACTGTCAAAGAATCAAAAATTAAGCATTAGAGAGTATGAGGAATAAAGGTATCTTTTTTTGACAAATGACCCCATTTTTCTATTGCACATGCCAAGATCAAATCATAAACTGTGTAACAAAGACATGGGCTTCAATTCTCAAACCACAGAATTAATCTATGATGAGTTGTAAAATAAGAAAAAAGCAAATAAAAGGAGAGGGGGGAAAAAGGGAAGGGGTTTCCCCCAGGGAGAGAGAAAGATAGGATTGACACTGAAAATTAGCATGTAGCTAGCTTGACTATTTTCAAAGAACCCATAAGGTATGTGAAGATCTAATGATGTAATAAGTGAAAATACTTTGAAAAGTACAAGGCATATTAAGCAAATGAAAATTATAATTCTTTCATCATCTATTGTATAGAAAACCCTCTATATGCTCAGTAGTTATCACAAAATTTCAAAGTCTCAAACTATTATTGCACTAAAATGAAAATAAAGTAAATTTACAATAATTTCAAATAAAACTTATAGTTCTATGCCAAATTAAAAAAACCAGGCAATCTTAATTATTATCTAGATAAAAGTAGAAAAAAATATATTCTTCCTATCTTATGAGTAAAGTCACTGACTTAGTAAATGCTAAATTTAGGAGAAGAGCATAGATGTTCACTTTTAATTAATTTTGTTAGGGATTCCCTTATATTATGACTATACTAATCCCTTACTCAAATCCTCTACTATGGTAAGACAGCTCTAACAGTGGAACACAAATTCTCACAGATTTTCTCCAACTGAAAGGACCTAGTGAACAAATTGCACGGTTGATGTCCCAGAAGCTCAGAGGCTTGGTGGAAGACACTGAGACACCCCTTAAAGACCATACTTATAGTGGAGGTGGAGCTTGTCATCGGCTTTACTGCGGGGTACTCACATGCAAAATTCATTGATGATTCCAACCTAAGCTGTTTTCCAGTCTGGATGTCAAACCCATTCACTTACCTGAGCATGCCATAAGCAAGAGTAGATCTTAGAGTAGTAGGACCAAAATGTGTAATATTTCTTCGATGGAGACTCTCTTCTGTCAATGCAATGCCCACAACGATTTCATTATTATGCACATTCAAGAGAACCTAGGATAAAGTTCATCAAGACAAATCAATATGGTTTTAGGCATGTTCAATTGTGCATAACATTGAGATGAGACCACATTTAAAACTCTTTAACTTGGTATCTGGAATAGCTGGAAAACATCACTTTTCTGTGCATGTTGTTAAAATTATATGAAGGTTGGGCGGCTAGGTGGTGCAGTGGATAAAGCATCGGCCCTGGAGTCAGGAGTATCTGGGTTCAAATCCGGTCTCAGACACTTAATAATTACCTAGCTGTGTGGCCTTGGGCAAGCCACTTAACCCCATTGCCTTGCAAAAAAATAAAAAAAATAAAAAAAATTATATGAAGGTTCACTCATTATATCATTAAATAAAATTTTATATAACTATATTCTAAAGTTTTGAGTCTTAAAGGATATCTCATGATACTCTCAACTTTAAATGATATTCTCTCCAGAGCATTTTTATATGCATTTTGTCTCATCCATCATTTCACCATCACTTTGAAAGAGGCCAGTTAAATCTAATTCTCTATTTTATGCATGCATGGCACCACCTGATACTTTGGATCTTTCAGCCTAATTTCAAATCAATTCCTTAGTACAAGAATCATAGCTGCCCACCTCCACCTCCATCCCTCCCTAATATGTGAGTCCCCTCTCTAACATCTCTGCAAAGCTTCATTGGAAATAGATCCAATAACAGAAACCCACTGCCTGTATTCTTAGAAGGGCCTTGGTTAGAAAAGGCCTTCCTTTTATTGAACTGTGATAACAGTTCATGGTGTTTTCTATATCCCAAGAGATAATCAGTGCTAACAGTAACTAAACATATAGTTGTGGAGGGAAGTAAGCCTTAGAAATCACTTTTTCACATCTACACAGCAAGAAAGCAGCAGAGGTTATATTTGAATACAGATTACCTGAGTCCAAATCCTGTGTCCTTTTTACTATATCTCATGCTATCTATGTTGAATTTCTATGAATCAGACCTTTACTGTTCTCTGAATGCATAAAAATTAAGTCCTCTTCAAATATTTGAAGATAACTATAACTTCTCTGAAAGTTTTCTTGATTGCAGGTTAAAACATTACCTAGTTTAGGGGCAGCTAGGTGGTGCAGTGGATAGAGCACCAGCCCTGCAGTCAAGAGGATCTGAGTTCAAATCCAACTGCAGGCACTTAATAATTGCCTAGCTGTGTGCAAGTCACTTAATCTTCACTGCCTGAATAAAAACATTACCTAGTTTCCCCAAATGTGAAATGGCTTTGACAGCATCCAGACTGTCACCTACTCCAGGATATCTTTTCAGATTAACAAGTCTCTCTTTCAATGTAACAACCAAAAATGGGCAAAACCTTACAAACAGGGTTTGACCTGTGTATAAGGGAACTATTACTTTCCTATTTTGAATAATTTTAAAAATGTAGCCTAAGATTACATTTATTTTTGACTCAAATTATATAGCTAAATTTTAAAATTTATTTAAAATTTATATAATCCATAAATTTATTTTAGTAGTTTTGGCTCATCATTTCCAATCTGTTGAATGTTTCAGATTCTGATTCGGTCTTTCAATGGATTAACTATCTCACCCACTTATGTCTCAACTACAAATTTGCTATGCAGATCATTTACATTTTCATTTAAGTTACTGGTAATAACTGGCATTTACCAGGGTACTTCTTATGTTTACAAAGTACTTTACATATATTATCTGATTTGATCTTCCTAACAACCATGTGAGCTCAGTAGTGCAAATGTTACCACCCTCATTTACAAGGAAGGAAGCTGAAGCTTGAGGCAGTGAAATGACTGCCCAAGATTACCTAGCCAATAAAAGGCAAAACTTGGACTTGGACCAGGCCCTCTCATCTAGTTGTATAATTCTTAGGAGTTAACCTAGTATAGTTGGAAATACTATTTTATAAGTTAGGAAGCGATTTCTTTCCAGAACTAACTAGCTGGGTGACATGCTTGGACCTCAGTCTTTTCCAATATAAAAAGAATTTGAACTAGATATCATTTATGGTACTTTCCAAATCTAACAATTCTATGACTCAAGAACCCTCAATCTTTTAAATAGTCACAATCTTAAGGTTCCCTTGCTATACAACCACAAAAATTACACCCAATCGGCAAAGAGATAGCTTGTACCTCCACATCAAAGTTGGTCATGTCAGCTTTCCATTTGAAATAGTCCTGAACAGCTCCTCCAAAATCTCTGGCTGCTTCATTGGAGGTGAAGTTATGGTTTTCACCTGCCCGGTTACATGTGACTCGGAACTTGAGCACTTGAGATTCAGTTTCCTCTTTAGGGCTCTCCTTAACTTCTTTTTCTTTCTCAATGACAGGTGAGATTTCTGATACTGTTTTATTGTAAGCTAATGTGGGGATTTTACCAATGGTGCCATCCTGGTTTTCAATGGTTTCTAAGACCTTCTCCACAGTATTATTGGTGATCTGCTTCTCAGCTCCCATGTCTCCCTGTCCATCATCCAACTTTTCTTTGCTTATAGTATTTTGCTGAGTTAATTTTTTGCGTTTTATCTTTTTTTTCTTAAAGCTGGTATTGATTTTCCATACTTTTAGTGGGGCTGACCAAGGAAGCTTCCCTGCCAAATCTTCAAAATCCTTTAGAACATCTTCCTTTTAAAAATAAAGAAAAAACAAAATCGAGGCATTTCTCAGGTACTTCCATTTAAGCAAAATTAAACACTAAGTACTATTCCAAGCATCATGGAAGACATAAAATAATCACAAGACATACATATATGAAATACCTGAGTAACAGTTCCAGGTTGCAGATGATTAATGCCCACATGAATACTAGAGCTAGTATTCTAAGAATTCAGAAGAAGTGATTACTGCTGGCTGGGTACCAGAAAGTTTTCTTTGGCAGATGTGAATTTGAGAAGGGTCATGAAGGATAGGATAGGATTTCTGATACTTTTAAAATTTTAGAAATAGAAGCATCTGGATTGTCTAGATTTTTCCAACATAGCTAAAGAATCATTGGAAAGTTCCAAGCAAGAGGACCAAAAAGAGTTGCAAATAGAGAGAGGAGAGGAGGAAGAGAAGAAAGAAGGGAAGGTAGGAAAGAGGAGAGTGGAAGGGAAGGATGAACAAAGAAAGGGCTCTTCGTAGGAAATCGCCATAGGAAAAAAGATAGCACAGAACCAGCTCCCTGTTCTCTCCTTTGATTATGTCAGAGTCTGGCCCTTCTTCCTGCCACAGCAACCACATAAACTGGAATTACTGAACAAAATGTGATGGCCCCAACTAAGGACTTTCTCCTACAACCCTGCTATTTGTGGCGGCTTTTCAGTCTCCCTTAATGTTGAAGCAAGCAGATTTCTGCAACCCTCAACAGGCTTAAATTCATGACTCCACCAAGCCCCAGTGATTTAGGCAAGAGAAGCAGACAGCTTTTTATCTGGAAAGACCATCTATGAGGTCTGCTTGATTATTATTGGGAAACAAAAAGAAGAGAATTATTTTTTTTTTGTAAGAAAGCTGAGCTGCTCAACATCTCATAATCATATATAAACAGCAAATTAATAATAGTTAAACAATGTGAATTCAAAGAAAAGTAAATAATTTCCTACAAGGAAGTCACCAAAGAAAAAAATAAAATACCTAATAGTGAGGGAAAAATTTTTGATCAAGCAAAGAAACTAATACAATGAAGAAATACTATGAGATAGTAAAATAATTAGGTTAAAACTAAAGAGGAAAAAAAGGATTCAGAAATAACTATGCTAGAATCCCAGAAAAGTGAATGGAAAAAGCCACCAGAACTTCAAGCATGGGCCTAATAAAAGAACTAAATGAAAAGATAAGTAATGAAATTGCAACCCTTAAAAAAACTTAGAAGGAAAATCGACACTTTTGAACAGAAGCCTAAAGCCCTTAATGTAGTTTTAGACTCATAGGAAAAAAATTAAGAGAAACTGTGTTATCACAAAATTCATTGATTCATAAAAATCTATTTGGGTATTGTCAAAAAGATTGGAACAAGTTGTCAGTAACTTAGGTTTGTTAAATTTCAGTTCTTGGTAATTCAAAAAAAAAAAGTACCTGAATAATCAAAACAGTAAAATTCCATTAATATCAAATACTGTCAATTTAAGACCATCCTCAAGACATACTTCCCACAAGAACTTTGATTTATAGATTTTCCTTACCACCATGTCAGATGATTTTCCTGCATAATTTTAATTTTATTTTAAAAGTAAAAGTTTTTAAGATTTAAAAATTTTTTTCCATAATCACAGAATGATTTTTCCCTCCAGTAGTTCCAAAATGTTATCTTGATCCTGATCTGTTCTCCCTTTTCTAAGCCCATTTAGAACTTTTCCTGTAGTTATCTATAAGGCAATTCTCAAAGATTCATAGAAAATATTGTGAACTCAGTTTAAATCACAATGTAATCCAATCTATTTCCTAAAAGTATAAGCAATTTGTTTTTATTTTCTATGAACTTTGTTTCCTTATGTCCTTACTAAAAGTTAACTTTTGGAAAGGAATTGTCAGTAAACTTCAACCTTTAGATTATAATTTTAAAGCCCCTATATAATTCTATTTCATAAAAGGACACAGCGATGACACTGAAGGTATGAATTGAAAACGAATCCTTGGAGAAAATAACTCACCTTAGTTGCTTTGAATTGATAATCTCTAAACTCCTGAACAACAACAAATAAATTATCAACTGATCTTAGACCATGAACCTGGAAAAAAAAAATGTTTTACATTAATTTCTCTGAATAAGCTTATTTGTTAAACAAATATTTGCTGTGTGCCTACTATGTGTGATGCAAGGCTGGACATACAAAGGCACTAAGAGCAGCATGGAATTTTGTCTAGTTTAAATAAGCTTAATAAAGCATAAGAAAATGTGTAAGAAAAGCTCAAAGTATTCTGAAAGGTATAAGCTGAACTGAACTGGATGTCAACATGTCAACAAACAGGTTTCATCAAAGCAGGCACTGCCTACAGGACTCAATATATGGTTTTTTCCTTCTAGAGTAGATGCAGTCAAACATTTCATCAGCCTATAACTTATCTTGAAATAAGCTTCTCAGAATTTAACTAGACTAGTTCTCAGACAATGCAGAAATGCAATCCAACACCAAGTTCATACTTGAAGTCTTTCTAGTTTGGTAGGACTTGCCAGAGCTTGCATTCCAATGGCACTGCCTTTAAAATTCAGTCACCTCCACAATACCCTAACCCTGGGTGAGCACAGTTTTGTAGGTAAACTATCATTAGTTAAATATAAACAGGTTTTGGTGATTGTAAAGTTATCTTCACATTCCTAACTTAAAAATACCACCTAGTTTACATTCCCTGATTACCCAGTTGCTTTTCCCTTTCCTTAGGCAAGCTGAGGGTGGAAGCTGGTGGTGGTGGTGGGTAGCTTGAAGACTACACTAAGTAAAGAGCCAAGGTGAAGTCAGAAGTGTAGCCTTATTCTCTTCCAGCATTTATAGCATTATGCAGTGTCATGAACTCTCCAATGCCCACTGTGATTCATAATTTTTCTTTCAAAGATTTTCTGATACCTATCAGATTCACTAGTATTATATTATCATTTATTTCTCCTTTTATATCTGAAAACTAATAATTGTAGTCAAGACAAAGATGAATTTCTTGGGCTCTACAACACTGGACATCAAAAATGTTTTTAAAAATTTCTGGCTTATTTTGAAAATACACCACTGTGGGAAAAATATTGGATTTGTAGTAAGAGGACTTGGGGGATCCTGTGTTACTTATATTTGACTTTGGGCTAAGTGATAATATCTTTGGGTCTCAGTTTTTTAATGTGTAAAATTAATCATTTAGATCTCTGATGCTTACTACCTTAAACAAATTAATTTATTAAACAGTTTCCTCATTTTTAAAGTGAGGCAATAAAACTAGATGGCCTCTAAGGTTTCTTGTAGTCCTATAATTCTATGATTCAAATGAAGGTATTTCCCAGTTTTAGATCCATGAGACTATTAATTTCCTTATTATAAATCAGTATTGAATTTTGAGAGCAGCTGGATATCCCAGGAGACAGATCTCTGGGCTTGGAATTAGGGAGATTCATCTTCATGAGTTCAAATCCAGCCTCAGATTCTTAGTATTTGCATGACCCTGGACAAGTCACTTACCCTTTTGACCTCAGTTCCTTATCTGTAAAAAAAAATGAGCTGAAGAAGAAAATGGCAAACCGCTCCACTTTCTTTGCCAAGAAAAACCCAAATAGGGTTATGAAGAGTTGGATATGACTAAGCTACAACACCTAATATTGGGGGAGACCCAGGCTTCTGATTAAAGAACTCCCAATCAGGAACTACTTTGCAATTATAGTGTAAAGGAAACTGGCTGGGGACACTGAGTAGTCAAGTCATAAAAATCACTTGTCAGGCAAGGTCAGAAATAGGACTTGGCTCCATCCACTTATGTTAACTGTCTTTCAAAGAAATAATTTAAAGCAAATGACTCTAAGAAGAATGTAAGGGGCGGCTAGCTGGCAGTGAATGGAGCATCGGCCTTGGAGTCAGGAGTACCTGGGTTCAAATCCGACCCCTGACACTTAATAATGACCTAGCCGTGTGGCCTTGGGCAAGCCACTTAACCCCATCGCCTTGAAAAAAAAAAGAATGTAAGATGATGGCACGGTGGAATGCAGTTTGTTTAGGACAAGATTTTAAGAAGTAGATATGCAAACCTTAGACAGACTCTCCACTGAAATGTCAAAGTATATCTTGCCTCTGTCCTTGCTGATTCGGGGCTGGGAGCCCAGCTTCTCCCTTACTTCATCTGCGGCGGTTTGCTCAAAGCCAGTTGGCACGGTGGCGCCGATGGTAACGCAGAAGCTCTCGGCGCTTTCTGCCACGGCCGCCGGCCTCTCGTCCAGCCTGGCTTCACTGAGCCGGGCGGACACTGCTTCCTCTTCAGACATACCGGCCCCTCTTCTCGGGCGCTGGGCAGGGGGAGGCGGGCACTGGAGGGGAACACAAGAATAGCAACGCAACGTGCCCACCGCGGACGAGCCCCAGGGCCCGGGCTGGGGGGCGGGGCCCGGGCGCGCGGAGCCTCCCCCGGGGCACCACGCGGCGGCCGGCTCGCCGGGGAAGCCGCGGCCCGGGCCCCCCGGCGGCTCGGCCGGCCTCCCTCCCTCCCTGGCGCTCGCCCCACCTCTTCCCAGGCCCGTCAGCCCCGTCGCCGGCCGGTGGTCCTAACGCTCGGCGACCCCCGAAGACTCCTTCCGGCTCGGCAGCAGGTGGGTCGAAGCACTTCCGAGGGCGCCGCCAACCGCCCCGGAAGCGGAAGTTTTCGGGCGGGGCCTTTCCCGCAGTCTCGCGCTCGTCACGCTCGCCGGGGCTGCCGTCCTTCCTGGAGGGGCCCTCCGCAGTCACGTGGGCCGGAGGCCCCGCCCCGCTCGTCGGCGCCAAGTGGCTTCCCGCGGCTTCCCGCCTTGCTCAGTGCTCGGGCCCTGCCCGGCCCGGGGGGAGCGGGCCGGGGGCCCCGCCGGGCCCGAGCGTGGCCCCGGGGCTGCCTGGCAGTGCCACTCCCCCGCTGCGTCGCCCACCGGGGCGGGGCGGGGGCGCAGTTTCTTTCACGAACCCTGGAAACTTCCAGAGGCGCGGCCCCACCCTTCCTCCCTCCCGCCCTTGCCGGAGCCTCCCCCCGCCCCTGGCTTTTCCTCCTGCCCCTTGGCCGAGCCCCGGCCCCGGAGTCGGGAGGACCCGAGTTCCAATGGTGTGGCCGGGGGCAAGCCGCAAAAAAGGGAACAGAAAGAAAAGGCCGTGGTCCCAGAGGCTGCATTTGTCCCCGCTTTGTGCTCCGGGGGTGCAGAACAGGCGCATGTCCAGCCTGCTCCCGTCTGCCCCTCCGCCTCGCCAGCCCTCAGGATTTCCCCGAGCGTAAACGTGAACTTCCCCTTCCCTGGTTAAGAAGTCTGACCGTAGAGCTCTGTTCTAGGCCTTGGTTTCACACTCAAGTCTCAGTGACACCCTTTCCCTCGCCTCTCTTTTTCTTTTTCTTTTTTTTATTAAAGATATTATTTGAGTTTTACAATTTTCCCAAATCTTACTTCCCCCACCCCCATGGAAAGCAATTCGTCAGTCTTCACTTTGTTTCTAATGTTGATCCCAATTGATGTGATCTCATTCATTTTCTTAAGTATATTTTGTGCGTTTGCTATATCTTAAGCCATAAGTTCTATTTTTGATCTATTTTTTTGAATTTTTAGCTCCTGTAAACATAACTGTCTTTCCTGCCATTCTCCCCACATTGGTATCTACTTTGTCTATACATAGACATAGAGCTCATTATTATTATTACCTAGTTGAACTTCCTTGATTGTGACCTGGGAAGAAAGCTGGGGGGCTTTGACTCAAGCAAATGGTTTTGAATTCCAGTTCAGGGCTCTTCAGGCTTGTGAATTACTGTTTTTACTAAATATATGACTATACCCACATGTCAACTTAATAGTAAGCAAGCATCATGAATATGTAAATTATGCTTATGTACTAATTTGTTGATTTCACCTATCAAACTCATTTCTTCATTTACAAAAACAGGAATATTAAAATTTTAGAATGTTTATTTTTTTTTGAGGCAAGCTATAGGATTCTTTAGGGGAGTAAATTTCTCCCAGTAAGTATTTCACTGAATACAAATATCCTTTGAAGATAAATGTTATTGCATCAAATGAGCTTCCACATTTTCCACTGGGAGCAGGAAATAGTCAAAGAAAAGACTGAGGGAGAAGATGAAGGGATGATAGTGGTACAGAAATGATAATGATTAAGATAGATGAAAGGGTAGTTAGGTGGCACAATAGATAGAGCGCTGGGTCTGAAGAGTTCAAATTCATCCTCAAACACTAGCTGGATGATGCTGAACAAGTCACTTAACCTGTTTACCTTAGTTTCCTCATCTGTAAAATGAGCTGCAGAAGGAAACAGCAAACCACTCCAGTATCTTTGCCAAGAAAACCCCAAATGGGGTTTCAAGGAGTTGGACTGGACTGAAAAATGACTGAAACACAAAAGGTAAATGAAAACATACAAAAGAATTTGGACTAATAAAATAGAAAAGAAATTGCAATGAGAATATTATTTAGGAGTGGGGTTTTTTAGGGGGGGATATTTTTATTGTGAGGTATTCAGAATTTGTTGGTCTAAGTAGAACAAGAAGGCTACATTTAAGGGTACTGATGTGGTGCAGTGGATAGAGCACCTGCCCTGGAATCAAGAGGATCCTAGTTACTTAATACTAACTGTGTGATCTTGGGAAAGTCACTTAATCTTATTGCCTTGAAGGCAAAAAAAGACCACATTCCTTGAAAATACCAAGAATGTGTCCCTTCTAGGGTGAAACAAATTTGGGCAATTCACATATAATTTTATGGTCTCTTTGAGATTGTAGCAATATAAGATGAGAAGAATTTTATTATACTCTAAGATTAAATTTAATGCTTCCATTTAAGGAAAGGCAGAGAAAGAGTTAAGAGTATTGATTGTCCAATCCTACCCTGGCACGTCTTAATTTCTTGGCTAGGAATAACAACTATAATGAAATAAAGAGCTCTCATTTTAGATACTCCAAAAATGATTCTGATTAATACTATAAATGTTAACATTAAGCACCTACTGGGGGCAGCTAGGTGGCATAGTGGATAAAGCACCGGCCTTGGAGTCAGGAGTACCTGGGTTCAAATCCGGTCTCAGACACTTAATAATTACCTAGCTGTGTGGCCTTGGGCAAGTCACTTAACCCCATTTGCCTTGCAAAAATCTAAAAAAAACAAAAGAGAAAAAAACATTAAGCGCCTAATAATTATTCACATTAAGTTTTTTTTTTTTTTAATAGCAGTATAGCACAGAATCTCAAGACTTACCAGAAAATGCAGTGGTCAGCTAGTTGCACTCATTGTCTCTTTTCTAAACTGAACAAAGCACAATCCTCCATTGTGGAACTTCTCTGAAAAATTATCATACAGTCTGCTTTGAAGACTTTTGTAAGGAGAAACTATTGGTTTTTTACCTGACATGGAACCTAAATTTTCCTCTTTTCAACTCCACCTAATTCTAGAATTAGTTATTCTCATTGGGATCAAAATACTCATATCCATTTTCTCTTGTGTATGGCAGCCTTTCAGATACTTTTAAGACTCACAAGTTTCCTGCCTTCCCTTATGGGAAGGAGCTTTAATATATACATATATATTTTTTTGTTTTTTTTTTTCAAGGCAGTGAGGTTAAGTGAGTTCCCTAAGGTCACACAGCTAGGTTATTATTATTATTATTATTTTATTATTTAAGGTTTTTGCTAGGTAATGGGGTTAAGTGGCTTGCCCAAGGCCACACAGCTAGGTGTCTAAGAGGCTGAGGCTAGATTTGAACTCAGGTACTCCTGACTCCAGTATTATATCCTCTGTGCCACCTAGCTGCCCCTGGGAGCTTTAATATTAATAAAGATGAATGCTAATACCTGCAAATGCCCTAACTTCCCAGTTTCTCCACCTTCAAAATCCATGACTTACTTTACCTTAGCTACACATGGGGAGGTAGGTCATGCATTAGATCTCACTATAAATGTTTTATGCCTGTGAAACCTAGACAGGACCATACCAGGAAATTGAATTGATTCCATTTATATTTTCATAGGAAGCTTGTGAAGGTTACATGACAGGATGGGATACCAGACGCAGGTCCTTTCTCAAGCTAAACTGCTAATTATTCAAATGTTACTACAGAGAGCACAACTCTGATGGGCTGGCCACCTTGTTCAAGTATATGCTTGCTGAAAAGATTATTTTATGGAGAACTCACACAAGGCAATCACTCACAGGAATCAGAAAAAAAGTGATACAAGGACACTTCCAAGGTCTCTCTTAAGAATTTTGGAATTGATTATGTGGCATGGGAGATTCTAGCACAGGACAGCCCAGCATAGCATGCTCTCATCAGTGATGGTGCTTAGCTCTATGAAGAAGGCAGAATTTTAAAAATATATTTTATTTTTCCAATTACATGTTATAAAAGTTTTTCAACATTCATCCACATGCATATTCATCAGTTACACAATTTTCTTCCAACCCCCTCCCCTCAACATTGAACACTCTACATGGGCATTTGTGCTTAACATGTTTACATTGTTAGTCATTTTGTGTATGGAGAATTAGGACAAAGGGAAAAGAAAGAAAACCATGGAAAAGGAAGGAAAAAAGAGAAATTTTAAAAACATGAACATAGTGTGTTCATTCAAATTCTGTGTTTTTTGGTTTTGTTTCATCTCCCCACCCCCTTCCCAGGAGCAAGACAGAATTGAAGTAGCTCAAAGGAAATTCAAAGGAAATGTAAAATGCAGAAGTTTAAAGACTATTTGTGCCCAACCTGTGGTAGAGCATTCTGAGCTCATATTGGTCTGATCAGTCACAGTTGGACATACTGTAACTTTTCTCTAACATAGTGATATCATTTTGGTCTTCTTCAATAAAGAAGGACAAGAACCAACCACAAATATACCACTTTTCGAATTAAAAACTCTGACATTCCCTTCTCTGATCCCCCCATCATTTTAAATCTCTCATCTCTCCTTGATTTAGTCTTTGCCTCTAATCCTTCCACTCTAACTCCTCCTCAGAGTCCACTTTCCTCCCTCTCTAATTCAAATAATCTCTAATCAAGTCAAATCTAATCTGATCCCTAATCAAAAGATTAGAGTAGAGAAGAAGAAACTAAGGAATAGAGCCAAAAAGACCATGACAGAGACCAAGCTATCCCCTGGGTTACACCAATATTTAACATTTTTCTTCTTTGTCTTCCTATTCACAAACTGCTCATTGTAACTGTATAAAGTCTCACCATGTTGCCAAATGGATACATTATAAACCTATGTTATCCAAACTTAACTAGATGTCATCCAACCTTCACTACTTACCTGGAAAAGATACTATTGCAAACTTTCTCTTGTCAAACCTCCCACATTTCCTCTCCATTTAGTCCTTATCTTTTCTGAGAAAATTGTGGCCATACACCCCAATAGTCCCTTCATTCTACTTCTTTTCATTTACAAACTTTTTGATACTATCTCCCATTTTATTCTTTATCTCTTAAAAAGAGTTTATAAGAGCTTCTCTTTACAAGGTCAATTCCTTTACTGATGCATTTGATTCCATATTCCTGTCTTCCCAACAGATTGCATCCTCAATCATCATTCTTGCTGTGTCTCAGTCTCTATCATGGTCTTTCTGTCTCTATCCTTCCTTCCTCTTTTTCTTCTTCCAGATTCTGAATGTCTCCCTATTTATTGTCAATGATATTTTTAGTAAAATGTAGTTTCTCTTTTAATTAAAATTTTTTATACACTTGTTTTCTCTAATATAAAGGGTTATATACTACTTTTTTGCTTCAGAAGAAACACTTCAGATCTTATTTATCTCTGTTCACCTTTTTCTTTTTCAGGTATGTTTCATGTAAACAATATATCATTAGACTTTTTACAATCCATTCTATCCTCTTACATTTTCTGCATGAGTTTATTCCATTCACAGTTATGATTATTTTCTATTTTTATCAATCTTATTTTTTTTATATTTTCCCTTCTCTTTGTTTCCCATTTTTTCTTTATAAGGAAGAGAGTTCTGAGAAAGAAGAAGAAATTCAGAATTCTAGGTTTGGTGTAACATGTTTCCTGTCTCTCTTCTCTCTCCCTCACCAAGAACCCAATAATAAGTTCCTACTCTTAACTTCATCTCTTCTAGGAATTCTAGTTAAACTTGTGCCTAAGTTTTGTTTTCCTTTAAGGATTTGCTTGTAAATGTTTTGGACTCATTCTCTTCTGGATTTTTTTCCTGCCCACCCTTGTTACCAGAGTACTGCTTTTTGGTGGTATTCTTTTTATTTGTTTGTTTGTTTTTCCAGCCTACTTCCCAGCTTTGAGCATAAGTCTGTGACTTTGTGCACTTCTCAGGGAATGTTTTGGCTAGACTTTTGTCCTCTTGGTCCTTTTACTTTTTTAGGAGACATTCAGTATTTTGTTATTCCAGGATCTTAGGGATATGTAAGCTTTGAGTGTTCTAGAATGGCCTGTCCCAGTGCAAAGTCTGATCACTGCCCTTGTTGATCCGAATCAAAGTTCCTGACTTGGGTTTGGGTTTTTTCAACAGTCCTGTTGTCTTTACCTTTGGTTGGAAGTTCCAGTAGAGTGCTACTGAACACAATCACTGTCAGTCAGCTGGAAAGTTCTGCAAGTTCAGGGTGATGGAACTAAAAGCTTCCCTTTAGTCTGGGGAAATGAAGACAGCTTTTTCCATTGTAGGCTTCAAAATGGTCTGGAAAGACCCTACTTTACTCTTGGGACTTTTTTTGTTTGAACTTAATCCTTGTTCCTAGCCTAGGATTCATGATTGCTCCTCACCCTGGAAACCTTCTTGAAGCCCAGGCTGTGACATGGAACTGGATAGTGAGCAACAGCATAACCAGTTGGTATCTATTTCTTCATCCTGCACAAGGTCAGGACCCTCCTATATAGGTTAGGGACCTCTTGCTCTAATGTACAGGCTTGGTTTTCTTTTCATTTCTATGCACTGTGTGTATGACATGCCCCTTGCCAGACCCCATCTTCAGGATCTACATGATAAAGAGGAAATACTGGGGAGAAAGCAAATAATTAACTTAATTGTATGCTGACTTTCTGTCTGTCTACAAAAGTTATGCTATGTTTTTCCTAACATCTTTGGAAAAACTTGTTTTGTGCCTCTCCTTGAGCTGATATAAGTTATCTCACATCTCTTCATCTGATCAGAAACTTCCCCATATCATGTGCTTTATTCTGTAAACATTTCCCATACATTATGTTGAAGTTGTCATGCCCTAGAACCATCTGGTCCACTGAGGCAAACAAAGACTGTTGCAATAACAATGTTGCTGAAGTAATGAGTAAACTATCCTTGATTATTTCTGACATTATTCCCTAAACCATACTTGCCAGAAGATATCCTTCCCTAAGCCCTCCCCAAACCCTCACAGCTCACCTTTTGCTTGACTTTCCCTTTAAAGGTTCTCCTTATCTTATCACATATTGCTAGTTCTTGGAATTTGGAGAAGTATAATGGACTTCTTTGTCCCCCCCATGACCGGGTCATTGAGTCTGTGAATTTTTCATTCTGCTCAACCAGAACCCAACTTCAACACACAAACCTCTCTGTCTCCCTATGATGACCTGAGTGGGGAATATAACTCACTATACTTTTTTCTTCAATTTTCTAATCAGGAGTTGATTTGTTCCATTTACTAGATCTTTGTAGAGGAGTTGTATTAGTGGAACTGGGGGTAGACTTGTTACTCTGCCATCTTGGCTCCCAACATTTCCCTATTTATTGGGTTTTCCCCTACTACTTTCAAACACACCAAAGTCTTCCTCAACTAAAAAAAAAAACAAAAAACTTAAAAAAAAACCAAAACCTTCCCTAGACCCTGTTGTTGTGGTACTTATTTTAATCATGGCTGATTCTTCATGACCTCATTTAGAGTTTTCCTGGCAAAGATACTGGAGTATTTTGCCATTTCCTTCTCCAGTTCATTTTACAGATGAGGAAATTGAGACAAATAGGATTAAGTGATTTGTTTAAAATCATATAGCTAATAAGTATCTGAGGTTGGATTTGAACCCAGCTTTTCCTGACTCCTGCCTGGTAGTCTATCTGCTTTGCCATCTAGTTGCCATATTCTCTAGTAACATCTTAAATCTATTCTCCCTTTCCCAGCCAAACTTGTTTTCTCTATTTCCTTTACCCCTTTATTCCTCAACCTTTTGCAAACTGAATTTTGCCCTCATCACCCAACTGAAACTGTTCTCTTCAAAGTTACTAGTGATTTATTAATAATCAGATTAGATGGTATCTTTCCTTGTCCTCAATTTATCTGTTGCACTTGACTGTAGACCATTCTCTACTTCCTGGTACTCTCATCTTGGGATATAAAATACTTTGCAAATATCTTTGTTCTTATCATTTTCATTATTTTCAAGACACTATCTTTCCTGTTTCTCTTCCTACTTAATTGCTCCTCAGTCCCTGACCATTTTTAGATATTGATAATACTTAGATGTTGATTGCTTTTGTTTTTGTTTTGCTTACACAGCTAAGTATCAAGTATCTGAGGAAGGATTTGAACTCAGGTCTACTTACTCTATCCATTTCCACACCTAGTTGCCCCTGTTTTTTTTTTTTTTTTTTGAGAAAGAAACACTTGGAGAGTAGGCGCTGTCTCAATTTTTGTCTATCTCCAGATCTTAGCCCTATTCTTGGCTTAGGAAATTTTTTTTTTCAAGAACTAGATCTTGAAATATTCTGCACAATCAGTGGTTGGCTGTGTAGTGAAAATAGGTTTTCTATTGTTTGATCTGAACAAGATTAGATTTATTCACTTCCCAAAGCTCTTTTGAAAACCAAAGTCTATTTTTAAAAGTCCCAAGAAATTTTCCTTTCTGTAAACCGTTTGAGATCTTGATCATAGACTTAATATGGAGGGGATTTTCAAGGGACTATATAAGAATTTCATTAATCACATTTCCTTTTAAAAAGCAGTTGTCCTCAAGGAGAAGCAGTTTGGTATAGGAGAAAGAACATTGTTTGGGAGTGGGATGACCTGGATTCAAATCTAACCTCTGTCATTTACCTCCTTTGTGGTCAGAACTGAGTTTCCTCAGCTCTAAAATGAGTGTGTTGGTTTCCTTTTAAGGTCCCTTCCTGCTCTAATCTACAGTCATGTGGTTTCAAAGTGAGGTTCATTCACTTTGAAAGGAGCTATATACTCAGTCCATTCATACTACAAAGTTAAGTCCATTTCTAGCCAGAAGATATTGCAGTAATGAAACATATCTGCCACCTAGTGGTCTTTCATCCTGGTCATTCAGAGAACTTGTATTTTGATCCCATTCCAAATGTAAAGGAAAGAGTAAAGTATTTATACATTTACATAAGAAACCCCCCAGTCCCAGGCCCTCTCTATTGCCCACTCCTCTCTGCAGCTAATTTGAGTCTTCCTGTTAAAATCTAGATTAACTACTACTTTCCTCATTTGGATAGTTTTATTGTTGTGTTGTTCTGTTGAATCTGGCTGTTGATGACCTCATTTGGGGTTTTCTTGGCAAGTATTATTGGATTGGTTTGCTATTTCCTTCTCTAGCTCATTTTACAGATGTGGAAACTGAGACGACTGTTTTTAAGTGAATTGCCCATGATCACAAAGCTAACAAGTGTCTGAGGCCAGATTTGAACATAGGAAGATAATTCTTCCTGACTTCATATCCATTGAGCCATTTAACTGCCCTAATTAAAGTCTAGAAAGCTTTAAAAAGAGAGATAAAGATTATATTTTATTGAGGCTCCCTATATTCATAAGAACTGAAATGGAAGACTTTAGTGGAAAAAAAATGCAGTTAGCTATATGAAATGTAGTATTTTCCATGTCTATATTAATGTCAGAGATGAGGAATGAGTTTTGTTGAAGGTGCCAAGAAACATGTCTTCAGGAGAAAAGTGAATTTCTGTGGTCATTAGAAAATGGAAACGGAGCAAGAAATCTAGGATTTAGAATCACAGATTTAGAGATGAGAAAGACCTTAGAAGTAATTCAGTGAAACAACTTTATTTTCCAGATGAAGAAACTGAGGTTTGGAGAAATGAAGTGACCTATCCAAGATCTCACACAAATGTCAAAACTTGGCTACTTGACTCTAAATAAAGAGCTCTTTCTTTTGTATCCCATCAGAGGAAGAATTTCAGAAGAACAGAAGAGGATAAAGTGAGGGAAAGCTGGAACTAAGTTGTTTTTTTTTTTAGGTTTTTTTTTTGCAAAGCAAATGGGGTTAAGTGGCTTGCCCAAGGCCACACAGCTAGGTAATTATTAAGTGTCTGAGACCAGATTTGAACCCATTTGACTCCAAGGCCAGTGCTATATCCACTACGCCACCTAGTCGCCCCGGAACTAAGTTTTAATATTGGCCTCAGACCTTGATCTTGACCTAAATGATCAAATATACTTTCATTGTACTGCTCCTTGACCTCCCAAATGTTGTGGGGCTTCAGGTGACTTACCAAGGGTAGAGATTGAGACAGGAAGGTTTTCTAAGAGAGGGGCATAAACAAAGAGGGGCATAATGGCCTAGCAACCTAGGAAACTGGGAGTCTAGCCACAGAGAGGAGCAGTTGGCAGAGTGGCTGGGGGTTAGGGCAGAGTATGGGGAGAGGACCTCTAGAATAAGGGACCAGTCCTATTCTAATCCCTCCTCCATGTCTCTAGGTTGTTACTAGTCCTGGCTCAGCTTTTAGGGCTAAGGTTGCACAAGTGTCCTCTAACCTTGGTTAGCTGAGGTTTATGGTTGACATCAAATACTGTTCTGTGGAATCAGAGATTGTCAGTGTTGGAAAAGTCTTTAGAGGACCAAATCACCAGATGTGGCTCATTATACTTGTGAATTGCTTGGATTTTTCTTCATTTTTCTATGCATTGCTCTAAATTGTGCTTCCTATGGATAAGCAGAATTTGTTTCCTACATATGTTAGCTCTTCAGATACTTAAAAATATTTCATATTCCCCCAATAATCTTCTCTGTTTTGGCCTAAACAAGTTTGATTCCTTCAATGGATAATCATGGGCATGTTACTACATGGCAGATGTTCTAGGATATATTGGGTTTGTTTCTGAGTCGTTGTTGAGTCTAAATGGTTTGTTCTTATCCTTTGTTATCAAAGAAGAACAAAACAACTTCACTCTGTTAGAGGCAAGTTACAGTATGTCTGAATGTAGCTGATCAGACCAATATGAGCTCAGAATATTCTTATCACAGGTCAAGCATAAATAGACCAGGTGAACTGCCTTTGAGTTCTTTGTATATATGTGTATATGTAGGTATGAGCATGCAGGTGTATATCATATATAACATGTGTGTGGATGTACATATCATATATACACATAACACATGTGTGTGATATATAATATTCATAATAAATATTTATACACAAAATTATCTAGCCCCTATTTTTCCATCTTGTCTATAAGGATATCATCAGAGACTATCAAATGTTTGACTGAGATCTAGGCAATCTATATAGCATTTACAAGCTTAACTAAACCCCTAAGTTCAATTCAGAAGTACTTATCAAATGGAAAGCAAAGGAAATGAAATATTTTGACTGGTTCTTGATGAAGTCATATTGACTTTTAGTGATCATTGATTCTCTTTCTAGACGAGAAATTTACAGACTCTTTACTTAATAATATATTGTCCATAGTATGCATGAGGGCTACAATTATCCTCTAGTACTTCTGAAACATTTTTCCTGTTCTAAGGCAGCATGGTATATAGAGTGCTGGACCGGGAATCAGGTAGACTTCAATTCACATTTAAACTTCAATACTTCCTAACAGTACTTGACCTCTCAGTCTCATAAAATTAGAATAATGATACTTATATTACTTATTTCAAAAAGGTTTTTTAAGGCTCAAATAAGATAACTTTTGTAAAATATTAAATAATTGTCAGTTGTTCTTACTTGCCCCCTTCTGTAAGAGGTCCTTCTTGGTCCACTTAGATGCTGGGCCTCCCTATCCAAGGTTAACTGGAGTCTGTCTTATATATATATATATATTTTGTATAATCTAGTATATGTACATGTTCTCTTCCACAGTAAATGTAAACTTTTGAGATTAGGAACTGTTTTATATTAGTCTCTGTATTTTCAGTGCCTAGAATAGAGATGGGTAATGTCTGGCCATTGGTCTGGCCTGGCCAAGGCAACCACAGATGGGATTCAAAATTCAATAAATCTACGAACTTTTTTCATAGCAACATACATTTGTATTAAGTGAATTATAATAAGAAGTAAATTGTGAGGACAAACAAGGGATGTCTATTACATAATAGACAGGACATATACAAGTACATCACTGAACCGACATGTATGCTTCTCATTGACTGCCTGTGGCCTGTCTGCGGTCCATTTTTGACCCTTCTGCCTGTATTGTGGTGACCCAGAAGACAGTCAGTTCAAGGCAGATTGGGAGTGTACATGTTGTGGGAGTGCTAACACATCTTGACGAAACTATGGCGATTAGGTAATGATGAGATGAGATGATTCTTTTTGATGTTGATGACTTTGCTTCTGATGATTGATGACAACGTGGTCTTCTTAGAAAATGAAGGACAAACAAAACCATGTCAATTTCAACCTTTATCCACATGTCCATGATCAATAGTCCTTGTAAAAAACTGAATTTTCAGATGAAGATTAAGGAAATTACAGTATGCAGACAGGACCTCAAGATTCCAAATATTGGATAGCTTCCAAATCCAAGATGTTAGATTAGAGCAATGATCAAAGCAAAATAATTTTGTGGCTGGTAATATACGCACACTGAATAAACTTAAGTGATGTGACATCCTACAAATGGCAATACAAAAGAAAGAAAAGTTGATGCAGAATGTTGATCTTTTTAAGAGAAATAGACAAATGAGTTTTTTTTTGTTGAAGTCAAAGTGCATACCTAGTTTGTGATGATGCATTAGCAGTAACAAATAAAGCCAATCTGAAGTGTCATTACAACTCAAAACATGCTAAACTCAATGTACTGGGAGACCAAAGGCATCTGGATAAAATTAAGGCTCTTTAGCAGTTTGGATAAACAAATAGCTTTCATAAGGGGCAGCTAGGTGGCATAGTGGATAGAACACCAGCCCCGGAGTCAGGAGGACCTGAGTTCAAATGCTGCCTCAGACACTTAATAATCACCTAGCTGTGTGACCTTGGGTAAATCACTTAACCCCATTACCCTAAGAAAAACAAAAACAAAAACAAGTAGCTTTCACTAAGCCTGGTCGTGACAGAGACAGTGTTATGCAGATGAGTTATGGAGTGAGTAAGCTAATCACAAGGAACCTGAAGCCTCGTGTTATGAAAGAGAGCATGGCTGCTGCAGAGTGGTTAGAACCAGACAAAGTAAAATTGTTTCAGTGTTCATTTGTCTTGAAGAACTGTCTCAGATTGGATTATTGACTTGATATTGAAGATACTGAAAAGGATATTAAAAAAACACTTAGGGGCGGCTAGGTGACGCAGTAAATAGAGCACTGGCTGTGGAGTCAGTAGTACCTGCGTTCAAATCCAGCCTCAGACACTTAACCCTGTTGCTTTGCAAAAACTAAAACAAAACAAAACAAAAAACCACTGAAGGATTCTGCAGCATATTTCCAGATTTTCTCTGGCTTTTCTTTTCCATCCAACTGGCCATTTTTGTTTGTGGGATAACTGCAGAGTTTGATACATTTGAGAAACTTGTTTTATCAATGAAAAAGCTTGAGCTAACATTTGAAAAGTTAAGTGGCCTTTGCTACAAATGGAACTCAAGGCATGGTTAGCCTATGAAAAAGGTTAATTGCATTTGTCAAGAAAGAACTGAATTGTGTTTTCTAAAATGTATAGAGAACTGAATCAAATTTATAAGAATACAAGTCAGTTTCCTCCTCATTTGATGATTAGTTCATCTTTTTCATTTTTGATATTGGTAATTTCATTTTCCAATTCATAAATAGTCAAAGGATATGAGAAGGCAATTCTTAAATGAAGAAATTAAAGCTAACTATAATCATGAAAAAATACCCCAAATCATTATTGATTAGAGAAATACAAATTAAAAGAACTCTGTGGAACCTCCTCACACCTATCAAATTGGCCAATGTGACTAAAAAGAAAAATGATCCATATTGGAGGAGATGTGAGAAAACTGGGACACTCATAGCTAAATTGTGAACTGATCCAAACTTTCTGGAGAGCAATTTGGAATTATGCCCAAAGTGCAATAAAACCATGCATATCCTTTGATCCAGCAATACCACTACTGGGTCTATATCCCAAAGAGATTGCAAAAAAAAAGGGTAAAAAACACACATGTACAGAAATATTTATAGCAGCTCTTTTCATGGTGGAAATTGAGGAGATACCCATCAAATGGGGAATGGCTGAACAAACTGTGGTATATGAATGTGATGGAACACTGTTGTTCCATAAGAAATCATGGGGTACAAGACTTGGAATGATTACATGAACTGAGACTGAGTGAGGTGAGCAGAACTAGAAGAATATTATGCATACTAATAGCAAATGAATGATAATCAATTATGATGGACCTGTTCATTTCAACAGTACAATAATTAGACAATTCTAAAAGACTTGAGATGGAAAATATCATTCAATCCAGAGAAGGTATTATGAAGTTTAAATACAGACTAAAACTTACACTATCTTCAACTTTTAAGAGTTGTCTTTGTATTACTTTTTCCTCTCATTTTCCCATTTTAATTTAATTCTTCTTTCACAACATGATTAATATGGAGCTTCATTTAGTATGGTTATACATTAGATTGCTTTCTGTCAGAGAAGGGAGGAGAGAAGGAAGGGAGGGAGAAAAATGGGAAACACAAAACCTTACAAAAAAATGATTGCTGAACACTGCTGTTGCATGTAGTTAGAAAAATAAATAAATAAATAAAAATTTTTAAAAGAAAGAACTGATTCATCTCAGTCTTGATCCAAGTGATTTAATTGTATGCCACTGTATTACACAACCAAGATTACAATGTGATGTCAATAGTAGTATCATGCATAAATTTCATCAAAAGCAGAGGGTTTAACAGTTTAAAGCTTTACTGAATAATCTTGACTCTAAGTACTGTGATCTTTATCACTGTGAAGTGAGATGACTGAGTCTCAAGGACATGTTCATGAGATGTTAAGAACTTTGTCATGAAGTCAAGTAGTTCATTGGAGATGAAGAGAAAATCCGTCAGGGAACTCAATGACAGCAAGTGACTGTGTGATCAGTATTCATAGTGGACATTGCCAAGTACTGCTCAGAGCTGAATATCAAGCTGCAGGTAACCCAAAACTTCTCAGCTCCCTGCTTACAACAATCTTTTTTTTTTTTTTAAGGTTTTTGCAAGACAAATGGGGTTAAGTGGCTTGCCCAAAACAACTAGGTAATTATTAAGTATCTGAGGTCAGATTTGAATTCAGGTTCTTCAGACTCCAGGGCCAGTGCTCTATCCACTGTGCCACCTAGCTGCCCCAGCTCCCTGCTTTAAAATGTGAAATCATATGAAGCTAAATTAAGGCAGTGGGAATGACAACGGTCCATTTCCCTACTCTGGAATCTACAACACTTGAATATAGTGGTGAATGTGGGAAACTAATTTAGGTGTTTAATGAAAGATTCAAACATGAAAGGAAACAAATAGAATTAAACATCTTTGCTAGTCTGTTCAATGTGGAACCAACTGATGTGCCTGATAACTTATAACCAAAATCATTCAGCTGCAAATCGATGATGAGCTAAAAGTTAGGTACAACAGCCTCCCGCTGTTTGAATTCTATAAATGTTACATAAGCAAAGATGAATTTCCCACTTTGAGGATATTTATTGAAATATATATATCTGTGTTAGGATCAATTTACTGCTTCAATCACTTCTTTTCAAAACTTACCATTGCAAAGAGTTGACTGCACTCCAATGTGACCAACATAAACCTAGAAAAGCAGTTGCGAGTAGCAATATCATCAGTATTAACTAATTTCACATGCCTCACATTAGGGGTGAATTAATTGTTTGACCAAATACAAGAGGCTAATTTTTAAACTGAAAATTTTGCATGGCCTTCGATTGATGTTATAAATAACTGGCAGAAAAAAAGTTCCCTACTCTTGGCCTAGAGATGCTTAAATGATGCTTGAAGACTTGTTGATTTTTCAAAGATCAATGACAGTAGTTCAGTCATTTCATCTACCAGTTCTCTAATTACCTTGGGTTTATACAGGCCAAAAGATCTAAATTCTTCAAGGTGAGATCTGTACTCTCTCTTTCTATTAAGTCTGATATCACTGATTATTTTAATTGCATGTGGTTTTTATTTTATTTTTTTTTAGGTGTTTTTTTTTGTAAGGCAAATGGGGTTAAGTCCACAGCTAGGTAATTATTAAGTGTCTGAGACCAGATTTGAACCCAGGTACTCCTGACTCCAGGGCTGGTGCTTTATCCATTGCACCACCTAGCCACCCCTGCATGTGGTTTTTAGACAGAGGAGCCCCCTTGTTAAATTAGAGTCTGTCAGACTGTATGTGACTGTGAACATGTTAGAAAAATGTTAGAAATTAACAGTTATCCTTGGCAATAGAAACAGTAAGCAGAATCAAGGAGGAATGACAGCCAATTCTTCTCCCCGCCCCCCCACCTCCATTCTCCATTAGGGAATGGAAAAGTACCACATTAGAGAGACAGCTCTTTCATTACTGATGACATTAAGGTCCCTGTTTAAATGCAAGTGAGGTCCTGGAAAATCAGATTCCCATGTTTCAACAAAAAATGTTCATCAAATATCCTAGGAAAGATAGGTAAGTTGTTATAATTCATTCTCCAAAGCCAATTTGGGCAGCCATCTCTCTACATGCATACAACTCTTGCTTTTCTTTCTTTCTTTCTTTCTTTCTTTCTTTCTTTCTTTCTTTCTTTCTTTCTTTCTTTCTTTCTTCCTTCCTTCCTTCCTTCCTTCCTTCCTTCCTTCCTTCCTTCCTTCCTTCCTTCCTTCCTTTCTTTCTTTCTTTCTTTCTTTCTTTCTAAAGGTTTTTGCAAGGCAGTGGGGTTAAGTGGCTTGCCCAAGGCCACACAGCTAGGTAATTATTAAATGTCTGAGGTCAGATTTGAACTCAGGTACTCCTGACTCCAGGACTGGTGCTCTGTCCACTGTGCCACCTAGCAACCCCCAACTCTAGCTTTTCTTGCCTACAACTATCACATTCAAGTCAATGGGTTATAACCAATGGATTATATTATTCTGTCAGTTTTATGACAGTTTTATGAAATTTATTTAATCGAATAAAGAGGTAATTTATTAAACTATTGAATGAACAAATGAATAAAAACATATTATAGTTGTAACCAGATACCTTAGAATTGTCTTTGATTATTGTACTGTTGAAACGAACAAGTCAATCATTAGACTTCCATGAAACCTAACCACATGGTAATAGAAAGGATAAATATAGCATATATGATTTATTTCTTACCCCTTATCCTGCTACTGCTCCTACTGTCCCACATTAGACATTACTGTAGGACTAAAGACCCTCCAAATCCTCCCATTCCCTATAAATTTCTTAATATTGGAGTACATCTAGGGGCAGAACTAAGTTGAGTAAGAATTAGGTGAGTATTTCCAAAATTCTTCACCTTTCAATAACCAGCCAGATTCAAGGACTCCATTGACTTCTTTCTCTACTATCAGGCAGACTTTCCCAATCAAAGGGATTGATAACCAAATTACTACTTCTCTTACTACTGTGAAGAGTGTGCTAATCCATCACCATGTGGCTCTGTTCAAAATCTATGATTCTACTTTGCCCCCCACCTCTGTATATCCAATCACATCAGTCCCATTCTTACCCCATCCAACTCTAACTCCATCCTTCCAGTAAGTCTTCTGTAATCCCTGCCCAATTGTTAACAACAGGTGTGTAGGATAAGCTCAGGAAAAACTAGTACCACTGGTATGAGGGCTGCTGAACCCTTTTCGAGGTTGATTTTCATCTTTGATGTCCATCTGATCCATCTAACTCTCACCTGTGGATTCAAGAGATTATAGTATATCTGATGACCACACCCCTGTAAACCATTTTGGCAGATGGGTTAAATCAGGTTAAGGGTAACCAAGGAATTTCAAAGCCATTGATGTATTAAGGGAATGTCTAAACCTAGCATATGAAGACTTCCTCTAGTGGAATGGGAATAATTTGTTTCAATGTCCATGAAAGTGACTGAAGTAGGTACTGTGAAGTGCTTAGAGTTTGGTTATACATTGAAGAGGCTAAGGTCATCCTCTGCATCTTGGTCTATCACCGTTTCCTTGACTCTGTCTTGCAGTTTTTACCTATAGCTCAAAAGAAATGAGAGATACAAAAGTTTAGAGAATTCACCCCAAAAGTTCACATGGACTATTTGTGTCCAATCTATGTGATAGAGCATTTTGGGCTCATATTGGACTGATCAACCATAGTCTGACTCTAATATAGTGATGTCATTTTGGCCCTCTTTGACATCAAAGGACAACAACCAAATAAACATTGTTAATAAACTGCTTATCAATAGAATGTAAACTCCCAGAGGGCACTAACAGTGAATAGGACAGGAAACTGTCCTCTAGGAAGTGGGGTTTGAGCTAAGATTTGAAGAAAGCTAGGAATTCAGATGGGGGTGAGGATGGAGGACGTTCCAATTACTGGGCTGAGTTTATGCAAAGGCCGGATATAAGAACTAGAGGAGGGGGCCGCTAGGTGGCGCAGTGGATAAAGCACCAGCCCTGGAGTCAGAGTACTTGGGTTCAAATCCGGTTGCCTTGCAAAAAAAAAACAAACCCATAAAACATAAAAAGAACTAGAGGAGTAAATTAGGCCTTAGTAAAAGACCCAGTAGATTCTTAAAACAATGACTATGCAGAGTAGATACTTGGGCAATCCACAAGGTTCAAATGCATTTACATATCTCTAAAAGAGAATGACCATTCAGGAAACAATAAGAACTTTTTTTTTTTTTTGTTGTTGATGTTGGTTTGTGTAGTATTGGTTATATTCAGTAGAGGGTACTGTTGGCATGTAATAATGCAGGGCATGGGGCTTGGCCCTGTGGTTCAACAAATGATTTGTTGGACTGAATGGAGAAAGATTCTGAAGTCTATTATTTCTCCATCTGCTGGTTGTTCAGTGGCTCTCTCCAACTTGCAGTGCCACAGTCTTTAAGTTACTGGAGTTGAACCTTTTTTGACTTCTAAAGGAAGACTCATTCAGATAAAGGTTGGTCTGGCTGAGGGAGATGAAGCTATTCTTATTATGGAATTGGGCAGAGTCCTTGCCTTTGAGTCTTCTATCTATTCCACCCTTCCCAGATTGCTTCTACCCATTTCTTTCCTCTCTTGCATTTTTAGATTCTTCCTGCTGGTTTCTTTTAATCTGCTTTTAAGCTTGGTCCCCTATCTGGAAAACTTTCATTTGCTACAGTGGCTACCTCTAGGCTATTCCTTTCATCTACAAATAGGGTTCGTGTTTTGTCCTCACCACCCATTTCCTCTGAGACACCCTTAGCATATTTGTGGTTTGCCCTTGACATCACATTCACATTAAATCAGATTAACACAGCTCAGTCCCAGCAATGTTTCTATCTTATTCCTCCTTCAGCCTTTATTTCTTATTACCACATTCAGCCCTTATTTCAGTATGCTCTATGCAAGTTGACAACCTGGCAGGAGATTGTTTTTCCCTCTGGTGACATTAAATTTAAGGGATGAAAGACAACACAAGACAATTCCTCTGGTTAAGGAGGAAGTCAAGGGTTATCAGAGACAAAACTAAAAATACTGCTATAAACTTCTTACTTAACCTTGTTCCTTACTTAAAACTCGTGAAGTCTGACTTCTATCCTCAGACCCCAGTAACATCCTGTTCAGAGGCCTTTTCTCAGTCTCCTGGATCTCTTCAAGGTATTAATCACTGTTACTCAATGAAAATCCTTCTTGAACCTTTTACTTTTCTTGCTTTCTAAAACTCCATCTTAGTCTTTTCTTCTTCCAATATCCCCAATAACTTTGTTGGAATCTTTTCCCCCTCTCAGTCCCCAGTTAGGAGTCTTTCCTGAGAGTCTCCTTCCTAGAGAGCTAATCTAATCTTGCCTATTATTTTATATATTGATATGTCCCAAATATCCACGTTTTATTTAGGATTTCCTTTTTTTGCAATTCATTTGAAGCTTTAAAACATATTTTATTTTCAAATGAAGATCTTTTTTGCCCTCCCCTGCACTGCTTTCCCCATGAGAAAACAAGAAAAATGAAACTTCTGTTAATATATATATATATATATATATATATATATATATAAATGCATTCCTGAATAGGCTATGTCTAAAAAAGTGTTTCAGTCTGTACTTTGAGCCCATCACCTTTCTTGTCAGGAGGTGGGCAGCATATTTCATCAAGAGTCCTTTGTAATTGTGATTGGTGATTTTGTTGATCAGAATTTCCAATTCTTTCAAAGTTGTTTGTCCTGCCCCTTTCACTGTCTCCTCTGGAATGCTTGCTCCATATTTAACAAACTTCTTTTTAAAATTTTTACTACTACTCCATTGCTCATTATATTTTCTAGCATTTATTAAGACATGACTCCCATTAGCTAATACTGCTACTCTTTACAATACTGCCGTATTTCTATATTCATCCCTGGCGGAAGAGTTAGAATACATCTTAATCATCATTACTACTTCTAGACTCTCCATCTACTGCCACCATTCAGTAACATCTCTTCTTTTGTAGTCCATGCTATCTAAATTTATCATCCAATTCAGATTCTTGTGCCCATCATTTACTGTTCATATTCTCCCTCCTTTCTCATCAAATTCAGTCTTCCCTCTCCACTTCACTCTAGATTTCAACACATATGCCGATGTTCCCTCAGATGACTAACTTCTCAATTCCTCAGTATACTTGTTTCCAGGAACCTTTTCCCACATTCAAACACTGCTCCTTTCTGATACTCACCTCTGATCTGGGCATATAATGTAGCAGAGTATTTGCTACACTCTACATTTCCCATTCTTGATATCATGGTGAATTATTTCAACTTTTCCCTTATCCTTTGCTTTCAAAATCTTTGTCATATTGCTGAATAGTACTCTCATAGTACTCGGTAATACTCTCACATTCTCCCTTCTTTTATCCCTATATTATCCATTAATGGATTCCTTATCCCATTTACCATGGCAGCTATTCTAAATTGTCTCTTCTTTCCTCAAACTTCCAACTGCTCCTCTTCTCATTTCTGGTGAGGACTAGGACTCACACTTTTAAAGAAATTAATTTAATAAAATTTTTAAAAATTACATTTAAAGTTGGGGCGTCTAGGTGGCGCAGTGGGTAGAGCACCGGCTCTGGAGTCAGGAGTACCTGAGTTCAAATTTGGCCTCAGATACTTAATAATTACCCAGCTGGGTGACCTTGGGCAAGCCACTTAACCCCATTTGCCTTGCAAAAACCTAAAAAAAAAATTACATTTAAAGTTCCAAATTGCCTCCCTCTCTCTGTTTCCACTTCACACACATACCATACATGAATTTATAAATA
Source organism: Macrotis lagotis (assembly GCF_037893015.1). Lineage (NCBI taxonomy): Eukaryota > Metazoa > Chordata > Mammalia > Peramelemorphia > Peramelidae > Macrotis > Macrotis lagotis. The sequence continues at coordinate 143,919,808 of NC_133665.1, forward strand.
TAAATATAATGCATACTTTATCAATTCTTTCTCTGGAAGTGGATAACATCTTCCTTCATAGATCCTTTGCAGATGATTTGAATGTTTAATAATTTAGTCATTTACAGTAATTCTTCAACAATATTGCTGTTACTGTATACAACATTCTTTTGGTTTTGCTCACTCTTCATTATTTCATGCAAATCTTTTTATGTTTTTCTAAAAGACATTGAGCTCATCATTAATCATGGCACAGTTGTATTCTGGTACAATCATATCATGCAACTTTTTTAGCCAATCTCCAAATGATGGGTATCCCCTCAATTTCTAGTTCTTTGTTACCACAAAGAGAGCTGCAATAAATATTTTAGAACATATAAAGTCTTTTCTTTTTTCCCTGATTACCTTAGGAAAAAGATCTTAATTGTGATATTGCTGGGTCAAAGGGGGTACACAGTTTTATGACTCTTTGAACATAATTCCAGATTGTTCTCCAAAAACAGTTGGATTAGTTCACAGTTTCACAGTTAATTCACAGTTCACAATAGTGTTTGTCCCAATTTTTCCACATTCCCTCCTACACTTGTCATTTCCTCCTTTTATCATTTTAGCCAATGTGAAATGTTAGATATCTCAAAGTCGTTTTATACGTTTTTCTAATCAATAGCGATTTGTAGCAGTTTTCATATGACTATAGATAGTACTGATTTTCTCATCCAAAAGCAGCCTGTTCTTATCTTTTGTTCATTTTGGGAGATGACTCTTATAAATTTGACAAAGTTCTCTCTCTATATATATTTGAAATATGAGATCTTTAACCAAGAAACTGTTTATAAAATTGTCCTCTCCTCACCAATTTTCTGGTTTTCTAATCTTAGTTACATGGTTTCATTTGTACAAAACCTTTTTAGTTTAATGTAATTAAAATTATCCATTTTACATTTCATAATGCTCTCTGTTTCTTATTTATTCACAATTCTTCTCCTATCCTTAAATCTGATAGGTAATATGTTTCATGTTCTTCTAATTTACTTATTCTATCTCTGTATAACTAGGTCATGAATCCATTTTGACCTTATCTTGGTAAATAGTGTAATATAATGTTCTATACTTAGTTTCTGCCAGAGGACTTTCCAGTTTCCCCAATGTTTTATTTTGTTTTGTTTTTTACCAAATAGTAAATTCTTATTCCAAAAGCTTTACATTTGTTAAATACAAGATTACTATAGTCATTTACTACTACTATATATATATATATATATATATATATATATATATATGTCACTTCTGTTCCATTGTTTTACCTTTTTCTTAGTCTTAGATATAATATACAAGTTATAATTACTTGCTTATAGTACAAAAGATCTGATACTGCTCAGCCTCCTTCCTTTACGTTTTCTTTCCATTAATTTCTTTGACTTTTTGTTCTTCCAAGTGAAATTTGTTATTTTATATATATATATATATATATATATATATATATATATATATATATATATATATATATTTTAGGTTTTTGCAAGGCAAATGGAGTTAAGTGGCTTGCCCAAGGCCACACAGCTGGGTAATTATTAAGTGTCTGAGACTGGATTTGAACCCAGGTACTCTTGACTCCAGGGCTGGTGCTTTATCTACTGTGCCACCTAGCCACCCCTGTTATTATATTTTCAAAGTCAATTACATTTTTTTTCATTTAATTGGAATGGCATTGAATAAGTAAATTAGATAGAATTGTCATTTTTATTATATTGGCTCTGCCTACCCATGAACAATGAATAATACTTCTCCAATTATTCAAATCTGACTTTATTTGTATAAAAAAGCATTTTATAATTATGTTCATACAGTTTCTGGTTTGTTAATTTCTTTTGGCAATCCACGCCTAGGTATTCTCTACTGTCTATAGTTATTATAAATAGAGTATTTCCTTCTATCTCTTCTTACAGGATTTTGTTGGTGAATTGTAGAAATGAAGATGATTTATGTAGATTTATTTTTTATCCTACTACTTTGCTAAAATTATTGTTTCAATTAACTTTTTAGTTTAATCCCTAAGATTTTCTAAGTATATTATATCATTTGCTGAGAGATAAATAGTTTTATTCATTGATCATTCTGATTCCTTCAATTTCTTTTTCTTCTCTTATTGTGATTGTTAGGTGTTTCTAATATAACATTGAATAGTATTGGTGATAATTGGCATCCTTGTTTTACTCCTGCTCTTATTGGGGAGGCTTCTAACTTATCCTCTTTACAAATAATGTTTACTAATGGTTTTAGGTAATTGCTCCTTATAATTTTAAGTAAAAATCAATTTATACCTATGCTTTGAAACTTTTTTTTTAAAAAGCAGGAATGAATTGTATTTTGTCAAAAAAACCATTTGCATCTATTTGATATAATCATATAATTTTTTTACTTTTGTTATATAAACAATTATGTTAATAATTTTCCTTATGTTAAATTATTTCTGCATTCCTGATATAAATCCCACTTGGTGACAATGCCTAATTGTTGTGATATATCGTTTTAGAATTTTTGCATCCATATTCATTAATGAAATAGGTTTTTAATTTTTATCAAAATTAAAAATCAATTTTTCTTTTTTCATCTTATATATAAAATGAGAAAAGAAAAAAAAGCTTTTTCATGTATTTAACAGATCATAAGAGAGGATTCAATATAAAACAAGTTTCCATTTCAAGAAAACCCATGTATTAAATACTATACTTTGTTTTCAAAGCTACCAGCTTTTCTATGCTCCCTTCTAGGTTTCCTTTTGTTCTCCCTTCCCATCCTCACTTTAGACAAGATTACAATTAAATGTTAATCTATATACATATACACACACATCTCTCTCTATATATGCATACATACATATATGTAAGACCACATTATTCAAATTTTAGAATCATCCCATCATACACAGCTCAACCCAAGCCTTTCTTTCAAACTACCAATTAATGATAGTCATAAGAATACTGATAATATTTTCACATATAAGAAGTTAACAGTTTGAGTTTATTAAGTCTCATATAATAGGTCCCTCACTTTGTTTTTCTCCTGAATCTTTTATGTTGAATTTTTCTTTAAGTTTTAACCACTCTGTCTCAAATACTCTCTAGTCTTACATTTTATTAAATGACCATTTTTCATTCAGGATTACACTTAACTTTGCTGGGTAAGTTATACTTGATTCTAACTGTAGCTCTTTTGCTCTATGAAATATAGTATGTTAACATTTGTGGTCCTTCAGTGTAGAAGCTATTTGGTCTTGTGTAATCCTGATTATAGCTCCATAATACTTAAATCATGTTTTTTCTGTTTCTCTCAAACATGTCCATGTCTCTCTCTCATCTTTGTTTAATCCACCTCTGCTGTGTTTGATGGTTGTATCATCATATTTTGATCCTTCATAGCTAAACTCTTGGAGAAAACCATCTCTTTCCCCAGTTCCAGCCTTTCATTCAAACTAATGGGTGGTAGGAGAAATATCTACCAGGTTCCCCACACCATTAGGTTAGTACTTTTCCTTAGAAGGTATTGAAGGGGCAGCTAGGTGGAGCAGTGGATAGAGCATCAGCTCTGGACTCAAGAGTACCTGAGTTCAAATCTGGCCTCAGACACTTAATAATTACCTAGTTGTGTGGCCTTGGGCAAGCCACTTTGCCTTGCAAAAAAAAAAAAAAAGGTATTGAAGCTATTCTAGAAACTTGGGATCAGAAAGGTCTGGTTATTGATGTAGCTTCCTAGACACCAGGATACAAAAGAGTCAGGTCACAGGAGCATCAGCTCAATCAATGTTCTATCCAGGCTGAGTATCCTTCCTTTCTTCAGGCTAAGGTGACTTCCTTTTTTCAAGTGTTCTCCTCTAACACTACCTTCTATCTACTTTGTATTGGATTTATGTACAAGACTTCCTGATTTGTACAAGTAGTCTTCCTTATTCTAGAATGTAAGATCCTTAAGGGCAGGGTCTGTTGTGTGTTTTTTTTTTTTTAATCCCTATCATTTAGCACAGCGGAGAGCTTAATAACGTTTGTTGTTACGTGGAACTTTTTCAGTTGCTACAGATAAGGAAACTGAGTCAGATTTGACTGAACTGACTGAACAGCAGCAAAATAGAAACAGAAAGACAGGTCCTGCCCTCAAGGAGTTTATATTCTAATAGGGGAAGATCATGTGGAAAAAGGAAGCTGAAAAAGGAAGGAGGTATTGGGTACTAGGCTAGATGGTGGGGAAGGGCAGGTGGGAATGGGTCTGGCTTGGGCACCTTCCTTAAATGGAGGTTCTGAGAGAAGCCAAAATGGAAGGTGAACTTGATTTTTTTTTAACATAGCACAGTAACATAGAATATTAAGTGCTATATAAATTATTATGTTAGTATTATATATTTAACACAATATACTAACATGTTATATTAATAACAATATTTAAACAAGAAAATTAATCATTATATTAATATGACTATTATATGTTAATTATTATTAGTGCCTATTGTTTGAACCTCCCATGTATACTTTTTCACATTAACATTAAAACATTAAAAATGAGATATTTGAAAAGCACTTGAGGCCTAGGAGGTGATGTCTAAATGCCAGCTACCATTACTACTATTATTACTTTTATTACTATTATATTTTCTCAAAAGCTTCTGCTTCTTTTGAGATAAGCATATACTTTACAGGGGGATCCTATTTTAGTTACAGGTTAGTTGAGATGATCTCTCCTTTGTGGCTTTGGGATCCTAAGACCTAGACTGAACAGTAGGGTCCAGATGAGATGGCTTTGACCCCCTCCTGTGGAAGAAGATAGATTGGAGTCTTCAGGTTCACTCCCCACAGTGGGGAAATGAGTTCTGTGAGCTAATAAATTGAGTGTTTCAAGAGAGAGACACCTCTGCTTTGTGGAATGCATGGATAGATGAATGGCCATATGGTTGCTACAAACACACACACACACACACACACACACACACACACACACACACACACACACTCACACACATTATTTTTTTCCTTTCAAAGTGTTGGAGCCACAGAATGACACTTGTCACATTTCCTCATCAAACAACTGATTGTTCCTGGTCATTTTTGTTTGCATATGTGCACTCCAGTTGCAGCACCTTTAAGTTCTAGCTGGCACCATTACCAGCTGCAGGGTAAGGCTTGTGTGCTCATTACAAACAGGTTGAGTTAAATTCGCTTTTCTCTCTAACTCCTTCTCCCACCCTTAAGTGACCTTGTTTGCTTTCTCTCCTTTATCACAGAATGGCTGCTTGGAGGGAGCCCAACATCCACATCTGTGAGAAACAGAGGAAATGTGGAATTGCTGGGTAACCTAATCCTGGCTGAGAGAGAAACGCTTTCTTTGTGTTAAATATCAGAGAAATGGAGAGGAATCATGTGAGTCCCTGCTATGCCATTTGTGTGTCAGAGGAGGGAAGAAAGGAAAGAGAAAAGTATCAGGGAAGAGAGAAGGAGCAATTAAAAGGGGCCAAGTGATTGGAATCAGTAAAGGAAATGCGCCAAGAAATATGAGACCCAGAGAGGAAGGAAAGTCAAAGTGGGAACAGTAGTGATAGCCTTGAAAAGTGAGTAAGGCTAGGTGATGACCTGTTGAGATGGCGAGGACAGTTGAAGGATATTATTTTCTTCTAAGTGAAAAAAAATCTCTCATTACAGAAAGAATGAGACTCAAAAATATTTTTGGTGGTTTTTAAAAATAAAATTGAGTTCTGTAGTTTTATCCCAGGAATTTTGATGCTTTATTGTTGTTTTTTCCTTGACATTGTTCCCATTCATAAAGTATTAGCTGATATTTATATATAACTTTTTGCAGTCTACAAAATACCTCATGTGTATTACCAATGTACCTTACCACAATTATATAAGAGAAATACCTTGGATATTATCATGCCCATTTTATGAAGTTGAAGTCCAAAGTAGTTTAATCACTTTACTTATAGATACTTACTTACCTTTTGTCAGATATGGGATGTTAACCTAGATCTCTTCTGATCCCCAAATATAGCACTCTTAGCACAATGCAAAATTTTCTCTGAGGTACTCTTTAAAATTTTATATCGCATATTTAAAAAAAATTTAATTTTATTTATTTAAGACAATGGGGTTAAGTGACTTGCCCAAGGTCACATAGCTAGGCAATTAAGTGTCTGAGGTCAAATTTGAACTCAGGTCCTCCTGACTCCAAGGCTGGTGCTCTTTCCACCTTGCCACCCAGCTTCCCCACATTATGTTTTTTAAAAATTAAAATAAATCAACATTTTCTTTAGAGAATTTTGAGGAAATTTTGTGACATTTCCTTTAAATGGTCCATGTTGCTGGGATATGATAAGACCATGCTTCAGAATTACTGCTTTATGAATATGCCTGGGTTTTTTTTTTTTTTTTTTAGATTTTTGCAAGGCAAATGGGGTTAAGTGGCTTACCCAAGGCCACAAAGCTAGGTAATTATTAAGTGTCTGAGGTCAGATTTGAACTCAGGTACTCCTGACTCCAGGACCGGTGCTTTATCCACTGGGCCACCTAGCCACCCCTCCCTAATGTGCCTGTCTTGATGAAGTCACAGAATTGATTGAATAGTGTAGAACAGAGGCATCAAACACCCTTTTAAAACTCCCACGTGTTCCCCAAACTAGAGTGAAATGTCACTGAGAAATGTTTAGTGAAATAAATTAAAATATGACATAGATGATGTTAATTTGTGGTTTTCTCATTCAGCAGTGATCTCTTTCTATTTGAGTTTTCCATCTCTGGTTCAGTAGATAGAGAATGCTGGCCTTGAGGTTCAAGCCTTCTATAAATCCTTTCTAGTTCGGGGACTCTGGGCAAAACCCTCAACCTTCCTAGGTTTCAACTCGGTTCCCTTATCTGTTAAATGGGGAGGTGGGGCAGGGGTTTATAGAGAGTATAGAGTATGTGACTAAGGTGTTTATTCTGCCTCTGATACTGACTGAAATCACCAGTGGGATTTCAGGCAAATCCCTCAATCTCCAGAGTTTCTTTATCTGTAAAATGAAGTTGTACTAGAAAGTCTCTTGAGTTTCCTCCCAGTTCTAGGTTATAACTTTGACAGTTTTGAAACTGGGAAAGGGCCCCGGAGACTATCTAAGGTACCCAGAGAAGCTAAGAGAGGGACAGAAACTGGTCTAGAATTCACAGCTCTTGGCCCCACTGGATGGAATCTTTACAAGTTCATATTCCAGTTTGTAATTAAGACATGTCAAACACTGAGAGATGAGGGGCTCTTCAGTCAGCCAGTCCAGTGTCTTTGACAGAAAATTATCAGCACTGAGGAAGCGGGTAACAAGGTATAATGGAAAGCACAGTGAATAGGGAGGGAGAAGACTGGATCCCTTGGAGTCCAGACTTAGAGCTGAGAGTTATCTCAGACCACTAGGTCTGCCTAACATGGTGGGGAGCTTCCTCTCCTCCTGGCAAGAAGCATGTAGGCTATCTAGTGGTTATTTTTTTGCTCCCTTTATGTGGCTAGGTCTTTTTTTCCCACCCTGTTTCTCTAATTGATTTCTTCATGTAGTTTCTTATTTATAATTCTTCATTTTGCAATGAGTTTCAGTTTGCTTGTTCTCACCATGACCCTCTCTATTGTTTTTTTGGTAATTGTGAAACTCAATTCTTAAAATACAGCATTGTAGCCTTCAGTACAGTTTGCAGCCTTCTAGGCTGTTGTAATAAGGCACAGTGGGGAAGAGTGCCAACTTAGAAGAAAGAGTTTCAAATCCTTGATCTACCCCAGCTGTATGACTTTGGGCAAGTCACCCTACCACCAAGCTGCCCGATAGAGATTATAAACTCTTTTTAGTATTATCTGCATGTATCTCTTCTCCCTTATGTTAGCATGGGCTATTGAGACAAAAAATGCAGTATAATAAAATATTTACCTACTAGCCCACAACATTTTATTATTCTACCCCCCTTAATAGATGATATTGGTAAAATATATAGACAAGAATACCTACATACTGATTAAAACCAGCCTATACCTAAAAGATCACCTAATTCAATTTTCTAATGCTCTCAATTTATTCTCTGTTTGGAGAAAAATCTTTTGAATGTCCTCAGTGGCGCCTGTATTTGTCCTTCAGAAGTTATTTTCTTTTTGTTCTTTGATGATTCAAAATAGCCAGAAGTCATTTGGAGCCAAGGCTGGTGGATGATTAGGTTAGACATTACTCTCATAGGTTCAGAATGAGGTTGTGACTATAAAACAATAAGTTTTATTTCCTTGTTTTATGTTCTAAATTTTAGAGAGATAACTGTGTGGTATTTGTGGAGCAAAGTCATTCCCATGGGGGAATGTCATCATTACTGACTCCACTGATGCTTAAACAGTCATTAGATATTCATATTCTAGTATATTTGCTTTAGATAATTTGACTGGCCTGTTTACAAAGAGCGCCAAGGAGCAAATCCTTTTCCATCTTGGGAGGTGTGAGTGGGATGGTTATTATTCCCTCTTCTTGGAGCTGGGGAAGAAAACTACTATAAATTGCACGAGTCTTCCATGATCCTTCTTTGCTTTCCTGGGCACAATTTGAAGGTTAAAAATAGTTGTCTTGTACTTCCCCAGAGACCATCTAGTACCATGTGCTCCTGATCAAGTGCAGGACCAAGTAGCTGATAGCCAGCTAGCTTGAATTTATATAGTAAGTGCTTTGCAAATATTATCTCCTTTGATCCTCAATGGATAATACGTTTTATTCACTATCTCTATCTTACAGATGAGGAAACTGAGGCTCACAAATTAAGTAACTTGTCCATGGTCACACTACTAATAAAGGTCAGAGGTAGTATTTGAAACCAGATCTTTTTTTAATTTAATTTAATTTTTATTTTGCTTTTAGTTTTAGTTTTTTGCAAGGCAAATGGGGTTAAGTGGCTTGCCCAAGGTCACACAGCTGGGTAATTATTGTCGGAGGATGGATTTGAACTCAGGTACTCCTGACTCCAGGGCTGGTGCTCTATCCATTGTGCCACCTAGCTGCTCCAAAACCAGATCTTTTTGACATCAGGTCCTTTCTCTATCTGCTATTACCATATTACACCATATTGAAAAGATAAGAAGATTATTATTAGGTTCCCCTAGGGCTTATTACTCTTATTGTTAGCCTATTCAGCTTTACTGTGCTGTAACTTTTATATCTGTCCTCGTATTTTCATAGTCCAACATTTTGGATGTCCACATCTTCAATGTGGACATCCCTTTCACCAGTACAGAAAGAATCCCACCTCTACTTTTTAAATTGAAGAAATTATCTCCAGAGTATACACCCAATGAAGGCTAGGCTTCATCTAAAGTCTTTTAAGATGTGGATAATGGTCCCTTACTTGGTTGTGCATCTTCCTTCCAATCCACACATGACTAGCCCAACTCCTTTTTTGGTCATACATGTCCTTGATACATGTCACTTCTCATATGTAAATTGTCACTAGTAAGAAATGTTATACACCATTTATATCACCTATATCTTTGTATTGAACTTTGGGTAATCTGCAATTTGATTTTTCTGAAATCTAGATATTCTATGATTTCTAAATAGAGCATAAATGGGAGAAGAAAGGTATTCAAAAGCAGACTTTTATCACAGGAAATATTTTGGTGATTATTAAAAACCTCTGACAATTTCCCAAGTGGGGTCCAATCCATTCTTCTCCAGTCCAATTCTGGTAGACTAACTTTGCCTACCCAATTGTATGCCATAATCTAGGCAATAGGCATTCTTTATTCACATACTTTATTCATTTTTCCTTTGTAGATTACTAAGCTGAGTGGCCATGGGTCACATTCAGAAGTAATGAGTCAATCAAGAAGCATTTATTAAGTGTCAACTGTGTACCAGCAGCAGACGCAAAGGGAATATGAAGATAAAAGTGGAACCATCTTTGCCTTCAAGGAGCTTACATATTAATGGGGGAAGCCACATGTATGTGTGTGTGTGTATACACATCAATGTATGTATCCTTAATATATACATAGACTGTTCTGGTAGAGATATAGAAAATACTGCCATTTTCTTGATCACTTTTAAAAAGCAATATCATCTATAAACTTTTCTATTCTTTCATAATTATTTTCACTTAGAGCTATTTTACAAATAAATCCCAGAGTATCATTTCCAGCATGTAATTTTGCTATATACAAAATTTAATGTAAAATCCATTTAACTCTTAGGACATACCTCTAAGCTTATCTTTTCTACCTCTGTTCCTGCTAGTACCAGAATTTCTGGGCATTCACAGTTCTCTCATTTTCCATTTAATTCTAAATACTTCCTTTCTTCTATTTCTGGACATGACTGTCCACTCAGAAATCCCATTTGCCCTAGAGCAAATGATGCAGCATCAAGTCACATCCTTAGTCAATGGCATCTTAACTTTTTGTCATCCTCTGCCTTCCTCATCTCAGTTCTGCTGATTTCCTGGCTTTCTTGGCAGTCTCTGACCTCCTAATCTTCAGCTTTGCTTTTTTTTTTAATTAGTAAAATTCATTCATTTATTCAACAACCAGTTGATGGACACTGTATATGATCAAGAGAGGTTTGAGACAGCAACAGAATAATTGGTTAACCAAATAAGCCATTGGGATCTTCAAATAGAGAAATTTCAGCAGTTAGGATCAAATGAAATGCTATTTGTAAAGTGCTTAGTACAGGTTTTGGCCCATAATAGGTACTATGTAAATTATTTCCTCCCTTCACTTGGGTAAGTTGTTTCTCTGGATTTTACCTTTTTTTTTTTTTTTTTTTTTAGTATGAATTAGATGATCTCTGAGGTCTATTCTGGCTCAAAATCCCATGGTGTCCCCCCCCCCCCCCCCCCCCCGCCACACACACACACACACACACCTTGGTCTGACATAAGCCATCTAATTATACATTCTTCCAAAGAACTTCCATTGGTCAACATTCCTCTTTATATTGAATACTTACTTTTCTGCTTGACTGATACAAGGACTTCTTGCAGTGGTGTAGCTGCAACCCATTTATACTTTCTCATCTAGTGGAATTTGTGTCTATGCTATCATTCAAGGCTTAAAGGCCTTCCTCTTGATTTTGAGAGTAACAGGGTATCCCTTGGTCTCTCCATTAATATCAACCTTTTTTTTCTGATTGATCTGTCTGTTTTCTGATCATTTATTTTCTAGATGACATATTTTACTACATTTCTTGTACATAAGTCTCTGTTGAAAAGATGCAGCAGCCTATTATATCCTATATGTAAAAAAATTCATTTTAATAATTTATACTTAAACTCTAATTTTTTCCCTTCTTTGTGGAGGGTGAGCTAACACTTATTTAATCTATTGTTCATTCATCTGTTCATCAAACATTTATTATAAGTATCTATCTTCTTTCAAGGCATTCTGTTCAGGACTTTAGGACAGATAGAACATTGATAGAGTCTCTGCCTTGAAGAAATTTATGACATATGAACAGAGGAGAATTGTAAGAGATAAGGAATTATTGGGACAAAAAAGAGATCTAAAAGAATTATTCTAGAAATAGAAAGATAGCACTTTAAATTGGATGAATTGGATAAGGCTGGTAAGATGTGATCCCTGAGCTAAGCCTTGAAAGAGTCTCTGAAAGGTGTAGGCATGAGCTATAGATTGGCCAAAAGTACAGAGGTGAGAATTGACCCAAGGGCTTCAGAGAACAGCTATGGTCTAGTTTGACTAATATCAAGAGTACACAAAGAAGTAGAGCTAGAGAGATAGGTTGAAGCCAGATTATTTGATATTTGTTCTAGCTAATACAGCATTTGCTCAAATGACCAATCCGGAGCCCAACCACTCACTTCTGGTATGAGTTGTACCTCCTTGTCTGAGTCTTTGTTCTTCAGATTTGACTGTGGCTTTTTGCCTTGAGGTGGATCTTTCTATTTTGAACACTGTTGTCTGGCCTTATTTCCTCTAAGTACACCAGACATTTTAAGTCCTATAACCAGTCCAACAGGTTTATTAAATAATCCAATCCAATCTAATACACATTTATTAAATGCCTATTATGTGCTCACATTGTGCTAAGTTCTGAATAATGCATAGGATAATAGATTTAGAACTGGAAGAGAATTTAGATAATATCTAGTCCAATTTTTGCATTTTGCAATGAGTAACTTGAAGTCCCCAGAGGTTTAGTGACTTGACTAAGGTCATACAGCCAGTAAGTAGCAGAACTGCCCATGGATTTCAAATCTAGAGGTTTTTTTTGAAGCTGTGAGGAGTGGGATAATGATGCTAATAGTTCACATAATGACTGCTTATCCTTTAAAAAAGGAATTTTTTTTTAAAACAACCCTTTGAGTTGGTAGTATGCTATTACCCCCTTTTTGCATGTCAACCATAGCTCTGAGGGTGGCCTTTTCCCACAAAGGACTTCTGCTTTGGAATCACATGGACTACATTCAGTCCAGAGGGGGCTTGACCAGAAAGAAGGGAAGTTGGGCTTTTCTTGATTTCTCTGGTTCATTATGCTTTCACTTCAGAGTAGAACCTGGGTGAGGGGAATTGGAGGGAAGAAGAGGGTAGGGGAGAATCTTTTTAAATAAAACCTAGATATTGGTCTTGTCTTTCTAAATGAAATTATCAGAATACCTTCTAGAAAAATTACTCAATGTTTAAAGTAGTAGATATCAGGTATAGGATAGTTATTTCCTTCACCACTAAAAAAAAGCTTACAACACAAAAATTTATATGTACTTTAACACATAATCTCAATCATAGTCTCCCATGCTCTTGGAAAAATTCCCAGGAGGCTTGTGGGACTATTGACTTTACATTCACTTCAGATCTGTACTATTCTGAGAGCACCTTGATTCATATCTCCTAGTCAGTTATGTGTGCTTGGCTCAACCTGCTGGCAAGGGTCCTCTCCTCTGAGATGAATGTAGTTATGGGGGCAGCTTATTGGGAAAGCAACAACCTATTTAATGACTTGTCCTTGAAATCATGAATTAACTACTGAGGCTAGAAATCTCCATTTCTCAGGATTGTTATTTAATAGACTATGCTCAGGGAAAGAAATGCAAGGCAGAAGAGATATGCAGTAACTTGAGGTCTTGTCTTAGACTCACTAGACAAGCGCATATCCTCATTGCCAGGAGTCCCAAGTGACATCTCAAAAGACAGGCAAAGGCTTTGTTTTTCTCCTTTAAATGCCTATTGAGTGGTTGACTCTTTTTTTTTTTTTAGATTTTTCAAGGCAATGGGGTTAAGTGGCTTGCCCAAGGCCACATGGCTGGGTAATTATTAAGTGTCTGAGACCGGATTTGAACCCAGGTACTCCTGACTCCAAGGCTGGTGCTCTATTCACTCTGCCACCTAGCTGCCCCTGGTTGACTCTTCTTGGCTCAATCACCAACCCATTTTTGATTCAACTCCTCCTTTTCCCCCCACATCCACCTCAAGGGCCCAGCCAGGAGCTGCTTTTCCTGTGTATTCTCCAAAAAAAGATTAGAAAAGTACTTGTGTTATATGAGAAGGGACCAGACCACTCTATGGAATGTCCTCCCTCTCTATCTGGTCAAATGAGATTCCATTTTGGAGAGATTCAGTTGCTTGTCCTACCTACTAAGTGGTTAGGGTTAGGGTTAGCTCTTTAACCCAAACTCTTTGAATCTAAGTTTAGATTGTTATTGTTATTATTTTGATGGGGCCGGGATTAGTTTAATATAATTTTGTATCTCATGTGACATCTTGGGCAATATTTTGCCCATAGTAGATGCTTAATAAATATTTGATGAATGAAGACAAATATAGCTCATCTCAGAGAAACTAAAGTAATAAAGCTTTCTGGTTCATATCTTTAATTAATATACTACAAGTTTATCAAGATGATTCTCAGGAAACTTAAAGTGGAGAACAAAAATATTGAGTTTAATACAGAGTGATTCTGTTGGAAAACAAGAAGAGTTATCAAACATTTTCATTTGTTGAATGCCTCAGGCTGTAGAGATCCCCTGCCATCACATTAATAAAAGTGATTATTTTTAAGGCAAAGTGCTTTACATCGTAATGAAGGTCTGGCACATACACAGAATGCCATCTGAGGAGAAGCTGTATCTCTACGTGGTGGACATTAGGGAGCTGCTTCTGGGAGAGTCATGGTAGTGAGACCACCTGTTGAAGTGGAGGCTCTTTGATGAGCTCTGGAGGAATCCAAAAAGGCCTGTTAGCTTCAGCCATGGTCTCTTTACTTCATTTGATTCTAGGGGAATGAAGTCTTTGACTTTGGGAGTTTTAAAAGGTTGGGAGAGCAGGCTGTAGGCATCTGGGAGTCCAGACCAACTTCCTCAGTCAGTGAAATATCAGAGATCTGCCAGAATGACTAGCAGAAAGATTCATCAGAAGTCAAATAACATTTGTTCATGAACCTGGTGGGACCAATACTATGTAGGCACTATGAGGTTTTGGAGTTCTGGCTCTATCATTGAAGTAATTATTTTTTTGTTTAAAAGCTACTGATAGGGCAGCTAGGTGGCCCAGCAGATAGAGCACTAGCCCTGGAGTCAGGAGTACCTGAATTCAAATCTGGCCTCAGACACTTAATAATTATGTGGCCTTGGGCAAGCCACTTAACCCCATTGCCTTGCAAAAACTAGAAAAAAAAATCTACTGATGTAAAATGGTTAAATGAAACTGGGGAGGGGGCAGTGCTAGTCCTTGACCTCCTGATTATGGGGAAGAATATAGCTGGTTGGGATTCACGCTAATGACAATATAAAAAAGTTGCCCCAAGTCTCTCAGAGTCTCTGGATATAGCTGGCCTCTCTTAGAGAGAGCAGTGTATACAGGCTGTCTTATACATTATCTCATTTGAGCATCCCAACAATTCCATTCAAATCAATTACGTTTTTTCATTTAATGTTCTACCTTCCCTTTCTCCAACTTTCTACTGACTGTCCCTCATACCCATGACTATCCCTACTTCCTCCTCTCCTCAGATTCTTACAGTTCTATTTTCTTTCAAAGTTCAGCTTAAAAGCTATATCTTATAGGAGCTATATCTTATAAGAGGCTTTTCTTGATACTCATCCTTCTCCTCAGCTGCTAATGTTTCTGGTCCCCCTTCTTCACCCCCCTCCCCATTTTGTTTATTTTATAATTTGCTAGGTCACACTGTGTCTCTCAGTAGGTATACAACAACTACTTATGAAGTGTTTACTGTATGCTAGGCCCTATGCTAAGGGCTGGGAATAGAAATACAATAAAATACAATAAATACAATTTTATAGCCCCTCCACTCCAGAAACCTTCACAAAAGGGAGCTGCTGGGAGGGCTGGGGTGGCAGGAAGTATTCCCAGGGAATGGGGAAGGGGGTTCATGTCATCCAAAGAAGTACATGGGAAGTGAATGAAACACAGCAAGCCTGGGTCCATCTCCAAAAGAGAGAGAGAGCCCCAGCAGGAGCCTCAGGCTGTGGGAATGGGGCAGGCTAGCTCAGTCCAGTAGAGGAAGAAGCAGAGCCAGAGGGGAAGGAGAGAAGGGGTGCTCCTGGAGAAACAGAGCCTGTGCTTTGGGCTCCCTGGGCCAGGCTGGCAGAACAAAGCACCCAGTGTTTACTGACTGATGGAAATAACAAATTTATTTGAGTGCATGCTAGGGGCCAGATATTGTGTTAAATTCTAAGGATTTGAAGACTTAATGAAGATACCTCCCCTCCCCTCAGGCAGTTTATGTTCTGGGAGATACAAAGTGTACAACAGGGGAACAATTGCAAAATATTGACATGTTCAGTGTCTGAGCCATAACACGCTAATACTGTCCATGGGATTTTCTTGGCAAAGATTCTGGGACGATTTGCTATCTCCTTCTCCAGCTCATTTTACGATGAGGAAACTGAGACCAACAAAAGTTAAGTGATTTTCCCAGGGTCACACAGCTGGTAAGGAGAGTGGAGTTGAACTGGTTAACCACGGAACCACCTACCTGCTTCTGGTCAAAGTCATACAAAATGGTCACATTCTACAAAGGAGCTATGGGCTCCCTGGCATTGATAACCATCCTCCCATACACATCCCTGGCACCCAAGTCATGCTATTCCCTTTCTGTGCTGATGGCCAGGGGAGTGTGTTAGAACCACTTTGACTCCCCCCCCCCCACTCAAATGAGGGAGTTGGCCACTCTTGGATCCAGATTCTCTCCAAAGTTCCTAAAAGCTCCAATATTGTTTGAACCTCTGATTCTCCATCTCCCAGGAGGGGATAGAAGAGGATCAGTGGCCCAGTAAACTCTTAAAGAAAATTCACAGCAGCCACGTTTCCCTGCCTGGGCTTCAGGAAATGACCGCATGCAGTTGGAATTTACAGTGGGAGCCAGCCAACCACCTCCTCCCCTGTTAGAGAGCTCCTCACTGGCCCCTTTCACAGGCTCCATTCAGCCTGGAAGCCTCCCTCCCAGGGCTCACAGAAACCCTGGCTTCTGGCTGGCCCCCTTTTCTTTTTCCTCGACTGCTTTCCCCTTTTCACAGAGGACTCCTGGGCTGCTGTCTGCTTGGATCTGGTGTGGGCCTCCACTTGGCGGGGGAGAGCCAGAAGTGCACTGTGGCCCATAAAACCCAATTGGCTGTGGGCCTTTCTCTGGAATAAGGGAGCTTTGTCCTTTTTAGAGGAGCTGAAGTCTCAGGCTTTGTTTATCCCTTCCCCCTTTTATTGTTGCCCTTCTCAAGATGCTGAACAATAAGCAAGTAGTTAAAGGGTGTGTGTGTGTGTGTGTGTGTGTGTGTGTGTGTGTGTGTGTGTGTGTGACTTGATATTTAATGAGATGTGATATTTAATGCAAAGGGAAACTAGGGACCTTTCTATAGCCTAAGAGAATTTTGGAGCAGGAGTGATCTCTACAAAACTCTTCTTGACTCAATATTAAAAAACAATTACCCGGGTGGCTAGGTGGCTCAGTGGATAGAGCACTGGCCCTGGAGTCAGGAGTACCTGGGTTCAAATCCTGTCTCAGACACTTAATAATTACCTAGCTGTGTGGCCTTGGGCAAGCCACTTAACCCCATTTGCCTTGCAAAAAAATCTAAAAACAAAAACAAAACAAAACAAAAAAAACAATTCCCCCCAGAACTGTGTGAAAATAGAGTTGCTCATTGGAAGACATGGGATCATAGATGTAGACCTGGAAGAACTGTAGAGGTCACTAGGGAAACTGAGGCCAAGAGAGGTGAAAACAGATAGTAAACTTCCTATGTATTTGTCTTATGTGACAGGCTCCAATTATACAAATAAAAAGACAAAGAAAGACAGACCTTGTTCAGAGGGAGCTTACATTCTAATGAGACAAGACAACACACAGAAAGGAAGCTAAATACTTGAGAGAGGGAGAGGGATGATGAGAAAGTCCTGAGTAAAGCCTGGAGAGGAATGAAGGCATGGTTGGCCAGCATACTCTTCTTAAATAGAGGTCCTAGGAGGAGCCATCTAGTCAGAGGAAGAGGCCATCCCCAGGAAAGGCACTTACAGTGTGTGAAAGACAGGATGGAAGTGACCTTCAACTAATGAAGTTTTCTAAGGTTTGGTAGAAGAAACCTGGAGAAGAATCACCCAGGATGATTACTTGTTGGGAAAGTTATAGAAATAAGAGCATAATAGATAGTTATATCAGTCATTGATTGTTATTTTCATTATTTGTCTGTATTTGTTATTTCATTGGTAGGAGAAATATCTTCCACAGATACAGGTCTGTAACTCACAGCATTATAGTTGCCTGACAAACAAAACTAATGCAACTAAGATTAGAAGGAATGCAGAAAGCTGGGAAACAATATTTACAGTCAGTGTTTCTGATAAAGGACTGATTTCTAAAATACATAGAGAACTTAGTCAAAGTTATAAAAATACATGACATTCCCCAATTGAAAGGCTATAAAAAGGCAATTTTCAGGAGAAGAAATTAAAGCTATCTATAGTCATATAAAATGTACTCTGAATCATTCATTAGAGAAATGCAAATTAAAACAACTTGGGGGAACCACTTCACACCTATCAAACTGTTTAATATGACAGAAAAGGAAAATGATAAATGTTGAAGGGATGTGGGAAAACTGGGGCACTAATGTATTGTTGGTGGAGTTGTGAACTGATCAACTGGAGAGTAATTTTGAATTGTGCCCAAAGAATTAAAAAGCTGAGCATACTCTTTGATCCAACAATACCACTGCTAGGCCTGTATCCCAAAGAGATCATAAGAAAGGGAAAAGGACCCATACAAAAATATTTTATAGAAGTTCTTTTTGTAGTGGTAAAGAAATGACAATTGAAGGGATGTCCATCAATTGGGGAATGGTTCAACAAATTGTATTATATGAATGTGATGGAATATTATTGTTCTTCAGAAAAACCTGGAAAGAGTTACATGAAATGAAGCTGAGTGAGGTCAGCAAAAATCAGATTATTGTACACCTTAATAGCAAAATTATGTGGTGATCAACTATGTTAGACTTAGCTCATCTCAGCAATACAGTGATCAATAATAATTCTATGAGATTTGTGATGGAAAATACCATCTACATCCCAAGAAAGAACTATGGAGCCTCAATGTAGCCCCAAACTTACTATTTTCATTATTTATTTTTTTCACTATTTATGTTTTTCCCTTCTGTTCTGATAATTCTTCCACAGCATGACTAACATGGAAATATTTTAACATGATTATGTACAACCCACTTCAAATTACTTACTATCATGGGAAGGAGAGAGGGAGAAAAATGTGGAACTCAAAATCTTACAAAAAATGAATGTTGAAAACTGTCTTTACATGTAATTGAAAATAAAGTAAAATAAAATAAAATTTTTACAAAAGATTAAAAAAAACAAAGTTGCCTGAAACACTGAGAGCTTAAGATATTTGTTCATGATCATAGAGTGACTATAGTCTTTTTAATGTCAAGCCACTCCCTTTATCCTCTAATAATATTCTTTTATGTCTTTCTCTCCTTTTAGCTATGTTGGTATTTCTTTACTTTGTTGTTGTTCAATCTTTCAGTTCTGTCCAACTCTTCATGACCCTATGGACCACAGTATGCCAGGCCCTTCACTATCAGGATTCAGACCTGTGATTAGATCAATGTAGCGATCTCCCATCAGCAAACTCCATTTAGCAATGTTCTACAATTTATAGTCTGAGAGAGTGCCTGAGGTTAAATGGTTTTCTCAGAGTCACATTGTCAATATATGTTATCTTTTAGAATTCAATATGAGTCAATATTTCAATATATATCAAGTCTTTGATCACTATAATTCTGAAATAGTTGTCATAGTCGATCATCACAAAATGTTGCTGTTAAGGTGTACAAAGTTCTCCTGGTTCTGCTGATTTCACTCAGCAACAGTTCATTTAAGTCTTTCCACCTGCTCATGATTTCTTTGTTTTGATATGTTTTTGATTAATATTTTATTTTGTTTTTCCAATTACATGTTATAAAAGCTTTTCAACATTCATTCATTTGCATCTTTATGTGACATAGTTTTCTACCACCTTCCTTTCCCGCCCTCAGTGGAGAACAGTCTAGTAAAAGTTGTGCATGTTCATTTGTGTTTAACATGTTTGCTTATTAGTTATTTTTGGGTATGAGGAGTTAGGACTAAGGAAAAGAAAGATAACATTGGATAGGAAGGAAAAACAGAAGAGAAATTTTAAATTAGTGAACATGGTATTCCTTCAGATTCTGTGGGATTTTTTTGTATGTTTGTCTTGTTTTTCTCTGGATGTGGTTGATGTTGTCCAGGATTGTCCTAGCTCTCTGAACTGCTGAGAGGAGCTGCATCCATCAAGGCTGATCAACTCACAATGTTGTCAGTGTAAACAATGTTCTTTTGGTTCTGCTTCCTTCACTCAGCATCAGTTCATGCAATTCTTTCTATACTTCTCTAAAGTCTGACCATTCATGTTTCTTCTAGAACAATAGAGGGGCAGCTAGGTGGTGCAGTGGATAGAGCGCTGGTCCTGGAGTCAGGAGTAACTGAGTTCAAATCCAGCCTCAGACACTTAATAATTACCTAGCTGTGTGGCCTTGGGCAAGCCACTTAACCCCATTTGCCTTGGAAAAAACCTAAAAAAAATGTACTAGAACAATAGAGTATGTTCAAGGAAGACTAGTACCTTGGTGAGAGGATTGCTGATCTCTTTTCAGAGTGTCTTGCCACTTTGAGGTCCACCTGAGCCACTTAACTCTCACCTGTGGCTCCAAGAAGCTGTAACAGGCACAGTGGCCACATCCCAGTAAACCATTTGTAGGTAGGCTAAATCGAGTTGAGGGTAACCATGGGAGCCTCAAGCTCATCAATGAGTAGTGGGGACTGTCTACCCCAAGCATGTGAAGACTTCCTCTGGCGTAATGGGCAGAGGAGAACACACTTCATTCCAATGTCCATGAAGCCAGCTGAAGCAGATGCTGTGGAGCCTTAGGGCTTGGTTAGACACCAAAGACATCAAGGTCATCCACTGTGTCTAGAGCTATCACCAGTTGCCTTGACTCTGTTTTGCCATTGGATCATGACGACTTTGGAAGAGAGAGTGAGGCAGATGACATTGTGCAGCTTTACCTCACTTAAATCCAATTTACCCAAGTAACAAAAAAAATCACTCACAACCATTCCTCAAATTCCTAAGGCAACAGGCAAGTGACAAAAAAGAAGCAGGTGCAGATACACTGGGAGTTGTAGGGCCTAGGACATTGGGTTGTTCCCCCCTGAAAACAGCAGTGAGATTTGGCAGCCCCCTGGGTTACTGAGCAGCCCTTTTAAGAATCACATTGTTCACCTCCTGTTGTGAGGAAGGGGCTAGAAAAGGGACCCTAAAATTGTTTGCTCACCCAATCCTGGCCTGATTATCAAGGCAGGTAGTGATCCCACAGTGCAGTTGCCACACAAAAAAATCTACAAAATCTTCTTCAAAGAAGAAGTGCATAGAATGTATGCACACTCATAGACAACACAAGATCCAATAGACCTGAAAGACGAACAACTCTTGTTGCAAGAGAACTCAGACAGAGAGTGCAACTATGATGGGTTGGACATATTAGAATGCCAGATGTACACTTGCCAAAAAAACTATTTTATAGAGAACTCACACAGGGCAAGTACTCACAAGGGAGTCAGAAGAAATGATACTGAGATACCCTGAAGGTCTCATTGAAGAACTTTAGAATTGATTGTGCAGTATGGGAGACACTGGCATAGGACTGCCCAATATGGTGTGCCCTCATCAATGAGGGGGCTACACTCTATAAGGAAGGCAGTATTGAAGTAGCTTAAATGGAACGTGACATACATAAGTTTAGAGTACCCACCCCAGGTGTTCACATGGACTATTGTGCCCAACCTGTGGTAGAGCATTCCAAGCTCATATTGTCTGATCAGCTACAGTTGGATGCACTGTAATTTGTCTCAAATATAGGGATAACATTTTGATCTTTGAAAAATGGACAAGAATCATGAACCATGAACCATATAACAATAATACTCCATAGCACTCATATTCTATAATTTGTTCAGCCATTCCCTAATTGATAGGCATCCCCTCATTTTCCAATTCTTTGCCTCAACAAAAAGATGCTCATGATTTCTTAGAGAACAATAGTATTCCATCACCTTCATGAAAGACAATTCCCCAGTTGATGGGCATCCCCTCAAAAACATCAGGAGAACTGACTTCTGGAACTGAGATTAAACAGGCCCTTTCCCTACTTCTATTAGCTATCTATTATTTGTATATTGAAATCAGGAAAATTATAGACATTCTAAAATGCTTGAAGATCTGCAAAATGCTCCACATAGATAGTGCATGTTGACATTGGAGCTATTCTATTAAGCTCCACTGGTACTAGTTGACTGCTTTCCAAGAGCATGGCATCTCCTTCTGAGAGTTCTAAGGTTAATCTGGAGGTGCTGGAGGATGCTGCAATTCATGAGCCCCAACTGATATGTTTCCTTTCATGATTATCAATTGAAATCAATTCATCAACCAGACTTCATTAACTTTTAGGAAGGGGTATTTACTAAGGTGGAATCATGAGAAGAAGTGTACAAAATAACATCCTAAAAATACATACACAATCCAGGGGAAAGTGGGCTCAATCTTAGATGGCATGTAGTGAATGAGGTGATATGGATCTTGGAAGTCCTTTAACTGGAGTTCTCCAGAGGTTCCCTTTGGGTATAGCATAGCTTTTCTGCTGGTCTCTTTGTGAAACCTTGAATCTACAGTCGGTAGGTCTTTGATTCCAGGGGTAGATGTCTCTTCTCTCCATCACCATTCTCTTGAATGGTTTCCACAAGCTCAGTGGTTTGAGACCAACTTTAGAGAGTGAGACTAAGTCCTTCAGTCAACAGACTAACTTTTGCATCAATGATGATGTCTAGGTATTTTTCACACTTAGAGAATAATCAAAGATGTATTCTCATCTGATTAAAGTGTCCAGGCTAAGTAGATGAAATGTACCCTCACTTGATAAATGTGTTAGGGTTAAATAAAATGGAGTAAATTTTTTATATTCTTTTGTGAGGGTAAACCTCAACAGGCATTTCATATTTTACCTTGGGTCTGCATTATTCAAACAACTCCTTGTCTATATTTCTTGGCAAGCTAGGCTAGGGCTTAGCCTCAATCTCTTGGTGATAGTCATTTGCTCAAAGAGAGCTGTAGCAATTGTAGGGGACAATCCTTGTAACATTTAATATACTCTTGCCAGTTTGCATTCCTCTCTCCATGAGTCTCACTGGTTCAATCTGGTATTTAAATCATATGGTTGGCATGAAAAATCCATCAGCAAGAACTTAAGAATTAGAAAAGAGATATTTACTAAGCTTTTTTTTCTATTTGAAATACAGTAAAAATGCAAATTAACCAGAACCTCACTTGACATGATTAAAAAACAGAAGAGATAGTTTGAGGTAGTGCAAAGGTCACTGAACTGCTCCAAGTCAGGATATGAATTTTTGTTTTGATTCAGCAGCTTTTTGCTTTTGAGTAACCCTCATAATTTTTCTGATCTTTTGTTTCTTCATCTATTAAATGATACTTGCAATAACCACTTCACAGGGTTTTTGTGAGAATCTCATGATCTTAGTACAGATTGCAACCCTTCTGTGCCTTAGTAAATGGTAAAAAAGAGATATGTATTGCCTGGGGGCTGCACTGGTAAGAAATATAGCTATGGTTGTCTGTGGGTCCTACTCAAAGCCATTTCTAGCTTGGTAGGACCTTAATGAGCTCTTTATTATGGTGTTTGAAAATGAGCTAGCTGGAGGACTTGAGTGGATGAGACTAATGAAGTCATTTCTAAAGCAAATGTTTTAATCTAATAATTTTAAGAGTATCTTGGTCAATTAGTCCAATCAATTAATTAAGTGCCTGCTATATATATATATAGGGGTGTGAATAAAGATATAATAAAAAAAATGATAGATAATTTCTATACAATTGGCCAGAATCTTATTTGGCCAGTAAGATATTCCCTCCCCTCAAAAAAAAACCCCAACAAATTCTTCTCCTTCCATTTGGTATTCATTATGTAATTTAGGTCCCATTGCAACAAACAGAATGAAAATAAAGTCCCTCTGTTTGTTCTCTGACTTTAACCACCAGGGGATGCTACAACCCAGTTGCCTATTCTCACTCAATAATGTCAACCATAGCCTGGCAGTGCCATGTTTAGGATGGGCAATTATATACTGCCTGTACCACCCAAGGGTACTCTGTGTAAACACCACATTTTCTATGGTTCTCAGAGAACTGGTTATCTCAACCTCTACCCCTATGTCTTAAGTCTAGAAGTTGGGGGTGGTGGAGGGGGGTATTTTTTTTTTCATTTAGACTTTAATGCGTGTGTGTTTGTGTGTGTGTGTGTGTGTGTGTGTGTGTGTGTGTGTGTGTGTGTGTTCTGGAGGGGGAAGATTCCCATGCTTTGTGGGGGTCAGCATAGCTGATAAGACACTATGGGCCTGTGTTGGTAAAGGAGGATACCTCATGAACTAATGAATATCTGATGTGGAGTTCCCCTACCCTTAGAGTATATGACAAAACACATCTTGAATTGAGGACTGCTCTTTGATGGACAGGCACAGAAGCAACTTTTTTCAGATTTCGCTTTCTGATAGTACAGTTGTGTAAATATCAACATTTTGTGTTGGGTCACATGCATGGGTAAGCCAAAAGCTTAGAGAAATTTAATAAATACATATGTTAATGGAAACAATGTAAAGACTGGCAAAATTGCTTTCTGTGGGGGTTGGGGGAGGGAAGTAAGATTAGGGGAAAAATTGTAAAACTCAAAATAAATAAAATCTTAAAAAATATATATATATAGATATATTAACCTAATTCTGTTTGTTCTTTCTTGAGACTAAATTCTAGAGGTTAACATTTACTAACCTCTGGGGGTTGAAACCATATTTAGTTTATTAAAACCAAACTCATGGAGGTCATCAGTCCTCATGAACATATCTCTGCATTTATACCTGCTGCCAGTACCCCCCCTTCCCAGGGGCCCCCTTCCCCCAATTATATTTTGATAGATGTCAATCATATGACATAATGGAGTCAACCATACAAGCATGGTTTGTTGTTGTTGTCTCTGACTCTCCATAATGCCATTTGGGGTTTTCTTGGCAAAGATATTAGAATGGTTTGCCATTTTCCTTCTCCAGTTCATTATACAAATGAGGAAACTGAGGTACACAGGACTAAATGATTTGCCCAAGGTCACATAGCTAGTAAGTGTCTGAGGTTGTATTTGAACTCGAGTCTTCCTGACCAAAAGCTTGCCTCTATCCTGATACCTCTAATTAATCCACCAGCACAACTGATATCACCTTTCCCCACGTTAGGAATGCTTGGTTCTCCAATTCCCACCCTCTCGCATCCTCATATTTCAACCATAAGCTTGTGTACCTCATAGATGTGTACCTCATGTAACCAGCAGATTATTATCACACACTTAATAGAACAAATTTTTGGTAAATCAGTAGAATTCAGGCAGTATATTGCAGCTTAACTAATGGAGTTGGCCCTGTATAGACCAACACAATCTAAATTCACACCCATATTTTTCCTCTTATTTCACATATCTGCTATCACATACTCTATTCTATTTCTTTCCTGGGCTACAAACCAAAAACCTGGGTCAAAGAAACAACATTAGAAAATGGTTACTGATTCAGTTCACTTCCCTGAAATTTAATTCAAATCATTTACTATCAGCCAAGTTTGTAGGAATTGAGGTACAAAGAAAACAAAACAAAAACCAGTTTCTGCCCTCCAGGAATTTAACACTCTGATTATAGACTATTTGCAATTATTGGAGGAAAGGTTTGGAGGATAAGAAAGGTCTTTTGGAGAAGGCACAAATCTGCCCTTTGAAGGAACCTTGGTATTCAATGATGTGGACACAGACAGAGTGAAATCTTTATTTTAGATAATTGATTATCAAACTATGTTTTATTTCTTTATCTCACATTTTTTCATTTTCACATATAAGGATAATAATTGATGTTGTTATACTAAAATCAAAGAACAATGTATAAAACCTTTTTTTAAAAAAACAGATTATTATGGTTTTTTTTTATTAACCTAGTCTGAATTTTGACTAAAAATATGATACCAGTTCTGTGTGTCCTTCAATATTCGGTCTCCTTTCAGCTTTCTACTTGTGTTTATTCCCAAAGTCCGCCTCCACTAGACAGGGAATGTACTTGAAAGTTGAAGCCCAACATCAGCCACCCAGGGACATTGAAATTTGTGGTTTATGATGAAATAGCAGGAGATCACAATTCAGTCCTAGCCAAATCCCAATTACTCAGGAAAACCTTGTTCTGCATGAACCACAAGCACAGTTAGCTGGCTGAATGTACAAAACAGATAAAAAAATAATGAAAATTTCTTAAGCTTCTTTTAAAATGAGGAATTGCTTTATTGTATATCTGTAAAAGTTGCAGGAATTGGCAGTATTATGATGGAGAGACAGAAATCATCTCATTGAAAGGCTTGCAAAAAATCCAGGGCAGGGGTATGTTTACTTTTTATCACTGTAGGAAGCTGACATTTAATCCTAGATGTTATGACACAGATTTTAATGGTCCTCTGGCCTGGAATCTGCCTGGGCCTCAAGTGGGGATCAAGGTCAGGTCTGCTCCAACTTGGACAAAGGAACAGGATGGAGTGGTGATCTAGAAAAAGGTTGGGGGAGTATGTGCCCCAGACACAGGTGGGCAAATCAACACATGGATATGGTATCAGAGATGGGGAAAAAATGTCAAAAATCAGAAATTCACAACCAAATTAGTTAACCTCTGCTTCATTTTTCTCAACTGCAAAATGGGGGGTAATGCCAGAATACCTGGCAAGATTATTGAGGATTTAATGAGTTAATATTTATAAAATGTTTAGCACAGTTCTTACTATGTAGTAAGCACTATATAAATGCTTATTCCTTTCCTTACCCCTTCCCTCTTCTATCTTATTTTTGTCTCTTAGTTATCTATCAATCTAATTGTCTCTCTATCCCAGTGTTTAAGAGATGGAAGGTAGTTGCAGGTTCCAGGGAGTATTGAACTTGGTTACCAGTTAGAGATCAAATTATAAATACTTTGTTGGGTATAGTCATTTTTCTGCATCACCCTTGCTCCATAGTGGAACTGAAACACTAAAGTTCAGAATAAGCTTAGTCTGGGCAGGAGCTCTAAGGGACAAAAAGGGTATTTTTCCTGTGTGTGAATTTAGAAAGTAGGTAGGGCACAAATCCTTGGCGTGTGAGCCTGGGGAAAGTACTTTAATTTTCCTTAGCCCAGTGGTACATTGGAGCTAACCAAGTGATACCTTCAGAAACTGGCAAATACTACAAATCAGAGCTTGATTCATTAATTTGTTGATTAAGAAAGTGATGGAGAAAATGTTAAAATGAAGATTGGATGCAGATTAAATTTAAAAGCATGTGGTATATGTTTTTCATCCTGTTTCCTCCTCTGTCTAATGGGGATAATAATAAAACATCTTCCTTCTTTGATTGCTCTGAGAAACAAATGAGATATTTATAAAGTGCTTTGTAAACTGTAAAGTACAATATAAATGTAGTTATTATCATTATTCTTATTCTTCTTATTCTTAACATTGTTATTATTATTAAAAGCACTATCAAAGAAGGGGTAGTATTGCTGTTTGGGGTGCACAGGATGATAACAAACTAACAATAAAGAGATGTGTAATCAATCTATTTTGATATTGCTACTGCTTTGCCTGCCAAACAGAAACATCTTTGCATTGGAAACAACCAGAACATAAATGGCTAACAAGGAGTAGACTTCCAAGGAATATAAGGAGATGCATCATAAAAGAGTTTTCTTGGGTGAATACAGGATTGGTAAGGCTTTGCCAGTATTATTTGAAAATTTATGGAAAACCAAAGAGGAGGTCTGAAGATCATTTTTTTAAAGGAAGAAAACTGATTCTGCAAATTCTAGATCAGTACACTTAACTTTGATTCCTGGGAGAATTCTAGAGCAAATCATTAAGGAAATGATTAATGACTATCTAGAAGGGGAAACCATAATGACAAAGAGCCAGCGTGGCTTCATCAAGAACAAGTCTTACCAATCTAACCTTTTCTTTCTTTCTTTCTTTTTTTTGGATAGGTAGATGAGGAATGCTTTAGATATAGTTTAAATTTTAACAAAGAATGTAGAAAAGGTGGAGACATCTAAACTAAACAATAACACAATTAGAAGGAATCAGAACTCACTGATTGGCTGAATTCAAAGAATAATAATTAATAGTTCAGTGTCATCTTGGCAAGAAGTCCCTGTTGGAGGACCACCACACAGATCTTTATTTGATCTCCTGTCATTTTACATTTTTATGAAGTATTTGGATAAAGGTAGATGACATACCTATTAGATATATAGATGAGATCAAACTGGAAAGAACAGCCAACAAATTGGATGATAATCAGGATTCATGAAGATCTTCATGGACTAGAATCTTGACCTGAATCTAGGAAGACAATCTAGTAGAGATAAATATAAAGTCTTACACTTGGCTTAAAAAACAGCAACAACCAAATCTTGCAAGTATAAGAAAGAGAGGCACAAATGGAGAGCAATCTGTCTGAAAAAGATCCGAGTAAACTTCAGGTTCAACATGGATCACTATGATGTGGTAGCCAAAGATGTTCTTGTGACCTTGGTCTATGTTAATAATGAGAATAGATTTTCCATCCTCTGCCCTGGTCAGAACACATTTGGAGTGCTGTGTTCAGTTCTGGGTGCTATAGTTTAGGAATAATATAGATTAAGTTCAGGAATATCCAGAGGAGGGAAAGTAGGGTGGTGAAAAATTTTGAGTAGATGCCATATTCTATAGTAGAGAATCCTTTTTTGGATTTCACTTGGACTATATAGCTACTTTGATCCCTTATAACTGGAATTCTTGATTTTCTGATTATATTAATACATCCTTGCCCTCAAGGAGTTTACATTCTATTTCATTTTGGTTTTTTTTGTTTTTATGTTTTTGCAAGGCAAATGGGGTTAAGTGGCTTGCCCAAGTCCATACAGCTAGGTCATTATTAAGTGTCTGAGGTTGGATTTGAACTCAGGTACTCCTGACTCCAGGGCTGGTGCTCTATCTACTGCGCCACCTAGCCACCCTGTTTTCTGATTATATTAAGACATGGTCTTCTCCCTCCCCACCCCCTCTCTTCTTCCATAGGTTCCTTTCTTCTTTCCTTTTTTTCTTTCTTTTTCTTTCTTTTTCTTTCCTTCTTCCCTTTCCCTCTCCTTCCTTCCTTCCTTCCTTCCTTCCTTCCTTCCTTCCTTCCTTCCTTCCTTCCTTCCTTCCTTCCTGGCTTACCAAGTCTTGCACTATCCAACTCTCTTCTTGAATACCTGATATACATAAATACATATATGTATGTGTATATATATATATCTATATATCTATATATATATATCTATCTTCTGAGTAATCCTTCTATCTTTTGATTTCTTAAATTTCTAAATCCCAGTCTATACTTTCTGATCTATTTTTAATCATCTTGCCTTTTTCCCTCTCTCACACCATAGTCACCAGGCATAATGATTTGTATGGATTTGGTTTGTAAGGTTTGTCAAGTTCTTGGCAGGGATCCCCATGTTTTCATCCTTTGTGAATGATGCGGGCACATGATCTGCAGTTCTTTTTAAGACAGTTTTGCTTGCCTGTGCACCTCCTGAGCTTTCAAGATGAAATGATCAACTAACTGCAAGAAGTGATGCATCTTCTTGCCCTTTAGCACACAATGAACTCAACTCCACCAGTTCCTTTATTTGTCTCTTCTAGAAGAAACTATGATTCATCTTTCTATTTGTCTGTAACTTATGTATTTTCTGGGTTCATTTTGAATCTAAATATAGTTCAGGTCCTATAGAAGTATGGCAGCTTCTTGGTTATAGGGCAAAGATTTCACTTTTAGATTGCCAGTCAAATAAAAGTGTGTATAGCTGGTCAAAAACTATACTTTTTTCCACTCCCTGTTCCTTTTTCTGCTATCATGCTAAAAGTATGATGAAAGTATGAGGAAGAACATGGAACTGAGGCCTATAGTGTATTTTAATTGGTTTTTGGCTTGCCTTAGCCAAAAGATTCACAGTAGTGGCCAACCTCCTGGTAATGGACTTCTCTGTATTTAGTTATTTGATGATCTTTTGACACTAGGGAAAATTTCCTATCTAGGAGAATTCTCAAAGCCTTTCCATTTTGTTAAATCTAGTGTTCTTTTCTCAGTTTCACCTATCTTAGCCTCTCTTCAATGTTTGACATGATTAATCACTCCTTTTCTGCTTTCTGGATTTTCCTGAAACTGTACTCTCCTGTTCTTTTCATTCTAATCAGAACCCACCTTCTCATTTCTCCTTTGCTGGATTAGCCATCTTGTCCTATCCCTTCTTTGTGGACATAACCCAGGGCTCTGTCCTGGTGTAGCATTTCTTTATCCTCTTTTCCATTATGATCTTACCAGTTGCCAAGGGTTTAATTATCATCCTCTGCAAATGAGTCCTAGATCTGTATGTTCCCTCTATATGTCTCTTCTGTGTTCTAGTCTGGCAGCAATAGCTACTTGTTAGACATTACCACCTAGAGGTTCAAAATACAACTTTTTAACCCTTCTTCCCCACCCCACTCCCAAATCCATGCTAGCAACCTAGGATTCATCCTTATTTCTCCTCTCTCCATCAACTCTTAAATCCTATCAGTTGGTAAGACCAAGACTTTCTTTGAGGCCCTTTTTTCTTTACTATCTAACTTGGGGATCTCATCACTCCCATGAGTTCAGTTACACAGATCATTCCCAGAATTATATATGCAGTCCTCGTCTCTCTCCTGAGCTACAGTCTTGTATCATCAACTATCTTTTGGATATCTTGTCTTGGATGTCTCATTTGCATCTCAAACTCAACAAGTACAAGCTAGAATTTATCTTTCTCCTCCCAGATACATTCCTGACTTTTGGACTTTGATACCAGGCTTCTACTACAATCTTATCCTGGGCCATTCCTCTCCAAGTACTTAATATTACATAGTAAATGAAAGTATAAGCAGTAGAGTAATATGTGAAAATTTCTCCCAGGATTGAACTAGACAGTCTGTATAAGAGGGAAGAGGAAGAAGTGGGACAAAGTTTGGGTGACCAGAGAATACAATGGTGGCACAGTGGGGGGGGGGGGGCAGGCAGGTTAAAGGAAAATGGAAACTTTGGATCTTATGCAGCATGGGGCACTCTGTGAGTATATAGGCCAATGGGTAGCCCCCAAAAGACTCAGAGGATCATAGATTTTAATGGGATATCCAGTGCAGTTTGAGTACAAACTTTCCTATGCCATAATTTTATTTAGGGGGCAGCTGTTATTGTCCCCTAGCAATAGAACTGATTGACTTTATAAGGATTACATAGAGATCAGGTTTGTGTTTAGAAGACAGTGTCTCATACAGGGCTTCTTAAATGTTTTTTGTATCATGGACCAATATCCACAACTCCTTCAGCAATCTGGTGAAGACCTCTTCTCAGAAGCAGTCTATTTTTTTTAAAAGCATAAGTTAAAATAAATAAAACTGTAAAGGAAATTTATTATATTGTGATATAGTCATAAAAATGTTATTAAAATAAGTTCTCAGTCCTCTGAATTTTGAATGGTATAAACATTGGATTTTATGGAGGCCAAAAATCAATGTTTTAGTTTTGGACCCTCCCTAACTTTCTGTGTGAACTTAGGAAATTTACTTCTCTTCTCTGGGCCTCAGTTTCCTCGGCTATAAATCGAGGGTTTTGGACTCTGTAACCCTGAGAATCAGATTTAAATGCTGGCCTTTGAATTCTTCTTAGCCTCAACCCAAGATCTTGTTTGGAGGCACTTTGGGAAGTTCCCAGCGTACTGCAGCAGGTGGCGATCTTTCCCCTATGATGGGCCTTTTGCCCTAGCTCTTTTCCCATAAGGAGGGGTCTTTAGAGAGCAGATGCAAGGTCCCACTGCCAGGCAGTGGCACAGTCTGGATTAGAACTCAGATCTTGTGATGGCAACCTCTTCTGGGTGGGCCATCACATTTGGGCCGTCAGTATCATCTAGCAGATGCCAACCAGCTGAGTTCCTGGAAAGCCCCCAGGCAGCTCCTCTTCAGATGCTGCAAAACTTGGGGTGCATGAGTCTGAGAAGCTCCAGAGGGGCTGAAAGATGGCCAGGTGGCTCAGGAGGAGGCTCCATTGAGTACTGTCACCCATAACCCCATTAGATACCAGGAATCTAGCTTGGCTAGACAGCTCAATTCTAGATATCCCAGGTCACCCCAGCTCCTTGAATGGCTCTTGTCCCTTCCCAAGCTTAGTGGCTCTCCATTATTTTTTTTTTATTTTAGTTTTTGCAAGGCAATGGGGTTAAGTGGCTTGCCCAAGGCCACACAGCTAGGTAATTATTAAATGTCAGAGGTTGGATTTGAACTCAGGTACTCCTGACTCCAGGGTCGGTGCTCTATCCACTGCGCCACCTAGTTGCCCCACTCTCCATTAGTTCTTAATGTCTCAGTGGAAGGAGAGCTCCTTCTGGTATCAAAGGCTCTGTGTTCAAATTTGGATCTCTGGCCCTTACCTGTGTGAGTCTGAACAAGCCTTCATTTCCCTGGCCTGAAATTTCCTTTCACATAAAATGAGGGGGTTGGATGAGATCTGGAAGATCCTTTGATCATTGAAGCTAACACCAAGCACTAGGGGGGTGAGGTGGGGGCCCCTCGCCTGTGATCCTACTCTCCCCTGCCCTTCCCTCTGTATTATCCATGACTCTCCTGGCAGGCAGCCGGCCAGCTCATTATTTCTAAGGCCGGGCATCCTCAGGATTCTGCTTTTTGGCAGCAGCATGCAGACCGCAACTCTCCTGGTGTTTATTCATGATGGAGCCTTCTTTTCCCTTCTGTGTCACTGGTCACTGCCCCTCCCCACTTCTGAGACGGCTCCGAGGCTTGTTTTTGACATCTAAATCACTGAAGCATGGTGAGATTCAGGGTGTAATGTAAGCTGACAGAGACTGAGGTCAGCCAAGCTGGTATTTTTCCTCCTTTAGCACAAAGGAGATGGTGTATCATTTTCCTGCCTCCTCAAGCCCCCCACCCTCCCCTTTCCCTGGTTCACTTTCAGTAGTAGTTGACTTCCCCTGTTTTATGGAGAAGACCCAGGGCACTTGCTATGGGTTCTCTTGGTTGTGCTCCTCAAAACATCTATGTTATGTTTGCAAATCATTCATTTAAATAACTACATTTTAGTGTAGCCAGGATCCACACTGGGTGATGGAGATACCATGACAAAAATAAAAAGAGTCTTGCCCTCAAGGAGCTTACAGTCATTTTATTGGAGGGGAGCAATATGCACATATGTAATTAAGTAAAAAATCCATACTGATTAAATGCAAAGCAATTGGGGGGGGGGGGGTGGAAGGGTCCATGCTTTCCTCCTGGATTCTTGCCTGCGAGAATAAAATGGTCTTCCTCCTTGCTGAGATTAACTTCTTCAGCTGTGTACTTTATCCACTCTGACCTGCTTGATCTTTAACACATTTCTCCCTCTTTCATCTCCAGTATTACCCTCTACTTAACTTCTTGTCTCCAATCTTATAAATATGCTCATCTTGAACAGAACCAGAAAAACACAGCAACATGGGGGCGATGATCAACCTTGATGGACTTGCTCATTCCATCAGTGCAACAATCAGGGACACTTTGGGGCTGTTTGCAAAGGAGAATACCATCTGTATCCAGAGAAAGAACTGTGGAGTTTGAACAAAGACCAAGGACTATTACCTTTTTTTTTTTTATAGGTTTTTGCTAGGCAATGGGGTTAAGTGTCTTGCCCAAGGCCACACAGCTAGGTTAAGTATTAAGTGTCTGAGGCTGGATTTGAACTGAGGTACTCCTGACTCCAGCCCCGGTGCTCTATCCACTGTGCCACCTAGCCTCCCCTACTATTACCTTTAATTTAGAAAATAAAAACTGATATCTAATTGTCTGATCTTGTTATCTCTTATACTTTATGTTTCTTCCTTAAGGATATAATTTCTCTCTCATCACATTCAATTTGGATCAATGTATACCATGGAAACAATGTAAAGACTGGCAGATTGCCTTCTGTGGGTTGGGGGGGAGGGACGTAAGATTACAGGAAAAACTGTAAAACTCAAAATAAATAAAACCTTTAAAAATAATTATGCTATCTTATAAATAACCTCCCTTCTCTTTCTCTGCAGGGACAAAAAAGGATTGATCAGAGAAATCCCTGATCAATTTGACAAATTTCTCAATCAGTTTAAGAAGCATCCAAAGAACCTTTCCTGATTATAGGCTTCCTCCTCATGCCTTACTGATAGGATTCAGGTAACTCTAGATCACTGTCTGGGACACAGGAGTATCCATTCCTTTTGGAGGTGAGGAATATACACACATATAATTAAATAAAAAATTCATACTGAGTAAATGCAAAGTAATTGGAGGGGGGTGGTGGTGGAAGGGTCCATACTGACAGATCATTTATCTCTTCTTTCCCACTCTCCTACTTCTCCTATCACGTCTTCCCCCCCTTTCCTTCTTTCTCTTCCCCATTTTCCCCTTTCATCTCATTGGAATCCCATCCCTTCTCTTCCCCTCCTCTCCCTTCTCTTTCTTTCCTCTTTCCCTCTCTCCCTCCCTTTTCTACTTCCCTTTTTCCCTTATTTTTTCCTTCTTCCCCTTTTCTTTCTTTTCTTCTAACTCTGCCTCCCCTCTCCAGGCCCCCTGTCATTTTGAACCTTATTCCACTGTGTCTTATCACCAAGATGACTTTATGGGGAGGTGCACATAAAATGCTTTCAAACAAAGACCCATAACTATAATCTCTTCAAGTGGAGAGAGAAGTATCCCTCATGTTCATCCTGACCACTCTCACCTTGTTTTTGGATCCAAGGACTCCTCTGATTAACCTGCCCCCACCACACAACTATCTCTTTATCTTAATCTCCTTTGTGACCTTGGGAAAGTAAATTTTAATCTCCTTATGCCTCAGTTTTTTCATCTACACAATAAAGAAGGTCTCTGAAGAACTTTCCAGATCTAAATTTATGGACCTATAAACTCTTAATCTGGGCCTTAGTTCATTTCCTTCCCCTCATTGACAAATTTCTTTGCTTTGTTTTGTTTTAGTTTTTACAAGACAATGGGGTTAAGTGACTGGTCCAAGGTCACACAGCTAGGCAATTACTAAGTGTCTGAGGCTGCATTTGAACTCAGGTCTTCCTGACTCCAGGGCCAGTACTCTATTCACTGTGCCAACTAGCTGCCTAACAATTTTTTTTTTTTTTTTAGATTTTTGCAAGGCAAATGGGGTTAAGTGGCTTGCCCAAGGCCACACAGCTAGGTAATTATTAAGTGTCTGAGACTGGATTTGAACCCAGGTATTACTAACTCCAAGGCCAGTGCTTTATCCACTATACCACCTAGCTGCCCCTAACAAATTTCTTGAAAGAGTAATCTCTCACTTTTGCACCCTCATTTATTTCTCAACCCTTTACAGTCTAGCTTGGTTTCCAACACTCTACCCAAAAACTGTTACTGGATGATCATTTATGACTTCCTGAATCCTCCACCTTTTTCAACTTTGACATTTTTGATGTCTTTCTTTCATGCTATTTTCTCTTCCCTTGGTTTGGGTAACTCTCTACTTTTCTTATTCTTCTACATCTCTGGTTACTTATTTGTCTCTTCACTTCTTTCTCTTGGTCCTTAAAATAGGTGTATCTAAGGCTATGCTTAATCTTCTTATAATCTCCTTTCATCTTCACCTTCAGCAATATTAGCCCATTCCATTGCTTCACTTCCACATGGATGATTTCCTTGTGGCCTCAGCCTAGGCTTTCCTTTAAGTTCTAGACCCACATTTACATTTGTCAGATCGACATTGCTGCTTGGATATATATCACACTACTGTCTGTGACTTAACATGTCAAAAAATGAATTCATGATCTTTCCAGTCTGTTCTTCCTGTATGTCCCATTCCCATTAATGAAACCATCATTCATCCCTTCTCTCTGACTTAAAATTTCAGAGTTATTTTTAATTTCTTCTTCTTCCTTCCCTTCAACTGAAACTGGAGCCATCCTGTCCAGGCCTTGGATGTGGCCTGGGTATCAGGTAAATGGATTTAATGAAAACCTCATATTTTTTACTTCGTAAAAATAAAACCCAGATAACACCCCCTTTACTTCTAAAGAAAAAATAATTTCTGAAAGCATGACCTCAAAGAAGAGATATGAGAAGATACCTCCCCCTACTTCTTTGCAGAGGTGGGACGGTCCACAGATTTTTTTAAATGTTTTACTTGGTGCTACTAAATGCCTTTTCTCTTCTTCCTATTTTCTTTTATTAATATTCTTTGTTCTATGCCCAAAGGGCAACAAAAATGTGCATACCCTTTGACCCAGCAATACCACTACTGGGTCTATACCCTGAAGAGATGAAGAAAAAGGGTAAAAACATTACTTGTACAAAAATATTTATAGCAGCCCTGTTTGTGGTGGCAAAGAATTGGAAATCAAGTAAATGTCCTTCAATTGGGGAATGGCTTAGCATACTGTGGTATATGTATGTCATGGAACACTATTGTTCTATTAGAAACCAGGAGGGATGGGAATTCAGGGAAGCCTGGAGGGATTTGCATGAACTGATGCTGAGTGAGATAAGCAGAACCAGAAAAACACTATACACCCTAACAGCAACATGGGAGTGATGTTCAACCTTGAAGGACTTGCTCTTTCCATCAGTGCAACAGTCGGGAACAATTTTGGGCTGTCTGCAAAGGAGAGTGCCAGCCATATCCAGATAAGGATCTGTGGAGTTTGAACAAAGTGCAAGGACTATTCCCTTTAATTTAGGAAAAACCAGATATCTTATTGTCTGACCTTGTTACCTCTTAGACTTCTCTTTTCTTCTTTAAGGATATGATTTCTCTCTCATCACACCCAATTTGGATCCATGTACAACATGGAAACAAAGTAAAGACTGACAGTGCTTTCCGTGGGGTGGGGGTGGGGGAGGGAAGCAAGATTGGGGGGGAAATTTGTAAAACTCAAATAATATCTTTAATAAAAATAAATTTTAACAAATATTCTTTGTTCTGAAAGAGGAATGGATACAGGGAAAATATAGGCAATGTAAAACCAATAGTGATCAAAAATATTTTTTCACAAGCACAATTTCTGAGTAGATTTGACAGATTGCAAAACAGAGTTTCAAAATAGTGATAATCAAAAGATCCCAACATAGACTTACAGCTGAAAGGGAACTTTAAGACCATCTAGTCTAATTCTGCCTCAGTTCATGTTTGAAGTTACTAGGGACCAGATAGGCTGAGTGATTTGCTCAAGGTCAGTGACTGGTAGAATTTGAACTGAGGTCCCCAGACTGTGAATTATATTATAATTATATTATTATAATATTATGTTATTAACCCGATTAGCAAGATCTCAAAGGGATTATGTCAGGAAAGAGGTTTTCTTAGATTTTTAAAAATAGACTCTGGCATAAAAGGGATTTGAGAGGTGAGCAAATCTCATCTTGCTCAGGATGAACAGGGGAAAACTGATTTTCACTGAATGAAGTTCTATCAGTTCCATGTCATGTTTCTCATTTGATGTCCATTTCTTTTCCCGGTCCTCTACTAGCATTCTTCTCCAGGCCCTTCTGACCTCTCCACTGGACTCTTTCTACAGCTTCCACTTATTTTGGTTCTCCCTGACTCTAGTCTTACTTTCTGAATTCATCCATAATAGAATAGCAATACATATCTTCCTAAATGTGTCATTTTTCTTATGACATTTTTCTACTTAAAAAAAAATCCATAGTGATTCCTCATTGCCTGTAACAGCCTTCCTCCACTCCAAGGCTTGTTAGCTTGACCATCAAGAATTTGGATCATCCCACCTGGCTATTCCCCTCCCATTCCATGCTACTGCCCTCCATCACCTTCACTAAACTGGACAACTTCATATTCCTTCAATTTTTTGCTTTCCCATCTGGGTGCTTTTGTTGGACTCATACATTCCATAGTCAACACTGAAACAAGGATGTTGAATCCTTACAAACCAGGGACAGAGAATTAGGTCAAATCTTAGACTGCAGATATCATTTCCATGAAATCTCATTTTCATGAAAAGATTCACTGGCCCTCACATCTCTAAATATTTGAATTACATTTAATCAATACAATTCCAATCGTCCATTTTCTGATAAATATTTATTGGGGGCATTTCAGCTACAAGTGACTTCTTGGGGCTCTTCCTATTCTAGCAGTCTGTCAATCGATGGATGAATATTCCCTCTCTTCATCAGATTTTGGCAGAGGGTAGAAAAGTGAATTGCAGCAAAATGTAATATCTTTGTAGTCATCCTGTTTCTTCCCCTGAAGTTGCTGTAGCAACAGAGCAAAGAAGGCTCTTCATTAGAGAAAGAGCTCCCTGAGTTTTAACCCTATTATTCAATCAGACTTGGAAGACTGTGGGGGTGAGCAGTTCTGTCACAGGGTAGGAAAAAGATTTTTAACTTTGATAGGGTATATAATTAACTAAATCCAATAAGTCTTTGGATACGTAGAATGTAAGATTTAAAAGCTAGCAGTTTGTGTTTTTCCAGCATAACCAAGGGATCCGAAAGATCTATTTCCTACCCAGATGAAGCTGTGAAGGAAGCAGGATCCAGAGGAAGGAGGATTGGATTTAGAATCAGAAGACCTGTATAAAATCTCAGATTCTTGTTGCTTCCTACTTATGTGATTCTGGGCAAGACACTGATGTACTTCAGCCTTCTCAACTGTAAAATGACAGGATTGAACTCAATGACCTTTGATTCTTCCCATTCTAAGTTTACCATCCTGTTGTCTTACTCTGTGGTAACCACTTAAATAAAAATATTGTATGAAGTTGACCCATTGTGTGTGTGGAAATTTAGGAAAAGTAAAGAGCTAGAAGACAAACAGATCCCAGCCAACTCTATCTTTGGACAAAGTCTTGTACTTTAAATAAAATTATCCCCCTTACCCACTTGCAACACTCCTTTAATCCTCCCATATCCTTAGTGTCCTGCCAACTGACCAAAGGGAAAGAGTTGGGAAAATTAATCTACATTACTGATGTGTACCTTTGAATGTGTTATTTGAATTTCTAATGAGGATGCCTTCTCTTTTCTAAACATAGGCCAAAGGATGAATATCTAAGAGGAAATTTGTAAGCACTTATAACAAGTAGGTAGAGGAAATATTTGGAAGCTAGGGGCTTTCCCTAACCATAAATGTTTGAAAAGGCTAAAAAAGTATTTAAATTATGCTGCTATCTCTTGTTTTTATTTAACTTTCACTTCTAAATATACATATATATATATGTAAAGAGACATATACATATGTGTATATATAAAACATATATAGTACTATATATGGTAAATATTGTCATATGTATCCACATATTATACCTATTATCATATGCATTTAGAAATATCTAGAAAGTCCTTAGCATAACACATTGGAGAAATTTAATAAATACTTCTTCCATTTCCCTCTCCAGAGAAACTTCTACAACAAAAAATAAAAAAGAGAGAAAAAGTCAGTTCAGAAAAACTAACCAAATCTAACCAGCGTATGCAATATTCAAAACCCACAGTCTGCCACTTCTACAAAGAAATGTGGGATGGGTATTTTCTCTTCTCCCAGGTTCAGCTTGATGATTACAGTTACACAGTATTCTGTTTCTGTTTTTGGTTTTTTTTGGTTGTTACCATTGTTTCTTCTGTTTACAGAATGGTAGTCATTGTGTAGAGTGTCTTCTTGGTTCTACTTGCCTTCCTTTGAATCATCAGTTCATACAAGTCTTCTAAGGTTTCATAACCTATTCAGTGTTGTTGGTGGTGTTTTTATGGCACAGTAGAAATATAGAAGAATCCTTTCAAAACACCATTAAAAAAATGAAAATGCAGACAGTCTAGGCCAAAGCCAAGCAGATTCAGTCAAAGTGCTCCATTAGGTGAAGATGGCCAGGATGCTGCAGAGGCATATCACAGCACAGTACAATGAAAAGGACACTAGGCTAGGACCTAACAGAACTGTATTCAAGTCCTTTTTCTGCTTTTGCTCCTTGTATGATCTTTGGTAAGTCATTCTATCTCTCTAGGCCTCAATTTCTTCATCTGTAAAATGGAGTCAATCACCCTTGTTTCTATCTCAGTCAGAGGATCAGTAATAATATCTCATATATGTTGCATTTTAGAGTTTTAAAGTAATAAATAGTTATGCAAATGGATATTACAGGCATTATATTTTATCAACTTTTTTATAGTTTAATTGAAGCTCAGAGAGATTAAATGCCTGACCCATTGTCATACAGTAAGTTTTCCCTATGCTAAGTCCATCATTTGATAGCCAGGCTCTCCTAGCTGACATCCATATACCCTATCAAACAAACTTTACATACTTATCTCACTTGAGCTTCAAAATAGCCTGGTGAACTGGATTCTAGCAACCTGGGAGCTGGTAGAGGAAGCAGAGACTTTGCTTTATAGAAATCATGAGGCTCCTCCAGTCTCCACCTTTGTAAATCAATAACTTGTTCCAAAGCATGTTGCTTTTATTCATCTTCCACCCCACCTTCTCCCCACTAGAAATGTGAACTCCACCTAGGAACCACACTAGATTCTCTCAGGGGAACTTATGCCTTATACTGGCCATAATCAAGGAGCCACCTTATTTCCCAGTTGTCATTAGTTGGTAAACTCTTTGAGATAATGGGCCATTTTGTTTATCTGCATTTGACTTCCCAAGAGTGCTCTCTGTCTGTCTGTCTCTGTCTCTGTCTCTCTTCTCTCGCTCCCTTCCCCACTTTCCCACCTATCATATCACCCTACCAAAATGAGGTGTCCAGGATGTACAAATGAATGACTCAGGCATTCTCTTGAATCCTCCAAGCCTTCCTTTGAAGACTGCTGTCCTCACATTTTCTTGACATTCCTAGAAAGAACATTATTGTCTTGTTGGCTTATTTATTCCTACCCACTACAAGTCACTTCTCAGCTTAGAGATTTGAAGTATCTTAGGGTTGTAAGGGACAACAGAAGTTGCCCATGGATTTTTTTTTTCAGCCCAGCTTAATTCTATTTCAAATCGTCTTTTGTTGGTTTGCTTTCTCCTGGTTGCAATACCAGAAACAAGTCGATGAGACAATCAAATAAAAGAACAATTTGAGGTTTTACTATGTGGATAGCACTGTGGCAGACTCTTCAGGGTGGACAAGGGCTATAAAGTTTGTGGTCCATATCCACCAGGAGCGTACAGTCAAGACACAACTAAAAATTCAAATTCAGCCAACAATTACTAAATGCTTTGGTGGTACAAAAGACCAAAAAACTCCTGCTGTCAAGGACTTTTCATTCTCCTGGGAAATGTAAATTTTTTTTTATCTTAATAGTTCCCCCCCCAATTACATATAAAGATAGTTTTCAAAATTCATTTTTATAAGGTTTTGAGTTCTGAATTTTTCTCTTTCTCTTCCCTTCCCCCTCCCCCAAAAGTAAGGAATGTTATATAGGTCATATATATATACACAATCATATTAAACACAGAAAATTTTAAATTGAACATAGATAATGAATTGAAAAGTAATTTAAAGGAGAGAGCACAAACTCATGGGATCAAGAAAGGCTTCTTGGGGGAAGAAGCACATGGTCTAGACTGTGAGGTGAAAAGGGAGTGTATTCAAAGAACATAGGAGTGGGATTGGGGCACCCTAGAATTTTGAGTTTAGTTTGACTGA
This sequence comes from Macrotis lagotis, assembly GCF_037893015.1. Lineage (NCBI taxonomy): Eukaryota > Metazoa > Chordata > Mammalia > Peramelemorphia > Peramelidae > Macrotis > Macrotis lagotis. The sequence goes on from NC_133665.1 coordinate 143,961,154, forward strand.
AACAGAATTAATAAAGGTGAGAAATATGAAATAAATTTGGAAAGGTTGGTTGGGACTAATGTGTGTAGGACTTTAAATACTAGTATTTAAATATTAGTATTGTATCCTATTGCTAATACGGGGCTTTTGAAAATTTTTGACTCAAGGAGTGACAGGATAATATCTGTATTTTAAGAAGTTCACTCTGGCAGCTCTGTGGAGGGTGGATTAGAGAGGAAGAAGGACAGAGACTAGGGTAAAAAGGGAGAAAGAGATGAATATACCAGTTATCACTGAGGTCAAGGCAACATGACAACTCTACACCTGGGATCAGGAAGGCCTTTGTTCAAATCTGACCTCCGACAGCTTAGCTGTGTGACTGTGGTCATGTCATTGGGTTCTCTGAGCTTCAATTTTCTCATTTATAGAATGAGCAAGTTGAAGTAGTCAGTCCCTGAGGATTCACTCAGTTCTAAATCTATGATCCTTGGAAGATGTAACATCTGATTGAATGTTGGGGTCTAGAGAAAGCAGAAGAGCCAGGACTGAAACAGGTAATGAATCTAAGTAACTGGAAGAATGGTGATGACCTCAATAGAAACAGAGGAGTTTAGATGAGGGACAAGTTTGGAATCAAAAATCATGAGTCTCATTTTGGACAAGTTGGGTTTGTGACGCCCTTTGGGTATCTATATGAAAATATGCAGCAGGCAATGGACAATGTGAGGATGAGATTTAGGAAAGAAATTGTGGTTAGCGATGTAGATCTGGGAGCCACCTACATAGAAATGAATAACTGAATCCCTGGGAGCCCAATACCAATTTTCCTCCCAAAGGAAAGAGCTTAGGGAAAGGAAAGTGCCTAGGACAGGACTTTGGGGGGGCACCTGACCAAAAGGGGATTGGATCTAGATGGTGACCTGGAAAAAGAAATTGAGAGGGTAGGGGGATTAAATCCTCATTAAATCCTTCCATATTTCATAGGTCAAAATTGGGAGAATAGCCAGATGGTGGATTGTGTCAGAGGTTGTAGAGAGATCAAGAAACAGAGGTGTCATATCACCAGCACATAATTAGTTGCTCGATGAATGGCATAGATATTAAGTGGTGGTATTGGTATTAAGAGATCTGAAAAAAAAACTACTATAGATTGGAGTTGTTAGGGAGGCCATGGGAAAGTGAAATTCAAATCAGGCCTCAAAAGATGGGTTGGACCTAGCCAGGCAAAGAAGGGAGCTTATAGATATCCAGATATTAGGTCATACACATATACATGTAAGACAAGATAAATAACATTATGATAAATGTAATTTAGTTTTTTAAGGAAAAAGTCTTATTGATGCTTTTTATTTTTATATCACAGTTATTTCTACCCTCCCCATCTCACTTCAATTACCAGGAGCAATCCCTTGTAATAAATGGCCATGAAGCAAATCTAGCTAACATAGTGACTACATCTGAGGGCTTACACAGAGCACTCTGTACCCACTGGCTTCCTCTTCTCTTGAGAATAAAGGGATGTATATTTTTTTTCCTTCATAATTTCAAGAATTCTCCAAAAAACAAAAAAGGAGTTTTGACCCCAGTGATGACCTGGTGGAACATGGTTCAACCCTACAATATTCCATGTCAGAAAAAGAATATTGACAGCCCTGGTGTGTTGTCTTGTCACATTTTGGTTATATAATATCCTAAAATCCTGAGAAATGATGAAAGCTAGAGTACAATCTTGATAATCTCCTGGGGGAAACAAAAGGCAACAACTCGTGAATAGGCAACGATTAGCAGGAAGTTATCACCTATCCCGGGCTCACAAGAAACCTTTTTCATTTTAAACTGGTGTCTCACTTGAGATCTGGAATAGCTCAGCTTAATTGGTTTGTATTCACTTCCAGACCCTCCTAGTATTTCCTCACATGCTGTAGGCAGGGAGAACCTTGGAGATATTTGAAGGTAGAGAGTATGAAATCTAGAACAAAACTATTTTAAAATTTGTCATTTTATTGTCATTATTAATATTAGTACTGTTATTTCTTAACTAAGTTAAGATAAATAAAATCCAACAAATCCAATTTCTTATATACCTACAGTGTACAAAATATTGTATTAGGTGTTGGACATGTAAGGATCCAAACCAATCTTCATTCTTAGAAAACTAGCATTCTACTTGGGGGGAACAGATAGACACACAAAAATGGATTATGAAAGTCATTTGAGGCTGGAGATAGAACTAAGAACTAGAAAAACTGGGGCAAGACATTATCTAGGAGGTAGCACCTAAGTCCTCAAAAGAAGACTAGGATTCATAGAGTAGAGCTAAGAACAAAGCGCATTTTCAGGTTAAGAGAAGGATGGTTTAGGGATCAAATTGATTAGCTCCTTCAATACTTGGACCTTCATCTGAAGGGCACTCTCCTGGCAACAGCCATGCTCCTCCATGAAAGGTCGTGGGGTATTCTGTATTGTTCTCAGTGACTGAACTGGGACTTCCTTCCAGTTGATTTGGGATCTAGAATGAGGGGAGATAGCTACCCTCCAGTGTGATCTAGAAAGACTTTTCCCAAATCTGTCTATCTTATTCAGAGATTTAGGTAAAAATATAATAAAGCAGGGGTGGCTAGGTGGTATAGTGGATAAAGCACCGGCTCTGGAGTCAGGAGTACCTGGGTTCAAATCCGGTCTCAGACACTTAATAATTACCTAGCTGTGTGGCCTTGGGCAAGCCACTTAACCCCATTAGCCTTGCAAAAACCTAAAAAAAAATATAATAAAGCAGATCTTCATTTTGAGATGGGATGGACAGGGGAATAATACCCCCTCATTGTCACCCTTTCAGCCTAAATTAGATAGAATAATGACTTATGGCAGAAGCAAATGGCCCTGGTAGACATATGCTTGTCCATAGCCTCAGAAGGAAGTTCAAGGACACTGCTTCCAAACTTTTGCTCACAGAGGACAAGGGAGGGTGTTGATTTTTAGAAGCAAAATGATCCCAACAAGCCCCCACAGTGTTTCAGGCATGAATATGAAGAGCAAGTGTGATAGGGGACACTTGGGGTACTTACAGTAGCAACAGTAGCCTGAACTCAATTTAGGTCCTACTTTTGACCATCCTATGGAAAGCATACTGTCCCTTTACATTAATCAATTAATTGATGAATCTATTAACTCATTGTAGTATATAATGTGCCCACCAGATGTCTCTACACACAAGCCAAGAACCTGGTAGTTTTGTTGGTTCAATGTGCCTTTGGAGACCTCTCCAAAGGCAGTAGTATTTCTCCCCACTTCCCCCACCTCCGCCCCAATCACCAGATTTCTAAGCCTACAAACTCTTATTCTCTCATGATTCTTCATGGCTGCAAATGATAGTAGATTCAATATTAAACTAGATATATGAAAAAGGAAATTTCATCTGAAATTATTGGTCAGTAATTGGAAATCTCTATGACTTGCCCTGTTTCTCTTTTCCCAGTATTTATTCTTGCCCCTAGAAATATCACAGGGGTCATGGTGTGGTGACACCTCACCCTTTCTTTGGCTTTAGCTGGTTCTCTCAACCTGCTCTTCACTTTGGCAGATCTGAAATCAACCCATCGCTGAATGGTTTGAACTCCCTCAGGATCTTAATGACAATCCTGTAGAGGGGAAATAAGTCTTCTCCCACTCACCAGCCTAGCTCCTGGGCCACCATCCAATGTCTTCTCCATTATTAAAACTATTATTTCTAAATATTAATATGCCACTCATAGGGTAACGCACACCCACAATGTATATTTCCAAAGATGATTAGGGAAAAAGGAAAAGAACCTATATGTTCTAAAATGTTTATAGCAGCTCTCTTTGTAGTGGCAAAGAACTGGAAATTGCAGGGGTGCCCATCAATTGGGGAATGACTGAATGAGTTGTGGTATATGATTGTGATAGAATACAGTAGAGTAATATTTACAACCAACCATTATAATGAAAGTTTTACATATTACACATAACTATATACTTTAAAATATGTAAAAAGGATATAATACAAATATTGATTTATTAAAGCAAATGTATAAGTAATAACATTACAAATACACATATAAATCTGGATCCCCACTCTCCCACCAATGTACTAGGTATCTATGTTGAAGAGTGTGGACACAATTGTAGGGAATCTGGCAAAGAAATAAATATGTGAGAAAGCACCAAGGATACCAAAACATTGTTCCTGTATGTTCAAGAAGCTCATATTCCAACAGGGGAGACAACTTGTATAACAAAGATGTACATTTGAGATATTTGTGGAGTAGACTGATAGTAAACTCAAAGGAAAATATAGTTTAAGAAAACTAGAAAAATAGGAGGAGCCAAGTCATGAAGCACTTTGAATGTCAAACAGTGGATTTTATATTTGATTGCATGTGTGTGTGTGTGTGTGTGTGACATGGGCTATACTTTAGGAAGGCTATGCTTTGCCAATCGAGTGTCAAAATTGACTGGAATGGGAGGAGCTTTTAGGTAGGGAGTTCAGTTAGAAGGTTATTCCAGTAGTTCAAATTAAAGGTGATGAATGCCTTTACTAGTATGGTGTCTGTGGAGAAAAGGGAATGCGTTTAATCAGAGGTGTCCACTCAGAGAACCATGATGAGACTTCTCTTTAAGATAAGTGTCCATTCTCTGTAATTCCATTATTTTTTTAGTGGAGAGAAACTTACCAAATTTGATGAGCTTTTCCTTCCCTCCAAAAAAATTATGGAATTACAGAGAATGGATATTGGGAGGAGATAATTTATGTAAATGTATAGAAAATATCAAATTCAGGGATCAGTGAGTGGTCCAATTGGAATGGAATCTAGAGTTTGGGAAGGGAACAGAGTAATAACATGAATTTGAAAAGATAGATGGTGAAAGGTCTTATCTCCTTATGGTGTGGGAGTGATTCTTGATGCTGAGCAGAGGTCCTGTTGGGTTTTACTTATCAAGTAGGGTATCTTTCAAGTCAAGAAATAAGGACCTGAGTCAGTTAGGTGATGCCATGGGCAAGAACAATAAATTGGGAGTCAGGAAGCCCTGAATATCAATCCTATGTCAACACCTTAGTAGTTGGGCAAATCACTTAACTGCTTTCAGTTTCAGTTTGCTCATTTATAAAATGGGGTTAATGATGACAACTAACCTCAAAGGATTATTATGAGGATCAAATGATATAACATGCACAAGGAATTTTTGTTATTGTCACAACAACTCTGGAAGATTTAATCATAGAAAGACTACAATCAATTCCTTTCTCTACAGATGCAATTTTCAGATAGTGGTACTCAATGAAAGGATGCTTGTTCAAAGGAGTGATGAGGACTCAGTGATCAGAATCTTTTCTCTTCTCTCTCTCTCTCCTTCCTCCCCTTCTCTTCCTTTCTCTCTCTCTGTCCCTCTCTGCTCTGTCTCTGTCTCTGTCTGTCTGTCTCTCTGTCCCTCTGTCTTTCTGTTTCTCTCTCTCTGTCTCTCTCTCTGTCTCTCTCTCTCTCTCTCTGTCTCTTTGTCCCTTGCTCTCTCTTTATAACTCTGTCTCTGTTTCTCTTTTTTCCTTCACCCACCCTCTTTTTGCCTAGTTGGAAAGATTTAAAGTTCACATATCTGTCAAACATCTAACTAAGATGTTAGTTTTTTTTGGGTTTTGGTTGTCTTGTACAAACTTTCCCTGAAGGGGATGAGTTCTATCTACAATATGGATCCTGACCTTTTGAGTAGATGTCTACCCATGATGGTAAGTCTGAGGATTGGACTTATTCAGAGGAGAATTGAAATCTAGGTTCTACTATTTCCTACTTGTATGATCTTGGTTATTTCATTTAAACTCCTGGGGCTTCACTTTCCTCATCTTTAATAGGTTTGGACCAAATGGTGCATGAAATCCCTTTTAACTCCAAATCTACAGATTTTATGATTCCAAGTTATGCAAAAATGATGCAATCTTCTTGTTTCATGGTATTTTTTCTTCTCATTTCCCCCCAAAGGGAATTAAGACACAGAGGGATTATATGAATTAAGGAAGGTCAAAGATATAGCCAACAAGGCAAGAACTAATAACAGGGTCTCCAGATTCTGATGTTCTTTCTCCAGATGCTGCCTAACATGGTTTGTTCCTGCTAACAGTTCTGTCCATTCACTGCTGTCTTTTCTCTGTCCAGCCTGGATGTTTAGCATTGGTGAATGCCTCTCATTTTTATCTTTTCTCATTCATTGGGTTTTCCTTCCTCAAACTGCAGCTTATATAGTGTCTGATGATCCTGTTTAGGGATACACAATAACAGTAACTGACATTTAGGTAGTGCTTTAAAGTGTGCAAGGATTATTTGCAGATCCTTTATCTGGTGAGGATGAGGTTGGCAACTAGTATCTTTGCAATATGGTAGAGCCCAAAGAGTCTCACCTTGGGAATCAGAGGATCCCCACCTCTGGTCCAAGTTCTGCCATTTACTAGCTATAGATCTCAGTTAAGTCTTTTAAATTTTTATCGCCTCCTAATTCCAATATGGGAGTGGGGTTAAAGAAGTAAAATGCCTTCTATGTCTACCTCATAGGATTGTTATCAGGAAAAAGTGAGATAAATGCCCACAAATTCATTTTATATTTAAAATGATTTTTTTAAAGCTCTCTGTGAAGGTAAGATATTTCAGTTCACCACTTAGAGATATTTGACTTCATCCATATGGGTACTTCCTTCCCTGATCAGATTTTCATGATTTTCATGAGTTTCATGGGAAAAAAACTAAGTCAAGTTAGGTTTCTGCTGATGAGCATCTGAGAATTAAACTTGCTGGATCTTCAGAGGATGCACATAAAAACCGTCCCTGGACAAATTCTTGGAGTCAGGCCAACTTAGTAGGACTTGACCGAATTTGTGCTGCTCTGGTATAACTTTCATGAACCCAAGGTCACCTCTATACCACTATGAAGCATCAGAGAATGACTTCACAGAAGGAGCAATGGTGCTGCTGCCACTGATTTTTTTTAAAGAAATTTATTTATTTTATTCTGAACTTAATAAATGAAAAAAATATTTTCATTCTATATTAGACTAGAAAAAAGATGCTTGTACAATGAAACTACAAATCTATTCTTTACAACTTGTTATTTCTTTTAAATGTATAAATTATATAACTTTTCCCCCTATTTTTCCCTTCCTTGACCCCCTTCCTCACCACACCACCACCCCTCCAACTTGTTCTTTCTGATCTTTATTCTCTTTTTCTTGAAAATCCCAGGGAACTTCCATGACTCTTTGATTAAGATTGGGGTAAACTCAGGATGGGTATGGGAAGCCTGCCAGCTCATTAATGTGGAAGAATAAGTTAGCAGGCCATCAATGCATTCAACACAGAGCCAAACAGCTGTCGGTCCAGAATCAGAAGCACAAATACAAATCATCCACTACCAAAAGATTTTTCCTTAATTTAGGAATAGCTTTCAGCCAGCATTACCTCTGTTTCCTGAGTTCAAGCCAGATCATTGTACTGGAAGTAATTTGTATTAGTCTTATTGGAGTGGGTAGGTTGCCATAGTTACTGTTTGGTTTCTGTGCACCTAAAATTTCAAGTATTTATCAGGAGAAGGTTGCTGTATCTTTTTTCTACTGACTTGGGAACATTAAATTAGAAGGAAAGTGGCTTTTATCTTTTTTTTTTTTTTTTTTGGTTGGGATAGTCAAGTCTCAGAGAGTCACAGGCAATGGGTTACATGATGGCTTGGCCTAGGACTTAAAAAATGGAATTAGTGACTTCCTGCCAGAGGTCATGGATTCCTACATGGTAATGGACTGGAGCAAGAACTGACATCCTCGAGCAGCCCCTAGGGCAACAAATTATTATGGATTTAGAAAATCAGAATAAAAAAAAGGAAAAAAATCAGAATGGAGAAATAGGTTTCCAGTTGGGACCATCTTGCTAAAAAAAAAAGGCTAATTTGGTCATCCTTTTGGCAAGGAGATGGGGGAGGAGATAGAAAGAGATGGGAAAACTACATTGTCAAGGTCAAAGGAAGAGTGGTCAAAAGGAACCATAGCTAGGCTTAAAGATGTGAAACTTGAGTTCAGATCCTACCTTTGAAGTTTACTATATGTGATCATGGACAAATGTTGCTTCTCTTACCTGGGACTCAAGTTTCCTTCCTTGCAAAATTAAGGAGACTGCCCTAGATACCTTTCAATTCCAAGCCCTTCAATCTTTGAGAACTGGGTTGATGACAGAAACAAAGGGCAGGAAAGCTACATTTTTTATGTATAAACTGCTCTTTCTTAGTAGGAATTGTTCAGTTGTGTCAGACTCTTCGTGACCCTATTTGGGATTTTCTTTGCAGAGATACTGGAATAATTTGCCATTTTCCCCCCTCCAACTCATTTTTACAGATGAGGAACCTGAGACAGTTTAAATGACTCACCCAAGGTCACACAGATGATTAGTATCTGAGACCAGATTTCTACTTAGAAAGCTGAGTCTTCCTGACTCCAGGTCAGTACATTATTCATTGCGTTACTTAGCTACCCTTAATGGGTAGACACGAAGGCTTTTCTTTGTTAGTGGGATGACTGTTTTTAGAGTCCACTTTTGCTTGTAATTATCTTTTGTAGACTTGGGGTCAACCCCAGGCCTCTGCTCAGAGAAGGTCCCCACTGATTCTGATGGCTGTGAGTCAGACAGATGTTTGCTTTTGTTTTCCCAGGCCAAAGTAATGTCCCTCTTATTGGAAGCTTGTGGATCAGTTTTTCATTAGCCATCCCCTTGGGCAGCTGCTTGGGTCATGGGTTGGAGTCAGAGCCATAACTTGTAATGTTTGCACTGAAGGCAGAAGTACAAAGGACTCCGGGGACAGGTGGCGTGAAAGATGACCTCACCTAAACTTTATGCTCTCCACCATGGTATCAGCACTAAGGGTCGAGGCAGGGAGAGAGGGAGGCTTGCCCTACATCAGGGAGAAACATTTCAAAAATGTTTACCAATTCTTTTGTTGTATATATTATGCAGAAAGACTAGGATACTTTTAGATCCCTCCAAATTTGGGGCAAAGTCTCAGTGACCCAATCCTTAGTGTAGTTTTGATCAGAGTTCTCTGTCATGTTTCTGATTTCTTACTTTTAGACTTGGGGTCAGATGGGATCTAAACGAACCTGAATGGAAGGGGCTGGTTGTGGAGCCTAGCTGGAAGGTGCAGAAGAGAAGTTTTACAAGATGAACCCTTAAAATTTCTTTGTTCTTTCATTAGGTCCTCCCCTCCAGTTGGAGAGCATCCCTCTCTAAACACAGAGTAGCATATGTGGTACTTGATGGAGCTCTTTGGAGTGAAGGCCACATGTATCTTAATATGGTCAAAGGACTTTCTGGTTATATTTTGAAATATTGAACTGAGCTTTTACATGGAGAAGGAAGGATGCAATAAGGCTCAGAGCAGGCAACCTGCATCTGGTCGGTGGGAGTGTCATTAGGAGCTGTTGACTGGGGAAAAGACCCTGGGGTGGGTGGGAAGCAGATCATGGCTGGTGAATCTTGCCATTAACTAAGGTTTGAGAAAGATGATTTCTGTCTCTTAACTCAGAGCTTCCTGTGCCCACCCACTCTATTTGCTTTTTCCTTCCATGTCATTGTTGATGACATCCAGAATACTTTGCTTCTGGGCTTAATCTCTGCCTTGTAGCCAAGGGTCCCATTTGTATATTATCTGATGTACTAAAAATCCAATTCTGGGAAATGATCCCTGTCCTTTTAGGGGAAGCTGACCCTTCTTTCACATCCATAGAAAATAATGGCGTAAGAACTAGGCCTTTCTAGCCCATGTAACTTTAGGTGCTAGTGGGGCAAAAAAGGGAAGGTTGTTGAATCGACTGAAGCAAAATCCATCTGGTTTGAAGGGAAGAAGACCAAATGTCACTTGTTTTTATTTTTTTCTTCTCTATAGGATGCCTTTATTTCCCAGTTATCAATCTTATTTTCACTATGCGTTTGGATCCAAAATCCAACATGATGTTGAAAAATCAGAGTTTTGAATAGAGAAGCCAACCCAGGAAATAATAACATCTAACATCTATATAGTCCCTGTCATGCCATATACTCATTTGATCCTCACAACAACTCTGTGAGGTAGGTACTATTATTATGCTCATTTTACAGAAGAGGAAACTGAGGCAAACAATCATTAAATGACTTGCCCAGGGTCACACAATTAATAAGTTTCTGCAATTGGATTTGAACTCATCTTCTTGACTCAAGGTCCAACACCCAGCTACCCTTGAAAAATGACTTTTCTCCACTGGTCTGGAGGGAATACAATTAAATCCAACTGAGTAACCTCTTCTGACTTTGAAGGGAAACCAATGGGGAACCAAGAAGAGATGGTGGTCAGATGCTGATGGCAGGACATCAATGATTTCAACACTTAAAAAATAGAGGGTCTACTGAGTGTCTAAAGTCAGACCAGCCTTGGGGGTCTGGGGGGTGAGAGGATGCTTTCCTTTAGAGGAAATATAACTGAAGGGTTTCCATTGAAATGGAAATATCACAGAGAAAAATGATAGCAATCAATCATCAAGTGTAATACTCTCTCTGTGCTTGCTCTTCCCGATTTGTATTTATAGTTTCATCCCCAGAGGTGAGGTTGCTATCCCAGAGTTAGTACTCTGGATAGTTGCTCCCACTCCTCACTAACTTGCTTTCTAGGTGTCCTTTGGGACTTAAGAGAACATCTCAACCTCGGATCATTTCCCATACCTTCACCTACTGCCTATGTCTGGGATGATTTTTCTTTTGGAAATTCAGTCTGAGCTATGTCACATAATTATTCTTGGCTCTACTGAATGGTTTTGCTTTTAAATTCATATTTATTATCATCTTAAAGCAGAATCTCTCTTTTTTTCTTTCTTGCCGTGCAAATTTATTTGCTTAATATATATATATATATACCACATTCTTTATTGCTACCTTTTGGGTTTTTCATCAACATCATTTCTCAATATTCCACTCCAAACATTCCTTTGTAACAAAGAAAAACAGTTAAAACTGACTGACAGAGCATCCCCGTCTGCTAGCATTTGTGACATTCCTCATCTGTTTACTGAGTAGAGGAATGTGTATTGCATCCTGTTCCACAGAGCCCAGATCATTCTTTGCATCTGCCTTTTAAGTTTGTTTGGAGTTGCATTATTATAGCATACATAGTGTTCTCCAGGTTGTTTTTCTCCCTTTCATCACTTCATATGTCTTCCCTTATTTCTCTGAATCCTTTCTTATGGCACAGTATATTCTTATTATTATAGTCATATAGTACCATCGGTTCAGCCAATGGGTATCCACTTTTTTCCAATTTTTTTGTTATCATAACATATTTTGTTGTGATAGCAAACAAAGGATCTTTTTTTTTTCTATCTTTGCCCTCTTTGGAGGTATATGCTGAAGAGTAGAATCACTGGGTTAAAGGAGATGAAGAGTTCAGTGATTTTTTTCCCTTCATCTTTCAGGTTTTTTAGTTGTTGTTTTTTATTTGCAAGGCAGTGGGGTTAAGTGGCTTGCCCAAGGCCACACAGCTAGGTAATTATTAAATGTCTGAGGCCGGATTTGAACCCAGGTACTCCTGACTCCAGGGCCGGTGCTTTATCCACTGTGCCACCTAGCTGCCCCAAATTGTTTTCTAAAGTGATTGTATTAAGGTACAGCTCCACCAACAATGTATTTTTGTATTCAGCTTCCCACAGGTTTTTTCTTTCTTCAGGGATCCAGGATATCACCAGTAAATGAGTTGATGATATTCTAAAGGGTGGAGGAATCATATCCTCGCCTTTTAAGGGAAAGTACTGGCATATCTTATTGCCTCTGAACAATGCAGATGTGAACATCCACCACACAATGCAAGAATATGGGACAGAGTATCTGTTCTAAATTATCTTTTTCCCTAACCAGAGCCCAGGAGAGAGACTCTGAAACTCTAACTTGCAAATTATATACATACATAGATTATTCGGTCTTATGTTGACTACATTTCCTAAAAGGAATTGGGTCCAAATAACATTTTAATGGAATTCAGTCTCTTGACCTAACACTGACTTGGACCCCCCACTCCCTTCTTGCTCCTTCCAACCTTAAATATATAAGGAGGAGTAATAAAAAAAAATAAAAAAAAATGATCCATGTGGATTTATAAGGTTGAACCACTTCCCCATTCCATAAAGTCCAAAAGACTGTATAGGAAACAGCTGCGGTGTTTACTACAGGGCTTACTAAACCCTCATTACTGATTCTACTTTATTATGAAGGTTATTCAGCTCAAAATGGAGTTGTTAAGACCACAATTTACTTCCTTTCTCTGGCTCTGGGTTCTTTGAAGAATACTTGGATGAAAACTGCAACAAATAGTGTGTTATATTGCTGTAGGCATTCTGCCAATGTCTTCAGTCATCAACCAAAGGCTGAAAGATAGTCCTTGGTGATTGAATTTATTTTATGAGATAAGTTTAAATTGGGGTTATATCCTCTCCTCCAGAACACACAAGCGTCCTGGGTTGGCAACAAACCCCACAGGTATCAATGAGCCTTTAGATCCCTAAGTTTGGTGGCCAGATCTATGCCAGAATCATCATAGGATGTTTGTGGTTGTCCCATTCTGAAGGTTTATCTGTAGACTATCTGATATGATTAAAAGTTTTCTGGATAGCTTTCATTTTCCCATCATATTCTTCCTTCTCTGCTTCTATGCTTCCTTCTATGCTTCTCCAGCCTTCCCATGTAACAAAGAAAAAAAAATTAAGCAAAACCAACCAATTCATTGATTGTATATGATAGCAAATACCACATTCCACATACCCATATTCCCTTATCTCCAAAGGAAAGAAGTGATTTACATTTACTCAACTCTTCTTGAGGGTCAAGATGGATCATTATAATGATATGGTATTCAGTTTCATCTATCTTTCTTTACATTCATTTATTTTTTGCTTCATTTTCTTTTCATTCATTTTTTCTCATTTATTTTTTATTTTCATTTTCTTTTCATTTTTAGTCTTCACTTTTCATTTCTTTTTCTTTTCATTTATTCTCTTGCAGTCATTATGTACATTTTTTCTGGTTTTACTACTTAATATCAGTTATAAAAGCTTTCCTATGTGTCGCTGAATTTCCCATACTCATAATTTCTTTCTCTATAATAACTTATTGTCCTTCCCATAATGACAGACAGTGGGACTCTTTCCTCCCAGCCCCCGCCCCCCCATAGGCTCTAGTAAAGGCTGCAGAATATTGTACAGATTTGACTAGGAGTCAAGGAGGTAAATGACCAAAAACCACATTTCTGACTTTATTTACTATGTGATCATGGACAAATCACTACCTGAAGCCCAGTTGCCTTATCTGTAGAATGATGATTATAGTATCTCATGGAGTCATTGTTAAGATTCAATTACAAAAAAATTTGCAAATTTTAAATTGTTCTATGAATGTCATTGATGATGATTATTATTGAGCAGCCAATAATACCAAAAGGCAATGCTGAAATTCATGATGGACATGAGTAGACTATATAATGCATTACTCATTAAGCATTATATGAGAGGACCAGTGTAAAGAATGTAAAGCATATATTGAAAAGTTCAACCAGGCAACTAATCAGAATGATGGATAACCAATAGTAAACCTGTGTGCTCCAGTGGTACACACAAAAAGTACAAAAATAAAATAAAATGAGAACCCCAATTTATTGGGTGGAACTTCTCTGGAGGATTTACCGGACAATATTGGCCTAAATTCACATGGGATAGAAGAGTATAGATGGTTGTGAACTTATAATTGGAGGAAATACCCACAGGGCAACATCATAGATTTGTCTATCAAAGTATTTTTATTATAATTGATGAAATGTGGACACTTCTCTCCCTCTGTCAGAAGTGGTTCAGTCAATTCTAACCAGCACACGTGAAGATGTATCTGGGGACAAGAAGGACAAGAGGCAGGTTCAGCCATGGGAATGCCTACATGGCTGCAACGCTTTCTGAGTCCTAGGGGTAATCCTGATGGGATGAATTTTTATTGTTGTTATTTTTTTTTCAGTGATGTCTCACTCTTTGTGATCCCATTGGGTTTTGTTTTTTTGCAAAAATACTGGAGAGGTGGGGCAGCTAGGTGGCATAGTGGATAAAGCACTGGCCTTGGAGTCAGGAGTACCTGGGTTCAAATCTGGTCTCAGACACTTAATAATTACCTAGCTGTGTAGCCCTGGGCAAGCCACTTAACCCCATTTGCCTTGCAAAAACCTAAAAAAAAAAATACTGGAGAGGTTTGTCATTTCTTCCTCCAGCTCCAACCAACCAACCAATAGATGAGGATATAGTCCCACAGAAATGAAGAAATGAAGAATGGCCCAAGGTCACACAAATAGTCAATAAATGAGGTCCTGTGACTCCCAATTTGGCATTTTCCCACTATAACAGATCCCTCCTCCAATCATTTCTACATTAATAGCACCAGATTATTCTTCATACCTGTGCCTCCAATATCTTTTCCAGAAGGAGAAAGGCCTTTCTTTTGGTTGTAATAACCCCATCAGACTCTTCCATTCAGTCTTGACCTTCACTCTCATCTGTTCATCCTTAGTTCCATTCATATTTACTTCCTCATTCCTTCTGAAATACAATCTTCCTGCTCCCAAAGACATACCTTTTTATCAAGTGCTGCTTCCTGATAGCTATCCCTGAGCTTGACTGTTTCACTTTTTTCCTTCAAGGACCTCTTAAAACTTCTCTACAAAGTCTTTCCTAAGTCTGTGTTTTTGGTCACTTCCTTTCACTCTGGTCTTACCTTCCAACAAGGGCTCAATGAATGGCACTTTACATAATATATTCATCTGTTATTGATTTGTCATATGTGGCGACTTTTCCAGACTTTGGTGCCTTTTAGTCTGTGTCTGGCTTGTTTTAGCTGGTAGATTTTTACAGGGAGACATAGTACTACAGTGGTCAGAGTAGAGGACTTGAAGTCTAAGAACCTGATTTTGACAGCTTGGACAGATATTATTTGTTTGATCATAGGTTAGTCATTTCAAGTATTAGGATGTAAGTTTCTTAATCTATAAATTGAACTATGAAATGATAGACCTATACAAGTCTTTAAATAATCTTCAAGGTTCCTTCCAGCAATAATTCCATTATGCTTCTATCTACCAGACCTCTGATTTCATTGGTGTAAGGAGATCCCAGTAAGGAAACTTCCTTTACCAATACATATTGTACTCTCCCCTGGGTCTCCACAATCTTGGAGAGTTTCCTGGGGGCACTAAGAAGTTAAGTGACTTGCTCAGGGTCAGAAGGAACTTGAACCCTGGTCTTTTTGACTTAGAGGCTATCACTCTATTCACTATACTATCCTATTTTTCATAATGTTCATTAAATTATTTAATTTACTAGAAAATCATGCTATTACACATTTGAAAAAAATAGATGCTCAGAGTTAAAAGAGTTCTTAGAGAGAAACTGGTTCTATGCTCTCATGTTAAAGATGAGGAATTAGAAAAGCAAAATGATTTGCCCTTGGACAACCATGGACCCAGGTCTTAATTCAATTTAATAAAGAAATAGTAAACACTTGCTATGTATTGTGCAAGGAGAAGAGATACTAGAAACAAAAATTAAAAGAGTTTATATTCTATGGGGAGGGAGGCAAGGAAAAAGGTTAGGACCAAGGGCACTTATAAATGAATATAAATGCAAATTAATTTCAGGATGAAGAGAATTCTAATACCTGGGGGTCTCAGGAAGGTTCTTATTGAGAAATGACCCCTGAATTGTGCCTTGTAGGAAGTTAGGGTACCTATGGAACAGAGGTGAGGAAGGAGAGCCTTCAAGTCAGAGAGAACTTTTAAAAAGAGAGATATAAACAAACAAACAAACCCATGAAGACAAGGGATTGTATGTTGTGTATGAGGATTGGGTAGCAAAGTAGTCTGACTGGGATAAAAGGTTTGTGAAGAGAGATATAAAGAAATAACAATGGAAAAGTAAATGGAAGCCAGGTTGAATAAGACTTTAAGTGTCTGATTGGAAATTTTATTTCCTGATTCCCAGGAGAATGTTCCACATTAAATTGACAAAAAACTAAATTACCTGACACAAATCTGGCAATTTATAAATGTACTTTTTTTTCTTATTAAGAAAGTGGCACATCATGAGACAGAGCCCAAATGGTAGAGAAAAGATTGTGACTTCCTCAAATTCCCCTCCAAACAACTTTAAATAATGCCTCAAAACAAATTCCAGAATGGCAGAACCCTCAAAAGGATAGGCTAAAAGAGTTTTCCAAATCAAGGCAACTTAAAAAGTCAGCAGGAAAGCTGTTTCATTGGGGTGAGAGCTGAGCACAGTCAGCACAGAATATATCAGTGTAGACTGGGACCCAACAAACTAGCAGCAGATCTGGGGGGGGTGTGATTGAATCAGTGGTGGCTTTCAGAGTTCTCAGTCCACAGATGGTAAAGGGGTCAGATAACTAGTCAGAAGTAGATTACAGGGGTCCTTTCGTTGGCCCTGGATGTAGGACTTTGTTGCATTTTTCATACATGGATCCAGGTCACAGTCCCAGGATGTAGGGGAGCACTAGCACACTAGAATTTGTGGCTGTGGGAAAGTGAGGACCCTGTTCATTGTTCCAGGACTGAAAAGAGTGCTTATGGTCACTTAAAGTCCAGAGTGCAGGCCAGGAGTATAGTAAGCACACCACTTCTTAGATCATATCACCATGGAAGAACTGAAAGATTCCCAAAACGAGCTCTGAAAATTCAAAAAACCTGAAGCTTGGGACAGTGCTTCCTCTCCCCAGAAGCAGAGACCCATTTTAGTATAGAGTGAAAGGTCAAAAAAAAATAGGCTAGAAAAATGAACAAGCAACAAAAATAGATCCTCTCTATAGAAAGTTACTATGGTGATTAGGAAAATGATATCACAAACTCAGAAGAAGTCGGCAAAGTAAAAACTGCTACATCTAAACCTCAAAAAAAATGTGAATTTGTCTCAGGTCCAAAAAGAATACCTGAAAGAACTCAAAAAGGATTTTAAAAATCAAATAAGAGAGGAGGGAAAAATTGGGGAGAAAATGAGAAAATCATGAAAAAAGAGTCAACAGCTTGGTAAAGAAAGGAGGCATAAAAATATTGAAGAAAACCAAATAGGTCAAATGCAAAAGGAGCACAAAAATCCAATGAAATGAACACCTTCAGAATTAGCTGCTTTGGCAGCACATATATGTAAATTAGAATGATACAGAGAAGATTGGCATGGCCTTTGTGCAAGAATGACAAACAAATTAAGGAAGCATTCCATTTTATTTTTAATTGTGCTCCCCCTCCCATTTTATAGGTAAAGAAACTGAGCCAAGATATTGTAGTGGTTTGCCTAATATCATATAATTATTGAGTTGAAGAGTCAGGAATGCTGGTCTTGGTGAATTCAGTGCTCTTTCCACAGCTGCTGTAGAAAACTGTGGCTTTTATATTTAATGGTGTTATCCTCATATCCTTTAATGTTAATTTTTAATTAATAATTATTTTTATTGTACAGATCAAGTGAAATAATATTTGTAAAACATCAGACACACAATGGATAAATGATTGTTTTCTTCCTTTTCAGAACCTCCATGTTAAGGGGAAAAGAAGCAAAATTGGTCAAATAGAAAAAAAGATAGATAAAAATTCACTGAAGAACTCCTTAAAAAGTAGAATTGGTCAAATGAAAAAGAAGACACACAAGCTCACTGAAGAAAATAGTTCCTTAAACATTAGAATTGGGCAAATGGAAGTTAATGACTCCATGAGACAATTTTAAAAAATCAAAAGAATGAAGAAAGTCCACGTTGAATTATCTTTTGTCATATTGACTAATCTTGCTAGATGTAATGAATCCATATTTGTGAAAATTCTATTGTAAATGCTCTCCTATACTGGGCTCTGAAATTATAATTATAGGGGCAGTAGGTGGTGGAGTAGATAGATCACTGGCCCTGGAGTCAGGAGGATCTGAGTTCAAATTCAGCCTCAGACACTTAGTAATTGCCTAGCCATGTGACCTTGGGCAAGTCACTCTTAACCCATTGCCTTAAATAAATAAAAAAATAAAAAAATTATAATTATGGCAATCGATACTTGAATGTATTGACTCTGATGACTTTGTTGTTGTTTTAAGCTGTGTAATTATAGTTGTTTCAACAAGCTCTTCACCATGAATTATGAGTCCAATCCAATGTCAACCTCTAAGATAAACATTTGAGGATAATGAAAGCATAGACTATAAGCAACAAAGGATACAGGATCATAAGATCAAAAATTAAGAGTCAGAAAGAACCTTGGAGTTTTTTTGGTGCAATGCATTCATACTACATATGAGAAAAATTGAGTTCCAGAGAACTTAAATGACTTGTCAAAAGGTCATAGAAATATTAAGTGGCATAGGTAGTCCTGGAACAACTTAGGTCTTTGATTCCATGGTAAAAAAAATCAAGTTTAGGGTAGACATACAGTTCCGTAACAGAGTCAACATTCCGTGATCTGTTTTCTTTATGCACTAGAAAATGAAGTTGTGCTCTGGAAAGACTGACTAACTATCATCATTCTGACCTACAGCAATTTTTTTAAAAAATCAAAATTAATGGTGCTCCCTCTAACTAGGTAGCCATTTAAATTTGATGAAAAATACTTCCTCTGAAGTTTTGAGTCATAATGTCCTCATTTTAGAGACAGTTCATAAATTTAGAAATGTAAAAGACCTAAGAGGCCATCTAGGTCTTAACTTGTTGTTGAAGAGTCAGGAATGCTGGTCTTGGTGAATTCAGTGCTCTTTCCACAGCTGCTGTAGAAAACTGTGGCTTTTATATTTAATGGTGTTATCCTCATATCCTTTAATATGAATTTTTAATTAATAATTAATTATTTTTATTGTTGCTGAAACAACTATAATTACACAGCTTAAAACAACAACAAAGGTAAAGAAACTGAGCCAAGATGTTGAAGTGGTTTGCCTAAGATCATATAGTTATTGAGTTTAAGAGTCAGGAATGCTGGTCTTGGTGAATTCAGTGCTCTTTCCACAGCTGCTGTAGAAAACTGTGGCTTTTATATTTATTTTCTCATATGTTACTTACTAATATGTCCTTCTGTTGCTCAGCAGCTCTGTCCTCTTTTTTTCTCTTCTTTTCAGAACGTAAGTAGTAATAGGAAGTAAACCTTTAGTGCTAGCATCAATTATTTCAGGTGCATTGGAGGAAGGAACAATACTTTATCAATGTGAGGAACTTATAGCAATGCAGAATTGCTCAAAGCTCACAGAAATTGAATGACTCGCTCAGGGTCACATAACTAGTAAGTTTAGAGGTAGCAATCAAACCCAGTCTTTCTGACCCTAAGGCCAACACTATATTCATTTTTCTACATTGTCTCTCATGCTACAGTCAGTGATTAGTATCATATTAATAATATGTGCTAGTATCTAGTATTTGCTAGTATTTGCATTCTTCTGTATATTTTTCTTTCTATACCATTTTATTGGATCCTCCCAGTAAATCCGAGTCAAGGATGGCCAGTTATCATTAGAACCATAAACTTATTTTATTGTTTAATATTTTTTAAGTAACTAGTATTTTAAAAAATTAATCTATCCCTTCTACTCCTCCTTCCCTACAACAAGGGAAACAATAAACAAAAAACAAAACAAATCCAAAAACCATTCCCTTAAAATACATATTTACATAATTCAACAAAACACATTTCTAAATTAGCCATATCCAGAAATGTATGTCTCTTTCTAGTTTAAGTTCATCATCTCTCTATCAGGAGGTTAATGTTGTAATTAATGTTCATTCCTGATTTTTGGCTTATTATTATGGTGATCAGAGTACCGAAGTCTTTTTTTTTAAGGCTTTTTTTTTTGCAAGGCAATGGGGTGAAGTGGCTTGCCCAAAGCCACACGGCTAGGTAATTATTAAGTGTCTGAGGCTGCATTTGAACTCGGGTCCTCCTGACTCCAGGGCTGGTGCTTTATCCAATACACCATCTAGCCACCCCCCCCAAAGTCTTTTAAAGCAGTTTTTTCTCTATAGGGTTATTACTTTATAATTTTTCTAGTTCTGCTTACTTTTATCTGCATCAATTCATCTTTCCAGTTTTCTCTGAAATTATTTATTTCATCATTTCTTTATGGCACAATGATATTCCTTTAAATTCATATATCATAGTTTGTTAGCTATTCCCCAATGATAGACCAGATCCTTAGTTTCCAATTTCTAGCTGTAATGAGCTGCTATAAATATTTTTGAGTATATAGATTTTTTTTCATTCTAGTAGCAGTTGTCTGGGCCAGAGGGTGTTCACAGTTTCTGGGTATAGTTCTAAAATGTTTTCGAGGTTAGCTGAACCAATTGACAGCTCCATCAACGGTGAGTGAACTAGTGAATATGTTTCCCCTCAGATGTTACAGCATTTATCATTTTCTTTTTCTTTTATCTTATTCTGATAGTTGTGAGGTGGAAACCCAGAGTTGTTATAATGTTCAGTTATTGGTGATTTAGAGCATTTTTTCATATAATTTTTGATAGGCTGGATTTCTTCCTTTGAAAACTGTATGTCTTTATCCTTTGACTATCCATTAGTAAGGAAATGGTTCTTGGTCTTATAAGTGGAATCAATTCCTTACGTATCTTGGGAATGAACCCTTTATCAGAGAAACATGTTACAAAGATATTTTCCTCAGCTCCCTCTTTCTCTTCTAATTTTTACTATATAGATTTGTTTGTGTAAGAACTTAAAATTTTCAGTGATCAAAATTGTCCATTTTGTCTTGTGTGATCCTCTCTGTAGTTTGTTTAATCATGAACTCTTTTCTAATCCATAAACCCCAAAGGTAATTTCTATCTCTAATTTATTTATGGTATCATTTTTGATATCAAGGTTCTGGATCCATTTGGAGTTTATCTGGGTGTTTGGTGTGAACTGATGTCCTAAATCTAATTTCTGTCAGACTGCTGTCCACTTTTCCCCAGAAATTTTTATCAAATAAGAGTTCTTTCCCTACTAATTGCGGCCTATGGTTTTATCAAACACTATGCTACTGTATTTCTTTACATTTGTGTCTGTTTCACTAATCTGTTTAGCTAATCAAACTCTCTCTTCTTTAAAATTTTTATTTATTTAAGGCAATGAGGTTAAGAGTAACTTGCCCAACATCACACAGCTAGGCAATTATTGTGTTTGAGGCTGGATTTGAACTCAGGTTCTCCTGACTCCAGGGCTGGGTGCTCTATCCACTACACACCTAGCTGCCCCTTGATAAAATTCTCTTAAAAAAAACATAAAAAACTCAAAATCATTTTATTGATTAGTACTTCATAATATAATTATGACACCTGGTATTGACAAAACCCCTTCCTTTCCATTTCCCCCCCCCACCATCATCACCTTTGAAATTCTTGTTTTTCCATGTAAAATTCTTTAGTTTTTCCATGTAAATTTTATCTTTATTTTTTTCTAGCTCTATAAAATATTTTGTTGGGAGTTTGATTGGTATGGCATCTGAGTAAATTAATTTAGGCAATAGTATCATTTTTGCTATTTTGGCTTGACCTATGCATGAACCATTAGTGACTCCCTGATGATTTATTCCTGTCTTTATTTCTGAAATGTGTTTTATGTTTAGATTCATATAGATCCTGGAGAATTACAAACTTTAGAGACACAAAGTCTCAATGGTTCATTCTAACCCTAAAATAGGTATAGGGATCAAAGAATCAGGGATAACAGAGTCAGAGATAGTTTCCTCTTTTGAGCTTTTCCTTTATACATATGAAATCAGGCAAAACATATTTCCTCATTAGTCATGTTCAAGGTGGGGGAGAGAAGCACTGAAAATAAAGAGAGGAAAAAATTATGCTTTAATCACCACTCTGAGTTCATCAGTTCTCTATCTGAAGGGGGGATAGTTTACTTGTTTTTTTTTAAAGAACTCTCTCTACCAAAGTGGATTGCAATGTACAATCTCAGAAAATTACCCGGGGGCCCTGGGAAGTTAAGTGACTTGCCCAGGTCATGTTGCCAGTATATATTTGAAACTAGGTCATCCTCATTCCGAGGCTAGCTCTTACTATATTCTACTGCCTGTCATAAAGGAGGCACTTAATTAAATTTTGCTGAATCAAACAATGAAAGAAAGAGTGAATGAAAAAAATATTTTTCTAGTTACATGGAAAAATAATTTTTAATGTTTGTTTTTTAAAATTTTGAGTGCCAAATTCTCTCCCTTCTTCCCCTTCTTCACTGAGAAGGTAAGCAGTTTGGTATAGGTTATGCACATGCAGTCATGCCAAACATATTTCCATAATGTCACTACTTAACTTCTTCCATCAGCAGCCAGAACAGGGACTTAACTTTTTTCACTCATGGTTCAGTGAATATATCTTATAGACATTGCACATTAATACCCTTTTTCTCCCTTTTGGGATTTTGGAAGTCTGAACATGAAGCCTAGTGATCTCCTCTCAAAATAATGTTTTTAAATGCATAAAATAAAACACAGAGACTAGAAAGGAAACCAATTATATGAAAATACAGTTATCCAAATTTTATTTAATTTTATTTTTTAAAAACAAAGATTTTATTTATGTTGAATTTTATAATTTTCCCCTTAATCTTGCTTCCCTCCCCCCAGACCCCACAGAGGGCAATCTTCTGGTCTTTACATTGTTTCCATGGCATACATTGATCTAAGTTGAATGTGATGAGAGAGAAATCATATCCTTAAGGAAGAAAAATAAAGCATAAGAGACAGCAAAATTACATAATAAGATAACAATTAAAAAAATTAAAGGTAATAGTCTCCAGATTTTATTTTTAAAGATCACAGACTGCAGAGTCTATGTTTTTCTGTTGCTTGAAGGTTAGAATATGATAAGACTATGTGTCTAGTTGGAGAGAAATGTGCTATTCTGGGGGGTAGTGAGTTCCCTGTCACTGGAGGTATTCCAGCTTAGTCTAGATGATCCTTTGGCAGAGATGTGATGAAAGACATTCATTTTTTTTTTTTTTTTTTGCAAGGCAATGGGGTTAAGTGGCTTGCCCAAGGCCACACAGCTAGGTAATTATTAAGTGTCTAAGGCTGGATTTGAACTCAGGCACTCCTGACTTCAGGGCTAGTGCTCTATCCACTGGGCAACCTAGCTGCCGCTACATTCATTTTTTCAGGTAGAAATTAGTCTAGCTGATATCTGAGTTTTCTTATAACTCCAAGATTCTTTGAAATATCTTCTCCCCACTCCCAAAGAAAAGGCAGAGAAGGAGCTGAATTTTCTCATAGGAAATTGAATATGTCCGGCTGGGAGCCATCCCAAGGATGTCAGGATTATAGACTTAGAGATAGAGGCTTTCATCTCACAGATAAGGGAGACTAAAAGAGATTATATGATTTGCCTAGGCTCACACCACCAATAAATATTAGAGGTGGGATTTGAATCCAGGTCTTCTGATTCTATAACCAATAATCTTTCCAGAGCTGGAGATCCTAGATTGAACAAATGACAGCTTTTCCTTGCCTTGGGACCCAAGGAAGATGGTGCATTCTTTATCCTGCCTACTAGACTCCCAACCTCATCTCTCTCAATGATCACAAAAGACATTGATCAGTGAATCAGGGGTTTGCATCAAAGGGGACGGAAAAAAGGTCAAAGGGGAGATATCATGAGAGAGTCACATGCAGCCCAAGAGGATGTGGGAATGATAAGGGGGAGGCAGACTTAGTTGCCAGGCAGCCAGTCCAGCCCACATTGCCTTGTTGACAAAGGATGAGGGGGTGGAGGGGCTGTGGATATAATAATAACTGATGTTTATTTGTACAATTCCTTAGCAATTACACAGCACCTTAATTCACACTGCTGTAAGACTATTGAAGTAGATAGTATTAGAATTGTCATTCCCATTTTACAGATTATGAAACTGAGACTCACTTCTGCTCAAGTTCATATAGCTAGCAAATGATATCTTTCTTACTCCACAGTCCCAAGGTTCTTTCTATTATACTTCAGGATTTGCCTGAGGCCCTGGGAGTTTTCTTTGTTTGTTTTGTAGCACTATTAGTGAAACCATTTCTTCCTCATCCTAGGAATGTAGTTTTAGAGGTGGAAGAGATCTCAATGCCCACCTGATCCCGTTTCCTCATTTTATGCTTCAGAAAATAAATTTGAAGTGACTTGCCCAAGGTCACACAGCATTGAAGTGACAGTGAGGATTTGAACCCAGGATTTCTGACTCCAGACTCTTAGTTTTCATTCTCTTATCCTCTCTTCCTCCTCCCAGTCCACCTGTTTTAACCTTTTAATCACTCATACTGTTCAAGTCACCTGGCTGCTGAAGGATCTCTGGGGCCTACAAGTGGGGGAGTCTATGTAATCACCCCAACTTATAGTTTTCCAAGTCTAGCTCTATCTTTACTACTGCCTTTTTCACATCTCTGTGACACATTGGCTTAACCTGGAGGCATCCCAGAAACAGTTGCTGAGGATTGATTTTTCAATGGGAATCTATGTTTAAAATAGGAGTGGTCAACTCTTGATTATATCTGCTGCCAAGGACACTGTTTGTGTTTGTTGGTGTGAGATAATTCTTGCTGGCCTTAGGGTCAGAAGACCGAGGTTCAAATGCCAGCTGTGCCACTTGGAGAAAATGGGTGATCTGTGAGTACCCAACACTACTTCTGGTTGGCCATATAGGCTCTGGCTCAGTACTTGTGCTCTGACACAAGGAAACAGTTCTCTTGAACACCAAGCTGGGAAGAGAGGCAGTTGAGTGCAGCAGCAGCAGACAGATAATGAACCTGGAGTCTGGAAGACCTGCGGTACGGACCCTTACTAGTTGTGTGACGCTGGGCAAGCCATTTCCTCTCTTTTTTTTTCATCTGTCACATGAAAATAATAATAGCACCAATCTCCCAGGGTTGTCATGAGGATCAAATGAGATAATATTTGTAAAGTATGCTTTTTTTTTTTTTTAGGATTTTGCAAGGCAGATGGGGTTAAGTGGCTTGCCCAAGGCCACACAGCTAGGTAATTAGTAAGTGTTTGAACCCAGGTCCTCCTGACTCCAGGGCCCGCGCTTTATCCACTGCGCCACCTAGCCACCCCTGGAAAGTATGCTTAACAGTGTCTGGCACACAAAATGGTAGTTATCATTATTGTTGATGTTATTGTTGCTTTTAATTATTAAGAGCAGCCCAATGACTAGACTTGAAAATGAGAGACAACTTCCCTTGCCTCTTCTTCCTTTCTCTAGAAGATGTGCCATGGAACTCTCCCTCTGAGAATTTTGGGATTTGCTTGGGATTCTCATCTTTTGAGGCAGGAGGAGAGAACACCTCCTTGGATTCTTTTTTTTTTTTTTTTTTAAGGATTTTGCAAGGCAGATGGGGTTAAGTGGCTTGCCCAAGGCCACACAGCTAGGTAATTATTAAGTGTCTGAGACAGGATTTGAACCTAGGTACTCCTGACTCCAGGGCCAGTGCTTTATCCACTACGCCACCTAGAGGCCCCTAGAACAACTCCTTTGGGTGGTAGCAATGTCATTGTGTTCAGGAACTGTCTAGGTGAGCCCGAGTCTTGGGGCCCTTACTTATCTTTTCTGCTTGTGCTTCTTTCTTTGACAGAAAAATAATCCTGACCTGGATTTTTCTAGCCTTGGAGGCAACATTCTGAATCTGAAAGACCGGTTCCTCTATGCCTTGTTCTGAATTGATTGGCAGCAGGAGTTAGTCCAGGACCTTGTCTTTTTAAAAAAAAATTGTTTATGGCAATGGGGTTAAGTGACTTACCCAAGGTCACATAGTTAGGCAATTATTAATTGTCTGAGGTCCTCCTGATTCCAGGACCCATGCTCTATCCACTGCTCCCACCTAGTTGCCCCTCTGAAGATATATATTTTGAAGGAATTGTTTGGATGGTACAGAGTCAAGGTGAAGGTGAAATACCTTGCCATCATCTCATTAAGTGCTCTATGTTTTAATGTTCTAAGTATCAATTTTTAGGAGATTATGGGTTATGGTATCATGCTTTAACTTTTTGTGAATGCATCTTTATGAGTTTTATGAGCATTTCTGCTGTGTATAGGAAATGAATAACTGTCCCATACCTGATATGATGATGATGATGATGATGATGGTATTCTTGAAGAAGACCGTGACATCAGGGAGGTGATACCATGACAAGCACGTGAATTGGATTGGAGTGAGGGGAGCTGTGCTAAGTCATTGTTCTCACTTTCTCCTCCAGAGCCATCTGGCTCTAGTGGCCAGATATGAATTAGGATGACTAGAGATGACCCTGGATATGAGGTAATCACAGTTAAGTGATTTGCCCAAGGTCACACAACTAAACTAGTAGGTGTCAAGTTTCTGAGGTCAGATTCGAACTCCTATCCTCCTGACTCCAAGACCAGTGCTCTGGGTGGCATCAAATACCCTTCTATTCCCTAAACAGTAGCTACACTTATGCATTATTTGAGGATTGAGGTGAGGTGGTGAATTATATAAAGAGCCAGGGATAATGTTAAAAAAAATCTGATGCCCCTCTTTAGAAGAGAGGATCTTTCAGAATTGAATAATAATGGTTAACAATTATACAGTTTTATGTTTTTATGTTTACAAAGCTTACATGTCTTATTTGATCCTCACAATGACCCATTGAGATAGGTGGCATTTTTATTCCCATTTTACAGATGGAAAAAAAAACTGAGCTTGAGAGAATTTGTGACATTATCTGAAGGAAGATTAAAATTCAACTCTTCTGGGTCCCAAACTCTATCTTCTGCTTTGTTCAGACAAATGGAGACCTTACTGTCATTTGTTAGGCTCTCCCTGCTTCTGAGAGATGTGCCAGTCTGTCCAAGTCAACTGCTTCCTCCATGATATTAATTAGTTGCCTAATGGCCCTCAATTCGTTCATGAGTCCAGAGCTAGAGTATCCTTAATGGGAAAGCATAAGCACCCCAATGCCCCATATCAGGAGTTGTAGGGTCTTGTGAAAGTCTTTTATACTCTTTATGAATCTGTTTCTTCAATTGTAACATGGGCCTAAGACTCCTGTGGGTCCGACACTAACTGGGTGACCCTGGACAAGTTACTT
Source organism: Macrotis lagotis (assembly GCF_037893015.1). Taxonomy (NCBI): domain Eukaryota; kingdom Metazoa; phylum Chordata; class Mammalia; order Peramelemorphia; family Peramelidae; genus Macrotis; species Macrotis lagotis. The sequence continues at coordinate 143,988,276 of NC_133665.1, forward strand.
AACCACTCCCAGCCTCAGTTTACTCACCTGTATAATGAGGAAATGGGTTTCAATGACCTCAAAGGTCCTTTCTAGCTCTAAATCCATGATCTTATAGTGGGGGAGAGGGGTGAGATTTGATCAAGGGTGAGAGAATAACTAAGTTTATATAGTATTTTCTTTCAGATTTATTTGGAATCTCTCAAGAATTCTGGGAGGTGCAGAGCACTTATTCTTATCCACTTCTTATAAATGGGGAAATTGGAGCCCAGAAAGGGCCAACTCACCTAATGTCACACAGCTGGGTTGAATCAGAGGCAAGATAGGAACCCAGGGCTTTCAGCCTCTAACTCCTCTGCCCAAAGGGAGGATAGGCTGGTGCCAATCCACTGTTGGCTCGGGTCCCCATCCTTCAGATCTCTTGAGCATAAAGACTTTAAAGGCAGTTTTCCCGAGAAAATGTCAATGGCTTCACTTGGGGTACCTGCTTGTCTCCCTCCCCGCCTCCGCCCCTTTTGTGGGGTTTTTCTCCTTTTAGGTTGCAGTGAGTTATGATATCCTGTAGGCTACAATGTGTCAGTTGTTATAAAATCTAGGAGGTGGAGTCTGCTCGGTGACGCGTCGCTGGTGGTGCTGGGGAGAGCGAGCCAGAGGGAGAGGGAGAGAGAGAGAGAGAGGGGAGAGGGAGAGAGGGAGAGAGAGAGAGAGAGAGAGAGGGAGAGGGAGAGAGGGAGAGAGAGAGAGAGAGTGTCAGCGAGAGAGAGCGAGAGCCAGCGAGAGAGAGCGAGAACCAGAGAGAGAGAGAGAGAGAGAGAGAGAGAGAGAGAGTCAGCCCTGCAGTGCAAGCAGCCAGTTGCCAGCCCTCCCGGCTCCTTGGAGCCTATGCATTTCAGAAGGAAAACTTGCCCTTCTCTCTGATCGTCTCCAGAAATCCGAGCATCGGAAGGAGGAGGACGCCAGCCAGAGGGAGGGGAGAGCGCCAGGGGAAGATGCGAGATGAGAGCCCCTCTGGCAACCTGATCATTTCTTTGCCCAGACCTGGAGAGCTTTTCTTATCGTCTCTGGGAACTGTCTGCACGTCCAAGGAGGAGCCTCTGCGTGTGTCTATGTGTCGGGTGTGTGTGTGAGTGTGTGAGTGTGTTTGGGTGAGGGTGGGAGTGCAAGGGTGGGTGTGCACGGTGGAATGAGTGTGTGAGCGCTTGTGTATGTGTATGTGTGTGTTTGTTTGCATGCATGCATGGGCGCGTGAATGTTTTGGAGCGATCCATACCTACAGACATTTAAAGAGAAGTCCTAAAAATTTTTTTTAAAACCCAACAGCAACAACTGAAGCAGGTTGCTGTGCTTTTTTGGAGGTGGGGGGAATGGCTACTCCTTTCTAAGACAAGCTGATCGAAGCCAGCTATTATTTGCCTTCTGCCCCCCACCCCCCGGCAAATGAAGAGGAACCTTCCGGCAAGCTAGAAGGGGTTCTTCCCCCCTTTCCCTTTCTGCAGCCAAGTGAAACTGCTTAGTCCCCCAACCTTGGAAAGCGACTTGACTCCTCTATTGCTGGGAGGACCAGGCGAGAAATCGGGGGAAAACAAACCGGCTCGGGGTTGGTGGAGCCCCTTCAGAAAATGTCATCGCAAACAAAGTTCAAGAAAGACAAAGAGATCATAGCGGAATATGAAACCCAAGTCAAAGGTGAGTTACCTTTTGACTTTTCCTCCCCCCCCCCCCCCCCCCCGATGTCTCTGGCGATTCTTTTCCCTCCGGCTTCCTCCCGTCCTACGTTGGTAGGCATCCATAATCTTATTGTGAGCCTGGGTGGGTAGTGGCTGCACGCGATCGGGGGCTGCTTTCAGCTGCAGCCATGCCAGGGGCTGCCGGATGGTTTCTAGGAGGGATAGCAAAAGCTGCATTGCAGTTGTGTGAGGCTTGTCTGGTTCACTCGAGGAGTGTCAGTGTCAGGAAAATGCCTACTTCATCATCCTGACGGGGACATGTCACTCTCCAGCCGTTTGGACGACCGGTGCTGTCGTCTCTCGCCGCCAAAGCCCTTCGGGGCTGGGTCTATTTGCAGATCTCTCCTGGATGGATTGATTTATTTTTGCTTCTCCCACCTTTCCCCCAGGGGTCAGAATCCCCGAGTGTGGGGGCACCTGGAGACCCAGATTGCATCTCTTTGTCAGGTTCTCTTTGCTGGGTTGCATGCATCTCCATGGGTGAACTGGTATGGGGGGCATATTGATCCAAACTAATGCAGGCGTTTTAAGCATAAAGAGACAGCTCCATGCAGAAATGTTCTCTCTCACAGTGTGCAGCCAATCAGGTTTCCTGGAGCCGCATTTAGGGGCGGCTGTCTTCATTCAAAGGAAACAAGCCAGTGTTCGGGGAGGGCTGATGAGCCTCTGTCTGCAGTGGCTTTGGGAAAGCTCGTCTTGAGACGCTGGCTTGAACTGGATGACCTCTGTTTGCTTCTCGGATCCCAGTGTGCTGGAGCCATGCCTTGCTGATCGTCCTAGCCAAAGCAAGGGCTTGTAGCAAGGCGTGCACTAGAGTCTTTGCAGGATTGAGAATTGTACTTCAGGCAAGAACAGGGCTCCCTCCAGCCACCCCACCCCTTTGACATTTTCTGCTTTGCCTTGACAAGAGAAGACCTTGCCATCATTTTTGCTAGACTCCCTCTGCTTTTGAGAAATATGTCAGAGGCCTCAGCACTTAGAATTGAACAATAATCTATGTTCTTTGGGATCAGTGTCGTTCTCTTGGTGCAACATGAAGGATGGGTTGTATCTCTCTCTTTCTCATGCAAGTAAAGAAAATAAATCTTCAGCGGGAGGCTGAGACCCATCCTTCATCTCGTAAGGTATTGAAAAGATCCCTTATCTAACACCAATATGTCTTGTGCTTATACCACCTGCCTCTCATTCTTTTTCTGTGGAAGGCTCAATGACATCAGAACTTAGGAAACCCCCTCAGGAACTAGAGGGGCTGGAGTGTACAGAGCTGCCACTGAGAACTGCAAATGCTCGGGAAACTTTGGAAAAGGAGAGCAGTTATCAAGGGGAGGGCTTTGTTTTTCCCATCGCTCCAACAATCCTTTTCCTTTCAATTGTGGCAAAAGGCCGTTATGCTAATCAAGGATAGACCAAGCTCTGGATGAAACCGATCAAGAAAAACCTTCCCTTCTCTTCACTCCCTCCTTTGTATGTGGTTGTGCTGTGGAAAATAGTAACTTCTGATACACGTCTCTCTCTCTGAAGTTTGGAAGACAGGCCCTTTATTGTTCCCGGAACTGGCTTGATTGCCAAATAAAAAAACTAGGCTAACATTTGCATTTTCAATGAGTTTATTATTTATAAGTCCCATGTGGGCCTAAAATATACATATATGTAGATATAGGTATAAATGTATGTATGCATATATAAATAAATATACTTGTTTGCATTTATGTATGTATATGTGTGTATCTATCTCTATAACTAGATTATACATGTTGATATCTATCTCTATAAATTATATACATATATATATATATATATAGAGAGAGAGAGAGAGAGAGAGAGAGTGAGAGAGGATTTTACTTAAAATTCCATTGAAGAATTTTAGAAAGTTTTTCTCAGGTTATCAACTCCCTCTTTAGGTCCAACTGAGTCCTAGAGACTCATCCCTCATTGGAAACATTGAATATCACCACTGCACCAACTGACTTTATCTGATTTCCAGTCAAGCCTTTATTGTCTTGGCTAATAATTGATTTGTCATTTTTATTTTAAGGAACTAGCTAGTTAGTACAAGATAATGAATTTGGACACGGATGCTTCATTGCATCAAAATGCCCCAATGCATCGTCTATCTTGTGGCCTCTGATTTCACCAGTTCTCGGCAAAGGGAGAGTCTGCCTTGATTTATAAACCCTACTGACATCTGTGGGACTTTGCACACCGAAAGCTTTGGAAAGCCCGCCTTTCAGAGCTCTGTTGGGCAGAATTGTAAAGGCCAGGCAGCTTCTGAAGCCTAGCCTGGGCCCAGCCCTCCCAGAGACATTGTTTTCTTGAAGCTGCCTCTTCATAGATTGACACCCAGAGCAGATGGGCATTTTGGGGTGGGGACTGCCTCTTGATGCTGCTCCATTGTTTACTCTCTTACTTTCATTTTGGGGGTCTTTGTTGCTAGCTTTGGAGAATGATGGACCAATCACAACAAATACTATTTGATGTCAATTACCTTTCTCCCTGGGTGTAATTTGGCCAAATTGATGGGCTGGAACCCTTAGTTAGGCAAATTTAGCTCTGGCCTAGCTCTCACTTAGCTTTTGATTTTAGCAATGATACTGAGTTCTCTGCTGACTTGTGCCCTCTTCACTCTTCTTGAAGGATTTAGGGTTGGCAAAAAGGAAACATTTTTTGGACTCTACGTGTTTTGGAATTTTCAATGTGAAATGAAGTGGTCCCTCTGCTGTTCATTTGAAGTCTGGATTTCCATTTTAAAGAAATAGAAAATGAAAAAGAATGGGAGCAGCTGGGGAAACAGTGGTCAGAAGTAGTTGAAACAGAAAGAGCTCCAGAGATGTGCTTTAGTCTAGTTCTATTATTACCAGATGAGGGACTGGGTGCCTCTCTGGACTCAGTTTCCTCATTTGCCATAATTAAGGAGTTGCATTGTATGCCTTCTAAGGTTTCCTTCAGCTCTGAGTCCTCTGATCCTATGATCAGTAAAGGCCCTGTGACTCTAAGAGGGTTTGAGTCTAGCCCCAGATTTGCCATCAGTTAATTAACTCTCTTTGTGGACTTGGACAAGCCTCTTTTGGGTCCCCAGGATCCTCATCTGAAAATAGACTAAGAGTGTGGTACACTGAACTTAGAGTAAAAGATGTTGGTACTAATCTTAGCTTTGCTGCTTTCCACCTGGGTGATCCTGGACAAGTCACTTAGCTTTTCAGGATCTGAGTTTCCTTACCTGTAAACCTGTAAAATGTGATTGTTGCACTAGATGACTCCTTAGGACATGTCTTCAGGAATCAGGAAGACCTGAGTTTAAATCCTGTACTCTGGCACTCATTGACTGTCTGACCCTGAGCAAGTCACTCAACCATTCTGTGCCTCTCTTTCCTCTTTTGTAAAATGAGCGTTGAACTTAATGGTCTCTTCCAGTTCTAAGTCTGTCCTCCTGTGATCTCAAGATAGTTCTATTTCTGAAATCCAATAATTTTTATTCTTTGCTTAAATGAAAATTGTATTCACTTAATCCAATTTTTTAAAATGATAGTATAAATCCTAAGGAGGAAGAAAAGTGACTGAGAGAGTGACTAGGGAGACATTTTTTTTTTCATTTACAGAGAAGCTCCTGTATGTATATACACACTGTGAGGAGTTCTAAGGAGAGACAAAAGTAAAGAAACAAAAGTTCTCAGGAAATTTATCTGATTTAGAATACAGGTTTTTAACAACCAACATAAAGTAGTCAGTCACTGATAGGGCAAATAAAGGAAGGCAAAAACAGGTCCTGCCCTCAAGCAGCTTATACTCTTCTGGGAGGACCAATGTATCACTAACTTGGTTAACTTGGGTCAAAAAATATTCTGTTAGAGTCTTTTGGTGTGACCACGGGTCAGGCACAAATAGTTCATGTGAGTACTTGGGGTGGATTCTTTAAACTTGTTCATCTTGTGTTTGCTTTGAACTACTTCAATTCTGTGTTGCCCATGGAGCACAGCACCAGCTCTGATGAGGGCATGTCTGCCTTATTGGTCAGTCCTGTGCCAGTGTCTTCCATGTTGCCCAATCTGTTCCAAAGTTCTTAGTAATACTAGATATATACAAAGTTTGAAGGGAATTGGAAAGGTTGATAGAGGGGTATGGGAAACAGAGTTCAGGCAGGAAGGGTCTTCTAAAGAAGGTGGTTATTTCAGTTGAGTTGTGGTGGAAGCTGGGAAAACTAGAAGATGGAAATGAGGACAGAAAATATTCTAGGCATGGGAACAGCTAGCACAAAAGGTAAAAATGAGAAAAAGCCAAGCCACAACTTCCAAAGGAGTGTGTTGGCTTTTGGTGTTGTTTTCAGTTGTCTCTGACTTTTCTCAACCCCCTTTTGGGGGGATTTTTTTTGATGAAGATACTGGAATGGTTTGCCATTTCCTTTTTCAGTCCATTTGACATATGAGGAAACTCGAATAAACAGGGTGAGAAGTGATTTGTCCATAGTCACACAGTTAGTGCCTGAGACCAGATTTGAACTTAGGAAGATGAGTCTTCCTGACTTTAGCCCTAGCACGCTATCTATTAAATCATCTAGATGGCACCATCAAATAGAGAAGGTTGTTTGAAAAACAAACTGAGCTGACTCCAGCAAAAATAGTATTTAATTGAACAGTTCCAAAGCTCTGTAACTGAATAGGGCATTTCCATATTCTAAGTTTTTAAACTGCCAGAGCATAGGAGTTGTTTATTTTCTGTGATTTTCTTTTTCTGTATTAGTGGGGGTCTGGTGGAGAAGAAGGGGGGAAAGGCCTTCATGGTTTGGTGAGCAATGTTCAGGTTCCTTGTCCGTGGCTGAACTTTGGGAAGCCGCGCCCATTTGTCTTCAGTCAAGGGTGCTTTACTGGTGAAACTATTGTCTGCTTGCTGGGAACAAGTGGGTGTCAAACAGGGATTCACACTGAGCGTGCTCCACAATTCTACGGGCTTACCAGGGGTCCAGAAGCATCCGGCCTCTGAAAGTAGGAGAATGGGTTCTGGTATCTGGAGCCTCCAAATTCAGGAGCCCTTTGCCATCTTGGTTTTTTGAGTTCAGCTTTTGGATTGAACCTCTGGCTCAGTGCCTTGGAGGGAGAGCCAGGCAGACTGGTTAGACCATGAGGCTTATAACAACTATAGTTCCTATTATTCTCAAGTCTACTGTAGGACTCTATTGCCTTCCTTTCTCCTTTCCATTTTATTGGCACTTAGTCCATTTTGTAATATCCTTCTGACCCACTCCACCAGCCTAGATATGTGTGTGTGTGTGTGTGTGTGTGTGTGTGTGTGTATATATATATATATATATATATATAGCCATGATACTTGCCACACTTCTGCCTGGAGGGAGGCGGGTTCAAGATCCTGGCAGTTTAATATTCAGAGCCAGAAAAATCTTATAGATTAATTCCCACAACATTATTTTACATGTAATGAAGTGAAAGATTTGCTCTCACTCCTTCCCTCTTCAGTTGAAAGAGTCCCAAATGATGTCTTTAATAGGTAAACAAGATGCACCTAAGCTTGAACTCCTTATGAGGTACAAATGATTCTCTCATCCAATCAAGAAGAGAGCAGCTCAGTCGGTTGAGTGAGTATGCTAGCAATACCTCAAGGCTTTAAACAACCCAGTCTTGGATAGTTTTAGAGAGAAAAGGAGGGAATTTTCTTCCTTGCCTTCTCTCTCTCTTGCCTACCCCACTCCATTAGATATGTCATTAGAAGTACTGAGCCCCTTAAGTGTCCAAGGTCAGGCTGGTCTTGGTTTTCTGATTAGGTCTGGTTCACTTTCCTTTACAAAACACTGTCAAACAGTATGTTTCTTTGGCAATGATATACCCAGATTCCCTGCCTTGACCACTCCAAGGAGTGACTTTGGGCAAGTCACTTGAGAGCTCAGTTTCTTCCTCTTTAAAATGAAGTCAATGGATTCTTCTAAGGTCCTTTCTAGCTCTAAACCAAGTGTTTAGTTGAAGATGGGTTGTCACTGAATTAAAATTCTGGTAGCAGCTCTGGCCAGATTGGGGCCCCACAAGCAGCCTACACATGTTCACAAGCCATTGTCTTTGTAGCTGGTTCTCTTTTCTCAACTGGACAACTTTTAGAGAAGGGTGTGATTAGACTGTGGCCAGCTGATGAAAAAGAATGAGAATACATGAGAGGCCCCAGGTGCCAAAAGCCACTTTGAGATGACTAATAGAAAGGAAATGTTGATCTGTGAAAGTAGCAAAAGAGTGATTTCAATTCAAGTAAACATCATTTAGTGGGCACCTCCTTTGAGCAGATTCACTGGACTGTGTTGGAGGCAGGAAAATGCTCACTTCTTGGGGATGGATTTAAGAAAAAAAAAGAAAAAAAAGAAATCCAGTTTTACTTCCAGTATCAGAAAAACAGTTGTGCAAAGCCATCTGACGGGTACGCAACATTTTGTACCTCTAATACCATCCCTACCTCACCTTCTTCTTAATGAGCAGTAGAGAAGAAATAAATACTTAGAATTACTGGATCCTGGAGTTTAGAGCTCAACTTCAGAGGTTATTTAATTCAGTTTCCTTATTTTACAAATGATGACAGTGAGACCCCAGAGAAATTCATTGATTTGCTCAAGGCCACTCCTTCCATAACTAGTAAATAAGTCAAGATTTGAACTCAAGTCTTCTGATGCCAAATCCAGGGTCCTTTATCCTATGCCATGCTTCCATACTCTGTTCCCTAGGATCAAGGTTGGTCATTGCAATGAAATGAAGTTTGAATGCCTTTTTCTATATGTAAAGCACTTCACAGACCCAAAGAATTATAAAATGGTAATTATTATTTTCGTTTTGGTTTTGTTTCCATTATTATAGTCATTGTGTAGTTCTCTTGGTTCTGATTGCTTTGCATCAGTTCTTTTGTCTTCCTGTGTTTTGATAAATTTATCCTGTTTTTTGTTTCTTGTGGTTTCAGCAGTCTTGTATCACCTTCACATAATACACTTTGGTTTAAGGGTACCCACTTTTTTGTTATTGGAGATAATGTGGAGGAAAGTCTATTTTAGATACACATGGGAGCAACAGTTACAGACTCTTAGAAATAATTTAAGTCATTGGTATCAAACTGAAATAGAAATGGATCCCTGAAGCCTTTGACTTTGAAAACCACAGATCGACATTATCTATTGTGTTGTATTTTTATTTATTTTGTGAAGCATTTCTCAATTACATTTTGATCTGGTTTTGGCCTTACTCAGGAGTTTTGTGGACCTGAATTATTGGTTCCCAATCTGGGAGAAGAGGGCATGCGCACAGAATTAATGGGTGGCATTTGAGATTCTAGATGTGAATCTGGCATATAAACATATCACTTGCTCTCCTGACTGCTTTCCACCAAGGGTCCTTCCTCATACCAGCAGAGCACACTGACATCTATAGAGAATTCCTAAGATCATCACAGCTGAAGGGTGAGTGGAGCTGTGAAGGGTCAACCTTATTTGCAATTTGGACAGTACATAGCCTCAGTAGCTAGACCTATAATCCTCAGTTGAACCCTTTCTCCTCTCTCCTAAATTATCATAGTTTACAAGTGGTTTGTATTAAAAATCTGCAATGGATAGGTAAGTAGGCCTGAGTTGGCATTCTAGTCAACTTTTTTTTTTTTTTTTTGGTGAAGCAATGGCATTAAGTGACTTGCCCAAGGGATTAAGTGTCTGAATCTGGATTTGAACTCATGTCTTCCTGACTCCAGGACTGGTGCTCTATCCACTGTTCTACCTAGCTGCTCCCTCTAGTCTACTATTAATTACTATAAAGGCTGTAACCTTTATAGAGGGTCAAGCAGTGGTGGAGCCTCCAAAGAGGAAAACAGACTGGATAGAAGGAAAATCTCCCATGGATGGAAGGAAGATTTTCTGGAGATTTTCAAGCCCAGTCTAGATGACTGCTTGCTCCCTGTTGCATCTTTTTGGGATGTGAGTTGAAGCTAGATGCTCCATGAAGTCCCTTTCAGCTCTGAAATTCTGTGCTTCTGTGATTAATTCTCTGACCCTCAGTTTCTTCATCTACAAACAGAGATAAATCAAAACTTGTTTTGCCTGCCTTATTGGATTGTATTGAGGAGACAATGAGATAATATAGAAAAAAAGTGCTTTGCAGTCAGAAAGTTGCTGTGTAAATGTGAAGAATTATTATAATTAATTACAATAATAATAAACAGATCACTGAAAGTTAATGATTATTTGGCAAAGAGAACCTGCTCATTCTGAATGACTTAAGACAGACTAAAACTGCTAGTGCTTTGACAGTCTTTTCTTTCCTCCTTAATATCTTGACTTCTAAAAAAAATCAATACAGAGTAGGATTAAGTCATAAACTGACTTGATTTATTCCTTGATATCCTGGGAGGGGGAGGGCAGAGAGCAGCTGAGATTTAAGTGTTATTGATGGGACCTTGAGCCTAAGTAGAATATTGTGACCCATGTTGAAATAGCCCCTTCAAAGTCATGATATATCAATCAAGACTGCTTTGAAATGGGCTGGTCTTGCCATCTGGGGACCCTAACATTCACATGGATGAATTGTAGCCTGTGGCAGAAATGCATGATTGTGAGTTTTCAATGACATTTATAAATAAATGCAGCAAATACTTATAAGGCACCTACTGTGGGCAGGATACTTAGCAGGTTATTTACATACAAAATAGACATGTATATAATAAGCACAGGGGTAGAAGAGAATGGAAAAAAAAAATGGACAAAAAAGGAGAGGCACAATGTTATATCAGAGGGTTGGATTTGGAATCAGAAAGACCTGGGTTTGGATCCTACCACTGATACCTACTAGATGTGTGACCCTGAGCAAATTGCTTAAACTTTCTCAGTTTGTTTCCTCATATGTAAAATGGATACATAATAACAGAAGTAGATATTCATGGGGTTGTTGTGAAGTTCAAATGAGAAGATAATGAATCTGTTTTGTAAACTTTAAAGTTTGATAATACATTGATTTATCTTCCTTTCCCTTCTTTCCTACTTTCTTCCCTCCCTCTTTCCTGCCCCCTTCCCTCCCTCCCTCTTTTCTTCCCTCCTTCCCTCCGTCTTTCCTTCCTTCTCTCCATCTTTCCTTCCTTCTCTCCATCTTTCCTTCCTTCTCTCCATCTTTCCTTCCTTCTCTCCATCTTTCCTTCCTTCTCTCCATCTTTCCTTCCTTCTCTCCATCTTTCCTTCCCTCTGTCTTTCCTTCCTTTCCTCCGTCTTTCATTTCCTTCTCCCTTCCTTTCCTCCTTTCTTTCCCTCTTGCTTTTCTCCCCTTCTTTCCTTCTCTTTATCATCTCTTTACATCATCTACAATATACAGAACTAGGATTTTGTATATGTGTAGGGAACTACTGATGTGGAAATTTCCCTTCCTGATGCAGATTGTAAATTCACCTGTAATTTATAGTCTTAGAGAATAGCTGAAGACCCTAAAGAGGGGGTAAATCTTCAGCTTGTGTACATCAAAGGTAGAAGCTGAATTCCACCTTGGCCTAGAGGATAGACTGCTGGGCTAGGAAATCAGGAGGAACTTCATTTAAGGCAAGCTACCCAAGACAAGCATCTCTTGGAATGGATCTCAGTTTCCTTATCTATAAAATGGCTGTAACAATGACATTTCCAATGTAGGTTGCTGCAAGACTCAAATGATGTAATATATTTAAAGTGTTTGCAGACCTTGAAATCTGAATTGCTACTATCATACAATTATTCTTACAGTCTTTGGGAGTACCTCACTGGAGGCCTTCAAGCAGAGGCTACATTATCCTTTCCTATTGGATGTGTTCTGAAGGTGATTCCTTTTTTGGGTATGACTTGGGTTATTTGACTACTTAGGTTCCTCCAAACTCAAAAATGATGTGAGTCCATGATTTTTTTTCTTCCTGATTCCAAGGTCACAATCCAAATCTATCTCAACTTCCTGGCTCTCTTGACTACATCATCTGACTCTGTAAAGTACTATATATAGTCTATTATTATTGTTCTTTTTGACCTTGTGGTTTCATTGATATAAGGAACTCCCAGGCAGGAAGATTCCTCCATCAATACAGATTGGTCACTGGTCTGAAATTTATAACCTTGGAAAATTGACAGGGGCACCTTGTGGTTAAATAATTTGCTTGGAGTCACAAAGGTAGTATGTGTTAAAGACAGATTTCACCCCAAGAGCTCTTGATCCATTTTGCCATGGGATCATTGTTGGCATTGTCGTTATAGTTGTAATCATTACCTTCACCATTCAGCATCCTCATCCTCCCATTAATAATAAGAAAAATGAAGATTTTTTTTGCAGATAAGAATTTAAATAATCATGAAGTTCAATTTTATCTTTCTCACTAGTTGTATTTGAAGTCAAGAGTATGAGTTTGTTAGAATTGTAATGGTCACTGGGGTATTACAGATTGTCTGTATTTTAGCATTAATTTTAGCATTTTAAACTTTTTAAATTTTATTATTCTTATTAGTTTTTTAATTATTTAAGCTTAAAACTGCACTGAGACTTTTGGGATAGTTTGAATTTGCCTTAGCTCTGTTTACTTAGAAAGCTACCTATTTGTCCTAGTTCTCCAGATAATTGTATTGCTTAAAAAATTTATACTTAATGCTTATTAGTTTATAAATTAACTTATTAGCTTATCAGACTGACTGCTGATCTCCATGTCTCTGGGGTATAACATCCCTAGTATACGGATATAGGGCTTTACTGGCCCCAAGACCTGGATTTGAATTCCTCCCTACTTTTCTTTTTTTTGCTACCTTGAGGTTTTTTTTTTTTTTTGGCAAGGCAATGGGGTTAAGTGACTTGCCCAAGGCCACACAGCTAGGCAATTATTAAATGTCTGAGGTCAAATTTAAACTCAGGTACTCCTGACTCCAGGACTGGTTCTCTATCCACTGCACCAGTCACCCCAACTACCTTGGGCTTCTTAACCAACCTGTTTATTCTTTCTGAAATTCAGTTTTCTCAAAAGTGGACCAGATCAGGAGTTTTTAACATGAGATCCATACTTTGGGCCCCCCCCACCACATTTTGATAACTGCATTTTATTATCCTTGGTTCCCTCTGTGGTCCTGGGTGTTTTAAATTTTAGATTTTAATCTACATGTTCCCAACTCCATGAGTTGGTTGTGAAGATTAAATTTAATACTGTCTGTATAAAGTATTTTGTACTATAGTAAGGAGCAGGCCAGTTAAGTGGTATGAATCACTAGTCCTAGGTGGTCATCTTTCTCCAGCTATTTTGAAACTATTTATACTTGTTTGTAAGAATTCTGGAAGGGGTGAGATAGTGTGACAGCGGAAGTCCTTGGGGGCTGATTTTCCAATATGATCCGCAAAGCCAATAGAAAACAGTTATGTCATCGCTATTCTTCTCTGAACTAAGGATGAGCTAGAGAGCAGTGCCTGTCACTTTGGAGAAGTGTAGGAGCCATCAAAATATTTAAGGGGCCTGGAAGATCGATGACCCTCAGAAAAATACACAGCTCCTGCCAGAAAGAGATTCAAAAAAGAAAAGATGCTGTTAGGAGGAATTTTACAATAAAAATGGGCAAACATAGCCATGGAATAAGGAGTTTAAAAGGAGAATAATGGATTAGTTGAAGAGTAGCCCATCTTGGCTGGCTGGGATACAACTCAAAAGACAGGAGGTAGTGCCATTGAAGGGCCAGGACTGGTCTTGCGGGCTGTTTCCAAGGTTGTGTGTGTATGTGTGTGTGTGTGTGTGTGTGTTTGGAGGAGCGGAAGAGTGAGGGTAGGGGAGATGGAGATCATTCCACTGGTGAATCTCTGACCCTGAAAAAAGAACTGCCTTTGGAACCAAAGGACCTGGGATCAAATCTGACGTTTGCCATTTCCTTTGGCCAAGTCACAACCTCCCTGGGCTTCAGTTTTCTCATCTGTCAAATGGGGGCTATTGGACTAGATCAGGGGTTTTTAACATGAGATCCATACTTTTGAGTTTTTTTTCCCCCCACAGTTTGATAATTGCATTTCAATATAATTGGCTCCCTTTGTGGTCCTGGGTATTTTAGATTTTAGATTTAAAAAACCCTATTCTGAAAAGTGGGCCCCAGGTTTCACTGGACTGCTGCCATAGGAGTCCTGAAGTACAAACCTGTGGGACAGATGATCTTAGAGATTCTTCCCAGGCCATATCTGTAATCCTATGACTCCTATGTCTCCATTTTATCTTGAATCTTGTAGAAATGTCTGATCAGCTTCCTTCATTTGGTAGGGGTGTGTTCGGTGTATGTTTTACCTCTCCTGGATATTCTAGATGATTTAGTACCAACAAGCAGTGAATTTGCTCAAGGGTCCGAGGTGGGTACCTACAACTTTTGAAAGAGTTATTTAAAGATTTCTGTTTCTAGCTCAGCCCTAATACTGAATGGCACAAAATGGAATGTTGACTGTCTCTAAATGTTCTGCTCCTGGAAGTTAGGTTATCTGATGACCTAACATCATGGGAATTTTCTAAGCCTGTTTGAGTATTGATAATGGAGATGGTGTGATTCCTATCTTCCTTCCCCTGTCAAGAAGACTTGTACAATAGGATATGCATAAAGACAGTTGAGACCTGATGCCCCAACTAGTATGTCTGGACATCTAAAGTGCATACCTGAGAGATCCTTGGCTATGTTGTCAGGTCCTTACTTCCCTTTGCCAGTTTCTGACCAGAGAAGGATGGTTCAGGGGGCAGAAGAGGGAGGACCATTGATATATCTGTGGGGAGCATGTATAAAATAAGGGTAGAAGTGCCAAGAAAAGACAGTGATTGAATAAGTGGATGAATGGATAGTTGGGGAGTGGGGGTTGATGGAATGAAAGAGAAATACACAGATGTGAAACAGCCTGAACAAATTGGGAAACAACTTAAGACAACTAGACTTCTTCCCTAATACTCCATGGATCTGTTCTTCCTCTCTCAACCCATCTCAAAGCACTCTTACTCTTCCCCTGTATTTACTACCTTCTAATTTATTTTCTATTTATTTGTGCACGTGTCTCATTACTATATTTGATTGTACCATTAGGCTGAAGGCTGGGCACTTGTCATATCAATCTTTATGTTTTCCACAGCCCTGGAGAAATTCTTCATTGCATGTAGTTGAGTTGTTGGTTTAGTGTGTGATTTCATTTGAGAATTCCCAGGGAAGAGATTCCCTTCTCCAAAGTTCTGCAACTTACAGCCTTAGAGATTTGGATGGCTACTGAGGGGTTAAGTATCTTTCCCAGAATCAAAATGTCAGGGGCAGAAGCTGAACCCAGGTCTTCTTGATCTATGTGCTGGGCTAACCAAGCCTTTCTGTATATCCTTACTGTTCTTATTTAGGCACTTTAAAAACTTTCATGGAATGAATGAATGAGATGTGATATAGTTCCAAATGTAGGGAAAAAATAGATGTATTTCTGGTAGCAATATATGATGTATAATTTTTATTGTACAAAGCATGACTGTTTCTCATAAGTAATTCCTCATCTTCCCAGGGAAGTGAGGGATAGCAGCTGCCTTGGACACAGAAGTAGAGGTTTTGAGGAATGGTGACTCATTCATGATCATCCAGAGCTGCAACCTCATTGCCCTGAAGATTGTATTCTTTTCTCTAGTCCAACTTCCAACCATTTGATTTAGCAAAAAACGTTTGCTATTCTCCAGTTTCTTCATACCAGCACCAAATAATCTTTGGGAGATGCAGATCTGGCGATGGAAACATGGAAATAGTGTGATTGGTTCAGTGGAAAGAACACTGGATTTAGAGTCAGGAGACCTAGGTTTGAAACCTGCCTCTGTCACCAATAAGTTATGACTCTTTCCCTCTAGTTCCTCAGGTATACATCAGGAAAGTTGGATTAGATGCTCTCCAACATCCCTTGCAGTTCTCAATCTGTGGCAATTTCATGCTAAAATCATTTTTGATGGTCTCCTACTGCTTTCTATCAAAAGTACCAAGATTCTCAAGGCCTTCCATAATCTAGTGCTATCTAAACTTTCCAACCTTATCTCATATGACAATATTCTCTAATTTTCAGTCAAAATGGGTGACTTGCTGCATCCCTCCCCCTCACACCCTCCAGGTTTCACCTATTGCTGCTGCTCTCTGTACCTGGAGGATCCTGCTACTCCTCCTTTTCCTGTAGAATTTCCATCTCTCCAATAAAACCCAACTCTTTTAAATGTCCCTTCCTTCAGGAAGTTTCCCCCGATCTCCTGGACCAGTAACTACCTTTTCTCTCTTAGCTCATAGTTCTTGAATGCATTTGTCAAGTATTACGGTGTATTATAGTTATTTGTAATTGTATTTTATTCCCCTTCAAGATGGCAGATTCTATGAGGAAAATGTCCTTGTCTTATCCAAACTTTGTATTTTTTGCCAGAGCTTAGCAATTTGAATGATTGATGCCTTACTATTGGGCCACTCACTTTCTTATGTTAACATACCCCAGAATGCTCCACTGTCTTGAATGGGCAATAAGAACACCTATCAGAGGATAGGGTAAGTGCAGGGAGAAAAATAAAAACATGTTTTTGGTTCAAATCAAAGTCTAAGTCCCTTTAGGGTAGATAGAGAAGGAGGGGAGACAGGAATTGCAAGCATATGCAGAGCAAGACTAGGACAAGGTCACTGTGTCTCTTCCTCTTAATCTTGGAAGGCTTCTTGGAGGAGGTGAAGTTTCCAGAGTGCTTTGATGGGAGAAAGGGGGATGGTCTATAGGATGCAATTTTCCTTAGTCCTTTCTATCTTCCCCTTTCTGTATTTGGTGCAATCTGAAAGTGATATAATTCTATGAGAAGGATTGTAGGTTAGGGGACTTGGATTCCAGATTTGATCACTCTGCTAACTGAGGGTCCTTAGTTCTCTGATCCTCACTTTTCTGATAATGAAAGAATTGGGTTGAATTAGATGATCTTCTCCCATCTGAGCTAATTCAATAAGCATTTATTTATCACTGACTTTTACTAGGTCCTGAGGTAGGCTTTGGATAAAACATTTGGTGGCTTGGGACTTTTAGGATATGATTATCTCTTCTCTTAATGTAACTGAATATAAATCTAAAATAAAAAAAAAACACACCCCCTCATTCACATTTTTTTTAAGTTTTTGCAAGGAAATGGGGTTAAGTGGCTTGCCCAAGGCCACACAGCTAGGTAATTATTAAGTGTCTGAGGTCGGATTTGAAGTCAGGTACTCCTGACTCAAGGGCTGGTGCTTTAGCCACTGTGCTACCTAGCTGCCCCACTCCCTCATTCACATTTATGGGTCTAATCTGACTTTTAGTAGGAGTGTAGAGCCTAGAATTTGGATTCCAGGATCCTTAAAATTTCATAATTTTCCTCCCAAGCAGAGCAGTAGGTTTTATTAATATACAGGAACAATTCTAAAATATCAATTTGGTCATGTCATTTCTCACGGGGAAGCACATGGTATAATATTACAGTCAGTCTTAGACTTGAAATCCAAAGGTTTGGGTTTGAATTCTGCCTCAGATAACCAATTATCTGCATGATGTAGACTAGTTCTTTAACTCTGGGGCCTCAGCCTCTTTGTGAAACTATGGGATTGTATTCTATGAAAGTCTCTTTCAGTCTAAATTTAATAACCAAAATCTCTGAGGTCTTCAGTTTCCTCATGTAAATAGGGGCTAATAATACTTGTATCTCACAAGACAGCTATGAGGAAATAGCTTGTAATTCAGTTTAATAAGAATTTGGTTATTGAGTTTTTGTTACATGGTAGGCACTATGCTATGCATGGAAGTTACAAAAATAAAAAACAAACCAGGGAAAGGTTTGAAGCTGATGGATTCCTTGAACTCTAGGCCGCAGTGGGTCAGACCAACAAGGAGTTGGCACTAAGATTGGCATCAAAATGTTGAACTGTGGGAGTAGGGGCCACCAGCTTCCCTAAAGAGAAACTTATCGACCCAGGTCACAAGTTGTATGGGCCATATTGTCCATGAGGTTTTCTTGCCAAAGATACTGGGGGTAATTTGCCATTTTCAGTGGATTAAGACAAACAAAGGTTGTGAGACTTGCCCAGGGTCATGCAGTTGAAGGTCTTTGTACAAATCCAGTCTCAGGTCTTTTTGACTCTGGGTCCAGTGTTCTATCCTCTGAGTCACCTAGCTGCTTCCTGGGCTGTTGTTTGTCTTTTTTTTTTTTTAGGTTTTTGCAAGGCAAACGGGGTTCAGCTAGGTAATTATTAAGTGTCTGAGCCTGGATTTGAACCTAGGTACTCCTGACTCCAGGGCCGGTGCTTTATCCACTTCCACCTAGCCGCCCTTGTCCTTTGTTTTTGAAGAAGATCATGACATTAGGGAGGTGATGCCATCATCAAGTGAATTGAATTTAAGTGTGATAATGCTAAAATTTGTATTTTAAGAATATTATTGGCAGTCGTATGATGATTAGGTTGAAGAGAAGGAAGACTGAAAGCAGAGACCTTTAAGAAGCTACTGAAATAGTTATGGTGCTCCTTAAGGGGAGGAACCAGTTCTTTGTCCCCCCACCTGAGCCTCTTACATTGAGCAAGTATTTCTTTCTTTTTTCTAAAAATTTTTTGTTTTTATTTTATTATTCCATTTACATGCTATGAAAGCTTTTCAACAGTCATCCACTTGCATAATTATATGTTACACCATTTTCTTCTCCCCTCCCCTCAGCAGCAGTCTAGTGAACATTGTACATGTACATTTTTGTGTTTAATGTGTTTACATTTAGTCATTTTTTTGTATGAGGAATAACATCTAAGGGAAAAGAAAGAAAGGGATGGGAAGGGAAAAAAGATAAGGAAAAAGTTTTCAAAAGTGAACATAGGGTTCATTCAGATTCTGTCAATATTTTTTGTTTTGTTTTTTCCATCTGGATATGGATGGGGTTTCCCAGGTTTCCCAAGGATGAGCAGGCATTTCTTTTACTAAAGATTTGTTGAATTGAACTTACTTGAGCATTTGCTATTAGAGCTCTGTGAGAATCATGTCCAAAGAGGGGCCAGGGTTGGGAGAGCTAGGCTGTAATGCACATTTTTCTAAGGCCAGAACAAGTGAAGGGTCAGAAACCAGGGACAGTCTGACACACCTTCCCTATTTCCTGAGATATTTCCTGTTAGGGCCGGGATTAATCCTAGCTCATCGACAGAACCCACAGGCAAAGGCAGGTAAATGAACGTACCTGCAATGGGGATGAGAGGACATAATTGGAAGTAGAGCCAAAGAGTCCCCTGAGATTTCTTGTGGCCTCAAGTGGAGGGTGCTCCCTCAATCAGAAGCAACAAAAAGGAGCCTTTGTATTTGAGTCAGGAAGCCCCCAGCATGTGTAGCTGGAAAAGGAAATAAGAATTTTATCCAGACATCAAATTTTAATTGTGCCTTTTCCCAAAAATGGAGCAAAAAAAGGTCTCTCCATCCTCATTACTGTCAAATGTGGGATTGGTCGTTTTCAAAGGGGGCAAGATAAATGAGTTGAAATTACTGAGACACAAACCCTGGGCTGTGTTGCCTATAAATCTCCCAAGAAATTCAACTTCCTATTGGATTGGCTGGCTTCATTTGTTTTCTTTGTCAAAGCAATGGCAAGGGGAGAAGGATGTGGAAATAGAACCTAGTCTTGCTTAGGGCTAAGAGTTGGGTATGAGGGTCAGGGGAAAGCCACCCCCCCCAGCATTATATGGGATCCTCAGCTCCAGATCTTGAACAGTAAACCAAGTTCCTCATTCCCCCTTTGGCAGCTGGGGAAAACCTCCAGTTGGCCAGCCCTGCTGAGAGAATTTCTCTGAGCTCATCCCAGAAGTCCCTGTGCCTCAAAGAACCTGGCAATTACCATATGAATGGAGAAGAAGAGGGGGGAAAAAATCTCCAACCCAGGCTATTGGAGTGGGATTAGTAAATGAAAGTGACTTGGGGGTGGAAAAGGACTGGCCAAATCCTGAGACTGAGAGACTGGGAGATAAGCCTTGAGTTTAGGAAAAGTGGGCCAGCTTCAGTTTTAATTCTTTCCACCTTTGTCCTGAATTGCTGCTAATTTGCTTTTTCTTCACCCCACCCCCACAACTCATTTTCTTAGTGCAGGTGCAGGAGAGGTTTCCCAAAGAGAAATAAAAATCGTGTTAGTGAACCCTAGGCTAAGGCACATGCTCTAGGTCTCCTTTTGGAGGAAGGGGAAGAAAGATCCATGTAAGACTAGAACCAAATGGTGCAAATCATAGGGATATAGATTTAATCCTAGCACTCCCTAATAATTAGAGACCTGCCCAAGAGTGGAGTGGGCAGCTTAGGCAGATGAGGAGGGAGTTTCTGGATCACTGCAGTGTCCAAGTATTATTGAAACATGCTGGTCAGAGATGTTACAGAGCAGGGTTCTTAACCCCTTTTTGTAGTCTGGTGAAGCCTGTTGATTGATTTATTTATTTTTAGAATCATAGCTCCCTGCTAACAAAACTCTTTCCTGGGTCCTGTTCTCTTCCTTCTATATTATTTTGCTTGGTGATTTCATCAGCTGCCATGAATTCAATTATCATCCGACCTTCATCCTTGCATCCCAACAGTCTATTGGACAGTTTGAACTGGAGGTCTGGAAGAAAGATATTTTAATTTAAACATTTTCACCATTGAACTGGTTATCTTTCTACCCAAACTCTTCTCTTCCTAACTTCCTTGTTACTGGTGTGGGTAACTTCCGCTTCCTATTTACCCAAGTTTGCAACCTAGATGTCATCTTTGATTGTTTACTTTCTCATTCCCCTCCCCTATGCCCACAATGGATAGTTGGTCGCCAAAATAATATAATTTCTATCCTTATAGCATCTTCTATATTTTCCTCCCAGCCCCCAACCCTTCCCACCTTCTCTGTTCTGACATTGCCTCTACTGTAGTACAAGACTTCATCACCTCATGCCTGACTATGGCAATAGTCTGCTGGTGGATCTGCTTGCATTTATCCTGTCTGTCCAGTTTCCACACAGCTGAAAAACTGACCTTCCTGACTCACAGGTCCCTGATCATGTCATCTTCCCCCTCTTCATTGCCTTCTGATTGCCTCCAGGATCAAATATAAAATCTTCTGTTTGGCTTTTAAAATCCTTCTTAACCTGGTCCTTTCCTATCTTTCCAGGCTCCTTATTTCCCCCTCCTTCCTTGTTCAAACCTGGGCCTCAGTGATACAGTCTCTCTCTCTCACCAGCCCCATCATTTCCCACCTCCATTTCCACTCATTGTCCCTCATTCTTGGAGTTCTATCCATTTCACCTCTATGTCCTATCTAGTCTGACCTCCTTCAAGTCTTAGCTAAAGATGCTCCTTTTGCAAGAACACTTTCCCAATGCCTTCCCTCTGAGGTTGCCTCCACTTTATCCTATAATATTATTTGTGAGTTCCTTGAGGAAAGCAACTGGTTGTTTTGTTATTTTTTGGAATTTTCAATGCACAATAAATTGTTGACTGACTTGTCTTTTTAAATACATAGGATAACTAAGAAAACCAATTATTTTGAAATAGTTATCAAAAAATTTTTTAAAAAGGTCATCTGCCCCAGGTTAAGAATTCCTATGTGAAATTACTGCATTCTTGAGTGAGAGATTAGACAAGTGTAAGATAAAGTCCCTTACAACTCTGACTTCCTTTCTGGGAGTCTTGGGAAGGCCTTAGAACTAGGGGACAGAAATTAGTTTAGGACAATTGGTATGAATAAATTTATACAGGGCAATAGCATAGTCTTCCTACTATTATTACTATGGAAACTTGCTTTTAGGAAAAGAGTTTAATAAGTTTGTTCATATCAAGGTGTGAAGAATTGAGAAGATTTATTTCCTTTTCTTTTCCAGGGAGTATTTATATTTTAATAGGGTATAATATAAAACTTCAAGCCATGATGGAATTTTGGGCAAGTGAGTGAGAGAAAGTACATTAATTTTTTTTTAAGAAAGAGCCTTCCTGGGGCCCCTAATACAATCCACTTCATACATTCGCTAAAATTCTAAAACAGTTATGGTCAGAACCCTCTAATTTAAGACTTCAGTGTTCTATACTTGTTTTATGTCTTCCCAACTAGGTTGTAAGCTGTTTCATTTCTTTATGTTTCTTGACATTCCCTGTATCACTTAATGCAGTGGAAAGCAAAAATGGTGGTCCAAAATGGAATCTCAGCACTAGACAATATGGTGAAAATAGTATTGGGTTTAGAATCAGAAGATTTGGTTCATGCTTGTTGCTGTTTGTCCTTCATTCTGGAAGAGGGCCAGTGATATCAGGAGATTATGTTTTGACTTGAAAGTAAATTGGATTAAGTGAGGCAGAGCTATGCAAAGTCATCAGCCTCATTCTCTCCTCCAAACATTGGAGTCTTAGTGACAAGACCTAAGTCAAGATGACTGATGAGGATCTAGAATGTGGTGGGTGAGCATGACCTTTTAAAATTAAGGTCTTTCCCAGATCTCAGTTTGTCTTATTCATTTAGCAGACATCTACTAAGTGTCTCCTGGGTGCAGGACATAGTTCTGGGTCTTTTCATCAGGTTATACTTTTTTCCCACCCTGACATCCTTTACACTACTTCTAATATATTATTCCTTATTTCCTATGTGTTGCAGACTGATTACACCTACAATGCTTCTCTCCGTTGCCCTTGGAGTGATCCTTAATTTCAGTTCTTTGGAGATGGTAGTGTTCTATGACCTTCAGTCTTAGAACATCTGCAGAGGGCCACCATGAAGAGTGATCCTTATTTGAGGGCTTTTCTCCATTGAACTAGGCAAAGAACATTTACGAGTATCTCCAAAAGTAGATGTCTTAGAAATAGATTCCTGTATTTTCTTATTAGAAAAAAATTAAATTTTCAGTGAACAAAAATCTATGTTTTACTCTACCCTTCTTTCCATTGGAAATCAAAATAAAGCAAAACCTAGTAACAAATATTCACAGCCAAGTAAAAAAAAAATCCTACATTGACTATGACCAAAAAGTACATGATTCAAATTTACTGAATCCATTAGCTATCTGTCAGAAGGTAATAAGCATATTTCATCATGTGGTTGATCACTGCATGGATCAGAGTTTTTAAGTCTTTCACAGTTGTCTTTTTCATGTTGTTCTTATATAATCTGTTCTCCTGCTTCTACTTACTTTACTGTGTATCACTTCCTGACAATCTTCCCAGTTTTCTCTGAGCTCATTGCTTTAATCATTTCTTCTAGCATTCCATTTTATTCATATACCATAATTTGCTTTTCCTGTGCATAGCAGTTTATAATTTGATCTGGTGTAAAGGGTAATAATGTAGGGTTTTAGTTTCCTGTAAGCTTAGTGTGAATCAACTGGGTTATTTGGCTGTTAAAAAGAAATCACATTTGATCTGTGACTGCATTAACAGAAACATCTTATTCAGAAGGTGAGAGGTGTGATTTACACAGTGCTGGTCAGCTCTTATCTAGAGTATTGGGTTGAGCTTTGGGTATCACATTTTATTTTTATCATCTTCATAAACTGGGGTAGATCAAAGAAGAAAGTAACCAGGGTCATGAAGACTTTGGAAACCATGAGCTATGAGAGACTGCTAGAGAGAATGGGCATTTTAAATCTGCAGAATAGAAGACTTAGATTACTAGAAAAATAGAGGACAAGGATTACTATCTCCAGATATCTGAAGGCTTTTCATGGGGGAAATGGGAGCAACCTTATTCAAAGTAATCCAAGGGGGCATAGTTAGGAACCTTAGATAGTTGTTACTGGAAGGCAAATTTTGGGTCACTGCAAGAAAAAACTTATAATGCTTTGAGTTATCCCAAGATAGAATGGACTACCTTGCAAAATTGTAAGGTGGTCAAGCAAAAAATGGATGATTGCCTATTATGGATGCCTTAGAAGGAATTCCTGTAATGAGGTTGGATTAGTGATCCCTCAAGTCTCTTTTTGATTTTGAGATTCTATAGATCTATGAGTCGAGCATAACCAGAAAGTGAGGAGTAGAATGAATGTCATCTGTGGGGAAGACATTCCAGTTCTGCTAAGAGAATTACTACAAGGCAAGAATCACAGGATGGGTGCTATGGTCTCAGTCCTTCTGCTCACCTTTCTCTGCCTACCTAGTCTCCATTCACTGCCCCTTCTCACTCACTTTCCCCACATCCTTGAAGGAGGAGGAAATAATAACAGAATGGCTGCTATGATAACATTTTAATGCTGTGAAATATGTACATTGGTATCTAGATGGCACAGTGGCTAGAGCACCAAGAGGACCCGAGTTCAAATTTGCCCTCAGATACTTACTAATTATGTGTTTGTTATGGCATCACCTTCATGATATCATGGTCCTCTTTGAGAACAAAAGACAAACATCATCACCCTGGTATCATGATCATCTGCTATTGTTGAGTTGAAACCTCCCCTTCAAGGTTGCCCTGGATGACTCCCACTGTTTTCCATCTTTCTGAAAAAATCATCTTTGGTTGACATGGTATTGATCTCTCACATGGCTCTCACTATGATTAATCCCAATATGTAAATACATGTTTCCTTTTCATTCATTCAACAAACATTTATTAAATGTTTGCTGTATTGAGGATGGACCAAACCTGTATAATGGTTTGTTGTAGGGAGCAGGAAATTCTGTAAATGTACATTAGTATCTGTTCTATTCTTTTTTTTAGGTTTTTACAAGGCAAATGGGGTTAAGTGGCTTGCCCAAGGCCACACAGCTAGGTAAGTATTAAGTATCTGAGATCGGATTTGAACCCAGGTACTCCTGACTCCAGGGCCGGTGCTCTATCCACTGTGCCACCTAGCTGCCCCTGTTCTATTACTTGTAGTCCTAAGGAGTGGCCTGGAGACATTGAGATACTAGGTGAATTGCCCAGGGATGCTTCCTTCTCTTAGAAGTAGGACCTGAGGGGCAGCTAGGTGGCACAGTGGATAGAGCAATGGCCCTGGAGTCAGGAGTACCTGGGTTCAAATCTAGCCTCAGACACTTAATACTTACCTAGCTGTGTGACCTTGGGCAAGCAACTTTAACTCCATTTGCCTTGCAAAAACTAAAAAAAAATTAAATAAATAAAAAGAAGTAGGACCTGAATCCAGATCTTCCTGCTTTTGAGACAGGCCCTTCAAACACTCCCACTTTTCAACCACTGCTTTTGTTGGGTTCCACCAGACACTGGGTATATTGAAGCAAGAAACAAAAAAAGCATTTAAATACTTTTCAGGGAAAACAAGACATACCTCCAAAAGTAAATGAACAGTAGCTTGAATTGGTGTGGAAGGGGAAAGATTATTAATAACTGGGAAGGAAGTGGAGTCAGATGAGGGAAGACCTAATACAAGGAGGTCACCTGAACTTCAAAGGGAACTCACTCTTAAGACTTAGAAAGGAGATTAAGAAGGTACAGGGGGAGCAAAGGAGTGTTAAATATGAGAAATTGCAATTAAATCCAATTAAACTTGAATTTATTAAGAGCCTGTTCATGAAGTAGGCATTTGTTATTCAACAATAGAAACAAAATAGTGCCTGCCCCTAAGGAACTTCCATTCTCCACTTGCTCTTGGTATGGTATGGTATGGTACAGGGCTAGGGGAAAGGCAGATGGAAGATGATTTTTTTTTTTTTGCCTGCCCACTTGTCTTCTTTGGAACCTGAGGGCTTCTGAAATGGTTTTGCAGAAGAAAACTATTTATCTGCTGTCCACTTGAGTCAGAGCTCTAGCATGATGCCAAGAGCTAACTAATCAGGAGTCCAAAGAAGAGAGTTGGGGGAGGGGGCTGTCTGTGATTCAGAATCGAGATTAATTGATCCTCCTTAATGGAAACAAATTGAATCTATCATCAGCCCTTCCTGCTAAACTCATATATGCTGCATTGTGCTATGAAGGCCTACAAAGCTCAATAGAATCTGCAGGTTTGAGGGGACATTTTGATTCTCTGAAGCCATGTAGATCTCTCCTGCTGGGGAAAACCAAAGCAGAGAAAATGGTCTTACCTTCAGGTTAAGCAGTTGGCAAGGCAAAGGATTTGGTAACTGGTATCTAGTCCAGGGAAAATGAAAAGGAGCCCAGAAAACTAGTGGGGTATGTGTGTATATATATTATTTGTACACACAAATTTGCACACCCCATATCACAGAATCTGAGTGTCAGAAAGGACCTCAGTGACTATACAACCCATCTACCCAACACAATAGGACTCCCTACTATACCCTAACTGATGAATGATCTCATATACAGCATTTGTTTGTATAAATGTGTATATGCAATTTGAAGTCACATGTGTGCCATAGCCATATTCTCACAGTAGGAATGACATGAACATACATGCATACACAGGCACATGTGGGTTGTGTCTGTGAGCACATGAAGGGTGAGTGGGGATGGTGAAATTAGTGCTGACTTAGAAACCTCTAATTCAAAACATGTGGTAACTTTTAAATGGAGTATGGGGGAATGTTAAAAGGATTTCTCTGTGTTGTTGGAAGGGAAGGCTGTGGTGGTGACCAATCAATCAGCACACATTTATGGAGTGTTTACTATATGTCTTGCATAGGCTTAGGCAGAGAAGAGGATGTGGTATATGAGCTGTGCTCTCTACCCATAGGAGTTTACAGTTGTTGGGAAACCAAGATGAACAATGAACGAAATAATAAACATGATAGTGTGCACTGAAAGGCTAAGTCATTTGCTGCAGACAATTAGATAATAAGACAGACACACTAATTGTGTACTAGAGACAATCTGTGTAAAATGAGTTAGAGAAGAGGAAGATGAATATGGACTGGGTCCTCAGGGAAGACTTCATGGAGGAAGCCTTGCCTGGAACCTTAAAAGGCGGGAAGATGTGGATAGGTGGAGAGGAGGGGAGGTGATTGGTTTTTTATTTTTGGGGGAAAGGGGTAGGCATTGTGAGAAAAATTAATAGAATTTGAAATGAAACTGAAATATAAAGGAGGTATTAAAGGAAGGTGAGCCACTTGATTATACTGCAAATATATAAGGAGTATTATTAGCAATAGCCAGATGGGAGGCAGACCAGACATGAGCGATGAAATCATGGATCCAATTGAAATATGTTGGAGAGTAGTAGAAATGAGGATTGATCAATTTAGAAAGGGACCTAGAAATAGGCTGAGGAGTTTAGACTTTATATTGGTTGGGAGGGTATTGCCAGTTACCAGAAATGGGAAAATTTAGAAGAATTATTGTCAGTGTAGGTGGGAATGTTGGGATGAGTTTGGATTTTTGATCTTTTTAGTTGGACTTTCAATTACAAATGTCATGGAAACAATTGGAAATGTGGGACTGGCCCTTAGTGGGAAATCCAATTGTAAATGTCTTAGAATTAATTGGAAATATAAGTGGAAACTTGAAATAAAGGGAAGAGAAGGCAGAAGTGAATAATCATTTATATAGTGACATACCCAGATTTAATATGAAATGCTTTATAAATATTTTTTCATTTAATCTTCACAACAACCCTGCAAGGTAAGCACTATTATTATTCACTTTTTACAATTGAGGAAATTGAGGCAAATAGAAGTTAAGTGATTTTCCCAGGGTCACACAGCAACTAAATGTCTGAGGTCAGCTTTGAACTCAGTTTTTCCTAACTCTAAGTCCAGAACTTTTACCCATTGCTCTACCTAGCTGTCTCTGATGACTAGTTGGGAGTCATCACAAAGATAAGAGTTACATTCATGAGGGAATATTCATTCATTCTGTGATGACATCAGAATATTATGGAGTGTGGGTATTAATATCATCTCCTTGCTGTTGAGTTGTCCACCCTTTTAATGAGACCACCCAGGATATCTTTTATTGGTTTCCTAAATGGAAACAAATTTGAACTTAGAACTCTCAGAATACTAAAAAAAAATAGTTTTGGTTTACAAAGAACAATAGCCTAACAAATTCTTTTCAATGACTTATATGCAAGACATATTACAGATGACATGGTTAGTGCAGAGATGTCAGACTTGTGGTGAAACTCCCAAGCATACTGAGATTAAAATGTAATTGGGAAAAGTTTAGTGAAATAAAAATATAGTACAACACTGATAACACTTGAAAAGATTGGTTTCCTATTTGAGTTTGCATAGTTTATAGTGAGCCTGCCTTGGTGCCTAAAAGATCTGAAGTTTGAGTGCTTCCCCAATAAATCTGGTCATGTGACCCTGCCCAAATCACTTCATATCTCAGAGGTTCAAATTTTACCTCTGAACCTGCATATGCGCAAAGCATTTAACCTTGTGTGGGATCAGAGCTGAGGAGAAGAAAGGACCTCCTAAGAACAACATGAAGTAGATCCTACAAGTATTACCCCCATTTTACAGAAAAGAAAACAAAGGTTCAGAGGTGAAGTTCCTTCCCCATGAACACACAGAAAGCTCGAGAGCCAATTGTTGGCACCCAGGTCCCCCGACACCAAGTCTTTTTCTGACATACTGCATTGCCTTTCACATATTGCTGTCAGACACTAGAAGAGGCCTCAGAAAGGCTGAAGGATTTTTTTGAACAGAGGACATGGTCCTTCCTTCCTTTGTCTGAGGATAATTAGAGGATACCCAATTAGGAAACAGGGGAATGGATTAAATGACCTTCTAAGATTGTTCATTCTATTTAAACTTGAAACTAAGAAGCCACTTTAAAACTGTCCTCTGTAATGATGCCTTTAACTTGGTCTGCCAAAAGTCAGGAAATTTGATCCTTTTGTAGTGTGTGATTATTTTCCTACAATGAAGGTCTCCTATTAGTCATTGTTTCTCTTTTGCAGCTCTTGGAACAGGATCTAGTTTTCTTCACTGCTCTTCATGTCTTCTTCTTCCCTCTTCTCAGCAAGCCTCTTGCATCTTGTTTTCATCAAGCAGGTGCCATATGTACAGATCAAAACAAGAACATGACATCTGGAGTCAGAGAATCCCAATGCTGGAAGGGAAACTCATAGTTCCCTTCTTTTTCCCTTCAGAGGTAAACAAAGCTCTGCTAGGTCAAATGACTTGTGTAGGCCACCTAGCTAATGAAGGGAAGATCTCCTGATTCCCTTTCTGAATATCACACCTGCTTATCCTTATAATAGCTTTAGAAATTCATTTTTTGTCTATGAGTTTTAAGGTCAGAATTGTTCTAGGTCCTTATCAGCATTAATCATAGATCATAGGATTGTAGATACAGAGTCAGAGAGAACTTAGGTATCTTATTCAGCTGAGGAGTTGGAGGTCCACAGAAGTCATGGGGCCTTGGTCAAGATCACTTGGTTATAGACTGCAAAGCCAGGATTTAGTTCCATTTTCCATTGTTGTATTTTCTTCTGACTATTATTTAGCTCAGTCTTGCAAATAGACACTTTCCTACTTGTCTAGAGAGACCAATCAATTATAATTGCTTTACTATTAATGATTATTTTAAAATATTTTTTTTTCCACCAGAAGGGCTGAAATAAATATTACCAGAGGGCAGCCAGTTGACTGGTGTGCTCTGATGTACCTTCCATGTTATGTGACAATGTAGAAGAAACACTCTCCTTAGAATTAGGAGATCTGATTCTAATCCTGGTATCTCCATCTCTCTTGCTCTCTTGTGCAAGTCAGTTGCCCTCTCTGTCTTAGTTTCTTCATCAATGAAATGGGCAAGGGATGTTAGAAGACTTGCAGTAAGGAAATGATTATAGTAATCTTCTATTTGATAAACCCAAAGAGTCCAGCTATTGGGATAAAAACTCTCTCTTCGATAAAAACTGTTGGGAAAATTGGAAGTTAGTATGGAAGAAACTTAGATTAGACCAACACCCCATACCCTATACCAAGATAAGATCAAAATGGATACAGGATTTAGACATAAAAAACCTTATTATAAGTAAACTTGAAGATGAAGGAGTAGTTTACCTGTCAGATCTATGAAAAGGGGAGCAGTTTATGACCAAGGAAGAGAGGGAGAACATCATTAAAAACAAACTAGGTAATTTTGATTACATTAAATTAAAAAGCTTTTGTACAGATAAAACCACTGTAACCAAAATCAAAAGAAATGTAGTAAATTGAGAAACAATTTTTACAATTAGTATTTCTGACAAAGAGCTCATTTCTAAAATAAACAGAGAACTGAGTCAAATTAAAAAAAAAAGCCATTCCCCAATTGACAAATGGTCAAAGGATATGCAAAGGCAATTTACAGATGAGGAAATCAAAGTGATCCATAGTCATATGAAAAATTGTTCAAAATAATTATTTATTAGAGAAATGCAAATTAAAGCATCTTTGAGATACCACCTTACACCTCTCAGACTGGCCAATATGACCAGAAAGGACAATGATCAATGTTGGTAGGGATGTGGGAAATCTGGGACACTAATACATTGCTGGTGGAACTGTGAACTCATCCAACCTTTTTTGGAGAGTAATTTGGAATTATAACCAAAGGGCAACAAAAATGTGCATACCCTTTGACCCAGAAATACCACTATTGAGTCTATACCCTGAAGAGAT
Source organism: Macrotis lagotis (assembly GCF_037893015.1). NCBI lineage: Eukaryota > Metazoa > Chordata > Mammalia > Peramelemorphia > Peramelidae > Macrotis > Macrotis lagotis. Next base: position 144,018,436 of record NC_133665.1, read on the forward strand.
GATGAAAAAGGATAAAAACATTACTGGTACAAAAATATTCATAGCAGCCCTGTTTGTGGTGGCAAAGAATTGAAAATGAAGTAAATGGCCTTCAACTGGGGAATGGTTTAGCAAACTGTGGTATATGTATGTCATGGAACATTATTGTTCTATTAGAAACCAGGGAGGATGGGAATTCAGGGAAGTCTGGAATGATTTGCATGAACTGATGCTGAGTGAGATGAACAGAACCAGAAAAAACACTGTACATCCTAACAGCCACAAAGGGGTGGATGGACTTGCTTATTCCATCAGTACAAAGACCATAAACAATTTTGGGCTATCTGCAATGGGGAATATCATCTGTATCCAGAGAAAGAATTGTGGAGTTTGAACAAAGACCAAAGACTATTACCTTCAATTTAGGGGAAAAAACCCCAACTTATCTTATTATGTAACTTTGCGATCTCTTATACTTTATTTTTCTTCCTTAAGGATGTGATTTTTCTCTCATCACATTCAACTGAGATCAATGTATTCCATGGAACCAATGTAAAGACTAACAGAATGCCTTCTCTGGGGAGTGGGGGGAGGGAAGGAATAATGGGGGAAAATTGTAAAACTCAAAATTAATAAAAAATCTTTCTAAAGAAAAAAAATAAGGTGATACTGAAAAAAAAAACTTGTAAGCAAATCCTATATTTATGAATATGGTGCAGTGAGGGAAAGCTTTCTCAGAATAAAACCAGCCCATCCTGAAGGTTTCAATCACTCAGCAAATTACTGATGCAGGGGTCAGATCAATGCCATGATCTCTTTTAAAAGTGAAAAAAGTTGCCATGGCTGTACACTGTAACCTGAACTTCATTGGTCCATCCATCCATCCATTGGTTCACCCATTCATCTAGTCATCTGTCCATCTGTCCATCTGAAGAAAGGTTTTTCCTTTACTCATCTGTCTACAACAGGGGTGGTAGGCTAGAATTATAGCTGTCTAACACCTCATATTTTGGTAGTCTGGAGGCATGATTCTTTTGGAGCTTGGGATTAATGCTAGTTTCCCTGATTGCTGTCAAGGATGGGGCAACAATCAGTTTATTCTCAACAGCTTAACTACCACCTAACATGATTAGCTAGTATACCTCTTTATCAAAGTAAACAGAAATTGGAGACATTGCACAGAGCATTATATATATATATATATATATGTATATATATGTATATATACATATACATACACACATACACACACACACATACACACATACACACACACACACACACACACACACACACACATATATATATATATATATATATATATATATATATATATATATATATATGTATATCTGTATAGATCAGAGTTCCCTGAATAGTCCCTCTCCATCCCTACCCATATCCACTATGTGAGGGCTAACTGAGCCCTTTTCAGGGCTGTTCCTTTATCTTTGGTATACATCTTTCACCAACTCTCTCACCCATGGGCAGCAGCCATAGCAGCAAAACTGTTTCAGTAGATGAACTAAACCAGGTTGAACATAACCAAGAGACCTCAAACCTGTCCATTAATTAGGGGAAGTCTACCCCAAGGATGTAAAGACCTCCCCTGGCTAATGGGAAGAATGAAAACAATTTGTTCCAATGGCCATGAAGGCAGCTGCAGTAGGTGCTGTGGAGTGCTTAGAGCCTGGTCTGACATTGAAGATACCAAGGTCATCTGTGGCATCCCAGGTCATCACAAGTCATCTTGACTTTTGTCTTAGCACTGGACTTTGATGAATGGAAGGGAGAGTGAGGCTGATGACTTTGTGTACCTCTATTTCACTTAAATCTAATTCATGGTCAAGTCAAGACATCACCCCTTGATGTCATTGACCCTTTTTGAAAATGAAGGATGAATTACAGATTTGAACTTCACAGAGTATAGTGGACAAATGAATACACAAAAGTATTTTGGGAGAGAGAACAACCTCACTGGGTGAGTCTACTCTAAGCAGTCTAAGAATTGCTGATGCTGGGATTCAAGATTTATGTTGAGACTGGCTTTCCCACACAGGTCCAGGTAAATATCTTGACTGTCTTTCTTTTTTTGGGGGGGGTAAGGCAATGGAGTTAAGTGGCTTGCCCAAGGTCACACAGCTAGGTAATTATAAAGTGTCTGAACCTGAATTTGAACTCAGGTCCTCCTGACTCCAGGGCAGGTGGCTCTATCCACTGTGCTACCTAGCTGCCCCTGACTGTCTTTCAAAAGCATGTGGTTGCTTTTTGTTCTTGAACCTCCCTGGAAATCCCAACAATCTCCCCAGATCAACGGATGTCTCTTCTTTTACAAATGGATGCAGTGCTTTTAGATATATACATTTGCACACAAACACAAGCTCTCATCTCAGACAAACCTTCCTCTGCTACTTGGTAGATTTGGGGGCCAATGTCTTTCTCCTTGCTCTTAGAAAATGTGCTCAGGGATTGAAAGCTAATTTTAATTTTACCCAAAGCAAGATTATTGATTTTACAAGCAACTACCCAACTTGGTGAATGAATCAATAAGAATTGATCTTTAACTGTATGCAGGAGAGTACCATGTACAAAGTATTCCAAGGATGAAAAGAAGTAATTTTTGGATTGTCTTTTCTTTGGGGGTGGGTGGGATGTGTGGTTATCAACTTCCCTTAAATTATACATATAGTTACATTCATTTTGTCTTTTCTTATGTATGATTTAATTCTTCAGTCTCAGTCACCTCTGGATCTTCTGATGGTAAATTTATCTTAGCTTGCTTGACCTTGCCCAGTCCTCAAATAGGGAACTTCTGTTTATTAACTCGGGTCTAGATGTTCAGTTTCAGTTGAGTCATTTTTCAGTCAGGTCCAATACTTTTTTGACCCTATTTAGAGTTTTCTTGACAGAAATACTAGGGTGGTTTGCTACTTCCTTTTCCAGCTCCATTTTACAGAAGAGGAAACAGAGGCAAACAGGGTTAAGTAATTGCCCAGGGTCATAGAGCTTGTAACTGTATAAGACCAGATTTGAACCCAGGTCTTCCTGACTCTGGTCCTGGTACTCTTATCAACTGTGCTACCTAGCTGCCCCAGATATTCAGTTGCTCATTATGTTAAGAGATCACTCTGGAAAATATTATAAGTTTAGATTTGGAGTTAGAGTTCATTTGGTTCAAACCTCTGTGTGTGTGTGTGTGTGTGTGTGTGTGTGTGTGTTTGTGTTTTCATTACTGTAAGTAACTCCTCTATTAATTCAGACTAGAAAGTACTTTGCATAGTTTTAGAGTTTCCTGGGGCCATGCAGGGTTAGGTGGCTTTCCAAGATCTTCTATCCATGGTGTATGTCAGAGATGAGTTTGAACTTAGATCTTCCTGCCCCCGCCCCACACCCCAAGAGCAGCTCTCTATTTGCTATGCCATACTGCCTCTTAATTGAGACCCAGAGTGTCACTTGTCCAGGTCACACAGGAAGGAGAAAGAGTTTCTTTTCCATGTAGTTGACAAATTGAGATTCATAATGCTGGTGTCATTCCCTTGTTCAATAAGCTCCAGTTGGCTCCCTAGTACCTCTATGATAAAAAAAATCCCACTGTTTGTCATTTAGAGTGACTGCCTCTAGTCACTTTTTGAGACATTACTTATTTTCCCCCACTCTGTATTTTGACCAAAATGATTCTTGTTAATCCTCACATACAAGATTGGATCTCTTCTCTCCGAGTCTTCCTCTGAGAATATAGGGGATCAAGCCCATCACTGCCACATACTGGTTGTGGTGCTCTAGGGAACTCAAATGCCACAGCTTGGAGAGAAGGTGCCAGCTTACATTGGTGGAGGTAATTTCCTCATCCGGGAGATCATTGGTCCAGTTCTTTGTATTAGGACAAACTTACCGTTAACTTTCCCACTGGCAGGTTCTCTCCTTTTCCCCACTTCATTCTAATAATAGAACACATCCCTACATGAGGTAGATATGCTCTTTCACTGTTCTCCAAGTGATGCCTATATCATTTCCTCAGTGATTCAGGGGTCCCCAGAGCAGTGAACTTAACTGTTACTCCTCCTTGGGTCCCAGTGAGTCCCTAGTTCCATTTAATTACTTAACATCAATTTGCTTTTAGAAAGGAATATTTACTTTGAAGTTAGAGCAAGAATAAAAATACATAACCTTTCCCTGTCCTCCCCTCTCCCAGAACATGGGAATACTCTCTCCCCTCTACCACCTTGTTCTTTGAGAAGAGGGAATACAGACTTATCACAGTTTCTATTTAACATTGGTCCAATTAAGTTCACATCCAAAGGCAGTGTGATTCCCAGGTGAATCCTTGTCTCAGATTCTGCTATATTAGGTCTTAAAGGTCAATCCCAAAGGTCACTCATTTCTTCTTGGGGCATTGATACTGGACTTGTGGCTGAACCTGGTTGCTGGGATGCCTTTCAAATTTCAGGTCAGTGTCTCCAGATTAATTTCCTTCACCAAAAATGGAGGTCTCCTTCCCCATTACAGCTTAGCTTTTTATTCAGAGCTGTCAAGAAAGGAAGCAAAGTATAAGAAAGTAGTCACAGAAAGTAGAACTGGAAAGGAACGAGTTTGTTTTCCTTCCAAAGGCATTCCCCATTTCAGCTTCTTTGCCAATCCCCAGAAGTTTCTCCTAATCATGTGGTTAGCAGATTATAATCAGTAACAGAATTTCTTACCATTCTCAACTCCCTACAGCCCTTCCATTACATATCATCACCACAATTCTCCAGGAAACAGGCACCCCACTTTTCCCATGTGGGAAACTCAGACAACCCTGTTCCATGTTCATATCATTTTCCTCAACAGAACAAAAGCTCCCTGAGGGCAGAGACTGTTTCATTTATATCTTTGTATGCCTAAAATGTGGCTGGCAGTTGATAAGTACCTACCTTGTCCCAGGTAGTAGGTGATTGATACATGCTTGTTGATTGATCGAAGAAGAAAGGCAGTTAACACCAAGGAGATGGAACAAGACTTTAGTACAAGGAAGAGTTAGAAATACTTTCTGAACTAGGAATTTTTTAACAATGTTTAGTGTATTTAGGTTGGCTTACTGATTTCCCTCCAGGGTCCATCCCCAGAGTATGGGCTGAACAATTGCAAACAATGTCTTGTACAGACTGAGGACAACTCTGCAGGATAAAGTATTTTATGATTTCCCCCAGATGACACCCAAAAAAGACCGGAGACTCATCTCTAGACAGCTCATCATATCCAGATTCCAGTTACCAACACAAAGATGTGGAGATACTCCTCTCTATATACATAATATAAATTTAGAATTGGAAGGGATCTTAAAAATTGTCTAGGCCAAGCCCCTCCTTTTACATATAAGAAAATTGATATCCAGAGAGATAAGTGACTTGTCCAGGGTGACACTGGAAGGTGGCAGAGTTGGGATTTGATTCCAGGTCCCTGGACTTGAAGATTTTTTAGGCTACCTCTTTGTGACTTTTTGCCCATTTAGGGCTGCTTATTTTCTCTTGGATAATTATAGAGGGTTGGGGCACAGCAGTGTTAGAGGCTGGACTAAGTCAGCCTGAGTTTATCTGTGTCTGTAAGGTTGGCCCAGTTGAGATTGTTCACCATAAACTTAATAGCCACTTCCCCAGGACCCTCTTGGTCAAGTTACCTTAGTTTCCTCATCTGTAGAATGAAGTTGAATTTAGAAGGACTCTTCCTTTTGGCTCTAAGTTCGTGATTCCGTGATCTCACCTTGTTGCTTTTCTCTGGGAGAGGCAGGAGAGGGCTTTGGTGATCTATCATTCCCAGGACTTTTACCTGGTGAACATGTGTAATATCTGGGGAGATATTTGCAACCTATGGGTGACCTAAGTTCAAGGAATCAGAAAGTAATCTGAGGCCTTTGAAAGGTGGAGATTTGGGGAAATGAGTTATCAATATCTTCTCCCCATGCAGGAATACAAACAACTCAATATCATTAAGTTCCTTATAGTTAGTCCCTCTTGTCCACCCCCTCTGTGGTTCACCACAGTCCTGTACTTGGAGATCAAACTTTCTGTTCAGCTCTGGTCATCTCAATAGGAAAGTTTGAAAGTCCCCTGTTTCATTGAAAGTCCATCTTTTCCCCTGAAAGAGGATGATCATTTTTGCTGCTCAGTTGTAAACCAAGATCTTTTGCCTTACAGAATATCATATTCCAATTCCTACAAGCCCTTAATGTAGATGCTGACAGATCCTGTGTAATCCTGACTATGGAGCCTCAGTAGTTGAACTGTTTGTTTCTGGCACCTTCTCTTTGATTTGGGAGTTTTGGAATTTGGCTATAATATTCCTGGAAGTTTTTCTTTTGGGATCTCTTTCAGGAGGTGACCGGTGAATTCTCTTGATTTCTATTTTACCCTCTGCTTCTAGGATCTCAGGGCAATTTTGCTGTATTATTTCTTGAAAAATGAAGCCTAGGTTCTTCTCCTGGTTGTGACTTTTAGATAGTCCAATAATTTTAAAATTATTTCTTCTGGATCTGTTTTTGAGGTTGATTGTTTTTCCAATAAGATATTTCACATTTTCTTCTAATTTTTGGCTTTTTGGATGTTTTATTTCTTCCTGATTTCTTGGAAAGTCATCAGCTTCCTTTAGTTCCATTCTGCATTTGAAGGAGTTATTTTTTTCAGAGAGCTTTTTTTATCTCCTTTTCCAGCTGTCCACTTCTGCTTTTTAAGGCATTCTTCTCCTCATTTGCCTTTTGTTTTGTTTTTTCCATTAGGCCTAAACTGGTTTTTAACATATTATTTTCTTCAGTATTTTTTTTGTATATCTTTCACCAAACTTTCGATTTGGTTTTCATGATTTTTTCTGTCACTCTCATCTCTCCTCCCAATTTTTCCTCCATCTCCCTTAATTGCTTTTCAAAGTCTTTTTGAGCTCATCCATAGTCTGAGTCCATTTTCTTGGAGGTTTTGGATATAAAAGCTTTGATTTTGTCATCATCTGAGTATGTATTTTGATCTTCTGTGGGACTAAAGTAATTCCCTATGGTCAGATTCTTCTTTTTCTGTTGTTTACCCATTTCCTCAGCCCAAGACAGTACTTCCAAGGCTTTGGTCTTTTTTGGTGGGGGGAACCTTTATTCCTCCAAAGTCTTATGCTTTCTTGCCTGTGCTTTGATATGTAGATGGAACTATGGACTTCCCTCTCCCCTAGGGCTATAGGGACGGATCCTACTATCTTAGTATGGAAGCCCAAACTGTGATATCTGAGTGTAGGCAACAGCAAAGTCCTACAGTGAGGGAGAGCAGAGAAATCTCTGCAGACTTCCCTTACTGTCTCTGGGGGTGCAGGCTGCTTTCTCCTGATTCTCGCTGCAGGTTCTGTGACTGATGCTCCTTCACTCCACACTCACCCAGGTGCTGCAGAGTTCTCTCCAAATGATGTATAATGTTATTGCATTGTAATTTATTATAATTGGTTTCTTTTGCAATCTATATAGTATATATTTTAAAAAATTTTTATTTTTCCAACTTTGTGCAAAGATAAAAACAATTATTTTTGTTAAGGTTTTGTTTCATATTTTTCTCCCTCCCTCTTTTCCCCTCCCCCATAGAAAGCAGTCTAAGATAGGTTATATATGTATAACATATGCATCATTCATTTAAAAACATTCTCCCTCCTTCACTCTGACTACTGATCTCCTTGTCTTCTTTTAACTAAAATCCAATCTTTCATAAGAAAGTCTTTCCTAATTCTTAATTCTAGTATTTTCTCTCTATTAATTATTTCCTATTTATTCTGTATATGCTTACTTTATATATTTGCTTGTTGTCTCTCTCATAAGATTGTAAGCTCCTCAAAGGTGGGGATTGTCTTTGCCTCTTTTTGTATTCCCCAGCCCAGTATTTGGCACATCACAGGCACTTGATACTTGTTTATTGATTGGATGATTGAAAAACCTGATTTTGAGAAGGGGTCCAGAGGCTTTGCAGACTGCCAGAGGGGCCATGACATGAAAAAGGCTCAGATTTAGATCTGCCTTAGATCTCTTCTCTCCTGTTGAACCTTCTACCAGCCCTGTAGGGTGGGTGATAGAGTATTTTTACCCCCATTTTACAGATAAGGGAACTGATGTTTAGAGAAATGATACAGGATCCAGAGGTGGAAGCTATCCCTGAGTACATCTAACTCAACCCTTTCATTTAACACATGAGGAAACTGAGATTCATTGATTTGTTTGAAATAATAAAGATAGCTTCATGGGTGGGGCTCTGCTAGCTTCAGTCAGTCCTCCCATTTTATTCCTCTCTTGTGCAATCCTACAAGTGTTATTTTCCCCATTTTACAGACAGGGAAACTAAGGCTCAGAATAATTAAATGTTTTGCTTGATAGAGTAATAATAGCTGAACTGGACCTTGAATCTGTTCTCCTAAGTCCAGTTGTAGTGCTTTTTCCACCATAGCAGGAGAGAGATAATAGGAGATCAGAAGAGGAAGGGCGCTCTGTGGGCAGAAGATGGTCAGGGATGATTTCTTGGAGGAGGCAGGGCAGGAAGGCAATCTGGCAGGAAAGATAGGGTGCAGATAAGGGGAGAGAGGAAATTCCAGGACACCGATTAGCAAATAGGTACAGTGAGGCATGCTCACTGGCTATCTTTATGTTCTTCAGTCTCAGAAACACGGACTATTAGAGCTAGGAGGGAGATTGGACCATTTATAGTCCAATACCCTCATTTCACAGATGTGGAAACTCTGTGAAGCCATGCTGGGGCATGTGAACAGATCAGAGGCTCTGCAGTTTTAGGACCCGAGTTCAAATCTTTCCTCTAACCGTTATTCTTTGTGACCTTTATCAAGAAACCTAACCATTGGGGGCCTTTTTAGTTTCTCATTTGAAAACAAAGGGTTGGAGCTAAGAATCACTTTCAGTTCTAAATCTGGTCCTAAAGTTTATGAGTGCTTTCCTCAAAACAGCCTTCTGAGATAGGAGGTGTTATCATTATTCCTGATTTACACCTGAGGAAACTGAGACTCATGGACTTTTCCATGGTCATACAACTAGTAAATATCAGAGCAAGGATCATTTTATTCTAGTCCCAGCTCTCTTTCCACCACACCAGGGTTGCCTCCATCAAAGAAGATTCCCAGGGGAGCTGGACCACAGGTATGACCCGGGAGGGCCACAATCAGGTTCCTTTGCATCTACCTGCTCTTATCCTAGAATCATAATTTGAGAGTCAGAAGGGATCCTAGAGATCATTTATTAGAACCTCCTGCATTTTACACAGAGGGAAACTGAGGTCCACAGAAGCCCGGCGACCCCACAGGGAGTTGTGGCAGAGCCAGATTCAGCCCCAGATCATCTGACTCCCAATCCTGTTCTCTTTAGAACAGGGAATTTATCGCAATCCTTGAGACCCAGGGGTGATTTATTCCACCCCCAGATACTCAAGGCTTAATCGCGATCAATGTTTATCACCTCTAGAAGCTTAAACACAGCTAAGGAAAGAATAAACCTAAACTGGGGATGCAAATATGGGAAGCCACAAAGAGCCCAGCAGCCCTTTCTCTTCACAAAGGGCATATTTCAGGCTCTGGGCCTACTGGGATTTGCAATTGAGCTCCAAGCTGGAGTGACAATGGTTTGCTTCATTTAAAAGCCCAATTCATAATGGAAGGGGGAGGGGGAGGGAATGATTTATTTTACTGCTGCTTGCATAGTACAGGCCTGTGTAGCCTGCCAAGGCTACCATCACATTTTTTTTTAAGGGGGAAAAAGGGTGCATTGACTCAATTTTGAAGAAGGGAAAACAAAGCCTGGGAGCTTGAAGAGCATCTTGGTACCATATTTTGAGAAGATAAAATCAACTTTCCCCAGTGGAGGCAAGGAAACAAACAAACAAGCAAACAGGAACCCCCAAAATCTAAACTCACACCTCCACAACCCACTTGCAGGGCTTTTTTTTTTTCTTCTTTCATTTTCATTTCACTTCACTGATAGAATATTCAGAAAGTTATTCTGGAGAATGTGTACACAGAGATAAGCCTAAAGCTGGGGGAATTGGGGCTTTTCCTTTTTGAAAATTTCTATCATTGTGTCCAGAGCACTGGTGAGAAGAGCATAGGTCTGGGACTTTAAGAAGTCTGAGGTCTAATTTCATCAGTACTGCTAACTAACCCTGTGACCTTGGGCAAATGACTTCATCCCCTCCCTTCTAACTGGAAAAGGAGAGGTTGGGTTCATTCATTCTTCACCTGGAGAGGGCATTTAGGTGAGCCTTTCCAAATTGTGTTTTCTTGCAGTCTCGTATTGAGAAAATTTCTGTGCTAACACTATTTCTCTTCTCAAATATCAAGTATACAATATGTATGTTCAAGAATAATCTATTGCTCCACAAAAAAGAATAATCTGTGTTTTTTTCTAGTATAAAAAGAGATTTAATTTTTTTTCTCTTGTTGCCCCCACACTTTATGTGTAACTTTATTTATCAGGGTGTAATGGATTATCTGGGTTCAAATCCTGCTTTAAACACTTGCTCAATGTGTGATCCTGGGGAAATAATTTATTCTTTGTGAACTGCGGTTTGGTTATCTGTAAACTGGGAATAATAATAATAGGTATTTTCTTTCCCAAAGTCATTACATAATAATCACTAGCATTCATATAGTATTTGAAGGTTTGTAAAGTGTTTCCCATTTTTTGAGAATAATTTCATTTTTGTTCTCTCTCTAAAAATGTTTTGAATGTCTATTATTGAATGTCCTTTTTTCATATATGGTCAAGCTCAGATTTGCAGGGTAGGGCACCCTAGACTCCACTGTATTTTGGAATACATTATTCCATTCCCTCCTATGTTTTCTCAAGGGTATAGAATAATCTCGTGTGCTCAGATTTCCTATCCCTTGGTTTTTAAAGTCTTTCTCATGATGGCTTGCAGAACTTGTTTCTGAATTGAATTATTAAATTTAACCACTATAAGTCGCAGAGTTTGTAGACTTGTGTTGTTGTTGAGTGTTTGTTTGCTTTTTACTGAAGACAATCTGCAAACTTTCATTTGGAGTTTTATTTTCTTTGTTCAGAAGTTCTGGGGACAAATCATTTCCTCTCTCAGAGCCCTCATTTCGCTCTGTAAAATGAGGGACTGTACTTGATCGTCCAACTCTGGATCTTTGATTCCATGAGATAGTTCAAGCCTCGAATTATTCTGCATCTAAATTAGTTTGAGAAACTGTGATGGAGCAACACCTCACTAGACATCTCAGAGGGTTAAGTGAATTTTCTCAAGGTTGCACAGCTAGTTAGTGGTCAGGTAAAGATAGGGATTTAAGGTCCATCTTTATCTCCCAGAATATAAGATAACCTGATAAATATCTGGGCTATTATATTACTGAGAAAGGGTCAGTTCAACTCAAATGTGTGTCTACTATGTGGGAGCAAGCATGCTGTCTAGGTGCAGAGTATAGGTTGTGTTGGTCATCTATGTCTCTTCCTTATTACCAAACACAGCACTTCATACCTGATAAGTGCTTCAAATATGGTTTCTGAATGAATGAATAAATCATTGAGATATGGTCTCTGATCTCAAATACATTATCTGGTGGAGGGGGTATGACCTGAGCAGAGCATGATAGTACAAGACAGACTATATGGTATGATAAGGAGCAATTGTTACAGCGAGGGGTCCTGAGGAAGCAGAGTTCACATTGGCCTGGGGGAAATAAGGCAAGACTGAACAGAGAAAATGTTTAAGAGTCGACTGAGAAAACCTCAGATATCTTTAAGGAAGGGTGAAGAGTTCAGTTTTAGCAGTGGTACAGAGGAAGCTAACAGTTTGAGTTTTCAGATGGTCAGTCCATTGAGTTAGTAAATCTCTGCCTCCTCGAGACCAGGTCTTCAAGAGAGACAATAAATTGGATTTGGAATTGGGCAGATGAAGGAAAAGACTGGGTTGCTTTACCTTGAGAAGCTGAGCAGTGCTTTTAAGGATCCCAAGCTACTCTCTGACACTCAAAGGGAGTGAGAGGGAGGGGGAGGGGGAGAGGGAGGGAGGGAGGGAGGGGGAGAGAGAGAGAGAGAGAGAGAGAGAGAGAGAGAGAGAGAGAGAGAGAGAGAGAGAGAGAGAGAGAGAAGATAGTAGGCACAAGTTGTTCATAGTTTATTTCTAATAGTGCCTTAGGTTAGATGATCAGAAAAGTTGGGGGGACTGTCTTAGAATAGTAAAAGCTAAAGGATAACAGATAGACAGTGAGGGATGCACTGACTCCCTCAGAATGTAGAAAGATGTAGAGAAGGATCTCCATCTTATTGGGTAGAAGCTTGTAGAAGATCTCTGGGAGAGATGATTTCTGAACAAAAATCACATGGGATGAGAAGGCACAGCCAGCCTAGATTCACACTCATGGAGGAATTGCCCACATTGATGAGACGTGGATCTTACCTAAGTGTGAAAAGGTAAATTAAGTATGTATTAAGAAATAATGGTGGTGGGGATATCTGATTAGAATGCTAAGCTTAGAGCCATGTTTTGAAGGGTCTCAAATGACTCAAGAATTTGGATTTTTGCCTTAGGCATTGGGGAGCTTTAGAAGTTTGGAGTAGAAGAGTGACATAATCAGATCTGAGTATTAGGGAAATTAATCTCCAGGTGGTAGAATTGACTGGAGGAGGGAGGGAGGAAATGAAGTCTAAAAAAATCTGTTAAGGGACTGTTACAATAGTCCAGATGTGAGATGACTCCCCTGAAACCTTTTCTTCCCCTGACCAAAGGGACAAAATACGTTGAGGTTTTAAGGGTGGAGAACTCACATATGGCTGGAAGAAATCAGGGCAAGTTTCGTGGAGGAGGTAGCATCTCATTTGTTTTATAAAACATGGGTAATATATATACTCATTTAAATGATGTTCTTCTGGAAACAGTGTTCCTACCTTTATTATCTGATGCAAAAGAGAGACTAGTGACAAGCTATGATTCTGTGATTCTCACCTTGGGAATATCAAATCACACAGAAGGAAACATTAGTACGGCAAATGCATGAAAGAGAAAGGGTCAGTTTATATTGTTATCTCCCCTCTGACCATGATGAATTGGATTTCATAGGATTTAGAAAGAGTTAGAAAATTTTTTTTGGTCCAGATCTCTCATTTTATAGGTATATAAAGGAAAGTTCAGAGAGGGAACATTACTTGCCCATCCTCTCACAGATAGTAAACAGCAGGATCCTTTTGCATAGCTATCATTATTAACTACCAAGAAACTACTCTTAAAATCAGATTTTCTTTCATAGCCATGGCTCTGTCATGTTATCTCTCATCTGGATGTTTTACATACAAGGCTCTCATTTTAGGTTCTAAATAATTTGCAAGATGGATCTCTTATGCAAAATTAATAATAAAAGTACAGGAACTCTAGAATGAATGAATTTTAAAATAACAGAGTTGGAAGAGACTTTAAGGATGATCTAGTCCAACTCCTTCATTTTGGAAACTGAGGCTATCAAAGGACTAAGTGATTTGCCCATATAACCAATAAATGGCAGATTTGGGAACCAACATGCAGATCTTGTGTAAGTCTCTAGGGCTTTCTCACCATACTATATACATTAGGAACAAGGATCCTTTTCCTAATCAGACAATACTGAATTCACTCCCTGGACTGGGCCTTGGGCTACTTGAGATGTTATTAGGATTGGGTGAGGAGTCAGTACTTCCTGCCTTGTATTCTGAATTTTCAGGGGTTATAGAGTTGTAGTAACATAGATTTAGAGCTGTAAGGGAACTTATAGGTCACAGAATCTTTATATTTTTAGGTCTCCTTTATCATAAAATCACTTAGAGCTTGGATGGTTTTTAGACACTGATTAATCTGACCCTCCTTGATTTACACATAAGGAAATTGAAGCCTAGTTAGGTTCATATAGATAGTAATTAATTGGAATTGAACTCAGATCTTCCCATTCTAAATCCGTGGCTCTTTTCAGGATAGCTTCTTCCCGCCCCCCCCCCCCCCCCCAATGGGAGAATAGAGCTGGCATGTTAGAAACAATGAGGACTCCAGGGACCTTTTTTTGGAAGATGAGGATTGGAAGGAAGGCTGTAAATGGTGACCATAGGTTCTTATTTTGTTGATTCATAGAGTCCTAGAATTCATAGCATGTTCTTCAGCTGTGCCATTCCAGGTGACTAGTGCTATTGGTCAAAATTCTCTTTCCTCAAAACAGAAGAAATCATAGAGTTTGAAACAGATTAGGTATGGGAGTGGGAGGAGTCATTCCTAGGATTTGACTAATAAAAGTGATAATATCAGGGCCTGTGGTTTGATGTGGGTCCTCAATACTCCTGTGGCCAAGGACCTGAAACTTCAGCGAGGCACTGGATAAGGAGAAGGAGGTCAATACTAAAAGAAACCTTTAGATACTTATATAGAATTAGGTAGTGTTCAGAGAGAACTAGCACCTCCAGTGTGAGAGCTTGCCAAACACTTTTCAGGGCTATTCATCCATCTTTGGTGTCCATCTGTCACCTTACTCCCACCTGTGACTCCAAGAAACTGTTGTATATGCAGTGATCACAATCTGGTAAAACCATCTTGGCAGAAGGGTTAATGATGATGAGAGTGACCAATAGTGAATTGGGGGGTGTCTATCCCAAGCATGTGAAAACTTCCCCTGATGGAATAGGCAGATAACACTTTGTTCCAAAGACCATGAAAGCCATTGAAGTAGACTCTGTGATGTTTAGAACTTGGTCAGGATGCCAAGGTTATCCACTGCATCCCTAGCCATCACCAGTCATTTGTTTTTTATTGTGCCATTGGACTTTGATGACTCTGGAAAAGAGCGAGATTGGTGACTGTGTCACTTAAATCCTCATTTAAATGTAATTCATGGGCAAGTCAAGATATCCCTACATGACATCACTGGTCTTCTTCAAAGGACAAACAACGGTAAACAACAAAATTAGCATATGGGGACTGGAGAATGGGGTCTGGTTGCTTGGCAACAATCCCCTTTGCTCTTTAACATATGACTCTGGCTACAGTTGTGACCTTTTCTGACATCCTCTTCTCTTCTTTTCTTCATCAAGGCAGTCCACGATCACTTTAACTAGATTTCATTTGGATAATAATATTGGGTACATGTAATTCACTCTGGAACTCACCTCACCTCTCAAGGGATGCAGGGAAGGGGCAGGATAAAGAGTGTTTTTTTATAGGGGTTTGGACCCTTGGAGAGAAGAGAAAATGAGGAAAGTGACAGACAAGCCACAGAGGAGGAGAAAATGATGAAGTTATTCTGCTCTCCTTGCAGGAGGAGAGCCCTCTGGGTTCCCCATGGAGGTTGGTTGTAGGACCCCAAGGGGAAGCTGTTAGAGGGCTGTCGCCACTCTGGCTGTTTCTATGACTACACTGGTACCTTTGGTCTAGCTTTCCTTCTTAGCATCTGACTCATAGAATGTCATTTGTGCACTGGACTTTTTAACCCAACACTCCCCCCATCAACTGCTTCTATTTTGCCAGATTTAACCCCTCCTTCACTCCCCCCTTTTGTTTTCCCCTCTCATCATCTTGTCTCATGGCTATCATTGAAGGTGCAAGTATTGGATCTATCCCCGGCTACTTTCCTGTGTATTTAGGTAAATTTCTGCAGCTCAATGTCCACTTTAAGAAGCCCAACTTGATGATTTTTGAGGTTCTTACCAGTTCCATGATTCCATTTTTCTGTCTTTGTCTAGTGCCTAACAGTGCCAGCCATAGACAGGTAGCTACTGAGTCAGTTTTTTAAAGGTAGTTTTCTTTCCTTTTCAAATTTTAAACTGCTAAGTAAATATGAATTATGATAGTGACTCAGTTCCCACAGCTTACAGACCCACTACTAAGACACCATCAGTTTTTCCCATGAGTTTAATCTTAAATGATACCTTGATTAATTACTCTTCCAGTTCCTGTGATTGGAAGGGGAGCCTTGGAAGCATCTGGGCTTGGCCTATTCTGTCCCATTCAACTGACAGAAAATTGGGATAGAACAAGTGTGGACCAAGGTAGGGGAGCCGTTTGCCTCTAGAGATCCATCCTCCAGCAGATGGTTTTGCTGCAGCTCTGCTTGGGAGGTTAATGGGCAGCAGATGTCTCAACAGGCATGCTTTCATTTTCTCCTAGAACCACTTAATTTGGTTGAGCATCTGCTTTGGCTTCTGGGTTTTTTCCCCCTTAAGCCCCCGGTACACCTGAGCCTGAATAAGGATATAGTCTTTGCTTAGGCTTAAATAGTACTGAATAAACCTCCTTCAACAGGGATGCTTTCTGAAACAATCTATTTATTTCACGTTATATTGAAGGGGAAAACGTGGAGAGGGAGGGAAGGGTGAGGCAAAGTTAGACCTGACCCCCATCCCCCCACCTTCCTTCTGGTGTCTTGTTATTGTCTCAGGGTCTGGGTGTTACAAAGAATTAAAACCTGAAAAAATGAATTTGCTAATTAATAAATATGATTGTCTGGTCATACCTACTTGGCTCTTGGGGGGTCTTCTGGATTGTTGGAAGGAGTGCCGATGTACTTTCTATATTCTTATTATCTAGACTGTTCAGTAGACTTATTCTAGACTATTCTCCCATTGATCAACAGTGAATTATAATCTTAGATGTATGTTGCCACTTAGTCTATGCTTAGTGGTCATCCATTCTCCAATGTTAGAGACTGAATTTCTCCAAGCTATTCCTTTTGTGATTTGATCTTTGCCCCAGAAATGCCCAAGTTACCCTTATCTTTATTATGGAAAAAGTCTTCATGGAAATCCATGGGTTGGGTTTTAGATTTAGTGAAATGATAAATAGAACTATAAGGTAAATTTAATTTTATTCCCATAGCAGTTATTGCTGTCACTTCTGGTACCTTTGAGAACAGCTTCCATTCATGACCTGGTAGCCATTTTTGGTTTGTCTCAAAATTTAAGCTCCCACTTTGGGCACATTTGTGTCATGTGATTCATCAAGCTTCACATGTATTTATTGACTTTCTACTCTGTGCAAGGTAAGCTTTAGAATATAGGGGACAGAGGACCAATCTCAGACTCAGGTAGACTGCAGAGTTAACTTCTCAGTGCTCCAAATACTCTCTAAGAATAGAAGTTATAAAAGAATTGTTGATCCTAGTTGATAATGGGGGTTTCCACACTTGAAGTTCTCCAAAGCAGTATTTGCAGAATCATATTTCTGGACACTTCTGCCTTCAAAAAAAAAGAAAAGGAAGAAAATATGCAAAGCTAGAAAGTAAAATTAGTGTTTGTCATCAAGGACTTATGTTTTTTTTTTTAAAGTTTATTGGTTGGAGCGGCTAGGTGGGGCAGTGGATAAAGCACTGGCCCTGGAGTCAGGAGTACCTGGGTTCAAATCCGGGCTCAGACACTTAATAATTACCTAGCTGTGTGGCCTTGGGCAAGCCACTTAAACCTGTTTGCCTTGCAAAAAACCTAAAAAAAAATTATAAAAAAGTTTATTGGTGACTTTTGTTTTCATATCATGTTCATTTCAGATATGGCTATCTTCCTAACCTCCTCTTCTCCCTTATGGGACCTCTCTTTTAACAGAGAAAAAAATATAGTAAAGCAAAAAAACCCAGTCACATGTAATGACAGCAAATGCAAATTTCAGATCCATAGTTATTTACTTCTCCAGAATAAGGAGGGAGATAAAATTCCTCACCACTTCTTCAGGACCAAAACTGTTCATTATGTTTATACTGATTAATCCTTGCTTTATTATACTTTTTGTTCATGTTTAGTACCATGTATATGCTTCTTGCCCTGCTTTGTTGCCCTAACACTGAATCAGTTCTTAATGATTTTCTCATGCTTCTCTGAATTCCTTATCTTCATCATCTTTTAGGGTACAATAATATTCCATCACATTTAGATACCATGATTTATTTTCTTTTTTCTAATGGATGGGCCTCTCCTTCTTTCCAATTCTTTGCTACCACAAAAAGTGCTGATTTTGGTACATGTGA